>NC_069500.1:219264952-219989952 GCF_027579735.1 Bombina bombina
CGACAATGTCCGGAGCGGCAGATTAGGGGTTAATAAGTGTAGGTAGGTGGTAGCGATGTTAGGGGCGGCAGATTAGGGGTTAATAATATTTAATTTGGTTTTTTTTCCTGATCCCCCCCCCTTCTGGTTTTTCTTGGGGGAGGTAAAAAACCTGTTCCATACTAGATTGATTTTCCTGTTCAACTCCTGTTGCTACCGGTAGCTTGTAGTTATCTGATCTACTATTAACATTTGAATATTTCATGGCAGGATCTATCATAGCTCTCTTATTCTGACCTCTTCTACCTTGCGGCTGTGACTTATATGAGTGACCTGAGTTAGTGTTTTTAGTTTTATTATCCTTATCCTTGGCATAGGTGTTCTGCCTAACCTCAGTTTGTGTAGCTAATCTATTATCATCATTTACATTTCTATAGTTACCCTGTTTATTTTTAAATAGACGTTTTTTACCAATAAACTTACTACCACCACCCTGATTATAGTAAACAACGGAGTCCATATTAGTAAGTGTCCCATGTTCAGTATCTTGTCTCCTCTGTATTATCTGTTCTTCTTCACCTAATTCGGCTTCAGTATCAGAGAAGTACACCTTTTTGATGTTTGTTGTTCTTCTTTGCTTTTATCTTTGTTATCCCACTGTCTTCTTGTTCGCCTATTCTCCATTCTATTTTGTAGGAATCTATCTTTTTTCCTCCAAACAAAAACCTGATCATTAGTATAATCATCATAGTCTCTCAGATATTTGGAGTGTTTTACTTCAATTTTATCTTTCTAGGTTTCCTCCACAGTGGTTTGTAAGATCACATCCATCTCTTTATAATCCAGATCTTGTGTAAAAGTATCCAAAGACAGTTGTAGGTTAACAATTTTATCTCTTGTTTTAGTGAGCTCCACAGATTTAAATTTAATTACCAGCAGAAGTAATTTAATGGAACATTCAGCTAAAACACTGTTCCACTCTTTGATAAAGTCCTCATCAGTGACATCAAATGTGGGGTATTTATTTAAGCGTAATCCTCTAGGTATCATTTTCAAATTGTGATAACGCTCTAATGTCCATTTATCAATTTTAAACCTCTTTGTATCTGTTTATGAATATTCCTGTAATAATGCTGCTATTAAGATATATGTATATCTATTTAAGGATCTCCAAATCATTAGGTTACTTACTCCTACTAATACTGTTGCAATTGTATTATAAGGTTCTATCACTTAGAAAATTAAGATAAATGTATACAATCTTAAAGATTTATTATAATTATAATTAGATATAAACACTTATAACGATATTTCTGAATATTTACTGTTAGATTGATATATTCATAATGCTGTTAATAGATATTGTTACATGTATTGTGCATCCATGTCAAGTGTAGTATATATCTTTTTAGTCATTTGCATAGCAATTTGCAGTACCAGGTGTATAATTATAAATAATTCAATTCTGTCCTATAAAGGTATGTGAAGCACCTTTCCCCAATTATCTGTGAGTACGGGGAAACCTGAAACGCTTCCTGTGTTGGGATGTGTGCTGCTCTCTTTTGATTTTTAATCATTGTTTGTAAGCTGTGCTGCCTACGCTGGTTTCTACCATCTAAATAATAAAGACAAGTATGTTTTACAGAGCCGCCCTAGCACTTTTTCTTTTTAGATTTGCAAAATTGTCAAGGAATACTTAAAACTTTTAGCCTCTGATGATGGCCTAATCAACTGTGTGGATAGGGGGCTACAGTGTTCCTACAGAAAAAGCGAAACACCAGGCAACTTTCTGTCCCCTTTTTGTCTGACTAAACCTGAAAGCCAAACTCAGAGTTCTTGTCTTCATCACTAAGGCATGTTTAAATGTGTCAGGAGAAGGTGCAGACCATGCGAATATGTCTTGATTACAGACAATATTTGCTCAATAACTATAGGGGACATCTTTAAGATTGAATCATGTCTGAACTATACCTCATCATATGTCATTTATGTAATCACATGCATTGAATGTAAGATTCAATACGTAGCGTTGATGATAAATGACGTCAACACTTGTATCAGGAACCACTTATCAACAATAGGAGCAGGAAAGACCACTACCCCTACTACAAATATCTGGCCACTTTTCGGTGGCAGGCCATTGAGAGAGTGTCTACTCCCCTTAGAGGTAGAGACAAGATGCTGGGCAAGAGGGAGATGTTCTGGATTTTTAAGCTTGGCTCTTGAGTTCCACATGGCATGAACTCAGAGTATGATTAAATAACAACTTCGAATGATATCTATATGTATACTATAATAAGTCACCTTATGCCCTTGTATGAGAGGTACTGATTTTGTTTAATGAGGCTCTTATATGAAGGTTTCTTTTTAATATTCACTATGTACAAGTGAACTAACATAATATGCATACCATATCTAATCTTTTGAACTTAGTGGGATTAAGTATTATTAATCACCAACAATGTGTTTTACTTTCTCCATACTTATGATTGTATTTCTTTATCTGTGCTAGTATTTTGCAAATGTAGTTTCATTCATTCAGATAAATTAATTCAAATTTATCTGTACACATTCAATATTTCAATATTCCGTGTAAAAACTAAGTTTACATGTTGCACAGTTACAACTGTGAGCATCTATTTATTATAGTTGCAATTCTTAAGTGAATCAAGGCATAGAAGAGTATATTATTTAATATACCTTTAAATTTTGTTAATCAGTGGGAAGCAGCAATGATCAGTGTAGGGTACATAAGTCATGCAACAGGTGTACTCAATAGCTATGAATATGGCCTAGTGCCGAAACATGTTAGTGTTTCTGTTGCTATGAATCTCTCTGATTACACAGTTGATACCTTTTACATGTTCTTCCTTTTTACTTTTTGTATTTAATAAATTTTGGATTTTTTAAATTGAAGATCGCCTCTGCATCTACTTTTCTTTGTTTGGATTATATATATATATATATATATATATATATATATATATATATATATATATATATATATATATATATACACACAAGCACTATTTGAGGATCAGGATCCGGTGCAAATCCTATGAAATCTTCAAAAAGAAGCAGGCACCACAAGATACTTCAGACACCTTTAATGTGTTATACAAATACCATAATGTTTTGGCCCCACACATAGGTCTTGGTCACATGGAAGCACACAACACGTATACAACATACCCCAAAAGAAGTGCCTAATATACCCCTTACCATTCCCATGATACGCTGCAGAAAGCCAGCTAAAATCATCATTGACACCACAGCTGTTGAAATAGTGGAGTGCAGCAATGGCATTCCAGAGTCAACCGTTGGCATAGCAACCAGACAACAAGGCGCAATGACTAATCCTTAGCGCAGTAACGCTAAACAAACTTGATGATGTCATTACGCAACGGCCAATACCAGGGTGACGCAATAACAAACCAAAGTAAAACAAAACGGTGCCTATCACAGGCTTAGATATTCGGGTCACCACGGAACCATGACCATGCTTACTAAGATCAGCGATGCTAAACTGCAGCAGGTCAGGGAAATATACCTAATATGTACATGATCATATAAAACAAAAATGATCAGAAAGGGTAATCCGGAACATGTTAGCTCATAAATGTTGTATAACCCAGTATGCAAACGATAACATGCATGTCTAAATGGCTTTAAAACCAAATAGCTTATGTTACATGTACCCAATAACTACTGATCAAAAAAACTTAAAATCATGAAAACATTAAAAATAAGAACAATGTGCCTCAAGGGCAAAAATTGTCAACTGAGGAGAAGAATACTTCTCTTTTACCCTGAATGGATTCTCTGTCACCGCCTCTATTGTTTGTCTGGGTAAAAGAGAAGTATTCTTGATGCACAGACTAAAGTCTAGGATACCATTTGGTCTGAACTCGGAATATGATGTGATCAATTTCTGGCAGTAGGTCCTCAGTTTTGTGTATCCAGTGTATCCAGAATATGAGGTCATGTTTGAATGTGCAGAATACATTACCTATTTAGGAGTATATACATTTAATACCATAGACTATAGGTTAATGAGACCAGTCAATGGTCTGCCTTTGTGTAAAACTCTCATTATAAAGTGATAAGTGCTTAGTCGCATTAAAGATATTTATGGTCAATAGATACATTACTGAAGAAAACAAAGGTCTCATTAATATATGAAAATGACCAACTCTCATTAGTCCAACTTTGCAGGAGTTATGTGAATAGCAGCACTTATTGAAACATGCAAAAAAAGTGTTTTCATTTGTTTGTTTATCCAGGTATTTTATACTTTCTATCTATTAATTCCTTTGGAAATTTTATCTAGATTAAATGAGATCAAAGGAGGTTCCAGAGATTTGCGAAACTGCTGTCCTATTAGGTCCCTATATATTGTTAGATGCTATATTCAATTGCCTTGGTGAATTATGATAACAGAATGTCTAATATACAAACTCAATGTTTGCGTTTTCTATTTTAGCTATAGATTTAGATTGAAAATCTAATTCCCAATGTTGTTTTCAATATTGCTTTAATAAAGTATCCTTTAAGGAGATGTTAAATGGCTTATAACCTGTATAATTGATAAAGGTGTTTTAGAACTTCGCTGTTATAAGATATGTTTATGTTCAACTGAAATACATTGTAACAGATAATGAGTAAGTAACATCCTATCTCTCAGCTCATAATTTTCTTTTGCTGTAGGAATCGTTTATAATTTTGATCTATAATTAAGAGGAACAATAGGGTTAAATTCCACCCTGGTTTTAAACCAATCAGAATATACCTTTTTTATTTAAAAGTGGCCTGAGCAGGCCAATTGACCACACTATGATTACACTCAAGAGCCGAAACGCGTCAATGGGTCACTGAGATTTGACCACTATATGTCTCACAATTGCTGCTGTTTTTGACGAAGTTTTTATGCTTTTGTAACATAATAAAAGTTAATTTGTATCCTTCCGTTGGTGGTTCTCCTTTCACTTGTTCTTGCAATTTCACTAGTGGTTATAGGAAACAATCCTGTTAGGCTGTGTCGAAAAATAACATGTGGTTAACAAACTAACCGTAGAATATCCAAGATGAGAAAAAGGAACTCACCAAAATTCAAAAGGTATACTTCCTCCGCTCGCCTGTTTGCAATAATCACGGCTGTCTTTGAACTTTGAATATAAACTGTGTGCTAAAATTATGTTTTTCTGTCATAATGCTTAATCTGTGGCTTGCACTGTTGTGCTGAGGTTGTACATTTAATTTTCTTTAATATGTTACTATGTTACTAGGCACATAAGCTTAATAGATGCAGTTTTATGTAAGTAACTATTTGGAGTTCATAAGCAGCAGGGACATATTTTATGATTGATAATGCATCTGTGACATTAGTGCAAATCAATCTGACTAGAGGATTAGTTATATGTGCCTAGTAATAATAATGCCTTGTTTTCATACTGTATATGAAGCAATAAAAACAAAGAAATAATTCTAAAAAAATGTATGAATATATTAGGAAAGCATTAGAATTCAGAATAAAATATTGTAATGAAGACACCAATGTTAACAGACAAAAACAAGCAGTAACAATAAATCAAACCAATAATCTATCTGTAATTATGCAAATTTGAGAACAGAAATGAAAGACTATTTAAATGTAAAAAACAAAGTTAAAGTCTGTTAAACATAAAGCATGCAACCTATTTGAATCCCTTTACTGACTTATAAAATCTCAAGAGATGAATATCCAAGTACTGGTGATTTATCATATCTGTTGAACAGGTGTTCAAAATATTGCTAATCATAGAAGAATGCTCTTGAATAGCAATCACAACTGATAAATTACAGATGGCTAGCACAAGTGACAGGTTTGAGCAACAATAATTCATTTTCAGAATGCAGAAAGTGGCTAAAGCGATTGATAAAAAAAATCTTGAAGAGCGGCTGAATATATCTTTTCATCTTTGGCTGACTCATGAGAGAATTACAAGACTGCAATACATTTTCTATTATTTTTGTGCTTGAAAAAGAAGAGTGAATAAAAACTACTGTAGTTCAACAGAAGTTATTCAGCAAATCTGTATGTCATAATATAGATGTGTATTTCAATACATTCACAACTTTAAATACATTTACATTTAATATACTATGGACAAGATATTTTCTGTTGCTACAGGTAGTTAGAGGAGAGCTGTATAGTGATTACTATAATGCTATCAACAGTGTTCATGTGAAAACACCAGTCAGAAGTACATTTTCCCACAACTATGACACCTCCCAACAGCAACAGCTATAACTTCTGGGAGTGGCTACACAACCATAGAAAAAGTATTTTATGCTGCTAGCTAATGTGTCACCACTTGCAAAACTCTACTTTATAAAAAATAAAGGCATTTTTAATTAAAGGGACATGAAATAAAAAAATATATTTCATGATTCAGATAGAGAACACAATTAAAAAAAAAATAATAATTTTACTTCTATTATGAAATTTGTTTAGTTCTCATGTTATTCTTTGTTGAAGAGATATCTAGATAGGTACCGTGCAAATATCTGAAGCAGTACATGACAGGAAATAATGCTGTCATCTCGTGCTCTTGCTAATGTATAACATTGTTGCAAAACTGCTACCATACAGTACTGCAGACACGTGCACGCTCCTGAACTTACCTTCTTGCTTTTTACAAAGGATAACAAGAAAACAAGAAAAGTACATTGGAAAGTTGTTTAAAATGGTATGTTCTCATACATGAAAGAATCATGAATCATGAAAGAAAAATTTGGGTCTTATGTCGCTTTAAATAATTATTTTAAAAAGTAATTTTGTCTCTTGCTTTGGTCAAGACACCTTTACAAAGACAGTACATCTTTTTCAGAATGTCAGCGCATATCTTCTCCTGGACAAAACCCCAAACTTGAAGGACAAATATGAAAAGAAAAACACTCATAATAGTGCAATATATTTAAGTTAATTGTATTACTGAATGGAAGATTCTCAGCATATAGATACCATTTTGCAGCATTTATTAAATATTCACAGATATAAGAATTCATAAAATATACAGTTAAAACTCAGTAAAAACACATATACAGCCTGGTATTATAATAATTATATTGTGTATCATTTAATCATTAAAAATTATTTTATAGCAATATATATTTGTAAATATATTTAAATTCAGTAATTATACAGATGATTAAAAAAAGTAACAAATAATCGCCTAGATTTAGAGTTTGGCGTTAGCCGTGAAAAGCAGCGTTAAGGGGTCCTAACGCTGCTTTTTACCGCCCGCTGGTATTTAGAGTCAGGCAGGAAAGGGTCTACCGCTCACTTTCTTTCCGCGACTTGAGGCTACCGCAGATCCCCTTACATCAATTGCGTATCCTCTCTTTTCAATGAGATTTGCCTAACGCTGGTATTTCGAGTCTTGGAAGAAGTGAGCGGTAGAGCCTCTACCGACAAGACTCCTACCGCCATAAAAAGTCAGTAGTTAAGAGCTTTATGGGCTAACGCCGGAACATAAAGCTCCTAACTACTGTGCTATAAAGTACACTAACACCCACAAACTACCTATGAACCCCTAAACCGAGGCCCCCCTACATTGCAAACCCTATAATACATTTTTTTAACCCCTAATCTGCCGACCGGACACTGCCGCAACCTACATTATCCCTATGAACCCCTAATCTGCTGCCCCTAACATTGCCGACACCTATATTATATTTATTACCCCCTAATCTGCCCCCTCAACGTCGCCGCCACCTACCTACACTTATTAACCCCTAATCTGCCGACTGGACCTCGCCGCCACTATAGTAAATGTATTAACCCCTAAACCGCCGTACTCCCGCCTCGCAAACACTATAATAAATTGTATTAACCCCTAATCTGAACTCCCTAACATCGCTGCCACCTACCTACAATTATTAACCCCTAATCTGCCACCCCCACCGTCGCCGCTACTATAATAAAGTTATTAACCCCTAAACCTAAGTCTAACCCTAACACCCCCTAACTTAAATATAATTTAAATGAATCTAAATAAATTTACTTTCATTAAATAAATTATTCCTATTTAAAACTAAATACTTACCTATGAAATAAACCCTAATATAGCTACAATATAACTAATAGTTACATTGTAGCTATTTTAGGATTTATATTTATTTTACAGACAACTTTGTATTTATTTTAACTAGTTACAATAGCTATTAAATAGTTAATAACTATTTAATAGCTACCGAGTTAAAATAATTACAAAATTACCTGTAAAATAAATCCTAACCTAAGTTACAAATACACCTAACACTACACTATCAATAAATGAATTAAATAAATTAACTACAATTAGCTAAACTAAAATACAATTAAATAAACTAATCTATAATACAAAAAAAACAAACACTAAATTACAGAACATAAAAATTTTTTACAAGACGTTTAAACTAATTACACCTAATCTAAGCCCCCTAATAAAATAAAAAAGCCCCCCAAAATAATAAAATGCCCTACCCTATTCTAAATTAAAAAAGTAATCAGCTCTTTTACCAGCCCTTAAAAGGGCTTTTTGCGGGGCATTGCCCCAAAGTAATCAGCTCTTTTACTTGTAAATAAAAATACAACCCCTGCCCCCAACATTAAAACCCACCACCCACATACCCCCACTCTAACCCACCAAAACCCCCCTTAAATAAACCTAACACTTACCCCCTGAAGATCTCCCTACCTTGAGTCGTCTTCACCCAGCCGAGCCGAATTCTTCATCCAAGCGGAGCAAGAAGATGTCCTCCATCCGGTAGAAGTCTTCATCCAAGTAGGGCAAGAAGAGGTCCTCCATCCAGTAGAAGTCTTCATCCATGCGGGGTCTTCTATCGTCATCCATCTGGAGTGGAGCGGAGCCATCTTCCAGCCAGCCGACGCGGAGCCATCCTCTTCAACCGACGGACTAACGACAAATCACGGTTCCTTTAAGGGACGTCATCCAAGATGGCGTCCCTCAAATTCCTATTGGCTGATTCTATCAGCCAATCAGATTGAAGTTCAATCCGATTGGCTGATCCAATCAGCCAATCGGATTGACCTCACATTCTATTGGCTGATCTGAACAGCTGATTACTTTTGTAATTTAGAATAGGATAGGGCATTTTATTATTTTGGGGGGCTTTTTTATTTTATTAGGGGGCTTAGATTAGGTGTAATTAGTTTAAACTTCTTGTAATTTTTTTTTATTCTCTGTAATTTAGTGTTTGTTTTTTTTGTATTATAGATTAGTTTATTTAATTGTATTTTAGTTTAGCTAATTGTAGTTAATTTATTTAATTGATTTATTGATAGTGTAGTGTTAGGTGTTAGGATTTATTTTACAGGTAATTTTGTAATAATTTTAACTAGGTAGCTATTAAATAGTTATTAACTATTTAATAGCTATTGTAAGTAGTTAAAATAAATACAAAGTTGCCTGTAAAATAAATATAAATCCTAAAATAGCTACAATGTAACTATTAGTTATATTGTAGCTATACTAGGGTTTATTTTATAGGTAAGTATTTAGTTTTAAATAGGAATAATTTATTTATGATAGTAAATTTATTTAGATTAATTTAAATTATATTTAAGTTAGGGAGGTGTTAGGGTTAGGGTTAGACTTAGGTTTAGGGGTTAATAACTTTATTATAGTAGCGGCGACGGTGGGGGCAGCAGATTAGGGGTTAATAATTGTAGGTAGGTGGCGGCAATGTTAGGGAGGGCAGATTAGGGGTTAATACAATTTATTATAGTGTTTTCGAGGTGGGAGTGCGGCGGTTTAGGGGTTAATACATTTATTATAGTGGCGGCGAGGTCCAGTTGGCAGATTAGAGGTTACTAAGTGTAGGTAGGTGGCGGCGACGTTGGGGGGGGGGCAGATTAGGGGGTAATAAATATAATATAGGTGTCGGCGATGTTAGGGTTAATAAGTATAAGGTTAGGGGTGTTTAGACTCGGGGTTCATGTTAGGGTGTTAGGTGTAGACTTAGAGAGTGTTTCCCCATAGGAAACAATGGGGCTGCGTTAGGAGCTGAATGCTGCTTTTTTGCAGGTGTTAGTTTTTTTTTCAGCCAGCACAGCCCCATTGTTTCCTATGGGGATATCGTTCACGAGCACGTTTTTCCAGCTTACCGCTACCGTAGGCAACGCTGGTATTGAGAGTTGTGGAGCTAAATTATGCTCAACGCTCCCTTTTCTGAGGCTAACGCAGACATTCAGACAACTCTAAATACCAGCGTCTTAAGGGTGCGCTGCAAAAAAAAGCAGCGTTAGCAACGCGGGTCTTTACCGACAAAACTCTAAATCTAGGCCAATGTTATTTCTACTGTACATGTAGTTTGGTAGTTAAGTCAATCTTAATACATTGATTAATTAAATGGTATTATGAGCAACTTAAATTAATGCCAATAATTATGATTTATTTAACCCCTTAATGACCGGACCATTTTTCAATTTTCTTACCCTTAAGGACAAGGGCTATTTTTACATTTTTGCAGTGTTTGTGTTTAGCTGTAATTTTCCTCTTACTAATTTACTGTACCCACACATATTATATACCGTTTTTCTCGCCATTAAATGGACTTTCTAAAGATACCATTATTTTCATCATATCTTATAATTTACTATAAAAAAATTTATAAAATATGAGGAAAAAATGAAAAAAACACACTTTTTCTAACTTTGACCACCTAAAAACAATCATGCTAAATAGTTTCTAAATTTTGTCCGGAGTTTAGAAATACCCAATGTTTACATGTTCTTTGCTTTTATTGCAAGTTATAGGGTAATAAGTACAAGTAGCAAAAAATCACTTTTTTTCAAAATTAGCACTAGTTACATTGGAACACTGATATCTCTCCAGAATCTCTGAATATCCCTTGACATGTATATTTTTTTTTTTGGAATACAACCCAAAGTATTGATTTATGCCCATTTTGGTATATTTCATGCCACCATTTCACTGCCAAATGCGAGCAAATAAAAAAAATTGTTCACTTTTTCACAAAGTTTGTCCCACTGAAATTATTTACAAACAGTTTGTGCAATTATGACACAAATGGTTGTAAATGCTTCTCTGGGATCCCCTTTGTTCATAAATAACAGACATATATGGCTTTGGCATTGCTTTTTGGTAATTAGAAGGCCACTAAATGTCACTGTGCACCACACATGTATTATGCCCAGCAGTGAAGGGGTTAATTAGGGAGCTTGTAGGGACCTTGAAAGGTTAATTTTAGCTTTAGTGTAGTGTAGTAGACAACCCAAAGTATTGATCTAGGCCCATTTTGGTATATTTCATGCCACCATTTCACCGCCAAATGCGAGCAAATAAAAAAAAAGTTACATTTTTCACACTTTTTGGTTTCTCACTAAAATTGTTTACAAACAGCTTGTGCAATTATGGCACAAATGGTTGTAAAATGCTTCTCTGGGATCTCCTTTGTTCAGAAATAGCAGACATATATGGCTTTGGCATTGCTTTTTGGCAATTAGGAGGCCACTAAATGCTGCTGCGCACCACACTTGTATTATGCCCAGCAGTGAAGGGATTAATTAGGTAGCTTGTAGAGAGCTTGCAGGATTAATTTTATCTTTAGTGTAGAGATTAGCCTCCCACCTGACACATCCCACCCCCTGAACCCTCCCAAACAGCTCTCTTCCCTTCCCCACCCCACAATTGTCCCCGCCATCTTAAGTACTGGCAGAAAGTATGCCAGCACTAAAATAAAAGGTGTTTTTTTTTGTTTTGTTTTTTAAATAATATTCAGCTGTGATGGACCCCTGCCTTAGCCCACAACCTCCTTGATCCCCCCCAAACAGCTCTCTAATGCTCCCCACCTACCTATTTATACAACCTACACTAAACTTTTCTAGCCCCAGTTCCTTTCCTCCTTTGCTATCCCCTTGAAACCCCTTAGAATGTAAGTCTTTTAGCTCAGCTGTTTGCAGATCACCTTCATAAGAGATAACTACAACAGTGCAGCTCTCAATAGGGCCTCTACCCATTTGATCCTTATAAATGTTACCTTGTATACCACGCCTATGTTTTTAGCACTGCAGAATCAGTTGACGCTCTACAAATAACTGATAATAATAATAATAATAGATAGATAGATAGATAGATAGATAGATAGATAGATGGATAGACAGATGGATAGACAGATGGATAGATATATGGATAGATAGATAGATAGATGGATAGATAGATAGATAGATAGATAGATAGATAGATAGATAGATAGATAGATAGATAGATAGATAGATGATAGATAGATATAGATAGATAGATAGATAGATAGATAGATAGATAGATAGATGGATAGATAGATGGATATATGGATAGATAGATAGATAGATAGATAGATAGATAGATGGATAGATAGATGATAAATAGATTGTTATGCAAATAGTTCTAAAACTAGTGTGTGCACAATATTGTAAATTTAAATAATTGCATAACTACATTATTTTTAAATATCAGGTTGCTTTGGGGCATTATTTGATTGGAGCTTATAAAATATGATAGTGCACATGTATTTGTTTTTCTTGTTTGTGTAAAATGTTGATACATTTTGTTTCTGCAGTTGTCTGTTAAGATTTTATTGTTATATGGATATATTTTTAAGATACTATTTTCATTAAGAATTAAAATGGTTTAAAAGCTTTTTTTTTTTTTTTTAGAAAGTTTAATTTGTAATATTTTTAAAAATATTTTGTTTATTTTTTGATGAAATATGTAATTTTTTAATAAAACGTTTCATACAAAGTGATTTCTTGTTGAATATAAAGCAAGGTATTGCAGAATGTGTCACACTTTTGTTTTTAAACATGTTCTTGTGATGAATAAAATATTCATAGTAGATTGGTTCAAATTGAATATTTCTTGAAAACTGCTTAAGAATTGTTTTTCAGTTAAAAATAATTTGTTATTTATAAAGGGTTAGATTACGAGTGGAGCTCAAAGGATAAGGTGTTTGCACTCATTGGGCTTACAGCTCATATTACGTGTTGAAAGTAAATGTGATCATGTGAGCGCAATCGCAATTTATTATTATTATTATTATTATTATTATTATTATTATCAGTTATTTGTAGAGCGCCAACAGATTCTGCAGCGCTATTAACAAAGGTGGAGTACAACAAAATAGTTATAGGGATCAAATGGGTAGAGGGCCCTGCCAAGAGTTGCACTGTTGTAGTCAGCTCTTGAGAAGGTGATCAACAAACAGCTGGACTCTTAAGCTTACATGCTAAGGGGGTTCAGGGGATAGCAATGGAGGAGAGGAACTGGCATAAAGAAAGGTTAGCGTAGGTTGTATGCATCCCTGAACAGTAGAGTCTTTAGGGAGCACTTGAAGCTTTTAAAACTAGAAGAGAGTCTTGTGGAGCGAGGCAGAGAGTTCCACAAGATGGGAGCCAGTCTGGAGAAGTCCTGTAAATGGGAGTGTGATGAGGTGACAAGAGAGGAGTAGAGTAGGAGGTCATGAGCAGAGCGAAGGGGACGGGAGGAAGAGTATCTGGAGACAAGGTCTGAGATATAGGGGGGAGCAGTGCAGTTGAGGGCTTTGTATGTCAGAGTGAGAATTTTGTGTTTGATCCTAGAGGCAAGAGGAAGCCAGTGAAGAGATTGGCAGAGAGGTGCAGCAGATGAAGAGCGACCTGTAAGGAAGACGAGTCTTGCAGAGGCATTCATTAAGGATTGTAAAGGAGCTAGGCGGTAGGTGGGGAGACCAGAGAGGACAGAGTTGCAGTAATCGAGGAGGGAGAGGATGAGAGAATGGATTCAAATCTTAGTTGTGTCTTGTGTAAAGAAGTGTATAATTTTAGAGATGTTTTTAAGGTGGAAGCGGCAGGCTTTAGCCAAAGACTGAATGTGAGGAGTGAAAGAAAGATCTGAGTCAAATGTGACCCTGAGACATCGGGCATGCGGGGTAGGGGTAATGATGGAGTTGTCGACAGTTATAGAGAGATTGGGGGTGGAGAGTTTAGATGAAGGGGGGAAAATAAGGAGCTCAGTTTTGGAGAGATTTAGCTTGAGGTAGTGAGAGGACATCCAGTTGGAGATGTGAGAAAGACAGTTAGTGACACGGGTTAGCAAGGAAGGAGAAAGGTCTGGTGCAGAGAAGTAGATTTAGGTGTCATCGGCATACAAATGATATTGTAAACTGTGGGACTTTATTAGGGAACCTAGTGATGACGTGTAGATTGAGAAGAGAAGGGGACCGAGGACAGAGCCTTGCGGTACTCCAACAGAAAGTTGTGACGGGGTAGAGGAGGCCCCAGAGAAGGCTACACTAAAGGTACGGTTTGACAGGTAGTAAGAGAGCCACGAGAGGGCTGTGTCACATATGCCGAAGGATTCAAGGGTTTGGAGCAAGAGAGGGTGGTCAACAGTGTCAAAGGATGCGGACAGATCAAGGAGAATAAGCAGAGAGAAGTGGCCTTTTGATTTTGCTGTAAGTAGGTCGTTGGTAACCTTAACAATTGCTGTTTCTGTGGAGTGATGGGGACGAAATCCAGATTGCAATGGGTCAAGGAGGGAGTTTATTGTAAGGAAACTGGATAGGCGTGCATAAGCTAGTTTTTCGAGAAACTTTGATGCAAGAGGGAGGAGGGAAATAGGGCGGTAGTTAAATGGGGAGGTAGGATCAAGGAAAAGTTTTTTGAGGATAGGTGTGACCAGTGCATGTTTCAGCGATGAGGGAAAAATACCGGTGCTGAAGGAGAGGTTGAAAGTGTGTGTGAGTATAGGGGTAAGGGTGGCAGAGAGGGAGGGGAGTAGCTGTGAGGGGATAGGGTCAAGGGGACAGGTAGTGAAGTGAGAGCGCAGTATAAGTGCCGAAACTTCTTCCTCAGTAATAGGGAAGAATGAGCTAAGTTTAAGGTTATGTGGGTTGTGATTGATTGAGAGCGTTTGAGGGGGTGAGAGAATGAAATTATGTTGAGAGCTGATTTAATTTCTGATGGAGTTGATTTTGTTATTGAAGTGGTTGGCAAAGTCTTGAGCTGACAAGTTGTATTAGGAGGTGGGGGAGGGCGGAGAAGAGTATTGAAAGTGGAGAACAAATGTTTTGGGTTTGAAGAAAGATTAGAGATATGAGTAGAGAAGTAGTGTTGCTTATGGAAATTAAGGGCAGAGTAGTAGGAGTTCAAAATAAATTTGTAATGTTGAAAATCAGCTGAACTCCTAGATTTTCTCCATTGCCGCTCAGCAGTACGGGAACATCTGCGTAGGTATCGTGTCAGAGGAGTATGCCAGGGCTGAGGATGAGTGTTTGATTTCCGAGCTATGGTAAGAGGGGCGAGATTGTCAAGGACGGATGAAAGTATGGAATTATAGTGGCAGATAGATTGGTCAGGGCATGAAAAGGAGGAGAAGGATGAGAGGTTTAAGGGAATTAGAAAGCTGTTGTTAATCTAATGACGTAATGCTTCTGTGAAGTTTGGTGAAGTTTGGTGTGAGGAGCAGAAGGAGGGAGAGTTGTAGGGAAGGATGATATGTTGCAAGTAAGGAGATGGTGGTCAGAAAGAGGAAAGGGGGAGTTTGTGAAGTTTGAGAGGGTGCATAGATAGCTAAAGATCAGGTCAAGGGAGTGACCATCTTTGTGAGTGGGAGAATCAGTCCATTGTGACAAACCAAAAGGGGAAGTGAGTTGCAGAAGTTGTTTTGCAGAGGAGGCAGTGGGATTGTCAAGAGGGATGTTGAAGTCACCAAGAATGAGGGAAGGGGTGTCTGAGGAATGGAAATAAGGTAGCCATGCAGCCAAGTGATCTAGAAATTGAGTTGAGGAGCCAGGAGGACGGTATATGACTGCAACACGTATAGAAAGAGGAGAGAATAAACAAATCATGTGGGTTTCGAATGAGGAAAATGTGAGGGAAGAGATGGGATGTATTTGTTGAAAGGTGCAACAAGAGGAAAGTAAAATACCTACACCACCTCCTTGTCTATTACCAGACCTAGGAGTGTGGCTGAAGTGGAGACCCCCATGTGACAGAGCAGCAGTGGATGCTGTGTCTAGGGGAGAGGTCCAGGTTTCTGTTAGGGCCAGAAGCTTGAGGGTGTGGGAGATAAAGAGGTCATGTATAGAAGTGAGTTTGTTGAAAACAGAGCGAGAGTTCCAAAGTGCACAAGTGAAAGGGGAAGTGGCTTTTGATGCAAGAGGAATGTAAGTAAGGTTTGCAGAGTTTTGTTTTTTGAGTCTGTGGGATGGTATACATGGATGTACATGGCTATGCAGTTGTTGGGGACCAGGATTAGGGGAGATGTCACCAGCAGTTAGTAGAAGCAAGAGGTAGAGTGACATAAGATGAGATACAGATTTTCAGTAGTGAGACTGCTTTTGAGACAAGGTACAGGGGGGGAGAGAGAGTAGTTAGGAATAGGTAAAGTTCATGAGTACAAAAGTAAGGTGAGTTTAAGAGAGATGGGCTAATGAACAGTGCAGGTGGAGAGAGAGAAGGAGTAATTGAATAATGTAGTTTGTTATAGAGACAGAAGGCAGCAAAAAGGAATAAGAAGATATTAGGCATTTTTACAAAAGAGGGAACCAATTAAACACAAAATGCACCGTATTACAGTAGCAATTGCATTTGAAAACAGCAAGGTATATCAAACATAATATTACAAAAGTACCTGCCTTTTTCTTGCCCCTTTCCCAATCCTTGTTCAATTCTTGTACAATTCTATTGCTAGTGCCTCACTTTTAAAATGTTCACTTGGAAAATGTCAACATATGTTATAGCAATGCACATCACTGTGCAATGCACATCCCAGACTGGTGTGAAATATATACAGGGAGGGCAGTCAGCTGAGTCCACTAAATTTAGTTGATTGCTAATCAAAGACAATTGGAAAGGCCAATTGTAAAGTTAGATTCTGGTCTGGTCAGGGTGAGATGTTAAGTAAACAGACAATAAAATTTGGGGGAGGTTAATACTATGGAATAAGACAGCTATACATTTTAGAATAATAGCAAGTATTGATAAGGATTGAACATCACATGGCAATTAAATGAACATTAGAAATAACACATTGGATAACAGTACAACAGATGTAGGACTAAATTAACAAACTAAAATCATTTGCTCTATGTAAATATTAATGTACCAGAAGAGAGTTACAGGAGAGTAAAAAATACCAGAGAGCAGTGAATAGTTGCAGATTGACAGGGTCTCTATTCACGTACCAGAAGAGAGTTACAGGAGAGTAAAAAACACCAGAGAGCAGTGAATAGTTGCAGATTGACAGGGTCTCTATTCACGTACCAGAAGAGAGTTACAGGAGAGTAAAAAACACCAGAGAACAGTGAATAGTTGCAGATTGACAGGGTCTCTATTCACGTACCAGAAGAGAGTTATAGGAGAGTAAAAAACACCAGAGAGCAGTGAATAGTTGCAGATTGACAGGGTCTCTATTCACGTACCTGAAAGCAGAGGAGAGAAAATAGGGTTAGCTTGATGTAGTGTGCAATTCTTCAGCAGATGTCAATAGGCAGCATGTTGTCTTAATAAGCAGCACTGTGCTGAGTAGTGAGTGCAGTTCTTGTATAATTCTATTGCTAGTGCCTCACTTATAAAATGTGAACATATGTTATAGCACTGCACATCACTGTGCAAAGCACATCCCAGACTGGTGTGAAATATATGCCAATTTAGTGCAATTTACACTAGAATGATTACCGTGACTTCAGACCTCTGGTGGACTGTTCGTGAAATGGTCAATCTATAAGTACAAAGATGGACTTTAAATTTGTATGCTGGAAAATACAAACAAAGTATAATTGGTCCTATGTATTTATATAAGAAGAATGGGAGAGAGACATATACAGGAAGTACAAAAATAAAAGGAGAAAAAGTGCATAAAAAAAAAGAAAAATGTATATATAATATAATTTTCTCCTAAGCAGGTTATTTTTCTTATCTGCTGTTCAGTTCTATAGTCCTGTGTAATTCAGAAGTGAACAAGTAGTAAGAAGTGAATAAAGCGCCAACATCAGTAATAAAAGACTATATATAAAAAATGTAAAAAGCACATATAAATAAAATTACAAATACAGGAATATCTTACAGAAGCGGCTCAAAGGGCCAAAGCTGATAATTACAATAAAAACAGAGGTAATAACAGGTGATCAGTGTGAGTGGTACACCAGAATAAGAGTGTATACTAATAAAACAGAATTAGCCTAAGTACAACTATAACAAGTGCATCAAGCAAAAAACTAATAAACAATAGTACAAACAATAGTGTTCAAAAATAGTGTTTAAAAAAAGGGGGGTAGCAAAATAATTGTATAGATACGATCAAATAGTGAGTGAGTGCAAATGGATATAAAAATGCTAGCTACTTAATCCAGTGAGGTTAAGATATAGTTAAATAAAATACACAATATGCAATAACATAAAAAATAAAATACACAATATGCAATAACATAAAAAATAATCCAAAAAAGTGTTCAAAAAGTTAGTTAAGTTAGTCAAGCTAGTCTTGAGAAAGGCCCTTTTTTGAGGGCAGAAACGCGTTGACATATTGGTAAGCATTACTTTAATCTTTACTTCATTCTCATATTGGATACACTATGTTGTGAATTTCTTTTTTTACAGGGACACTTTTTAGGATACCATAGGAGCAGCTGACAGGTGCTAGGATCCAATCAGCTACTTCAGCTACCACACTCAGGAATTTGGATCTGTTAAAGTAACTAACATTGGAAGGAATCAATTTCCTCACTTTCACCTTGCTTTTCATCACCCATTTTTTCCACTTTTTAGTTTTGATTGACTTATTTTTGTTCTTCACTAACATTTGTTGATCAACTTTTTGAACACTTTTTTGGATTATTTTTTATGTTATTGCATATTGTGTATTTTATTTAACTATATCTTAACCTCACTGGATTAAGTAGCTAGCATTTTTATATCCATTTGCACTCACTCACTATTTGATCGTATCTATACAATTATTTTGCTACCCCCCTTTTTTTTGCACTGCAGTGCATTTTTCTATTTTTTGGAACACTATTTTTGAAACACTTTTTTTGAATACTATTGTTTGTACTATTGGTTATTAGTTTTTTGCTTGATGCACTTGTTATATTTGTACTTAGGCTAATTCTGTTTTATTAGTATACACTCTTATTCTGGTGTACCACTCACACTGATCACCTGTTATTACCTCTGTTTTTATTGTAATTATCAGCTTTGGCCCTTTGAGCCGCTTCTGTAAGATATTCCTGTATTTGTAATTTTATTTATATGTGCTTTTTACATTTTTTATATATAGTCTTTTATTACTGATGCTTTTTAACATGGTTCATTAAATAATCTTCTTTTATCTCTCTGTGAGTATATTTATCCCTTGGCCTCTTGTTGGCACTGTATTCACTTCTTACTACTTGTGCATATTTTTTGGAGGTTGGTTAGGATCTCTGTTTGGATACAGCTTGGGGATTACCTTAGCGCTTGTACACTACCCCTTTTTCACTAATTCAGAAGTGAAGGATGATGTTAAAGGCAGACATCATGTGATGAGCAGGAAAGAGCTGTAAGGGGGGAAGTAAAGATACAAATATACACATATAGCTGATATATGATATATTAGATGTGAAGGTCCAAACTACTTCAACAAACCAATATAATTTGAAATACCACATTCTTTTATTCTTGTGTTTCTATCATCACAGTTAAATATAATTCCAGAATATTCAACCCCATTTCTAGCAACTAAAGTAGTGAAACATTTGCCTTCTAAAAAACTACAAGCCATTGACTTGTACCATAAAGGAGCTGCTATAGTGTCCACCACTCTGAGTGCATTGAGTTACAAGTACACAATCTCTTTTTTTTTTCCAAGTATGAAGCTATTTTGCAATAACTTTAAAGATGTGTGCAAGAAAAAAAGAAGCCTAAATAATACTAAAAATCAATCTTTACCTTGGCACTTGTATGAGCCTGCAGCAAATTAATTTTTGTTACTTTAAAGCTGTATTGATGCTGCTATGCATAATTCTTTATTTCTGCAACCTTCACTCAGAAATATATATTTTTATTTCCTCAATTATTTTGTGATGTTCTTAGCAATGCTTCCAGAATAAATATAAACAAATTCCAACTTAGGTGTTAACTTTTAATGTTATCCTCCTCTTAGACATAGATTCTTGTGCAAGTTTTACCTGGTAGTTTCTGATGTAAAATAATCCAAGTATTTATAATGGATACATCTGTAATTTATCTACACACATTTTAAATATCATTATTAAAAAAGTCTACCTTATAAGATTTTTGGAACTGCATATAAAAAGGGGGAACATGGGCACATACTTTTTTTTCTTTCATACCACTTATGGGGAAAAATATAAAATAAACATGTTATTGGCTTTCGATATACCTCTTTTGACATCAGAACAATCACAAATTATAACAATATTCTCATTTTGTAAAAATATTTAATCGGATTGGATATCTGAAAAGTCATCCGTGTGATTGATACGATTTTTGTGACATGCAAAGTGATAGCAGACTGTTAAGAGAGGAGGAATCTTCCCTTTTCCCAGTATCAAAGTAACACACTATCCAACCAGATAGTCATATTGAAAAAGAGGGTTATCTTCTTTCAGATGAGGTTCATGTTGCCTATTGATCAATTTCTAGAAATGTGCCCAATCTGTCTTCTCTTTCCACCCCTAAGGAAACACTTATAATGTAGGTAAATATATTTTATTTGTTTTACAAATAATCACATTTTTAAAAAAAAAAAAAAATCTGTTTATAAGACTGTAGGTGAATTGAAAAAAAATATAGAGAAATTGGCCCATATTTATCAAGCTCCGTACGGAGTTTGAAGGGCCGTGTTTCTGGCGAGTCTTCAGACTCGCCAGAAACACAAATTATGAAGCAGCGGTCTAAAGACCGCTGCTCCATAACCCTGTCCGCCTGCTCTGAGCAGGCGGACAGGAATCGCCGGAAATCAACCCGATCGAATACGATCAGGTTGATTGACACTTCCCTGCTGGCGGCCGATTGGCCGCGAGTCAGCAGGGGGCGGAGTTGCACCAGCAGCTCTTGTGAACTGCTGGTGCAATGTTAAATGCGGAGAGCATATTGCTCTCTGCATTTAGCGAGGTCTTGCGGACCTGTCGGATCAGGTACGCAAGACCTTTGATAAATTGGGGCCTATGTATTCAATAAAACATTTTTTGTTTTTATAATTGTTGTTTAGTTATGCTGGAAACAAAATTTTCTCAGCATCTCAGAAATGTCAATATATATTATATTGCCAGACTGATCATATTGTTTGAATAGTATATCATCCTATGTGGATTGTATAATATCAGGAAAACAATAGAGATAGGATCAAATACAAATCATAGAACTGCAGTTAAAGGGACACTAAACCCCAAACAATTATTTCATGATTTAGAAAAAGCATGCATCTAATTTACTTCTATTATCTAATTAGCTTCATTCTTTTGACATCCTTTGCTGAAAAGCATATCTATATAGGCTAAGAACCTGCTGATTGGTGGCTGCACATAGATGCCTTGTGTGATTGGTTCTCCCATGTGCATTGCTATTTCTTAAACAAAGGATATCTAAAGAATTAAGCTAATTAGATAATAGAAGTAAATTGTAATGTTGTTAAAAATTGTATTCTCTACCTGAAGAATGAAAGAAAAAAAATGGGTCTAATGTCCCTTTAACCATAATTTAAAGAAATATCACACATAGTAGTAATCTTTAAAGTGCACTCAACAACATTCACTAATTACTTAACCTGTATAGGTAATGGGAGAATAATTTAAGGAACGGCTACCAGGAAGGCGAGGTTAAAACTGAACGTTTACTAAACATAAAACACACAGTGGAACAATAAAAACACAGTGTCATGTCACTCTAAGATCCAAGAAAATAAACTAGGCTACTATGATGATAATGGATAGTTGTCACCATTGGATGGTGTGCTGGACCTCAGAAATTGAATTGCTTACTACTAAGATAGGGAGTAAATAGGGGAGTAAGTAAACCTCCCACAATAGGGGCAGTGGTATAATTCATAGATAGAAATGCTCCTGGTATGCGTCCTTTGATAAAGCAGTTTTTGCGAAACATGTTAGGGGGAGTAGAGACTTAGCTGTCTCTCTCCAAGTATCTTATTTTTAACTTGCAGTGGCTGTGCTCCTGTATCTCTTATTTTAAGACATAATACAGCTTAAGCTCTATATAGTTTCATTTCAGTTGACGAATAGTGTCACCGCTGTACTTATCTTCGATTAAGCAGCTCCTGGCTTTATCCTTCTTTCCGCATTAACAGTGATTGATATTAACCACACAAACAGTCAGCTGCTCTGAGGGCTCTTATGCACGTTATTTAAGTATAATTTGGGCACACTAATGGTGTCGTTATAGCGATAGTATTTACATTTAAATTCTCTCCTGGCTACTCCTCCTTTATCGCACCCATGCGATTTATACCAACTGTACGCTAGTACATTTAGTATAAGAAGTACTTGGGCTACTATTTAGTATCCAGTCACACACAGGTATAACTCCTACCGCCTATCTCTCTGGGGGGTTCCTCATGGAAATGTGAGTTAATTCATGTTTCTATTTAGAAATTATATCACTCTGGTCTCCCCTGACACTTTTTGTACATAAACAGTAGTAAGCCAGATACTTGAACTTACTAAATATGTGCTCCAATAAAAATATATATATGTAGTAGAATCATAGCAGCAGTACGCAACTATCCTGCCTGCCTTTTGTAAGGAGACAGCTACTTTAGGCTTACACCTAGTTACACCGCTTGATACCTAACTTTTTCTATCTACTTATCAACATAGTGGTAATTTGCTAACGGCACCTTAGAACACGATCCTAGAATGTGCCAATCATGCTATCCTAAATCGTGATATATAATCCAATTACTTTTACTTTTTTAGGGGGGTCTAGCATAATACTGGTGTTCCCCTGTAGATGTCTGTACTGATTACTATATAAGAGACAATACAGCCAGCCCTACAGACACCCGCTAACCAGATCTGTCTCATAATTTTGCCATGTACTCCTGGACTCGCATGTCTAGGTCATAACAGGGCCACCCAATAATACTAGTGATAAGAATGCTATGTTTATCATTTTAACGTAATTGCATGCCACTATATACCTGATATACTATTAGTAAATAGAGCATTGAATGTGTGAGGTTTATGTGTCACAGTTCTACACAAGCACTATTATATTATTATCTATCCAACAACCAGAAGTATATTAAAGCAAACTGAGTGCTGTTTTACTAACCCAGTAATATAGATGGGACTTACAAAGGAATAACCTCTAAATGCTCACATCGATATTTAATAATTGAACCTTTATACTATATTAGCCCAATAGAGGGTACAAAGATACATAGAATTACTCCTAGATCTGGAGATTGTATAATGCACACCTGGGTACACTATTTATGGTATTCCTCCTTATATTTCTAAAAACAGTGTACATTACTTTGTATCACTGAGAATACTAGTGGTGTACAATTTAATCTGTTGCACTGTTAGTTACATACCAGGAGCATTTCTATCTATGAATTATACCACTGCCCCTATTGTGGGAGGTTACCCTTTTACTTACTCCCCTATTTACTCCCTATCTCAGTAGTAAGCAATTCAATTTCTGAGGTCCAGCACACTATCCCATGGTGACAACTAGCCATTATCATCATAGTAGCCTAATTGATATTCTTGGAGCTTAGAGTGACATGGCACTGTGTTTTTATTGTTCCACTGTGTGTTTTATGTTTAATAAAAGTTAAGTTTTAACCCCACCTCCCTGGTAGCCATTCCTTAGATTATTCTCCCATTACCTATACAGGTTAAGTAATTAGTGAATGTTGTTGAGTGCTATATATGTACACACTTTCCAGTCATCAACTGGTTTTTCTGTGCTGTTTGTCTCTCCTTGTGTACAGCATCAGCCTACTTATATCTCTTGACTTAGTCCATTATACACTAGTACTGGACTAACCAATAAACCAGGTATAGGCAACAACTCGTGTAGTGCCATTGAATATTCTCTTTTGCTTCCATGTAATCTTTAAAGTGACCTTGACATATCATGTACACCCACTAAAAATAGGAGGGGATAGAGGGAAAAGGTTACCACAACTTAAAAATCATTTTATGTATGTACAAACAGAATTCAGATTCCCAGCAGCACAACATTGGATCCTCACAAGTGAGGTGCACTATATTAGTGCAATCAGCACAGTCTGGGTGATTAGGAGCTCACCAGCTATCTTACCTCCGGTAAAGATCACTGTGGTCACTCTAAATGACATATTATGGAAAAGGAAATTAACCAAATAATAATCCAAAAGACAGAAAACACAAGATTGTGTATCAACTTCACACACAGAAGAGGGATTTAGTTAAAATATTAAAACAGATAAAAATCTGGTAGATTAAATAAATATCTATACCTATATATCTATATGAATATATGTAGGTATATATATATATATATATATATATATATATATATATACTGTGTATATATATATATATATATATATGGGAGAGAGGGTGAGATAGCACTGAATATGGGTCACAGGGCTTTAGTATAAAGTAGTAAAAAAATAATAGAACAATAATAAAACAAATCAGTATATAAATAATTGTTAATTAGATATCTGTACAACTGAATAGGTAAGTCTCTATTGGTGCTTGCAGTAAAAATAAACAACAATCAGAGAGGATGATGGTGTCACACATAGGTGGCTGGTATGTATAGCCCTTACTAGAAAATACCTCAATCATATGAGGTAAGTTGCCGCATCTATCAGTGGGGAACTTCCGGTGATATCTCGTATTAAGTTCAGAGATGAAGATGTATTAGCTCTTCTTCCCTTGGAGTATGGTTTGTGAATTTGGAGAGATAGTCATTTAGGAGTTCCTCCGTAGGTCCAGCAGTTATGCATATTGAAAAACACAAGAGAGGTACATGGCATAATACAGTTTTATTAAAGGAAAAGTATAAAAAACGCCAAGTGACCATTTACATTTAAAATCCTCAGTCATATGAGGTATGTATAAGACCCATAAAACACATATTCACAATGAAATCCTCAGGGTGCTTCCAGGTAATCAGAATGGCAATCCGATGTATGCGAAGTCCCAAAATGATAATATCCGAGATATCTTAAACAAGTCTAAGGGGCATATGTATCAAGCTCCGAATGGAGCTTGATGCCCCGTGTTTCTGGCGAGCCTGCAGACTCTCCAGAAACAGCAGTTATGAAGCAGCGGCCACAAAGGCCGCTGCTCCATAACCTGTCCGCCTGCTCTGAGCATATAACTCTGGCTCAGTAACAGGTATCTTTGTTGTATTTACCACACACAAAACCTCCCTATCCTTACAGGGCTTCAGTAAATTAATGCGATATATCTGATCAGATTTTCTTCTCCCTGGCTGACTCACCTTATAGTTTACATCACCCACCTTTTCAATTATCTCATATGAGCCGTGCCAAGTAGCCAAACATTTATTTTCTACTGTAGGGACTAAAACTAGTACCCTGTCACTAGGCTTAAACACTCTAGCCCTAGAATTATGATTATAACTGTATTTTTGTGCTTCTTTGGCTTTTCCCATATGTTCCCTAACTATGGGCATGACAGCCTCCATTCGATCTTGCATTTGAGATATATGCTCAATAACACTTCTATGGGGTGTAGTTTCCTATTCCCATGTCTCTTTAACAATATCAAGTAATCCACATGGATGTAGACCAAACAAAAGTTAAAAAGGTGAAAACCCTGTTGAGGCATAAGGAACTTCCCTGATAGAATACATTAAATAAGGCAATAAAAGGTCCCAATTTTTCCATCCACATCAATTGCCTTCCGTAACATAATCTTTAGGGTCTTATTGAACCTCTCTACCAGCCCATTAGTTTGAGGGTGATATATTGAAGTTTTCATATGCTTAATATGGAGCAGTTTACACAATTATTTTGTAACCTTAGACATAAAAGGAGTTCCTTGATCTGTCAAAATGTCCTTGGGTATACCCACTCTACTAAACATAAGCATAAGTTTTTGCAGAAAAATTATGTAGGGGTACTGCCTCAGGATAGCGGGTTGCATAAACCAGGACAATCAGTATATTCTGGTGTCCTCTGGCTAACTTCACCAGTGGACCTATCAAGTCCATGGCAATTCTTTCAAATGGCACATCAATGATTGGTAAAGGCACTAATGGACAACGAAAATCCTTACTGGGAGCAGTTAGTTGGCACTTGGGACATGAAGAACAATAATTATTAACAGCCTTAAACATACCTGGCCAGTAAAACCTTCTAAGGACCCTTTCT
Source organism: Bombina bombina (assembly GCF_027579735.1). Classification (NCBI taxonomy): domain Eukaryota; kingdom Metazoa; phylum Chordata; class Amphibia; order Anura; family Bombinatoridae; genus Bombina; species Bombina bombina. The sequence continues at coordinate 219,291,316 of NC_069500.1, forward strand.
TTAGTCTTATCCATTCCTAGGTGCCCCCTCCCTAGTATGTGACTATGTGCAAGATTTATCACTGTATTACGAAAAACATGATGTACCAACAACTGTTTAACAATAACTGTGCCCTTTTTGTCTATTCTATATAGCAGGTTATTATTTACTTCAAAGTGAGGATAAGGTAATGAATTTTCTATGTCTTTAGATCAGCAACAACTTGCTAATTCCCTTAAACTGCTCCTCTCATCCTTCTCCTCCTTTTCCTGCCATGAACAATCTATCTACCACTATAATTCCACCCTTATATCCGTCCTTGACAATCTCACCCCTCTTACCGTTGCTCGGAAATCACACACTCATCCCCAGCCCTGGCATACTCCTCTGACACGGTACCTACGCAGATGTTCCCGTACTGCTGAATGGCATTGGAGAAAATCACAGAGTTCAGCTGATTTTCTTCATTACAAATTCATCTTGAACTCCTACTATTCTGCCCTTAATCTCCACAAGCAACACTACTTCTCTACTCTTATCTCTAATCTTTCTTCAAACCCAAAACGTCTGTTCTCCACTTTCAATACTCTCCTTTGCCCTCCCCCACTTCCTAACACAACTTCTCTGTCAGCTCAAGACTTTGCCAGTCACTTCATTAACAAAATTGACTCCATCAGGCATGAAATCAGCTCTAAACATAATTCCATTCTCTCCCCCCATCAAATGCTCTCACTCAACCACAACCCTCATAACCTGAAACTTAGTTCATTCTCCCCTGTTACTGAGGAAGAAGTTTTGGCACTTATACTGCACTCTCACCTGCCCCCTTGACCCTATCACCTCACAGATACTCCCCTCCCTCTCTGCTACCCTTACCCCTATACTAACACACATTTTCAACCTCTCCCTCAGCACTGGTACATTTCCCTCATCGATGAAACATGCACTGGTCACACCTATCCTCAAAAAACCTTCCCTTGATCCTACCTCCCTATCCAACTACCACTCTATTTCCCTCCTCCCTCTTGCTTCAAAGCTTCTCGAAAAACTAGTATATGCACGCCTATCCCATTTCCTTACGTTAAACTCCCTTCTTGACCCGATGCAATCTGGATTTAGTCCCTATCACTCCACAGAGACAGCTATTGTTAAGGTCACCAACGACCTACTTACAGCAAAATCAAAAGGCCACTTCTCTCTGCTTATCCTCCTTGATCTGTCCGCAGCCTTTGACACTGTTGACCTCCCTCTTTTGCTCCAAACCCTCCAATCCTTCGGCATCTGTGACACAGCCCTTTCGTGGCTCTCTTCCTACCTATAAAACCGTACCTTCAGTGTAGCCTTCTCTGGGGCCTCCTCTGCCCTGTCACCACTTTCTGTTGGAGTACCGCAAGGCTCTGTCCTCGGTCCCCTTCTCTTCTCAATCTATACGTCATCACTAGGCTCCCTAATAAAGTCTCACAGTTTCCAATATCATTTGTATGCCGATGACACCCAAATCTACTTCTCTGCACCAGACCTATCTCCTTCCTTGCTAACCCGTGTCACTAACTGTCTTTCTCACATCTCTTCCTGGATGTCCTCCCACTACCTCAAGCTAAATCTCTCCAAAACTGAGCTCCTCATTTTCCCCCTTCTTCCAAAATATCCACCCCCAATATCTCTATAACTGTCGACAACTCCATCATTACCCCTACCCCGCATGCCTGATGTCTCGGGGTCACATTTGACTCAGATCTTTCCTTCACTCCTCACATTCAGTCCTTGGCTAAAGCCTGCCGCTTCCACCTTAAAAACATCTCCAAAATTAGACACTTCCTTACACAAGACACAACTAAGATTTTAATCCACTCTCTCATTCTTTCCCGCCTTGATTACTGCAAGTCTGTCCTCTCTGGTCTCCCCACCTGCCGCCTAGCTCCCTTACAATCTATAATGAATGCCTCTGCCAGACTCATCTTCCTTACACGTCGCTCTTCATCTGCTGCTCCTCTCTGCCAATCCCTTCACTGGCTTCCTCTTGCCTCTAGGATCAAACACAAAATTCTCACTCTGACATACAAATCCCTCAACTGCACTGCTCCCCCCTATATCTCAGACCTTGTCTCCAGATACTCTCCCTCCCGTCCCCTTCGCTCTGCTCATGACCTCCTACTCTCCTCCTCTCTGGTTACCTCATCACACTCCCGTTTACAGGATTTCTCCAGACTGGCTCCCATCTTGTGGAACTCTCTGCCTCGCCCCACAAGACTCTCCCCTAGTTTTGAAAGTTTCAAGCGCTCCCTAAAGACTCTACTGTTCAAGGATGCATACAACCTATGCTAACCTTACTTTATACCAGTTCCACTCCTCCATTGCTATCCCCTGAACCCCCTTAGCATGTAAGCCTAAGAGTCCAGCTGTTTGTAGATCACCTTCTTAAGAGTGGATTACAACAGTGCAACTCTTGGCAGGGACCTCTACCCATTTGATCCCTTTAATTGTTTTGTTGTACTCCCCTTTGTTTATAGCGCTGCGTAATCTGTTGTCGCTCTACAAATAGCCAATAATAATAATAATTCTGGCTGTGATTTAACATAATTTACAACTCGGATATAATTTCTTGCTTTAGCCAAAGTAGGATCCTCCCATTGGGCACTTATAAAATTACCACAATTAACCTCCAAATCTAATAAATCATCATTTCTTTCTGTATTAACACTTGGCTCATTATTCTGGATAGGCTGGTCTCCCATCAATACAGGCATAGGACAATAGGTTTTACTGTTTTCATCCAAATCAATTTCAGAAAAAGGAAACACAAAATCCTCAATTGTTTCATTCCCTTTGGACTCCTTAGCTGACTTTACTATTAAAGCCCATAATTCAAAAACTTAGGAAAATCTCTTCCTATCACCACCTCATGAGCTAATTTGGGTACTACACCTACTCAATGTTTTAAAGAACCACATTGTGTTTAGAAATTTACATCAGCTGTAGCATATTCACGTTTATCACCATGAACACAAAGAATACCCATTTTATGCATATGATCTATAGTCACATCAGGTACTATACATTTTGCCACTAATGTAACCATACTAACTGAATCAAGTAATGCTTTTTACACATTTACACATTCTATCATTTACAGTCACCAAACACATGTGTGAGATATCATTATTATCAGGATGAATACAGTTATGAAAGAAATGAGTGCAGCCCTGTATTATCACTTGTACTATAGTCCATCAGTTCATCTTTAAGGGCACAGTCTCTGACAACATGCCTAACCTCATTACACTTAAAACATTTAATACTATAATTAGATTTCCTTCCAGGTGGGTTATATTTAAATGTTCCTCTATCTCACAGAGGAGTGTCCCTTGTATCTTGTAAATATAACTGCTGGTCTAAATATAACTGCTGGTCTCTCACCCCCCTTCCCCCTTGAACAGTCTTACAGGTTCTTGTAGAGTTCTGGCAAATAGGAGAGGAGGGTAAATATGCTGGAGGTAGATGTAAAACTTCTCCTGCCGCAATATACCTTTCCACTAAAGTAATCAGTTGGTCTGCAGTTTGAGGGTCACCCTGACTGACCCATCGACGCAGGGAAGCAGGTAATCCTTGTTGAAAGTGATGCATCACCAATAACTCCACAATCTTATTAGTGGAGTTAACCTCTGATTGAAGTCATTTCCTGGCAAGGTGAATGAGTTCAAACATCTGTGATCTTGCAGCTTTATCAGATGCATATCTCCAAGAGTAGAATCTTTGAGCATGTACTGCAGAAGTCACTCCTACGTGTGCCAGGATCTCAGCTTTCAGCTTGTCATAGTCACTGGCTTGCTCCAGCTCTAGGTCAAAGTAGGCCTTTTGAGGTTCTCCACTTAAAAAAGGTGCAAGTATGCTCACCCACTCATCTGCTGGCCATCCTTCTCTTTCTGCTGTTCTCTCAAAGGCAAGAAGATACGCCTCAACATCGTCCGCTGCAGACATCTTTTGAATATAGTGACTAGCTCGTATAACTTTAGAGCCTTGACAGCCACCAGCAGGATCAAAGTTCAGTCTCTCAGATATAGCTTTAATCTCTTGCTGCAAGGTGCATGTGGCATTCTGCTGTTCCTCTCAAACCTTCCTGAATGTTTCTGCTTGAAATGTGACCATCTGTTGCACCAGCACTTCAGTACTCTCTTTCTGTGTTTTTGCCATAATCATAGTATTCTCCGTCTGTGCCAACACCAACTGCTGCAGGGCTGCACTGTTTTCAGCAGCTTTTCTATTGGCCTCCTGTTGCACAGCAGTAGACTGAATCAGTGCTTTAATAACTTCCTACATGTTGCTTGCAAATTATAAAACCCACAGACATAACATAAAATGTGGCAGCCCGCCTTCACCATCATATGTAATAAGAATCTTTAGATATCCAAAATGTATTTTCTTCCAAAATAGCAAGGTGACTTTAACAGCAGCATACAGTTTGTTCACATGTAAGGCAAAATGATAAGCTTCTCTGCACAAGCTTCCAAAACAGCAAATCTATGTCTGCATTGTCTGCACCAATACAAATGTGCTTTACAGAATGTAACAGCAAACAGAAATCCAGCAAAACGTTTAGTACATAATCATTTTCATAACACATCATATCAGGACTCCTGCCTAGCTGTAATCTAACTTAGCTAGAGAAATGCTTCCCTTTTAAACCCTAGGAGCAGTAATTATGAGCCACACCTGAGTGTAATTGTCTTTAACAGCTGTAAGGTATTCACAACTAAAAACATGAATCACTTCCCTGGATTTTCTTAGCAAAATGGTAAAGTGAAATTTATTAAACTTGTTCTAATATATACTCCCTTTATCACCAAACCAGACTTTGTCACAATCAATATATATATATATATATATATATATATATATATATATATATATATATATATATATATATAGGATAGACCAAAAAGAAGGAAAACCCAGCAAGTCTCAAGGCATAAGATTAACTGCTTTAGTCATGGAAAACAAAAATACAATAGGCTAAAATTGCATAAGAACAACAGCGCAGACTTGAGACTTGTTGTGTTTTCCTTCTTTTTGGTCTATCCTTGATGCACACTTACCCAGCTGGAGTCTCAGGATTTGGATGTTGCTAGTGTATGGTGATTCATTCTCTGAAATTGGAGGTTGATGTTCCGACTCTTGCAATTGATTGACAGCGGAAAGTAGCTGTTGGAGATTCCAGCGTCTGACGTCATCTCTCGAGGTGCACGGAGACTGTGGAGTGAGAGATGGAGCTGACAGGCATACAGGGTCCCAGATTATAGGCTGAGACATCCACTGGGGATGCAGCAGGAGCGACAGAAGGGCCAAAAGCTTTCCATTGTTTAAAGGTACTCCCACAGGCCAAAGGAAACCCATAGTGAGGGGTGAGTGATTCAGGAACACTGTTTGATGAACTTACACTTAATTACAGATCATCAGCGTCTTCAGCCACACTGGGGAGGGAGTGTTGTACTGTATTTAAACTGTTTGTCTTTTGATGACACTCCCATGGGCTTGACGGATTTTACACTATGACAAGTCTGCGCTGTTGTTCTTATGCTATTTAAGCCTATTGTATTTTATTTTTTTTTTTTAAATATATTTTTTATTGAAGTCATAAACAGATACAATCAAAGGTTATGCCCCTAAATATTTACAGAAAAGAGCAAATACAATATTATTAGTTAAGTGTTACAAACAAAACCCTACAGTAAGGGTATAATGTATCCAGATAGCACACGTAAGGTCATAAAATGTGGGCAGTTTTCAGTAAGACTTCAGTTTTATAAGAAAAGTAATAACAATCAAACAAAAATAGTCCTCCCCGGGCCATATAGCAGACGAATTGAGATGTCCATTCAGATACAATTAGGTCTAGGGTGGATTAGCTTTATATTTTAAAAGGGGAGGGGGATACAGCGGGCAAGAGCCGCTCAAAATATAATGTGGGGGGGTGGAGGGGGTGGAGGGCGGAGCCAGTCGGGATGTCAAGCTTATTTAAACTATGATCAGGACCCTAAGTGAGCATTAGTTTTAATTGCCTATTAAGCTTCTTAAAAATATCTAGGCAGAGTATAAGGTGGAATACATAATTAGGGGGATATAGTAGTGAGCTTTCATCAGTCCCATTATGACCTGGAGATAGAGCTTTATATACCAGGATGGATCTTAGCACATGAAATATGAGAACTGGAGTAAAATTAAACCCATAAAGCCACGGCATCCTGACCAACCGTAGAAATCGACTTTCTACAAAATAGATGGGGGTAACCCCCAGCATTATTAAGTGGGGGGGGGACATTAATAAATTTGGAACATGAGGGATTTCCAGGTGAGCCCCTCCCCTAGGGAATTACCAGCTATATGAGATGTAGGAGAAAGGAATAGGGGTATGACCCGCAGGCAACCAGTACCGGCGGGAAAGGGAGAGGAGGAGCTCACTAGAGACAAATAATTTTGGATTAATATTAAACTCAACATAAGCAATGTCAAATCCTAGAAACATAAGTATAATAAAGCATAAGCATAGCGTGAGACCATAAACAGTAGTAAAGAGTATTAAATACATGAAGCGTACCCACTGACGCCGAGACATAAACACCTCTTTGCGGGCAAATGAAAGAACAGACTATATCTATATCTTAGACTGTTAGTGGAGGCTATACTTCTATTAACACTTTAGTGTGACTAGAGATCTAAAAGGGAATGCGTCACTAGAGGATGGCAATATATACATAGATACATAGATTAATGGCTAGTATGAACGTGCAATAGCATGTTTAAGGAGAATTCAGAGCATAAAGGTTTGCGATATAACTAATAGGCTATAAACTGTTATGACACTTCTGATCATGTGTCTCCGTAATAATTAATAACCTTAACTATATCAAAGTGGGGTTTCAGAAATAGCTATTCAGAAGGTCTTCAAAACTATATTCGTTCTTACACCGGGTTGTCATACATATTAGGCTAAGGGTACATTCCAGCAGGATATGCCCCAGTATTCTGCTGATATCAACAGCACTTGCTTACGTTTGTAATCTATTGTTCTAGTGTAACAGCAACGCCAGTTTACAAATAATAATGACAGCATGAACATCTATGACTATATGAACCTGAATCTACTTTAGAATCTACAAAAATACGTATATGTGTATTAATTATTTGCTGCATGTTCATGCCTACACTACAGCTAAAGTAAGAAGGTAAAGGACAGATTCCATAACTTTTCTGTAGCTCAAGAGAAAGAACCAGCAATTACTATACATCGCCGGACTAAGGTTATGAAGACCATGTCTTAAAATATAGCACAAAACCTCACTCCCATTGAGCAGCATGCGTGTGGTACCTAATACCTGATGTAAAATATAGTTTGCCATATTAGAGGAAGTAAATGAATAAATAGTAAAACATTTAAAACTAAATTAGAAATACAATGTTGTTTCATTTGCAAAAATAAAAGAACTGACATGCAAATCTAGGGCATGTACAATGAGGTGTCATCCAGCACAAGATTATCCTATGCCAAACCTGCAGTTCAGTCTATTTCTGGGGAGTTGTAGTCTCTGAATAAACTCAGTAGAAATGTGGCACAATAGAGTATTGTGACCTGATAGAGGATATTCAATAAAACAGGGGAAACAAATAACATAGGAGGTCAGTATTATACTAACAAGTGTATTAAACAGAATTGTCAGCAGTCCTGAATAAAACTTGAAGCATGAGTGTAAATAGAGTCTGCGTGTACCCTGCTATGAATTGACGATCAATAAAGGAGACTGAGGGTTGTAATTAGTGGATCTTCATCCTATACCCCAAGCGGATCAGTCATTTGACCACCAACCCGTTCTCCTGATCTGTCCGGGACCTAACCATAAGAATGTTTACCCAATTCCAGATCGGGCATCAGGGCATTCCTCTCTGAAGCGGTAGGCAGGACTTTTAGATAACATAGGCAGGGAGCGTCGTTTGGAAGCAAGCTCCAGGCGGGTCACAGCCCTTAATAACCCGCTCAGCAGCACCTCCGGGTCTGAGTTTCTGGCTAAGGCCAACTCCATGTCGGTAATGGGAGTGGTAATAGTAGCTTTCAGCTTGCGGGACTGATCTATTTCTGTCCACAGTCTCCGTGTCTCCTCCTTCTGCATTACGCAATGCTGTGTATAAGAAAACGGTGGAGTGCTGTCTCGCTCACATATCCACATCGGTAAGTCAGGGCTGGGGATCTGTATTGCTGTGATGCAATATTCCTCTATCTCCCGACCTGAAGTCATGTTCGGCTGTAGTGTATCTAGCTCGCAGGAATCCGAAACCTCCACTATTACCTCAGGTAGCGGCTCAGGCAACTGCGGGTCCATGGCGGCTCGCAGCTCTCTAGAAAGCAATTGCCTGTGGTTGTCTAGTAAGAGCCCCAGCTGGTGAAGGGCAGAGATTATTTGCCTCTCCATAGTATAACGTACGGGGAGATTTAGAGGGTGAGGATGTATCTTTGTGCAAAAGGAGAAGTCTAAGTCTAGGTGTCTCCAAAATGGCGGATCACTTCATGCGGCAGTCTCAGCAAACAGAAAAGTTGGTTGCGTTGCTAGCTATTCCGTTTTGTTGTCCCATATCATGTGCCCCCTTGCTTTATGCCATGTTTCTAGTCAAACATTGAGGTAGAAATTGTCCCAACATACTAGATGTATAAGATTTTGTGATCAAACCTCAGGAGCTCTAACATGGCACGTCTTTCTGTGTCGGCTGCTGGCTCCGCCCCAGCCTATTGTATTTTTGCTTTCCATGAATAAAGCAGGTAATCTAATTCCTTGAGACTTGCTGGGTTTTCCTTCTTTTGGACTAAGCGCCAGTAACGGTGCGAAACGCGTCAGGATCACATCTATTCTGGATCCTTGTCCTCATGAGGCATCTTTCATGTAAATTTTACTAATAAAGCAACTTTCAAAAATTTCTTATCCCTGAGTGCACCGGATCTCTTTTGTTTTTTGTGATTTCCTTCTTTTTGGTCTATCCTTGATGAACACTTACCCAGCTGGAGTCTCAGCATTTGGATGTCGCTAGTGTATTTTGATTCATTCTCTGAAATCGGAGGTTTATGTTCCGATTCTTGCATTTGATTGACATCGGAAAGTAGCTGGTGGAGATTCCAGCATCTGACGTCATCCCTCGAGGTGCACGGCGACTGTGGAGTGAGAGACGGGAGATGACCGGCATAGCAAGGGCCCAGATCCTAGGCTGAGACGTCTGCTGGGGATGCAGCAGGAGCGACAGAAGGGCCAAAAGTTTTCCAGTTTAAAGGTACTCCCACAGGCCGAAGGAAACCCATTGTGAGGGGTGAGTGATTCAGGAACAGTGTTTGATGTACTTACACTTAAAGGGACAGTAAACCTTAAAAATAATGTTATATAATTCTGCACATAGTGCAGAATTATATAACATTATATTAGCCAAACTTTATAAAACCTAATGTACCCTATTAATTTTTTTTTAAAAAACACTGTTTTACAGACCCGCTCTCTGTACTCTGCTGAGCGGGTCTGTGCAGAATTATATAACATTATTTTTAAGGTTTACTGACACTTTAATTACAGATCATCAGCATCTTGAGCCACACTGGGGAGGGAGTGTTGTGTTTAATATATATATATATATATATATATATATATATATATATATATATAAACATAGGCTGAAGAGAGCACTAACCAAAAAAAAGTGGTTTATTTCAACTTTGTGAACGTTTTTGGGAATGACTCCGTCATCAGACAAATGAAAAACAACAATCATTAGTGCACTTACCAAAAGGTACTTTTTATGCAGCTAGCGGTCTCCACGCCACTGGCTCCCACAAGTGCATGCCAACCCGAGACTGGAAGTGGTCATGAATGATGTCATAACGCTAGCGCCGGAGGTGCATAAGGCAACATCTGAAGACAAAATAAACAAATGTGATTGCTATGATATATACTATGTGTCTCTTAATAGTGAATGAAAGCACAGTGTACTGCCATATAGCAACTTGTGTGAGTGTTAAAAATGTGCATAAGGCACAGGAGTCCACCCGGAGGGAGGGGGTAGAGGGAAGGGAGGGAAAAAGGTGGGGTCATGGGTGGAGAGGGAGGGGGAGAGGAAACAAGAGATCCTAAAAGAATTAGAAACACCATATAGCAAATAAACAAAGTATGAAAGAAGAGAGGAAATCTATACAAATAATAAAAATTATCTAAATATTTTAAGGTTGCAGATAATTACGAATTCCTTCTATGGACATAATTACTTATAAATTACTAAGAACCTGTCACAGCTCTAGGAACTAGATGGGGATAAGCCACCATGTACAGGGAAGCTATTCCCTATTTAGGGGGGAATTTTTACAAGAAAGAAAAGCAAGAGAAAAATAGAAAGAAAGAAAGAAAGAAAGAAAGAAAGAAAGAAAGAAAGAAAGAAAGAAAGAAAGGGGATAAAATGCATAATAAGACACTTTTTGGTATTGGAAACTGTTAGTCTCATTATAGAACACAATGCCAGTCCAGGTGGGTATTTAACCCATTGGGGATCAAGGTACCCAGTTCGTAGGTCCATCTTGCCTCTCATTGCAGAAGTATTTTTCCCCTATCACCCCCTCTGCTCAGAGGTGGGACATGGTCTATTAGGGTATATCTTAAGTCCTTTACTGAATGTCCATGTTGTAGAAAGTGCCGTGCCCTAAAAGACCATGGTGGCTTATCCCCATCTAGTTCCTAGAGGTGTGACAGATAGGTTCTTAGTAATTAATACATCATTATTTTATTGGCAGCAGTTGCCTTATGCGCCACTGGTGCTAGAGTGATGACGTCACTCATGACAAAGTTGAAATAGACCATTTTTTCACAGTGAGTGCTCTCTTCAGTCTTCTTCTATATTATTACTTGGGAAGCACCCTGACTTACCATACAAACAGTGAGTTCTGGTTTACTGCATCACTATATATAATTATATATATACTGTATATATATATATATATATATATATATATATATATATATATATATATATATATATATATTTGTATATATATATATATATATATATATATATATATATATACAGTATCTCACAAAAGTGAAAAGTGAGTATACCCCTCACATTTTTGTAAATATTTTATTTTATCTTTTCATGTGACAACACTGAAGAAATTACACTTTGCTACAATGTAAAGTAATGAGTGTACAGTCTGTATAACAGTGTCAATTTGCTGTCCCCTCAAAATAACTCAACACACAGCCATTAATGTCTAAACAGTTGGCAACAAAAAGGAGTATACCCCTAAGTGGAAATGTCCAAATTGGGCCCAAAGTGTCAATATTTTGTGTGACCACCATTATTTTCCAGCACTGCCTTAACCCTCTTGGGCATGGAGTTCACCAGAGATTCACAGGTTACCACTGGAGTCCTCTTCCACTCCTCCATGACGACATCACGGAGCTGGTGGATGTTAGAGACCTTGTGCTCCCCCACCTTCCATTTGAGGATGCCCCACAGATGCTCAATAGGGTTTAGGTCTAGAGACATGCTTGGCCAGTCCATCACCTTTACCCTCAGCTTCTTTAGCAAGACAGTGGTCATCTTGAAGGTGTGTTTGGGATCGTTATCATGTTGGAATACTGCCCTGCGGCCCAGCCTCTGAAGGGAAAGGATAATGCTCTGCTTCAGTATGTCACACTACATGTTGGCATTCATGGTTCCCTCAATGAATTGTAGCTCCCCAGTGCCGGCAGCACTCATGCAGGCCCAGAACATGACACTCCCACCACCATGCTTGACTATAGGCTAATAAGTTTACCTTGGTCTCATTGGACCATAGAACAAGGTTCCAGTAATCCATGTCCTTAGTCTGTGTCAGGGTTATTTTCCTTTGTACTGTTCCTTTAAGAATTACCTCAGTAACTCACACCTAGTGCTATTTAAGCACCTCCCTGTCCTACACACATTGCTAGGTTATTCTGTCTAATGTGTGTATCAACACGGTAGGACTGAAGTCTCAAAGCCAAGCTACTCTACTTACTCCTGATTCATCCTGGTGGTCTATCCTGCTCTAACTTCCTCCTGTGTACCCACCTTTCATCCGGAGCTGACTTGCAGCAGTTACTAATTCCTCAAGCTGTTTAGGAACTCCGGTCCTAATCCAGCCACCCGGTCTGATCTCTTACCGGTAACCTGACCGCATCCTTCCTGTGCTGCGCTGCAGCTCTCACAGACACAGCCTGAGCGGGTGACGTCATCAGCTGTTGCCGCCAGTACAGCTCTCCCTAGTCCACACCGCTCTGACTACAGGCTGTTCCGCTCAGCTCTCCCAGCTCCAGGCCACCCTCAGGACAGACTGTTTTGCTCACAGAGGGTACAGGTTGTATGTAACTAATAAGTTGCAAATGTTATATATATTTCATACGATATTCACTGTGTCCTATAAAGCCTTACTTACTGTTCTATCATCTCTATACTAAGTAAGCTTGGTTGTTTGTTCCTATATTGTAGTCTCACTCTACATATTTAGCTCACTGTTTACAAGCCCCTCATCACTGGTGTGCTCATAAGTTATATGAGTATTTGGTTACAGGGGCAACAATAAAACACACCATTACACACTATAGGGCCTCCAGTGTTTACCTGTGTGTAACAACACTACATAAAAAGTACCTTAATTGTGTCACACCGTATTCAGAGGTTAAGATAGCATATTGATTCTGACATAATAACCTAGCCTAAACATGACCTCTGAGGAAGTGGCAGAACAAATTACTAATATGTCTCAGCATATTGACAGTCTTACACAAACCGTTAGAGACCTACAGAGTGACAATGAAACTGTAAAAACATGTCTCAGAGATCTCTATAATACTAAGGTTAACCACCCCGTGCAGGCACCTGATCCTCAGGTCAGTCTGCCCGAAAAATTCTCAGGAAACAGGGCTCTGTTTAGGGAGTTAAAAAATTCATGTTTATTACTGTTTGAACTGAAACCAAACACCTACAGGACTGACAGATTAAAAGTCCTCACTATCATTTCATTTCTCAGGGCTGAGCCCTGTGCGTGGGCTGACACCTATTATGAGATTCAAGATCCTATCCTGGACTCTCTAGATGATTTCTTAAAGGAGATGTCATCTTTATACGACGACCCCTTTAAGCAAAGCTCAGCAGAAGCTTCTATCAGAGCGTTGAAACAGAACAGGCAACCTGTAGAGGATTACATTGCCCAGTTCAAAATATACGCAAGGGATTCCCAATGGAATGAACCTTCCTTGAAGAATCATTTCCGTTTGGGCTTATCAGATGACATCAAGGATGAGCAATCTAGGATTGGCATACCATCATCCCTTGAGGAATTATATACCCTCTCAATCACCATAGATAGAAGGATCAGGGAACACCGTCACGAGAAGGCTGGCCATCCCATTGCATCCAGGAAATTTACTTCACCTGTTGTTCATAAGGAACAAGAAGTCGATACACCAATGGAGATTGGTGTAATCAAGGGACCCCTCACTCAACAAGAGAAAAACAGAAGGCGCCTTCTCAGTCTCTGCATGTACTGTGCAGCAAGAGACCATGAAGTTATGGCTTGTCCTTTTCTACTAAAACAAAAGTCTGGTAGGTTCAGAAACACCATAAGTAGTCATAACTTGAAAGACAAGAACAGCGCTTATTTTTCTTTACCTCTCTCCTTACAGTGGCATCGGCGCAGGGTCAAAACTGAAGCTCTCATTGATACAGGAGCGTGTGGTAATTTCGTTGACCTTGAATATGTAAGGGCCAATAAAATACCTGTTGTAGCAAAGTCTTCTCCTGTCTCATTTAACGTTGTTGATGGTTCTCCTCTCTCCTCAGGTCCAGTTATTCAACAAACAATACCTTTAACTATGTGTACTACCACAGGTCATAAAGAAATCATAACTTTCAATGTAATTACCTCCCCTATATTCCCAGTCATTTTAGGTATATCCTGGTTAAAAACACACCAACCTTCTCTAAATTGGACTGATCTTTCCATTTCACTAACTTCTACTTATTGTGTAAGAAACTGTTACACAACACATCATATCTCTTTACTATCTGAACCTACACTACCTAATTATTACCAAGAGTATTCTGATGTTTTCAGCAAGAAAGATGCACAATCACTACCTCCACACAGGGTATATGACTGTCCAATTGAGTTGTTACCAGGGTCTACTATACCCTATGGTCATATATATCCTCTTTCCCAACCTGAGTTGGATCATCTAAAAAATTACTTGCAAGAAAATCTCGAGAAGGGATTTATCAGACCTTCCACATCTCCAGCTGGTGCTGGTATTTTCTTTGTAAGAAATAAAGAATCTCAGGCCCATTATCGATTATAGGGAACTCAATAAGAGAACTATTAAAAATAGGTACCCTCTACCCCTTATCCCTGAACTTATAGAGAGGTTACGTGGAGCCCAGGTCTTCACAAAATTGGACCTAAGAGGCGCTTATAACCTCATCAGAATTCGTGCCGGCGACGAGTGGCTAACAGCATTTAGAACCCGTTACGGGTTATTCGAGTATACTGTTATGCCATTCGGACTTTGCAATGCTCCGGCTACATTCCAAAACTTTATCAATGATATCTTTCATGATATTATGGATGTCTACATTGTAGTATATCTAGATGACATACTAATTTATTCACAAAACCTGCAGGATCACATACAACATGTCACAACAGTTCTCACCCGTTTGCGTACACATAGTCTTTACGCCAAGCTCGCAAAATGCCTATTCCATGTGAACCAAGTGTCATTCTTGGGTTACCATATCACCTCCACTGGTATTAAAATGGAGGAAACCAAAGTCAATTGCATTAAACAGTGGCCTACCCCTAAGTGTAAAAAAGACATACAACGATTTCTTGGCTTCGCCAATTTTTACCGCAAATTCATACATAAATTTGCTGCTTTAACTAAACCGTTATCAGACCTCACAAAGTTGCACAACAAGTTCCATTGGTCACAACTTACTCAACAGGTTTTTGATGACCTGAAGGAACGATTTACCACCGCTCCTATACTTCAGTTCCCCGACACCAATTTGCAGTTCATATTGGAAGTCGATGCCTCTGATTTTGCTCTAGGAGCCATCCTCTCTCAGAGGAAGTCCTTCAAGGAACCCATTCACCCAGTAGCTTTTTTCTCAAGGTTAATGACCCCCGCTGAAGTCAACTATCCCATAGGGAAGAAAGAGCTATTGGCGATAAAGAGCTCTTTTGAACACTGGCGCCATCTCCTAGAGGGTTCTACGCATCATATAGTCATCTTGACTGACCACAAGAATCTGCAATACCTCCACACGAACAGAACTCTATCTTCAAGACAACTAAGGTGGAGTCTTTATTTTTCACGATTCCAATATGTCATTACATATAGGCCTGGTTCGAAAAACGCTAAGGCAGACGCCCTGTCAAGAATGTACCAAAAACCTAATACAGAAAATCCTCCATCTACTGTCATACCAAAAGAAAACATTATAGCCTCTCTCATCTTTAAACCTTTGGAAATCAAATCTTCACAAGAACGTGATTCCCTCAAACCAACTAATCTCCTACAAATGGCTACTGATGGTTTATATTACCATAACCATCTTCTCTATATTCCACCAGATTTAAGAAATACCGTTCTCAGATCTGTTCATGATTCTCTATTGGCAGGTCATCTAGGGATACACAAAACCCTTGCTTTACTGAAGAGGTCTTACTGGTGGCCAGCTATGGTCCCTTTTGTCAAACAGTATATCTCCCATTGTATTATCTGCTCTAGTTCTAAACCTTCTCATATGAAACCTGTAGGATTGCTTCAACCTTACCCAACCCCAAGCAGGCCTTGGACTGACGTTTCAATCGATTTCATCGTGGATCTACCCAACTCATCATCAAACACATGTATTATGGTTGTAGTGGATATGTTCTCCAAAATGGCTCATTTCATCCCAACTGCCACCATAGCTAGTGCTTCCTTGACTTCTCAACTTTTCATTAGAGAAGTCATCTGTCTCCATGGTATTCCAACCTCTATTCTTACTGATAGGGGATCTCAGTTCACGTCCAAATTTTGGAAACAACTATGTATAGCCTTACAAATAACTCAAAAACTTACCACTTCATATCATCCTCAATGCAACAGACAAACTGAGAGGACCAACCAATGGTTGGAACAGTATCTCCGTTGCTACTATTCCCAACAACAGGATTCTTGGTATACCTTCCTTCCATTGGCGGAATATGCATACAACAATACGCCTATCTCCTCGACCAGGTTCAGTCCTTTCTTTATTAACAATGGAATTCATCCCAGAAATCATATGCTGCCCAGGCTTGAATCCACATGCCCTCAAGTGAATGACACAGTTAATGACATCTCGCAGGCATTTACCGTTATTGAAGACAATATTAAATATGCTCAAGCTTCTTATAAAAGCAATACGACCTTCGTCACAGACAACAACCAGTATACCAAATTGACCAGACTGTGTGGCTGTCCACAAAACACCTAAAGCTCCATTTACCCTCTAAAAAGCTTGCTAGACTCTTCATTGGATCTTTTCCGATAGTGGCATTGTCTAGTCCAGTTACCGTCACCTTGAAGCTACCTGATAACTATCGGATCCATCCCACTTTCCATGTATCCCTCATCAAGCCGTGTAATTCCCCGACTACCGACCACGTACTGGATCTTGCTGCTCAAGACCTGACGGATGGAGTTGACTATGAAATTGATTGTATCTTGGACTCTAGGCACAGGAAAGCTCGTTTGGAATACCTGATTCGCTGGAAAGGTTTTGATGCCTCGGAAGATTCTTGGGAGCCTGCCACTAATGTTTCAGCTCCTAGACTAGTCTCTTTGTTTCATTGTCGCAACCCTGACAGGCCGGTTCCTTGAAACCTCGCTGTGGTTTCCTTGGGGGGGGACTATGTCAGGGTTATTTTCCTTTGTACTGTTCCTTTAAGAATTACCTAAGTAACTCACACCTAGTGCTATTTAAGCACCTCCCTGTCCTACACACATTGCTAGGTTATTCTGTCTAATGTGTGTATCAACACGGTAGGACTGAAGTCTCAAAGCCAAGCTACTCTACTTACTCCTGATTCATCCTGGTGGTCTATCCTGCTCTAACTTCCTCCTGTGTACCCACCTTTCATCCGGAGCTGACTTGCAGCAGTTACTAATTCCTCAAGCTGTTTAGGAACTCCGGTCCTAATCCAGCCACCTGGTCTGATCTCTTACCGGTAACCTGACTGCATCCTTCCTGTGCTGCGCTGCAGCTCTCACAGACACAGCCTGAGCGGGTGACGTCATCAGCTGTTGCCGCCAGTACAGCTCTCCCTAGTCCACACCGCTCTGACTACAGGCTGTTCCGCTCAGCTCTCCCAGCTCCAGGCCACCCTCAGGACAGACTGTTTTGCTCACAGAGGGTACAGGTTGTATGTAACTAATAAGTTGCAAATGTTATATATATTTCATACGATATTCACTGTGTCCTATAAAGCCTTACTTACCGTTCTATCATCTCTATACTAAGTAAGCTTGGTTGTTTGTTCCTATATTGTAGTCTCACTCTACATATTTAGCTCACTGTTTACAAGCCCCTCATCACTGGTGTGCTCATAAGTTATATGAGTATTTGGTTACAGGGGCAACAATAAAACACACCATTACACACTAT
The DNA here is from genome assembly GCF_027579735.1 of Bombina bombina. Lineage (NCBI taxonomy): Eukaryota > Metazoa > Chordata > Amphibia > Anura > Bombinatoridae > Bombina > Bombina bombina. Next base: position 219,309,022 of record NC_069500.1, read on the forward strand.
AGGGCCTCCAGTGTTTACCTGTGTGTAACACACATTGCTAGGTTATTCTGTCTAATGTGTGTATCAACACTGTAGGACTGAAGTCTCAAAGCCAAGCTACTCTACTTACTCCTGATTCATCCTGGTGGTCTATCCTGCTCTAACTTCCTCCTGTGTACCCACCTTTCATCCGGAGCTGACTTGCAGCAGTTACTAATTCCTCAAGCTGTTTAGGAACTCCGGTCCTAATCCAGCCACCCGGTCTGATCTCTTACCGGTAACCTGACCGCATCCTTCCTGTGCTGCGCTGCAGCTCTCACAGACACAGCCTGAGCGGGTGACATCATCAGCTGTTGCCGCCAGTACAGCTCTCCCTAGTCCACACCGCTCTGACTGCAAGCTGTTCCGCTCAGCTCTCCCAGCTCCAGGCCACCCTCAGGACAGACTGTTTTGCTCACAGAGGGTACAGGTCGTATGTAACTAATAAGTTGCAAATGTTATATATATTTCATACGATATTCACTGTGTCCTATAAAGCCTTACTTACCGTTCTATCATCTCTATACTAAGTAAGCTTGGTTGTTTGTTCCTATATTATAGTCTCACTCTACATATTTAGCTCACTGTTTACAAGCCCCTCATCACTGGTGTGCTCATAAGTTATATGAGTATTTGGTTACAGGGGCAACAATAAAACACACAGTTACACACTATAGGGCCTCCAGTGTTTACCTGTGTGTAACAACACTACATAAAAAGTACCTTAATTGTGTCACACCGTATTCAGAGGTTAAGATAGCATATTGATTCTGACAGTCTGCTTGTCTTCAGCAAACTGCTTGCAGGCTTTTTTTGTGCATCATCTTTAGAAGAGGCTTCCTTCTGGGATGACAACCATGCAGACCAATTTGATGCAGTGTGTGGCTTATGGTCTGAGCACTGACAGGCTGACCCCCCACCCATTCAACTTCTGCAGCAATGCTGGCAGCACTCTATTTCCCAAAGACAACCTCTGGATATGACGCTGAGCACGTGCTCTCAACTATTTTGTTCGTCCATGGCGAGGCCTGTTCTGCGTGGAACCTGTCCTATAATACCGCTGTTTGGTCTTACCCACCGTGCTGCAGCTCAGTTTCAGGGTCTTGGCAATCTTATTATAGCCTAGGCCATCTTTATGTAGAGCAACAATTCTTTTTTTCAGATCCTCAGATTCTTTGCCATGAGGTGCCATGTTGACTTTCAGTGACCAGTATGAAAGAGTGTGAGAGCGATAACACCTAATTTAACACACCTGCTCCCCATTCACACCTGAGACCTTGTAAAACTAATGAGTCACATGACACCCGGGAGGGAAAATGGCCAATTGGGCCCAATTTGGACATTTCCACTTAGGGGTGTAGTCACTTTTGTTGCCAACGATTTAGACATGATTTAGACAGATGGTGGTTTGTTGAGTTATTTTGAGGAAACAGCTAATTTACACTTTTATACAGGCTGTGCACTCACTACTTTACATTGTAGCAAAGTGTCATTTCTTCAGTGTCTTCACATGAAAAATATGAGGGGTGTACTCACTTTTGTGAGATACTGTATATATATATACAGGGAGTGCAGAATTATTAGGCAAGTTGTATTTTTGAGGATTCATTTTATTATTGAACAACAACCATGTTCTCAATGAACCCAAAAAACTCATTAATATCAAAGCTGAATAGTTTTGGAAGTAGTTTTTAGTTTGTTTTTAGTTATAGCTATTTTAGGGGGATATCTGTGTGTGCAGGTGACTATTTCTGTGCATAATTATTAGGCAACTTAACAAAAACAAATATATACCCATTTCAATTATTTATTTTTACCAGTGAAACCAATATAACATCTCAACATTCACAAATATACATTTCTGACATTCAAAAATAAAACAAAAACAAATCCGTGACCAATATAGCCACCTTTCTTTGCAAGGACACTCAAAAGCCTGCCATCCATGGATTCTGTCAGTGTTTTGATCTGTTCACCATCAACATTGTGTGCAGCAGCAACCACAGCCTCCCAGACACTGTTCAGAGAGGTGTACTGTTTTCCCTCCTTGTAAATCTCACATTTGATGATGGACCACAGGTTCTCAATGGGGTTCAGATCAGGTGAACAAGGAGGCCATGTCATTAGATATTCTTCTTTTATACCCTTTCTTGCCAGCCACGCTGTGGAGTACTTGGACGCGTGTGATGGAGCATTGTCCTGCATGAAAATCATGTTTTTTCTTGAAGGATGCAGACTTCTTCCTGTACCACTGCTTGAAGAAGGTGTCTTCCAGAAACTGGCAGTAGGACTGGGAGTTGAGCTTGACTCCATCCTCAACCCGAAAAGGCCCCACAAGCTCATCTTTGATGATACCAGCCCAAACCAGTACTCCACCTCCACCTTGCTGGCGTCTGAGTCGGACTGGAGCTCTCTGCCCTTTACCAATCCAGCCACGGGCCCATCCATCTGGCCCATCAAGACTCACTCCCATTTCATCAGTCAATAAAACCTTAGAAAAATCAGTCTTGAGATATTTCTTGGCCCAATCTTGACATTTCAGCTTGTGTGTCTTGTTCAGTGGTGGTCGTCTTTCAGCCTTTCTTACCTTGGCCATGTCTCTGAGTATTGCACACCTTTTGCTTTTGGGCACTCCAGTGATGTTGCAGCTCTGAAATATGGCCAAACTGGTGGCAAGTGGCATCTTGGCAGCTGCATGCTTGACTTTTCTCAGTTCATGGGCAGTTATTTTGCGCCTTGGTTTTTCCACACGCTTCTTGCGACCCTGTTGACTATTTTGAATGAAACGCTTAATTGTTCGATGATCACGCTTCAAAAGCTTTGCAATTTTAAGAGTGCTGCATCCCTCTGCAAGGTATCTCACTATTTTTGACTTTTCTGAGCCTGTCAAGTCCTTCTTTTGACCCATTTTGCCAAAGGAAAGGAAGTTGCCTAATAATTATGCACACCTGATATAGGGTGTTGATGTCATTAGACCACACCCCTTCTCATTACAGAGATGCACATCACCTAATATGCTTAATTGGTAGTAGGCTTTCGAGCCTATACAGCTTGGAGTAAGACAACATGCATAAAGAGGATGATGTGGTCAAAATACTCATTTGCCTAATAATTCTACACTCCCTGTATATATATATATATATATACTGTATATGTATATATATATATATATATATATATATATATACATATACATACACACAGTGAGGAGAAAATGATTTGATCCCCTGCTGATTTTGTACGTTTGCCCACTGACAAAGAATTGATCAGTCTATAATTTTAATGGTAGGTTTATTTGAACAGTGATCGGAACAGCCAATAGAATGCGAGCTCAATCTGATTGGCTGATTGGATCAGCCAATCGGATTGAACTTCAATCTGATTGGCTGATTCAATCAGCCAATCAGATTTTTCCTACCTTAATTCCGATTGACTGATAGAATCCTGTCAGCCAATCGGAATTGAAGGGACGCCATCTTGGATGACGTCCCTTAAAGGAGCCTTCATTCGTCGGTAGTCCGTCGGGGAAGAAGGATGTTCCGCGTTGGCGGAATGAAGATGGATCCTGAAGAAGAAGATTGAAGACCCCACTTGGAAGATGACATCGCCCGGATGGAAGACTTCTTCAGCGCCGCTTGGAAGATGACTTCATAGGATGGAAGACTTCTTCAGCGCCCCTTGGAGGATCACTTCTGCCGCTCCGGATCTCCTCTTCGGTTCCATCGGTGGGTCGGCTGGCTGAAGACAACTCAAGGTAGGATGATCTTCAGGGGGTAGTGTTAGGTTTTTTTTAAGGGGGGTTTGGGTTAGATTAGGGGTATGTGGGTGGTGGGTTTTAATGTTGGGGGGGTTGTATTTTTCTTTTACAGGCAAAAGAGCTGAATTCTTTGGGGCATGCCCCGCAAAATGCCCTTTTAAGGGCTGGTAAGGTAAAAGAGCTTTGAACTTTTTTAATTTAGAATAGGGTAGGGCATTTTTTTTTATTTTGGGGGGCTTTGTTATTTTATTAGGGGGCTTAGATTAGGTGTAAGTAGCTTAAAATTGTTGTAATATTTTTTTTTTTTGTTGAAATAATTTTTATTTATTAAGTAACATAACATATTCCATGACATCTTTTGTAAAAATAAAAAAGAACAGATATGACATAACATTTTGGTTTCACAGAGATTGCAATACAACCATGCTGGACCACTAGACTCATATCGGTCTCACATATCATATATAACAACCCCTTTCATTGGCATTATGCTGTCCATCATGACAGGGAAGTATCCCCAGACAATATAAATCATGGAGAATGCAAACCTTTTTTCTATACTCGTATATTTTTTATATAAAGAAGTAATGAGATTAAGAAAGGATAGATAAGATAGACACAAGAAATCTCAGTTAGTATAGAGTTAATAAGAAGAAGAATCAAGAACATGTGTCACTCGTGGTCACCCCCTCTCTGTCCTGTGTCATCCGTGTGCCCTATTTCTGTGGATTGGATGCTACGCCTGTTAGCCATCTGTTGCTTATCTGTCCAAACTATCCAGTCTTCCCAGATCTGAAGAAACTCTATTCCAGTACTAAGCAAAGAAGAGGAAATCTCCGCCATTTTATAATAATATTTGATTTTATTAAGTATTAAATCGTAGCTTGGTACCGAGGATTTCCAAAACCTTGCGATTGTGGTCTTAACAGCTGTGCAAATCATGGGACCCTTATTCAAAGGGCATGTTTCTTAATTTGTTGGTTTGAGAAAAGCAACAGGATTCTCTCCCTCTAAAGCAGTTCTCCGCTTTTGTACCTCAAGCTCTAAGCATCTTCCGCTATGGGAGATCAAGAAAGGGCTCATGCTCCAGAAAAATGGTAATGTGAGAGTTCAGTTGCAAAGTAGTGTTAAGTAAATCACATTAACCCATTGTAATTTTATAAGGCAATAGGAAAATGCCCAAGAGAAAGAGAAATATGTACAATTTTTACTATATTTGGCTATATTCTACTACTTTATATATGATTACATTCCTGACTTGGTCACCACTAGTCTAAAGAGACTACCTCTCAGCTCGGGGAAAGGGGATACGACTCAAAGGAGGGGGAAAATGGAGGTGGAAGTGACCGACCTAGACTAGCTAGGCCAGAAAGGGAGAGCCTTGAGGAGCAGCTACTATTGTAAATGCTTATTTAGATTTTAGCATAAAACATTTTTGCAACAGTGACCTGTGAAGAAAAGAGTAATTGGTTAAAGCAGCAGGAAAACAAAATAACACAACACTCCACTTTGGATTAGTAACCCAAAGGTACATATGCTTTCGCAGCAGCAGTGAACCAAACTGTAACAGTAATCACAATAAAGACTGCTTGTTATTTGTTCCTGATATTTAGTATGGAGAGATGCTGGCCCCAAAAATAATACAGTGGCGCATGTGAATAAAGACTCTGTAATAGCTCTATAAACCACTAAGTTCCAGAGATTTCCAGCCTATGCCAGAGGGAAAATATAGCAAAATCTCTCACATATCCTGCAGAGAGTGTATATCCTTCAAATTGCTCTTATTTATCTGTCCTCAAGCATGCATGATGTCGAAAAGGAGCTATTTAGGTGTCAGTTTATTTTGCAAGAGTTCTTTTAAATAGCTGCAAGGAGTGAGGCAAGATTGCAAAACTATGAAATGTCCTGCTGTAAAACCCCAGACTGAATAAAGGCCAGGACCGTACAGCTGACAGTTGTGATTAACAGAGTATTTGTATGAATACTGATCTCTGCAGCAGTGCTGATGCTTTGTATATATGTCAGGCCTAGACAGAGCTTTAGTGGGATTTGTTTGCAGTATTATTTTCCTACAGCCTTAGTTATGGGGCCGGTCACTCCAGTCCAATAGTCCAGATCCAAGGCCCCCACAGAGCTTTTTATACTATAGTGGGTTGCGTATATAGGTCAGATCGGCTTATGAAGTGGCCGCTTTAGAGTCCCCACACTGAATTTTCAATGTTAAATCAATCCCCTAATTGGTGGTCAGTGTTTGCAGTGTTTTCCGGAGCGGAGCCCCGACCCTCCGGAACAGGCTGTGTAGTGTGCTGCTTGCGTGTGTCACCTTACCCAAGAGCCGACTAAGAACCAGTTTGACCACAGGCTCCTCCAGCTGACCTGGCAGGGTGTCCACTGATGAAGGGCAACTCACCCTAGTGCTCCGATAAGCAGTCTTCTGTTATCACTGTCCAGAACGGAGGGCGCCTTCTTTACCGCCGATGTCAGATGACGTCACCCGGCAATGGCCGTTGTAATATTTTTTAAATGTTTGTAACTTATTTATTTATTTTTTGTAACTTAGTTTTTTTTATTTTTTGTACTTTAGTTAGTTTATGTAATTGTATTTAATTGTAGTTATTTGTACGTAATTTATATAATAAATTTAATGATAGTGTAGTGTTAGGTTTAATTGTAACTTAGGTTAGGATTTATTTTACAGGTAATTTTTTATTTCTTTTAGCTAGGTAGTTATTAAATAGTTAATAACTATTTAATATCTATTCTAACTAGCTAAAATACAGGGAGTGCAGAATTATTAGGCAAGTTGTATTTTTGAGGATTAATTTTATTATTGAACAACAACCATGTTCTCAATGAACCCAAAAAACTCATTAATATCAAAGCTGAATAGTTTTGGAAGTAGTTTTTAGTTTGTTTTTAGTTATAGCTATTTTAGGGGGATATCTGTGTGTGCAGGTGACTATTACTGTGCATAATTATTAGGCAACTTAACAAAAAACAAATATATAACCATTTCAATTATTTATTTTTACCAGTGAAACCAATATAACATCTCAACATTCACAAATATACATTTCTGACATTCAAAAACAAAACAAAAACAAATCAGTGACCAATATAGCCACCTTTCTTTGCAAGGACACTCAAAAGCCTGCCATCCATGGATTCTGTCAGTGTTTTGATCTGTTCACCATCAACATTGCGTGCAGCAGCAACCACAGCCTCCCAGACACTGTTCAGAGAGGTGTACTGTTTTCCCTCCTTGTAAATCTCACATTTGATGATGGACCACAGGTTCTCAATAGGTTCAGATCAGGTGAACAAGGAGGCCATGTCATTAGATTTTCTTCTTTTATACCCTTTCTTGCCAGCCACGCTGTGGAGTACTTGGACGCATGTGATGGAGCATTGTCCTGCATGAAAATCATGTTTTTCTTGAAGGATGCAGACTTCTTCCTGTACCACTGCTTGAAGAAGGCGTCTTCCAGATACTGGCAGTAGGACTGGGAGTTGAGCTTGACTCCATCCTCAACCCGAAAAGGCCCCACAAGCTCATCTTTGATGATACCAGCCCAAACCAGTACTCCACCTCCACCTTGCTGGTGTCTGAATCAGACTGGAGCTCTCTGCCCTTTACCAATCCAGCCACGGGCCCATCCATCTGGCCCATCAAGACTCACTCTCATTTCATCAGTCCATAAAACCTTAGAAAAATCAGTCTTGAGATATTTCTTGGCCCAGTCTTGAAGTTTCAGCTTGTGTGTCTTGTTCAGTGGTGGTCGTCTTTCAGCCTTTCTTACCTTGGCCATGTCTCTGAGTATTGCACACCTTGTGCTTTTGGGCACTCCAGTGATGTTGCAGCTCTGAAATATGGCCAAACTGGTGGCAAGTGGCATCTTGGCAGCTGCACGCTTGACTTTTCTCAGTTCATGGGCAGTTATTTTGCGCCTTGGTTTGTTCACACGCTTCTTGCGACCCTGTTGATTATTTTGAATGAAATGCTTGATTGTTCGATGATCACGCTTCAGAAGCTTTGCAATTTTAAGAGTGCTGCATCCCTCTGCAAGATATCTCACTATTTTTGACTTTTCTGAGCCTGTCAAGTCCTTCTTTTGACCCATTTTGCCAAAGGAAAGGAAGTTGCCTAATAATTATGCACACCTGATATAGGGTATTGATGTCATTAGACCACACCCCTTCTCATTACAGAGATGCACATCACCTAATATGCTTAATTGGTAGTAGGCTTTCGAGCCTATACAGCTTGGAGTAAGACAACATGCATAAAGAGGATGATGTGGTCAAAATACTCATTTGCCTAATAATTCTGCACTCCCTGTAAATACAAAGTTACCTGTAAAATAAATATAAATCCTAATATAGCTACAATGTAATTATTAATTACATTGTAGCTATCTTAGGGTTTATTTTACAGGTAAGTATTTAGTTTAAATAGGAATAATTTATTTAAGTATAGTGTAGTGTTAGGTGTAATTGTAACAGGTTAGTTTTTATTTTACAGGTTAATTTCTCTTTATTTTAGCTAGGTAGCTATTAAATAGTTAATAACTATTTAATAGCTATTGTACCTAGTTAAAATAAATACAAAGTTGCCTGTAAAATAAAAATAAATCCTAAGATAGCTACAATATAATTATTATTTATATTGTAGCTATATTAGGGTTTATTTTAAAGGTAAGTATTTAGTTTTAAATAGGATTAATTTAGTTAATAATAGAAATATTATTTAGATTTATTTAATTAATATTTAAGTTAGGGGGTGTTAGGGTTAGTGTTAGACTTAGGTTTAGGGGTTAATAATTTTATTACAGTGGTGGCGGTGTAGGGGAGGGCAGGATAGGGGTTAATAAATTTAATATAGGTTGCGGCGGGGTCCGGGAGCGGCGATTTAGGGGTTAACATGGGATCGGCAGGATAGGGGTTAATAACTTTATTATAGAGGGCGGCGGTATAGGGGGTGCAGGATAGGGGTTAATAGGTATCATGTAGGTGGCGGCGGGGTCTGGGAGCGGCGGTTTAGGGGTTAATACATATATTATAGTTGCTGCGGGGTCAGGGAGCGGCTCTTTAGGGGTTAACATGTTTATTATAGTGGCGGTGGGCTCCGGGAGCGGCGGTTTAGGGGGTAATACATTTATTTAGTTGCGGCGGTGTTGGGGGGGGCAGATTACGGGTGTTTAGACTCGGGGTACATGTTAGGGTGTTAGGTGTACACATCTCCCATAGGAATCAATGGGATGTCTGGCAGCAGCAAACTTGAACTTTCGCTATGGTCAGACTCCCATTGATTCCTATGGGATCCGCCAACTCCAGGGCGGCGGATTGAAAACCAGGTACGCTGGGCCGGAAAAGTGCCGAGCGTTCCTGCTAGTTTTTTGATAACTAGCAAAAGTAGTCAGATTGTGCCGCACATCTGGTGTGCGGAACATCTGGAGTGACGTAAGAATCGATCTGTGTCGGACTGAGTCCGGCAGATCGAAGCTTACATCACTAAATTCTACTTTTGCCGGTCTCTAGCCTTTGATAACTAAGCCGAATCAGCCTTGCCACAAATACGCTGCGGAATTCCAGCGTATTTGAGGTTGACGGCTTGATAACTACCCCCCAAAGTATGTTTAAAGTGAAAAATAAAACGTAGCCCCTTTCTAATATCATCAATGCATTGACTGATAGACTTTTTACTAAATAGTCTAAGTGCCTGTAAGAAATCATAGTTATTGTTATCATAAACAAAAAAAAGATATAGAAGACGTGGACTAAATGTATATATGAGCAGTAAAGGATTAGACTTCCAGACTTAAAGCCATTATCTGTTGGGTAGCCAAGAGCACCAACACAGCAAGCGGCCTGCGAAATTGCATATTGCGTGTTTCAGCAGCTCTCTCCCTTCGAATAAAATTCCTTCTCCGCTGCCCTCACTGGTTATAATATCACATAGCTTTTGGAGAAGTTGGCTCATTGCTGTCTCCCTCTGCATTATGACATCCATATCAATAGACAAGCACAAAGGGCATTAAAAAAATGATTTAGATTAGTTTTTTTGTTTTTTGGTAAAATAGATGTTCATGTACTGAGAAAAAAATATATTTTTTGTTCATGGTTAGGGGCATTTCACCATTCACCAATAAAGAAGTAGGAAATCTGCTTATCGAGCAGTAAATAGCCAGTTATTAAGGTGTCATTGCACTTTATTCACACTTCTATGATATACAGAATTTTCTAACAGAATAAGTTTTTGTTGTTTTTTGTTTTTAAATCCCAAACCACTAGTGCATAAACATCTTTTTATATAAATCTATGTTTGCTCTATGGATGCAAATAGTACAAGCACTGATGTTACGGATTGCATAGCTGTTATAGAAAAAAAACATTTTTAGATTTGTTTTTCCTTCTGATTCTGTAAAAAGGATACATTTTGAAATATGTTTTGGGCAGCACACAAAGCAGGCTGTAGAAGTTGTGAGCAGTTGCTTTGTGAAAATCTACTGAAACTGTAATGGTTGTGTGCTTGCCAGGGTTATGACCTCTCTAACACAGACATCCCAACCTGCAAAAACTCATTTCAGGGAGGTAGCTTCACCGGCTACTGCACGCCCCCCCCTTCCCCACTGCTTGAGAGGGGCTTTAAATCTATTATTTATTGAGGTCCCTGCTGATTCTGCAGGGTATAGAATTAGTCTTCTGCTTTCATTAGATCCCCTGTCAATGTGTTATCATATATAATCTAATAACCATTAATGTTCCTGTATAATAATGAGATACTGAAATCCTGATTTTTGTCTGTATTTATAGCAATATAATAGTTTCTACACAAACACTTCTCTACAGAATGTGACAAGAAAGTTTGAATGTTTTATGGCAGAAAAAAAGTAAACTGTTCTTTCAGTTTAGGACAATAAGCAGTTAAATGCAGATCTCTGAATGTGTGAAAAGGTTTATTGACTTGATTTAAAAGGGTAAGTTCAATGGCTCTGTGTAATGCACATCTGATATGAAGAGGTTAGCAAATAGACTCAGGATCACACAGATCCTATTACCTTACATTATCACCTCCTCGCCCTCTCAGTCTCCCTCACACACAGACCCATGTTCATCCTCTCATGTCTTTTTCTTCCCCTCCCTACTAATCATACAACCCCAATCCTGTCTCACGCAGAAACCGTCCTCACCCCCGCTCATTAGTGATCACACAGTAGGCAGCTCACAAGTCACATATATATATAGCTGATAACTCACAGTAAAGATCACAGATTTGTTACCTCGGTTCCTCTACTAAAGTATAGCTGATGTCACGTGACTTTACCGGGCATATCAGGATGGGATCTAGCGAGAGCAGCTAGTTTCCATCCAGCATAAAGAAGCTGTGATTTTGTTGTAGCTGTATGAACTGCAGCCATCAAATAGCAGATAGAGCATAAAGCAACTGATCAGCAGAATAGTTTTGCTTCCTATGATCTGCATCATCTGACTGCAACATGTCATGTATACAGATAGTGTGACAGTGTTATTCCATAAGTGACAGGTCTCTAATTACAATATGTATAAGACGACATCATGACATGTGTCCCACTTACTTCAATCCTTGGTGTAGTATGACGTCACTAACTAGCTGTACCGGGTGGTTACCACAGCATCACAGGAAGTGGAACAGTGAATGAAGCAGCCAATCACATAATTAGAATGGAAACTAAGTGATCGCACACGCACAGTGAGAGTTACTGCCTAGTAACAGAGAGCGTGCATAACGATTTGTTTTGTGTTGTCAGATGATCACACAACAAATCGTTATGCACACTCTGTTAGCTGAAGAAATAAATATATTATTAACACTTGGGTTAGCTGCCTTCCGGGATAGTTCAATTGATTTGCGTGCATCAGGGAGCAGGTATTTGAATGCGGGAGACTCCCGGAGCTTCCGGGAGACTTGGGATGTCTGCTAACAGGATGAAGCCCAATGGCAGAGGTAGTGTGAAGCTGGGCAGATTCCATAGCGATAGACTGGAGACTCAAATATATACAACAGTCCTGTTTATTAGGAGAAAGTTACACAGGAAAATAGCAAGTAAGTCCTGAAACAGATTATACTGGGAAACAGGAAACAGGTACAAGCAAACAGTACAAACCAGTAAAGCTGATGTTCATGTGCAGTAAAGCTGATGTTCAAGAGCCAAGTTCTGAAATGCCCACTTCTGGGCCTAGGGCTGCCTGTATTTAAAAGGGTAGCATATGGGGCTTCTGCTTGTTACTATTTATATAGAAAAAGGCCACTACTTGGGCCGAAACTAGTTTGTGTATTCAAATAGTGATATTGCATGTTTTTTCACCCATTGCACCTGATGCCGACGACTGAAGTTACCGACCAGGAAATCTCACTTGATTATTACTTTGGTTGGTGGGGTTTCATTTATTATATAGAGGTTGTTTCCTCATTTTTACATTTAATTATTATAAGTTATTTTTTAACTCCTTACTACTTAGACTAGGAAAGAGTGCTAATTAAACGCTAAGGCCTCTATTTAACAAAGTCAGGTGGACCTGATCTGACAGTGCGGATCAGGTCTGCCTGACCTCGCTGAATACGGAGAGCAATACGCTCTCCATATTCATCATTGCACCAGCAGTTCACAAGAGCTGCTGGTGCAGCGCCGCCCCCTGCAGACTCGCGGCCAATGGGTTGCCAGCAGGGGGTGTCAATCAACCCAATCGTACTTGAGTGGGTTGAATTCCGGCAATTCCTGTCCGCCTGTTTAGATCAGGTGGACAGGGTTATGGAGCAGCGGTCTTTGTGACCGCTGCTTCATAATGGAGCTTGATAGATAGGCCCCTAAACCTTTATTCTTTACTTATATTGTTAAATACTTTTTTTATGGGGTAGCACCGGACTGTTACAATTAGCTCAGTCTTTTTTCCAGGGTCACTGGGTCCTAGTGCCAGTACCATTTTCATATTATTGTTGTATTACCTAGGACTGTCTGCCTACTTCTGGGCTAAGCAAAAGGGAGTGCCCCCTTCTTGGCCTAGCAAAGAAAACCAGAGTACTGAATACAGGCTAGAAGCAGCAGCAGACAATGGCAGTGCTGGAGACAGGACAAACAAATAGGCACAACATAAGATAAGGTTCTTCATCTGGGAAACTGCAACAGGAAAACTCCAAGTAAAAGTACTAATTGTGCCAAATGCAGAGACAAGTTCAGGACATGCCAATATTCAAAGGCAGACAGCAAGTATCAAAACTTAGGGAAGGTCACCAGCAGGAAATCCAACAACAAGCAGGAACAGGAAAGACTCCAGTTCCAGAAATATTAGTAAGGATCTCATAAAAACAAATAGCTTTTTCCTCAAAGCAAATGATTATATTATATTTTATATATTATTGTTCAAGAAATAAAGACTTTTTTTTATCCATATGTACAATAAAGAGTCTAAATCAGATATTTGTGTTTCTAGAAACAAATGTATGCTTACACACAGCAGATACTTTATGCAGACTTTTCTACCTGGAAATACAATAAAATATTGATCAAATCCAACAAACCATGTGTATTTATTTATTTTTTTGGGAAAAAAGTAAACACCACAGCTTGGGCATATGGTCCCTAAATGTGAGTTTATTGATTTTGTTTAAAACCGTATGTTTTACTTGTACTTACTGCAAAATGTAAAGATTTAAGAATACAACATCTAAACTTTTTTCAGGTTCGAGGTTTACGTGAATTGCTTGAGCATAACAAATATATTATACAACAGTCCTTTTTATTAGGAGAAAGTTACACAGAAAAATAATAGCAAGTAGTTTCCTGAAACAGATTATACTGGGAAACAGGTACAAGAAAACTGTACAAAACAGTAAAGCTGATGATCATGTGTAAGTTTCGACAGACAAGAGCCAAGTTCTGAAATGCCCACTTCTGGGCTAATCAAAAGGAAGTGCCCCCTTCTTGGCCTAGCAAAGAAAACCAGGGTGCTGAATACAGACTGGAAGCAGCAGCAAACAATGGCAGTGCTGGAGACAAGACAAACAAATAGGCACAGCATAAAATAAGGTTCTTCATCTGGGAAACAGCAACAGGAAAAGTCCAAGTAAAAGTACTAATTGTGCCAAATGCAGAGACAAGATCAGGACATGCCAATATTCAAAGGCAGACAGCAAGTATCAAAACTTAGGGAAGGTCACCAGCAGGAAATCCAACAGCAGGAACAGGAAAGACTCCAATTCCAGAGCAAGGAGTAAAGGCATATGCTGCTCAATATATGGTCAGAAAGCACTTACCTGATTGACTGGCATCCAGAGAGAACGGAGCTGGGAGACACTGCTGCTGATAATAATATTATTGTATAATTCTCAGTAAGTAAACATTACCTAGTGGACTGAAGCCCCTGGTTTTATCCCAGGCAGGGTCAAGCAAGGGAAGTTACCAGCGGTGTCCTAGCCACGCAATTTGAATTTTAGCATTAACAATCAATAATCAGTTTTTAGAGATTTAAGATTGCATATTTTTAGTTTTATGTACTGTAGTTTCAAAAAACTTTTCATCTAAAAGATCTGATAGTACTGAGAGAGACTTATAGAGCAAGAGAGAGAGAGGGAACAAAATGCCATTTATTTAATTTAGCATGCACAAAAAACTATAACTAGCGCATACTGCTTAGATTTTATGTTTTGTTTTAACCTGAATAATATATATATGTACCAAGTAAAAAATATATTATGAAGCTATACTTCCACTTAGGGGTTTGATGACATCTATACTTGACCTTTGGTGTAATGGTTTATTATGTTACCAGATACCCTTGGTATTTGGTATTATAGTAATGCATGGTTATTTATCATGGCTTCTCCAACCACTTTAACAAAGTTGGTTTAAGTTTGAGGAATAATTAGCAATCATTAGACACCTAAAAAAAATCAGTTCAGACATTTTTGATTATTGCTTTTTTTAAAAAAAAAAAGTATTCTTTCATTTTTTTCTGATTGTAAATAAAGATGATTAGTCATTCCTACACATCTCTTCTCACAAAGATTTGTTTTACTTTAGAATGGGATCAAAATATTGGTAAGGATTTCATAAAAAAAAAATAGCTTTTTCCTAAAAACAAATTATTATATTATATTTGATATATTATTGTTCAAGAAAAAAGAGATTTATTTTTAATCCATATGTACAATAAAGAGTCTAAATCAGATGTTTGTTTCTAGAAACAGATGTATGCTTACACACACCTTACACACAGCAGCTACCTTACACAGACTGTTCTACCTGGAATACAATAAAATATTGATCAACTCAACACAACAGTTTAGGCATATGGTCCCTAAATGTGATTTTATTGAGTTTACTGCAAAATGTAAAGATTTGAGAATATAACATCAAAACTTTTTTCAGGTTTGAGATTTAAGTGAATTTTTTTTTTTTTGCATTCTACCTTATTACTAATATTTTACATACTGTCATAAATAAATAAAAAAAAATCAAGTGTAAACCTAGTCTGATGGTATAGCTATTAACTTGCAATATAAGAAATGTGGGTTTGATTTTATTATATAGTAAAGTATGAGTTTATAAAGAAGTAACATAAACATTAAAATATATATTTCAGAATACAAACAATTTAGAGTACCTATTACCTTCCACTGAATACACTCTGGGGGATATCTATCAAGCCATCAACTGTGTTGCATTTGCCTGCACCAATACGCTCGCCTAACATTGCCTAACATCATGGCCGTTGCTCTCAATACGCTCTCCTTATTTATAAAAAAAGCCGGCAAAAAGACGTGCACCAAGTATGGGGCAATGAGCATCGGTCTGTTGTTTTGTTAACTAGCAGTCATCGATCTCACGTCTATTCAGGTTTTTACCAACTTTATTTATACCCTGTCACTAAACACCGCCACTATACTAAAATGTTCAACCCCTAAACCGCCGCAACCTAAATAAAGTTATTAACCCCTATCCCGCCGCTCCCTGACACCGCCACAACATAAATAAAGTTATTAACCCCTATTCCGCCACTCCCTGACACCGCCGCAACATAAATAAAGTTATAAACCCCTTTTCCGCCGTTCCCCGACACCGCCGCAACCTAAATAAACCTATTAACCCCCAAACCATCATCCCCCTACATCGCCATAAACAAAATTAAGCTATTAACCAACCCACTAATGTTAAATTAAAATTACAACATCCCTATCTTCAAATAAATTTAAACTTATCTGTAGAATTAAAAGAAACTATTTTAAACTATTAACCTACCCTAACTATTATCCTACAATTAAATAAAACTAGCAATTAAATAAACTAAATTACATATTAAAAAAAACCTAACCCTACTAAAATTATTTAAATATACTATTAAACATTATAACAAATTACTAAATTACAAAAAAAAAAAAAGCTAAGTTACAAAAAATAAAAAACATTAAATTACGAGAAAAAAAACAAATTATCAAAAAGAAAAAAGAAAAAAAAAAAATCTAAAATAACCTAAGCTCCCCATTGCCCTTAAAAGGGCATTTGTATGGGCATTGTCCTTAAAAGGGCATTTAGCTCTTTTACTTGCCCAGACCCTAATCTAAAAATAAAACCCACCCAAAAAAGTCTTCATCCAGGCAACCTCTTCCATCTTCATCCAGCCGGAGAAGTCCTCATCCAGTCGGCAAGAAGTCTTCATCCAGACGGCATCTTCTATCTTTATCCATCAGGTGTGGAGCGGGTCCATCCTGAAGACATCAGGCCTGGAGCATCCTCTTCATACGGTCGCCGCCGTAAACTAGAACTTCAAAGCAAGTGACATCATCTAAGATGGCGTCCCTCGCATTCCTATTGGCTGAAAGATTTCAATCAGCCAATAGGTTTAGAGCTGCTAAAATCCTATTGGCTGTTCAAATCAGCCAATAGGATGAGAGCTGAATCCTATGGGATGATTGGAAAAGCCAATAGGATGAGAGCTGCTCAAATCCTATTGGCTGTTTTTATGGGTGGGTTTTATTATTAGATTAGGGTCTAGGCATGTAAAAGAGCTAAATGCCCTTTTTTATTTTGGGGGAGCTTTTTTATTTTGATAGGGCTATTAGATTAGGTGTAATTCTTTTTTATTTTTGATAATGCTGTTTATTTTTCGTAATTTAGTGGGGGGGGTTAACTTAGCGTTTATTTTTTTGTAATTTAGTAATTTGTAATAATGTTTAATAGTATATTTAAATAATTTTAGTAGGGTTAGCTTTTTTTTAATATGTAATTTAGTTTAATTGCTAGTTTAATTTAATTGAAGGATAATAGTTAAGGTAGGTTAATTAATAGCTTAAAATAGTTTCTACAGGTAAATTTAAATTTATATTAAGATAGGTATGATGTAATTTTAATTTTAATTTAGCGGGTGTTTAGGTTTAGGGATTAATAGCTTAATTTAGTTTATGGCGATGTTGGGGGCTGACGGTTTAGGGATTAATAGGTTTAGTTAGTGGTAGTGATCTGGGAGGCCAGGGGTTTAGGGGTTAATAAGTTTATTTAGTGGTGGCGGTGTCGGGGAGCGGCAGAATAGGGGTTAATACATTTTATTTAGGTGGCGGCGATGTCGGGGCCAGCAGATTAGGGTTGTTTAGACTCGGGTTTATGTTAGGGTGTTAGTTGTAAACGTAACTTGTTTTCAACCATAGAAATCAATGGGATATCTGGCAGCATCGAACATAAGCTTTCGCTGCTTTCAGACTCCCATTGATTTCTATGGCATCTGTGGCCTCCAGGGTGGCAGATTGAAAACCAGGAACGCTGGGTGGGAATAGCCGCGAGCGTACCTGTTAGAAATTTGATAACTGGGAAAAAGTGTCAGATAGAGCCGCATGTGTATTTGGAACATCTGTAATGACATAAGCATTATTATTTGCCGGTCTGTGTCAGAGTGCCAGGAATCAGACTGAGACGAGAAGAGCAAAAATAATCACACCTTTATTAATAACAAAAAATAATAAAAAGTTCACAAGTCAAATAACAAGCTAGGAGTCAAAACCAGAGCTGGTAGTCAGATGAGCCGAGTCAGGAGCCAAAGCAAATAGTCAGACGAGCCGAGTCATGATCCAAAGCGAGTAGTCAGACGAGCAGTAATCAGGAACAAGGAGAACAGCAGAGTCAGGAACAAGCCAGGTATCAGGAACCAGGAGGGATGTTAGACAGCCCGGTAATACACAGGAACTGGAACTCACAAACAGGTCTGAGACAACGCAAGGGCAAAACATACTGAACAGAGACCTTTTAAATAATAAGTGATGAAATCACAATTCTGAGACTGCAACCTGTCTCACACGGATGATGTACACCAGTCTGGCCATAAAAGGGCGTGCAGGAAATGAGCAGCATCACACACTATGCACCAGAGTCAGCAAGAGAGGTGCTTAAAATGACTGCCAGCAGCACATGGCAAACAAAGCAGGGAAAAACCCCTGACAGTACCCTCCCCTCAATGACCCCTCCCCCGCGAGAGCACAAAAGGCTTATTGGGGAAACGGGCATGGAAGGCACGGAGGAGGGCAGGAGCATGAACATCAGAGGAGGGAACCCATGAATGCTCCTCCGGACCGTGGCCCCTCAAGTGAACCAAATACTGTACGCGACCCCTGGACATACGAGAGTCAATAATGCTGCTGACCTCATATTCTTCATGGTTGTCAACAAAGATAGGACGGGGATGAGGCAACACATTGGTAAACCAATTACAAACCAATGGTTTCAAGAGGGAGACATGAAAAACATTGTAGATGTGCATTGCAGGAGGAAGGTCAAGAGCATAGGCCACAGGATTGACCCATCGAAATATTCGAAAAGGACCAACATAATGGGAAGCCAGTTTATTGGAATGCACACAAAGGTTCAAGTTGTGGGAGGACAGCCAAACCCTCTCACCAACCTGGTAGGAAGGCGCAGGCAGACGCCTACGATCAGCCTGGAACTTTTGGCGCTGCATAGAATGATGAAGGCAATCCTGAATCTGCACCCACATGGAACAGAGTTACCGGAGATGCTCCTCCAAAGCTGGAATATCCTGAGACATGAATGAATCGGGCAACAAGGATGGTTGAAACCCATAATTCACCATAAACGGGGATAACTTGGAGGAAGCATTAATAGCACTATTACGAGCAAACTCTGCCCAAGGTAACAGTTCAGACCAATTATTGTGGTGATCTGAGACATAGCAACGGAGGAACTGTTCCAGAGCTTGATTAGACCTTTACGCAGCCCCATTGGATTGAGGGTGACATGCCGAGGAGAAGGAAAGCTGGATCCCCACTTGAAAACAAAAGGAACGCCAAAATCTGGAGACAAACTGGCTACCCTGGTCCGACACTATCTCCTTGGGTAACCCATGTAAATGGAAGACCTTCCGGGCAAAAATTAAAGCAAGCTCCTGAGCGGTAGGCAGCTTCTTCAAGGTAATGCAATGTAACATTTTAGAAAAACGGTCAACCACCATAAGGATAACAGTATTGCCATTGGAAACAGGGAGCTCGACAATGAAGTCCATGAAAAGATGTGTCCAAGGACGCTCACCATTAGCAATAGGTTGAAGAAGACCCACAGGACGACGTTGAGGAGTCTTATTCTGTGCACAAACTGAGCAGGAGGCAACATATGCAGCAACATCAGAACGAACACCTGGCCACCAGAATCTTCGAGTGACAGACCAAATCATTTGGTTCTTGCCTGGGTGACCTGCGGCTTTAGGATAGTGGTAAGTGTGCAAAAGTTTAGTTTGAAGATTCTCAGAAACAAAACACTTACCATAGGTTCCTCAGGAGGTTTGTGCAGCCAGGATCTCCTCCCCCAAGGGAGAAGTCACATTAGTACGTATGGTAGTCAAAATATGGTCAGGAGGTATAACTGGAGTAGGTACAGACTCCTCCTTGGACAGAGGTGAAAATTGTCGAGAGAGGGCATCAGCCCTAACATTCTTACTACCAGGCAGGTAGGAGACCACATAATTAAACCAAGACAAAAATAGTGCCCATCTGGCCTGTTGGGGCGACAAGCGTTTTGCTTCAGATAGATAAGTTAATTTCTTGTGGTCAGTAAGAATGAGCACTGGTCATGTCTGTGATAGGTTTGACCAAGTAAGACAAGATTTTAATAAACTTTCTATAGTAATTTGCGAACCCCAAAAAACATTGAATAGACCGAAGACCAACTGGGTGAGGCCACTGCAGACAACTTGTCAGGATCCATGGAGAACCCTGCAACAGAGATAACATAACCTAGGAAGGTTACTTGAGTCTGATGGAACTCACATTTCTTGAGTTTACAAAACAGGCCATTCTCACGTAGTCTCTGAAGAACCTGTGTAACATCAGAACGATGAGCCTCAAGTGTGGGTGAGTGTAAAAGGATGTCAACTAAGTACACCGCAACACACTGTTGCAACATATCTCAAAGGACATCATTAATAAATTCCTGGAAAACAGCAGGAGCATTACATAGGCCAAAGGACATTACAAGATACTCATAATGCCCGCTCCTGGTGTTAAATGCCATTTTCCATTCATGGCCCTCCTTGATCCTAATAAGATTGTACGCTCCTCTCAAATAGAGAACAGCAGAGTCAGGAACAAGCCAGGGATCAGGAACCAGGAGGGACGTCAGACAGCCAGGTAATACACAGGAATTGGAACTCACAAGCAGGTCTGAGACAACGCAAGGGCAAAGCATACTGAACAGAGGCATTTTAAATAATAAGTGATGACATCACAATTCTGAGACTGCAACCTGTCTCACACGGTTGATGTACACCAGTCTGGCCATAAAAGAGCGTGCAGGAAATGAGCAGCATCACACACTATGCACCAGTCAGCAAGAGAGGTGAGTAAGATGGCTGCCAGCAGCACATGGCAAACAAAGCAGAGAAAAAAACCCTGACAGTCTGTAGGCTTTGATAACTAGGTCAGATCAATCTCCCAACAATTACTCTGCGGAATTCCAGTGTATTTGCGGTTGACGGCTAGATACATATCCCCCTCTTTGAATCCTCTGTGTACTAAAGCTACGCTTCATTTTATTGCAGTTAAGCTCTTAAAATAATGAGAATTGGACTTATTGATTAGGACTCAATGCAAACTCAAATCAAGCTTAGAACTATGGTTGCTCTGACTATAATTTTTATACATTCAAAGAAAATGCTCCATAAGCAAAAGAGTCATGCCAAAACATCATAAAATATCTATTTTCTTTATCTAAAACTAGTGAGTGTGAAACCGATACTTAACTGCTGTGAGACTAAACCTCTCTTTGTATTAAATATATTTTTATATATATATATATATATATATATATATATATATATATTTTATATATATATATATATATATATATATATATATATATATATATATATATATATATATATATATATATATATATATATATATATATATATAAATTTGATTAAGCAGTATAGGTTTAATTATGGTATGGAATGACACCTAGACCAGTGATTTTTAACCTTTTTTTTGCCGTGGCACACTTTTTTACATTAAAAAATCCCGTGGCACACCACCATCCCAAAATTTAAAAAAAATCACACATTGTAGCCTAATACAGCATATATATATACACATACACACAAACACACACATACTGTATGTATTGTGCTGTTATGCCATGCCTCCTACAAACTACCCCTGCACTGGGAGTAAAAAACAAGCAAAGTATAAAAAATATGTCACACTGTTGTCAGTCTGCCGTGGCACACCTGAGGATCTCTCATGGCACACTAGTGTGCCACGGCACACTGGTTGAAAAACACTGACCTAGACTATCAATGTAGCCAACAACTAATACAAAAATTATATACACAGTTATACATGCTAAGCAGGGTTCTACATTTTGAGTTCCAGACTGCCTGTCTGATCTCCTGCCCACTGATCCTGCTCGCTGGTCTTAACTATGTATGTACGTTCTATAGCATGTACTTTACCATCTAGCACCATGTGCTCTCATTGCCTTATTGACTATTTGTGCTGCTGTTACCCATAAATAAATAAAAAATGTGATAAATTAAATAAAAATGTTTCCTGTGCACATGTCTAGTACAGTTAGACTAAAGCAGACAGCAACATTGCTGGGATATTCATAACATTTATGTCATGGGTTTAACCCATTTGACAAGTGCTGCATAGGTATTAACTAGTATATATAGTTTTGCAGCACTTTCCTTATCATTTTATGAATGTATAAGTAATAATCATATTAAGCTATATACTGGAGACAGAAGTATATATTTCAAATAAAGCAAAATATTATTTTAAGTGAAGAATTCTATAGCTCCTGAAAAAAGTTAAAACTGTCCATGCTTCAAGAATAGATGAAAAGCCTTGAACTTAATTGTTCCCTGTATACTTTACTCTGGAGTGAAATAAAACAAACGAAGCTTACTGTATAACATCTGAAAAGGACAAAGCACATTACAAAAAAGTAGTTCTAATATACAAGGTTTTTTGTATTAAGACGTTAAATTTTTTTTAACTTTAACCGCTTTAGGTAAAATAATAGAGTGCAGCAGTAAAATACTGCCAGAGAAAAGAACCTACATTTTTTTTAAAGCCATTGTTTTAAATAGTATCACACATTTTTTTAAATATATAAGATCATTTGCTTACTTGTGTTTATCTGATTTACATATAGCAAGGGTGTGTATCTATCCATATATATCATATGTCTGTCTATCTGTCTCTGTCTGTCTGTCTCTTTATCTATCTGTCTGTCTGTCTATCTATATGATAAATGATGATAATAAGTGATAATGTAATCTATATATCTGTCTGTCTATCTATATGATAAATGATGATAACAAGTGATAATGTAATCTATATACAGGGAGTGCAGAATTATTAGGCAAGTTGTATTTTTGAGGATTAATTTTATTATTGAACAACAACCATGTTCTCAATGAACCCAAAAAACTCATTAATATCAAAGCTGAATATTTTTGGAAGTAGTTTTTAGTTTGTTTTTAGTTTTAGCTATTTTAGGGGGATATCTGTGTGTGCAGGTGACTATTACTGTGCATAATTATTAGGCAACTTAACAAAAAACAAATATATACCCATTTCAATTATTTATTTTTACCAGTGAAACCAATGTAACATCTCAACATTCACAAATATACATTTCTGACATTCAATAACAAAACAAAAACAAATCAGTGACCAATATAGCCACCTTTCTTTGCAAGGACACTCAAAAGCCTGCCATCCATGGATTCTGTCAGTGTTTTGATCTGTTCACCATCAACATTGCGTGCAGCAGCAACCACAGCCTCCCAGCCACTGTTCAGAGAGGTGTACTGTTTTCCCTCCTTGTAAATCTCACATTTGATGATGGACCACAGGTTCTCAATGGGGCTCAGATCAGGTGAACAAGGAGGCCATGTCATTAGATTTTCTTCTTTTATACCCTTTCTTGCCAGCCACGCTGTGGAGTACTTGGACGCGTGTGATGGAGCATTGTCCTGCATGCAAATCATATTTTTCTTGAAGGATGCAGACTTCTTCCTGTACCACTGCTTGAAGAAGGTGTCTTCCAGAAACTGGCAGTAGGACTGGGAGTTGAGCTTGACTCCATCCTCAACACGAAAAGGCCCCACAAGCTCATCTTTGATGATACCAGCCCAAACCAGTACTCCACCTCCACCTTGCTGGCGTCTGAGTCGGACTGGAGCTCTCTGCCCTTTACCAATCCAGCCACGGGCCCATCCATCTGGCCCATCAAGACTCACTCTCATTTCATCAGTCCATAAAACCTTAGAAAAATCAGTCTTGAGATATTTCTTGGCCCAGTCTTGACGTTTCAGCTTGTGTGTCTTGTTCAGTGGTGGTCGTCTTTCAGCCTTTCTTACCTTGGCCATGTCTCTGAGTATTGCACACCTTGTGCTTTTGGGCACTCCAGTGATGTTGCAGCTCTGAAATATGGCCAAACTGGTGGCAACTGGCATCTTGGCAGCTGCACGCTTGACTTTTCTCAGTTCATGGGCAGTTATTTTGCACCTTGGTTTTTACACACGCTTCTTGCGACCCTGTTGACTATTTTGAATGAAACGCTTGATTGTTCGATGATCACGCTTCAGAAGCTTTGCAATTTTAAGAGTGCTGCATCCCTCTGCAAGATATCTCACTATTTTTGACTTTTCTGAGCCTGTCAAGTCCTTCTTTTAACCCATTTTGCCAAAGGAAAGGAAGTTGCCTAATAATTATGCACACTTGATATAGGGTGTTGATGTCATTAGACCACACCCCTTCTCATTACAGAGATGCACATCACCTAATATGCTTAATTGGTAGTAGGCTTTCGAGCCTATACAGCTTGGAGTAAGACAACATGCATAAAGAGGATGATGTGGTCAAAATACTCATTTGCCTAATAATTCTGCACTCCCTGTATCTGTCTGTCTATCTATATGATAAATGATGATAATAAGGGATAATGTAATCTATATATATCTGTCTGTCTGCTTGTCTTTCTGCCTTTCAGTCTGTCTGTCTGTCAATGAAAAGAGCCAAATTGAAGTTTTAATGAGCACTTTGAAGAAAAAAAAAGTGTCTTAATAAACATCAAATTGCATTTCATAACTTATTATTTCAAATTAATTTGATGGCACCAACCCATTTCAATTGTCTATGGACGTTTAATTAATTTTCAATATCAAAGTCATGAAATAACAGCTGAATGAATTTTATATCTACTTTATCCTAACATAAGCAGCTACTAACATTAATTTGCTTTATGAAATGATGAATGGAAAGAAGTAAAACATTATTGCAATCCAATATTAAAGCCACACTTCACACTTTTTTAAATCTATTTTATTCCTGGCGATTACAATCCATCCCCCCCAAAAAATGTTTTCGTAATATTTTTTTAAGGGGGGGGGGGGGGTTGTGCTTAGAAAGCATGTCAAATACTTTTAACTAAGAACCCATAACTTACATTTTTCATGCCAACTTTTAGATTTAGATTTCTTTCAACCTTTAAATTGTAAGCTCTTCAGAGCACAGCCTTGTTTTGTTTAGTCTGGTATACATTTCAACTTTTTCTTAGTGAGCATTCATTATATCCATAGTTGTGTGAGATACCCAATATATGATATCTCTCAAATCAAACAGGAACCACTAGAAACATAAAAAAACACTAATTACAGACACAACACTTCAAAAACACACTTGCAAAACAGCCTATGTTATTGTTTGTGATTGTAAATTATTTGCATGTCTGTAATGTTATGGTAAGGTACTCTTGCTCAATAGAACAGAAGGTGTCTCAATGGGTTGGCTATGACATTCCAGGGGCGTGGTCAGGGTGTTTCACCAAAACTTCTGCCTAATATGTGAAATTCATTTACACCCTATAGACCTTGTGAAATATGTCATCTTTTGGTCATGTGAAAGTATTTCAAAGGATAACAATATTTCTGATTTTCTTTAACTGTTTCCAAGTTTTCTATTGTACTAATGTTACAATGGACTGATTTTTTAAAGTTCAATAGTAGAAAATTTAAATAACACAATTCAATAGTAGAACATTTAAATAACAACCATATGGGTCTTACTTTCACAGCTAATATCCAAAATTCCTCAATAGAATACTTGGATCTATTGTTGAGCTGGGGTAGTACAGGGAATGTTGTCTCCAAAACCTTTTTCAAAAAGGTGGATAGCAACAGTTACCTTGATTATTCCAGTAACCACCACATTGGGTGGAAAAGAAATATCCCTTTTAGTCAATTCCAAAGAATTCGTCGGAATTGTTCAGAGTTAGATACCTTTGACTCACAAAGCATGATTTTGTATCAACGTTTTTTGGACAAAGGTTACCCAGCTGATTTACTTGATCGATGTTTAAAAAAAGCACGAGACTTGGATAGAGATCTCTTTTTTGAAAAGTTTGAAAATAACACAACCAATCCAAACAAAACAATTAATAGGGATGCTAATAGTGAACCTCTCTTTATAACACAATACAACAGCAATCATAAAAAAATTTGCAATATACTCAACAAACATTGGAACATTATTCAAAAGGATCCTTTTTTAAAAAATATAGTTAAGGAGAGACCTAAAATTGTTTACAGACGGGCACCAACCCTTAGGAACAAACTAGCACCTAGCAAAAGGGTAAAACACAGCCAATCATCTATAAGTAATTTAAAAAAAACACAGAGTTTTTTGAGATTATATGGTTCATATAAATGTGGCAAAAGAGGATGTAATATGTGTAAATTTATATGTTCTCAAAAAACATTTAAATCTAACACTACTGGTTTGTCTTATCAGATATCACATTGCCTCAATTGCGAATCTAAGTACATTATATATCTTTTAAATTGTGTTTGTGGGGTCCAATACATTGGGCGTACCATTAGGAACGTACGCACCCGTTGGGGTGAACACTATCGGAATTGTAAAAACTGTAAAAAAAGTAAGATTAATCACAGTGTTCCAAATCACTGTGAAACAATACATGATGGTAGAGCAGATATTTTTAAAATAATTCCGATAGACCATGTACCTCCATCCACTGATTATGAACATCTAATTAAACTTAGACAATTAGAAACTTACTGGATACATAAACTCAAAACTTTGTATCCACTGGGTTTGAATGCCAATGTTGATTTGGCTGCTTTCATATAAGTCCGTCCTTTGCAGAGATCACATTACATACTACATTCAGTTTACAACAACAGATTTCCAACGATATTTTTCATACATTCATTATTAAGACATTTTCTTAGATACATACATCATATTTAGATCTCATATACATATCCAGTTTACATCAATAGATTCTCCACAACATTTTCTAATACATTTATCAATCAAGACATCACCATCAGAGATACACACAAACACTAAGAATCAATGAGTTGAATCACTCCTATTAGTGTACAGCATTTTTAATGTTATATTGATTAGTTTAGAGTCAACCACACTAAGATTCCTATATACTTTGCTATTTCCAGATAGCTCATTGGACTAAAACAAAGGGTCCTTACATATATAGACATGGGTTCGTATCCCACCCAAAATAATTGAAATAATTTATTATCAATATGAGTTTAGAAAAAGAATATCATGAGCAGTATCACTAGAACCTTCACAGCTAGCATTTAGTAAAAATATATGCTTTAAACGAAAGATCTTTTTATATATATACACTTTTATAGTAGTATATCATAAGGGGCAAACCTCCTATTCCGTCTTAAATTAATCTACACTTACCCAAAATAACTACACAACACATATGTATGTGGGAAAAGACCGGTCACGGTCGCATTTATTAACCTAACCTTTATCACGGCTAAATGCCGCATCAGGCAACTTTCAATTTTATAACTTGTAACAAGTTCAGCAAAAATTGGTGGCGGCATCTAATCCTTATCCTAACCCCTACTGACAGCCGGCCCGGACCCCCCAATCGGGGGACTGCAGCGCAGCACGGGTTGCTTGCGCCCAAAATGGCAGAGAGAGATAGTTGCAGAACTGTAGAGATCTTCAACCAAAGATTAGTAAGGGGGAGGACCCCCCAGGCCGGCACCCGGCAGGCATCCCTCCCCCATCCAAGGGTGTCACTCAAATCTCTCTCTACCCGCTTCGGGGGACCGAGCCGACCGCTAGCTAGGGTATTCAATTCCAGCCCGAGAAGGCACCCACGCCTGGAGAGTCGTAAAACACGCCAATCCGTGGTGGAAACTAAAATTACAAGACTTGGACTTACCGGGCTGGCTCACATAAACCTACCCGGGCCGAGTCTGACTAAGCCCTCACATTACACTAATATGCCGCATCTCCTCTTTCCGGGCTGGGAGGGTGGGAAAGTTCTTCTTGAAGTCTGTGCACTGGAACAAAGAGGCCGGATCTACTGCAACAAGAACCTTTAAAGGTGAGTAGAAACCCCCGCCCCCACAATTGCAACATTGTTTTACCTAGAACCATCCAGACTTCAAGTCCCTTGCCCCTTAATTTTGCTACAGGCCCACTAGAGGGCCCTCCACTTCCATAAGGGGCAAACCTCCTATTCCGTCTTAAATTAATCTAGACTTACCCAAAATAAATACACAACACATATGTATGTGGGAAAAGACCGGTCACGGTCGCATTTATTAACCTAACCTTTATCACGGCTAAATGCCGCATCAGTCAACTTTCAATTTTATAACTTGTAACAAGTTCAGCGAAAATTGGTGGCGGCATCTAATCCTTATCCTAACCCCTACTGACAGCCGGCCCGGATCCCCCAATCGGGGTACTGCAGCGCAGCACGGGTTGCTTGCACCCAAAATGGCAGAGAGAGATAGTTGCAGAACTGTAGAGATCTTCAACCAAAAATTAGTAAGGGGGAGGACCCCCCAGGCCGGCACCCGGCAGGCATCCCTCCCCCATCCAAGGGTGTCACTCAAATCTCTCTCTACCCGCTTCGGGGGACCGAGCCGACCGCCACAAGAGAACAGCTCCCTGCCCTCTTGCCGCCACCACACATAACACAACCAGCATTAACTCAATAACAAATTAAACATGTAACACTGTCCATAGAACAAAACTTACTGAGAAACTTTATAAAACTGATAGCAAACTCCTTCTAATGTCTGCCAGAAAAATGTCCATCCCAGCATCCACCAGGTGAACACCGTCTGGACGGTATAAATCCTTCTTGTCGGCTGTAATTGAGTCATGCCGAATTACAAAGCCGCCCAATGCTGTGACCGCTCTCCCTACTTCGCGGTTGACTTTTTTTTTGACATTATATGCCGCCCTTTGTGTCACAATATGTCTCCAGCGCAGCCGTGCAACCACGTTGGACCACCCTACTTGCACACCTTGGAGCCAAGCATACACCCATCGTATATCAGACACCATCTTTCTGATCAAATCCAACACTGGGACAGCACCCAAGTCATTGCCTCCCACATGCAAAATTACAATCTGAAGCTTCCCCCACCTCCTGTGAGCATCCTGGAGGAGTGCTGGCAAATCATCCCAAGCCAATCCCCTGCGACCCAACCAACGCACATTGGCCCTTGACCATGGAATTCCCAGCTGCTGCCCTTCTGGTAACCTCAACGCCCTGATGGCGGCCCAATGAATAAATGAGTGGCCCACTATCCACACGCGTGATGAAGGGGTATTCCTGCCTGAAAGGACATGACATAAATGCTGAGCAACACTCATACAGATTGCCCCCCCCTTCAGACCTAAGAAGCCCGAGAGAGCTCCCTTCTCACCCCTCCCACTCCCCGGAGGCCCTTCTGACTAGCGTTGAGTGACCTGTCCTCCTGTTTTTTGCTCCGACCCCCGTGAAATCTTCACCGGCCGAATATACAACTTATACCTGCCCGACTTCCAGCGCCCCAGTCGCTGAATTTCCGTGCCTGAAGACCCGCACGCAGCAGCCGACTTCGCAGCCCCAATTCTAAATGAGTGAGACCCTATATTAGCAGGATCCAACCCAGCCACCTTCGCTGCTCTCGCCAGAACCCTGCGGAACTGGAAGGCAGATAAGGATGACCCATCCTCCTGTACGAGTAGCTGCAGAGGACCCGCCGGGTGCACTGCGCAAAACTTCTCGAAGTTCCACACTGGGCAACAATCCTCCACCGCTGACCTGCCCAAGCATAACCATGCTCCTTTTCCTGCTTGGTCCGTTTTCGACCTAGGAATGAGCAACATAAGGCCATTCTCAGCCGGCCGTACATTTTTCCACAGAATACCGCCAGCGCCCCCAGAGCACGACAACGCCACTAACTCCCCAATCCTTCGAACTCAGAGGAGCATACCTCCCCCAAGCATCCCATCAATGCCTGCAGACGAAAAGGCGTGATGGGCTCCCTGTGGTCAGGAGGGCGAGGGTCGACGCGACCCCATCCCTTCAGTACCTGCCTAACAAGGAATGACCCCGAAAAATCTGGAATACCAAACGTTCTATTAAAGAACGCCATGGCAGCCAACCTACTTTGAGCAGCCAATCTAGAGGTTCCCTCCTTCCGCAAGCTCGCCAGCCACTCTAGGACCTGTACCTGTGATGCCTTGTGCACCTCAAACCCTTGATTAACAGCAAAACGTTCCCACACCCTCCAGTGACTCACATAGGTTGTCCATGTCTTAGGCGCCACTGAAGCCCGAATCAAATGGATAATAGTTTCCCAGCCTCTGCCATCTGCCAAAGAAAAGGAGGGCCTGCCTAAATAATTCCCAATTAAACCTAGACAATGCATCCGCAACCACATTATGGACGCCTGGGACGTGACGGGCCACAAAGCAAATGTTAAGCTGCAAGCAGCGCAACACCAAGTGCCGAAGGTAGGTGACTACCCTCGGGGAAGAAGCTGATAGCCTGTTGATGGCGTATACAACGCTCATGTTATCAGACCAAAAGACTACCGATTTGTTGGCCAGCATTGGACCCCACAGTTCAATTGCTACCACAATAGGAAACAGCTCCAACAGCGTCAGATTCCTGTTAAGGCCAGCTGTAACCCACTCCCTAGGCCAAGGAGCGGCGCTCCACGACCCATTCAAGTAAGCCCCGTAGCCGTGGCTGCCAGCTGCGTCTGTAAACAGATGCAACGCCTGATTTGACTTGGGCTCTTCCCGCCAAATACAGACGCCATTAAACTGGCTCAAAAATTCTTCCCAGACCTCTAAGTCATCCCTCATGGCTTGCGACACTTTAAAATGCCGCGCCCCGTCGCGTGGCCCCCTTAATTGTTCTTCCAATCGTCTGTTGAAAACTCTGCCCATGGGAATAGCCCTACCGGCAAAATTCAGCATTCCAAGTAAGGATTGCAGATCTTTTTTGGACACCCAAGTTGCCCTTTTTACAGCCTCTACGGCCCCCAACAAGCGCACCACTTTGTCACCTGGCAGCCCGCATACCTCAGCCACCGTATCAATTTCTATACCTAGAAATGTGAGACAAGTGCACGGCCCTGCATCTTATCTGACGCCAAAGGGACACCAAACCTGCCCATCATGTCATGCATAACATCCATTAGGACCCTACATTCCGATGTGTCCGCACGCCCTACCAGAAGAAAGTCATCCAAGTAGTGGGCCACGGCCCCACCACCCGACGCCTTCCGTATAACCCAATGAAGAAACGTACTGAAACTTTCAAATAGGGCACATGACAACGAGCAACCCATGGGCAAGCAACGATCAACATAAAATTCCCCTTCAAATTTCATGCCCATCAGTCTAAAGGCTGACGGGTGCAAAGGGAGAAGCCTAAACGCTGACTCAATGTCCAGCTTAGACATCAAAGCCGCATGTCCCCTGTCTCTGACCAGTGCCAATGCCTCGTCAAAAGACTGGTAGTGCACCGAACAAAGCTCGGAGTCAATGGCATCATTCACAGATGCCCCTTTGGGGTAAGACAAGTGGTGTATAAGCCGAAACTTGCCTGAATCCTTTTTTGGGACAACCCCCAATGGAGACACCACCAGGTCCGGAAGAGACTTAGCCCTGAACGGGCCCGCAACTCTCCCCAAGGACAATTCTTTAGCTAACTTTTCCCTAACCACACCAGGAAACTCATAGGCTGATTTCAGATTCCAATGCAACGAGGAACCCACCACCCGGCCCGACACAGGTATCCTAAACCCCTCCACCAAACCCCGGCGGAGGAGTTCGGCTACTCCCCTGTCTGGGTACTGTGCCAGCCACACGGCCATGGCCTCAAGCCTAAGAGGCGTTGGGGCCCTTGTTCCCAGGGGCCCCTTTTTGGAACTGCTTGTCTCCGCCAGCCTCTCTCTTCTTGCAATCAACACCTGGGTGTGGGCCGCTGCAGAACTTGCAGATGTGACGAAAGGAGCAACTTGCCCCCCTGTCACACTGCTTGTCCTGAAACTTCCAGCATTCCCGTCCGCGTCTCTTCGGACGCGGGGTGCCAGGCCGCGCAGGACCAGTCCGCGGGCCTGGTATCTGGCCCGCTTGACCTTCCAACCCCAATTTGGACCACAGGTATAAATCCTGCGTCCCAAAGTGGAGCATAGGGTTCCCTACCATCTTCCTACGAAAGGCCATGTCATATTCGCGCCACGCCCCTTCCCTGAATCTGGCATGGACATCATCGATAGTGTCTTCATATTTAAAGAGGTTATGCCCTTGCGTCTGCCACTTATCCAAATAGCAGGTTGCAAGGACTCTGAAGCACCTCTGCCATTCTTCGTAAGTTTCCGGCCTTTGGACCTTCTTAGGGCCTGTGCCATCTGCTGCCCGCTCTTTAGCGCGACATGCCTCAGGTGAAAGTTCAAAGATGTTCACGTAGCGACCATCTTTAATCCTTTTCACCACTTTCGCCTTGAGGTGCCCATAAAGGGAGTGAACCAAGCACGGGTAAGTATCACCCTGCGAGGCCACTCTCCTTGTCACTGGCACCCCCAAGGGGGGCTGCAAAACCGCACCCACCCCGGGGACAAACGGGACCAAAGCCGAACCCGACGCTTGCGCTGCCTGGTTCTTCACCTGCGCTGCTACCAGCTTCTTAATCATTTTAAACATCTCCTTCTGGCCCTTACCCACTAACCCTAGGTCCACATCACTATCTGAACCTGACTCACTAGAGGGTACCATGTGTTCAGTGTGTGTGGAAGTGCCAAGTAAGTACTCACCGCTCGGGGCCAAAGGAGGTGCCGCTCCCGTTCCGCTTTGTGCAGCTGCCGCTGCAGCCACTGGAGGGACAATCTGAGATCCAGAAGAGGCTTGCCCAGCCGAGGAATCCATCTGCGCTGCTGTCAAATCACTGCTAACCTGGGGAAATAAAGGAACATGGGGAGTACTCTGTGCATAGGATGAGGCCCCCGAGGGGCCCCCAGCCTCCCCCCCATGCACCTATTGCCCCTACTATCAACCACAACAGACATCCCAAGCGCAGCAGCAACAGCCTTCCTTATCACTTCTTCATTCACACACCCTGTTTGTGCAATAGCCGCCACCAAAGTCTCCTGATAGTGACCAGTAACCCCCCTTTCAGCTCCGGGCCTGACCTTAAATGTACCCTATCTGCCCTGAGCATTACACCTTCCCGTCTCCTGCATAATCACTGCATTCAGCATGTCTCCCAACACTCCTTGTCTGCCCTGTTCTGCAGACCTTCCGGTCTCATGCGTGGCCGCTGCATTCAGCCTATCACGCATTATACCCTGTCTGGCCTGCTCATGCAACGTTCCAGTGTCAGGCATAAACCCCTGCATTCATTCCCTCAGAAGACCTCACCACTGCAATGTTCTCTCCCCTTGCATGTGCCTCAACACCGGACAGTCTGCTTCTACCCCCTCCTGGGGTCTTAAATGCTGCCTTTCCGCCAGACCGCCTGTCCCCCCTCCCATCAGGGGCCGCATCCTCCACCCGGAGTCTCCCCAACTTACTGGGGGCCTCTCCAGAAGAGGATCCGCTCCTGCTGCGCACCCTGCGTCTCCTCCTTGGATGCCCGCGCTCCTACCCGCTTGATGAGTCACATGGAGAGGACGCGCGTGACGTGAACAAGGAGGCGGAGCCAGCCGGGGATGCGCGACGCGGCCTAGTAGCCATCTGAGGCCTGCAGGCCGCACCACTGCCACCCGGGACTTCGCCGTCACCGCTCGTCCCAGCCACACCAGGGGCTATGCACGTCGCTAGGGACTGGGCCAAGGAGGAAACGGAAGCCAAGGCCTCCGGAGGTAAGCCGCGTAAATGCTGACATGTGGCCAGCCAAGCCTCAACCGCCGTGTCCGGCCTCGCCACGTGGGGTACCGCTGTGCCATCCTGAATTACCGGGGGCATTTGAGCGACCGCAGAGTCCACTGCAGGCCGCTGCACTCGCTGCCCGCCGCTTGTTGAGGGCCTTTCAACCGCCCCACTACCCGATGGCCCTTCCATTTATGTCATCCCAGAGGGGACCCCTAGCAAACCTAGGGCATTAATTTCTTGAGCTCCCATTCCCTGCTGAGCCCCTTGCCTCACCACCCCACCCTGTATCCCAAGGCCTCTCCTAGCCCCTGGCCTAGCTCCGGCCGCTTTCCCACTAACTGGCTGAGCCCTGGGGGTGGGAGGTATAACTCCCTCAGAACCTGATTCTTCTCTTGCTCTTGCAGGGCCTCTCATCCCTGGGACCTCCTTCACCACTTCAGCATATCTCCTTGGAGGAACAGATGTTCTCTTTGCTCGCCTCATCTTGCTACAGCAACAAAAGTTCTTCTTGAAGTCTGTGCACTGGAACAAAGAGGCCGGATCTACTGCAACAAGAACCTTTAAAGGTGAGTAGAAACCCCCGCCCCCACAATTGCAACATTGTTTTACCTAGAACCATCCAAACTTCAAGTCCCTTGCCCCTTAATTTTGCTACAGGCCCACTAGAGGGCCCTCCACTTCAATTAGATTTTTTAATATATATAATTTTCTAATATTTGTCAATAGGTTTTTTTCATGAACCATTTTTTACCATTTTTACATCACTTTTTTACCAGTATTACAACAGCTAGCATATAGCGTAATTATATCTCTCCAAACAAGGATTGCTATATTCTTTCATTTAATCTTCATCCAACACCTTCAACATTTACATAGACATTTAATTTATATTTGGGACCGCTAGTTTGAGATAGCGTTCCTTAAATTATTATCTAGATACATAAAAGACCATTTTTCTTGTTCTATCTAGAATCTATCGACCATAAACATCTTATTTTTGTTTCTAGAATATAAGATATGAGGGCTCTTTACAAGAACAATGTTTTCTGCAAACTCATATTTCTAATACATCCATATTATCTACTATTGTTTGGTATATTACGAGTGATATCAATTTCATTTGTTGTCATATCTAAATAGCTCTTTTAGATCAGTAAAAGCCTAGCATACACAAGGTCAAGGGTTCGAGCCCAACCCAGAGGAAAACATATATATATTTTTTCTTTTTTTTCTTTTTTTTTTTTTAAGTTTTAAAAGTTTTATTCATCGTTGTAAACAAAAGAAACATTGTTGGGAGACACAGCTCCCATACCATACAATTCTATTATGTCATAGATTCACATTATTACATATCAAATAAAATTGACAGTTATCCTAACTGTATAATTGTTTTTCAATTTCTTACTACTTACATTATCTTGACCGTAGTAAGGGAAGGGAAGTAAAAAGGAAAAAGAAAAAGAGCAGAAAATAAAAAAAAACCAAAACATAGGAAGGAAGATCATTGTCCTTTGATTGCATTAATCTGCTGGAAAAAAGCCTCCTCTCCTAATTATAAACTTATTACAATATTCAATACCTATGTTCTTCTTGTCAATCTAATTAACAACAACTACAGACCTAGTGAGGAATGGACCAATAGGTAGAGAGAATTGACTAATAGTTGAAGGAAAAGAAGTTTAAGAAGAAAGGGAGAAAAAAAGAAGAGAGCACCCTTCTTCTTCACAGAAGGGCCCTAATGATATATAAACTGTTACCTTTACCTAATTCTCAAGAATCTTCGTCCTCCTTATTGAATGTCGTTTATCTCATTTAGGGTAAAATTTAGACTGGTAAAATATTCTGCACCAAAAGTACTCCTGGCAAGTATATTGAGAGATACGTCTATCGATTAAATCTCCTCTATTACTTGAAGGTATGAACGTCTACCAATTCCCATTATCTCTTGTATAATTTAAATTAACTTATATTATCACGAGCCTATATTATAAGGGAGGTAGAGGTGGACATGAGAATCAAATAGGGAGGAGAGGGGGGGGGGATGGGAGGGGAAAAAAAACAAAAAAAAAACAGGGGGGGGGGGGGGGGGAGAGGGGAGAAGAGAGGGAGGAGAGGGCGGAGTGGTGGAAGGGAACAAATCCCACCATTCCCTTATTCATTGCCGAGCCATAGTCTAGGGCAGAGACCACGTTCTATTTGGTGTTGTAGCCAGGGGGAAGATTTAAAGTATAACACCACCTGTTTTTGTAGATCCATAGGGAGTGAGATAATGTAGATCTTCCATTTACTGAAAAATCTAGAAACTTGTTTGGGGTTAATAGCTCTTATATTATATTGCTCCAGCACCATTTGATACTGAACCTCTTTCAAGAAATCTGTAAATTTGAGTGGTTTATGGTTCCTCCAGTTCCTTAAAATTAGATTACGGGCTGTCAGAACCAATACATTGATAAATCTATTATTAGGAAGGGCAATGTTGTATTTACATAAAAACAGTACCTGAAGTAACGTCAGTTTAACCTTAGTCCCCATTATCTTGGAGGCCCAGAAATTAATCTTCTGCCAAAATTGGAAAATTTTTGGGCAAGCCCAAAAAGCATGAACATAATCTGTGCATTCCTTACTACATTTAGGACAGTACCTACTTTCCCAATTCCATTTTGCCAGCCTAGCTGGAGTAAGATAAGCCCTATTTATTAATTTTAAGTGGGATTCTTTCCATGTATGCATATAAGTTGCCCTAGCTGCCAATGAGAAGCTCTGAGTAATAACCTCACTTTCTACTCTCAGTTTTTCTTTTGCCCATTTTATTGAAATATCTGCAAGGTTATTTTGGCCCCCCGATTTCATTATAGCATGGTATACTTGGGAAATCGAATTAACCCCACCACGATATTGTGAGATTATATGTTTCAGATATTTAGTATCTATCCCCGGTCCTGAATCTGATCTCAGTTTCTCCACCCAGTGCCTAATTTGCAAATATGCAAAGAAACTCGACCTAGGGAGATGAAATTGCTGAACAATGTTCTCAAACGAACGGAGCCTCAAGTTTTCACCTTCACATATCTGTATTACATAATTCACTCCACATTTAGCCCATAGCTCAAAAACCGAAGGTTCACAAGCAATTGGGAAACTCGGGTTACCAATTAAAGGTAGAAATTCTGATTTTCTGAAGTCTACTCCCAATTCCTTACATATTTTCTGCCATGCATATACAATATATTTAAAAGTAAGCATCTTATAAACTTGATCTGGAAGTTTATTTGCCGTATGATGAAGGATCGACTTTAGACTGAAGGGTTTTATCAATGCAGATTCTATCTCGTAAAATGAGATCAAACCCTTTTCAGTAATCCAATCCAGGGCAAATTTGGCTACTGTAGCATAGTTGTAGAATTTTATATTGGGGCACGCCATGCCTCCAAAAACTTTAGGGAGTGTTAATTTAGATAATGAGATCCGTGGTTTCTTGCCCTGCCAAATAAACTGGTTAAATGCCCTGTTGAGGGTATCTAGGTCTTTCTTGTATAGCAAAAGCGGAAGATTCTGCAAGAAATATAAGAGTTTAGGGAATAACACCACTTTAATTAACATAATTCGAGCAGTAAGGGATAAAGGGAGGTTACCCCAGTTCTGCAATTTCAGAGCCAAGCCCTTAATGCACTTCTTAAAGTTCAGCTCATACCACCTATTGGGGTCCCTACTCAAAGTAATACCTAAATACGTTATCTGGGTAGCTTCTAAGAATGGGTGATTACAGGGGATTGTAGGTTTGCGAATCCACATGATCTCTGATTTATCGTAATTGATTTTATATCCTGAGAAGGAGCTGAAAAGATTACATAATTCCAATAATCGGGGGATAGCGATCCTTGAGTTACTGAGAAATAGCAGAAGATCGTCTGCAAACAGAGACAGAACTAGCTTATGTCCTCCCAATTGAATACCCCGAATTTCTCGCCTTAAAAGAATTGCAAGGGGTTCAAGAGATAAGTTAAAGAGAAATGGGGACAAAGGGCACCCCTGACGAGTACCCCGCCCCAGAGTAATTCTCTCAGTCTGTTCCCCATTAACTATGAGTGTAGAGGTTGGCCCCTTATATAATTGTGTGATGAAATGTTGAAAAGAACCGGTTATACCAAATTTTCCTAATGCTGTTATCAGGTGATCCCATATAATGGAATCGAAAGCTTTTTCAGCGTCGATTGTGAGTATAGCAAGATCTGGTTTGGGGGAGGCCCTATGTCTTTCTGTTTTATTCCAAAAGAAATCTAGGACTAATTGTAATTTCCTAAGATTTTTAACGGGATTCCTACCCGTCATGAAACCCGTCTGATCTGGGTGAACCAAGTCTCCCAAAGAAGCTTTCAGTCTATTAGCCAGGATATATGTTAGAATTTTATAGTCCTGGTTCAGAAGCGATATGGGCCTGTATGATGTGGTTAGCTCTAGATCTTTGCCTTTTTTGGGAATTAAAACTACGTTGGAAGCCGCAAATAGAGTAGATTGCGGTTTGTTCCTGATAAAGTAATCGTTAAATAAGTTAACTAGGACCATTGGGATCTGATCTGGAAGTAGTTTATAAAATTCTGCTGGCAGAGAGTCTGGCCCCGGGGTTTTCCCTAACTTCAACTTCTGAATAGCCTTTACAATTTCTTCCACAGTAAAGGGTTTGTTCAATTCTAAAAGGTCCTCTTTCTTAATTTGGGGCAAGGATAACCCTTGCCAGAACTGCTGTTTTGAAACAAAATTAATCTGTTTCTCCGCATATAGTTCTTGGTAAGTCTGAAAGAAAGCTTCTCTGATTGATAAGGGGTCGGTGACTCTTCTATTCCTATAGTTAATTGCTGAAATATAATTCTTCTGCTGTCTGATCTTGACTATCCTTGCTAAGTATTTAGCTGAAACCCCATGTACCCCAGAATATAAGGCCTTCAACTTTAGATCTTCTGAAACGGAATGTTGTTTAAGAAAGAGCTCGTACATAGCTTTGCTATCTTTATATTTTTGCCATTGTTCAGGCGAGGGATTGACCAGATATCTCCTATAGTTGTTGGTTAAAGTGTTTGCTAACTGCTCCTCCCTTTTCCCCCATATTGCCCTCATTTTTGCTGTATACGCCTTAATCTCCCCTCTGAAAACTGCTTTCGCGGTTTCCCAGAGGATTTCTGGCTTATCAATATAGTCTAGATTATCACTCACAAATTGATACCATCTCTTTTGAATCCATTTTTTAAAATGGGAATTGTTATATAGATATTGGGGAAAGAAAAACTTGTTTGCTGCCGAGGCTTTACCACTTAGACCCAGCTCTAAGGAGATGATAGCGTGATCAGAGATCACGATATCCTGAATTTCTGCCCGCATTTTAAATTTCAGCATATGCTTTGCAACTAGAAAATAATCAATCCTCGAAAACGAGGCATGTGCCCAAGAGGCACAAGTATACTCCCGACAGTCCGGGTTCTGTACTCGCCAAATATCTTGTAAAACTAAACTTTTAGTAAATCTTTGAAGAATATCTGCTCCCCTAGCTTTCCTCAGCACCCTCCTGGTCTTAGATCTGTCCAATACCTGGGAGAAGGCCATATTGAAATCACCGATAACTGTTAGATTTTTCCCCGAGTGCAGAAACAATTTTAATCTTAGTTCTTCCCAAAAACTTTTATCTAACAGATTGGGGCCATATACATTACAGAAAATAAATTTAACACCATTTACTACTATTTCCAAAATTTGGTACCTCCCATTCTGATCATTTTCTATCATTATAATTTGGTAGTCCAATTGCTTATGAATTAATATGGCTAAACCTCTCTTAGATTTATCATATGGTGTGAATAATACCTCCCCAACCCATTTGCTTTTAAGTTTGATAGCCTCCTTAGGTCTAAGATGGGTTTCTTGCATAAAAACTATATCAGGATTTTGGAGTCCTAGATGTCTAATAACCAATTTCCTTTTACTTGGGGATGAAATCCCTCCAATGTTCCAAGATAAAAGTTTTAACTTAACCATTTAAGCCATTTGGGTGGTGAAAAAAAGGGGAAGGGAGACAAAAAAAAAAAAAAAAAAAAAAAAAAAAAAAAAAGGGAGGGGGGGAGAAAAAACGACTTTAAAAGTATACACAAAGAATAAAAAAGTAAATGTTTATAAAATAAAAGGGGAAGGGTAAGAGAGGGGTCCCCCCCCTCCCTCCCCGCCAATGACACTACTATTCCACCTCTCCACGCCTCTAGGTCATCTGTGATTAAATTCCCATGGACAAAATCAACTACCTGTATCCGATTTGTCTCCATCTCTTTAGCGATCACCATTGTTCCCATTTTTCCTCTCTTTTTGATTCATTTAATCGAAATATATACATTAATTAAATTCCTATACTCTGACAGAATGACTTAATCTCTTCAGGCTTTGTAAAATTATAAGTTTCACCATCTTTCTCTAACATCACCTTAGCTGGATAAACTAATCTTGCCTTGAGATTGGCTTTAATCAAACGAGAACAGTATGGAGCCATTTCCCTGCGCTTGCTTTGGGTCTCTAAAGAAAAATCTTGAAATAATAAAATTTTATTGTTTCCTATCATGATGTTATTGTTCTTACGATATAGTCTAAGGATATGGAATTTGTCCTGGAAATTTAAGAATTTAATGATCACAACTCTAGGTCTTGAGTGTCCCTCTAAGTTTCTTCTGGGCTGGCCTAATCTATGGGCTCTCTCTATCGGTATCCTTACATTCTCTATATTGCTACCTACTAGTTTTGGAAGCTGGATGGCAGCAAAATTAATCAGATCTTGGTACTCCGGAGTTTCCGGTAGTCCTACAACCCTTAAGTTGTTGCGCCTCGCCCTATCCTCTAATTCCTCGATTTTACCTTGCATCACTGAGAGTTTAACATCGTGTGCATTGACCATCTGGTCTTGTACTATAAATCTGTCTTCTACATCAGATACTCTTGTCTCTACATCATTCATGCGGATCGAAAATTGTTTAATTTCATTTGTAACAGTTGCCATTTCTGATTTTAAAGCTTCAAATTGTGGCATCACCAGATCTGAGATCTGTTGAATTAGTAGCACATTATCTGGACCACTCGCCCCTGTTTCATTTGGATTAAATATCTCTGAGCTCTCATTAGGTTTGAGCTTTTTTTCTCTTGATTTGGGTGGCATATTGGGTGGGGTGGATTTAGCATGTGAAATAAATCTTTCCATGTATTAAGTGAGTGAGTGACAAAAATTAAGCTAGATCCTGCATAAAATATCTATAGTTGGAATGTAATACTCTGTCTTGATCTTGGATCCTTTTAAGTGAGTTTAAAGTCTATATCCGGTTAGGATATGTTACAGAAAAAGTGTATTTGTGCTAAAAAAGGCACACAGTCTAGCAATATCACCAAGCTAGAACAAATCACGCAATGTGTAAAAGTGTCTTTCTTTATCTCAAAATGTGTGTGTTCAAGGGAAAAGGGTGAAAAGGAAAAAGAGACAGCAAGGCATGCATCAGAAAAAACATTCTGTATACATAATCTACTTAACCTAAAAAACAATTATTGTGAAAAGGAAACCCTCTAACTTTTTACTATATTTAAAAAAAACGGGTGGATATGTGAATGCCACCTACAGAAAAATATATTGATCTCAGTCTGCTAATTCCCAATATAAGTAACAAGAATAGTTATATTGTCTGGAAAAATTGTTAATTGCTATAGAGAAACAGTCTAGAATACCCTCTATCAAAAGGTTATTATACTCAAGACCAGATGCAAAGGCCTTTAAACCAGCCTTTGTGGATTTATCAGACTCTTTTCCCTGCAGAAGGATTTATATCATAAAAAGCCTCATAACACTTAGCAAAGAAACTTTCTTAAGCAAACAATAACTGTTGAACAGAGTTATCAAATCAGATATAAACCACAGCGATTGTTATGTCAACTTGTTACACACATAATCAGCTCTAGGGTCTTTTTGTATAGAATGGACACATTGTGGGATACAATTTATCTAGTACTCTAAAAGGTGTGAGGTGTATTCCAAACTTATCAGAGTCAATAGCTTCTGGGACCCTTAGCCTTAATTTTCCAGTTATCTTCTTCTAAGCACCTTGGACCCACCAAATCACTTGATTATATATATTAGGTGTTAGAATGGTAGTTATTACTTTGTGAGTCTCCACGGTCCGTTTTTATTTCAGAGAGGCCTCTTTCCCTTTTCCGGATTATAAGACCGGATAGTGTCTCTCTAATGTGTCCCAGGTATTAAATGTCCCCAAGAGCCAAAATTTAAACAGTCCAAGTTCGTAGAACAAAGTGTGTAAAGATAATAATTGCCCTTTGCTTTTAGAGTGGATTAAAGCCCCTTTAACCTCGCTAGTTATAACTTTTATAGCAAGTATTAAGGGAACAGTTCTTGGCTTGACCAACTTGAGATGATACAGAGACAATCTTACCAAACCGGAGCAGTGGAGACCTTGCCCCTGTTACCAGCTCCACTCATGCGTCCTCTCTCCTTCGAGTCTCCTGTGTTCTCAGTTGTTCCGATTCTCAGCTCCGCTGGTACCTGCCTCCCGCATACAGCACTTCCTGCAAGAGAGTTTCGCCGTACTGCCAATCGGGTCTCAGCGTCCTAACGCTGCCAAGCCTCACTTTGGTCCTTGGATGTTCAGGCTTACGGCTATGCGGAACTACGCCTCCAGCATGCGGGAGTATCCTGACTGGGATAGTGAGGTGCGCCTAGCTCTTCTGGCGAAAGGGATTACCGGTCACAGTAAGTAACGAGGCCACTGAACTCGGACACCTCCGTGATCTGTGCCTCCACAATAGCAACTCTGTTCCCCTTCCTTTGGCCGTTATCTTTTAGGCTGGTTCCACCACACTGTTTGTATGTCTTTAGGCCCAGTAGATATGTGCGAGAACGCCGCCTGGCGTAATGACTCTGCTCCTGAGTCCGTCTGCAATTGAGGAGCCGGCTTCTGCAAAAGGATATCCAGACCAGATAGGTTCTCTCTGGCCAAGGATAAGCGCAGGTGGGGGGTGATCGATATTGCCCTTCAGTTTAGAGCAGCGTGCCAGCATCCATCTTGCTGCTAGCTCCTCCCCTTCCGGTTCCTCGCCTCATATATATTTTTTCTAGTTTATATATATTCTTTATTGATTATATACAGATTTGTTTTGCACACTAAACAATAATCACCATTGGGATCTTATTTTCATATAACCCAATAGTCTTTTGAGGTGACAACATGTTTATCTATAGGATAGGATACATACACAGGTTTAGCATTTTTTCATAAACACTATCACAGGTGTTACCCATCAATGCAAATACATGCTGTTTTTATGTTTGTTCTTTTTGTTTTTTGTTTTTTGCATGATATGAATATATTATCTGATTGCTGCTCAAACACAATTTCGATGCATGTTCTATTTTTTATTGTATTTTTGTTTTTTAACATTTTATTGTCAATTCTTTGGAGATGACCTTCATATTTTGATTCCGGGTCACTGTCAGGTATAAATGGTAGCCTGTTGAACACCTTTGTATATGCCTGAGGAAACGGTCCTTTACGGACTGAGAAACGCGTAGCAATTAAATACTTGTTTTTAGACAGACCCGGTTTTCTGTGCCTTTTTAATATTACTACTGTTTGCAGTGGTTATACCTAGTTTGGTTTTTATCCGTTTGTTCCATACACTGACATTGGAAACTCGTTTGGAAACAAGGCTGATCGTGTGAGCAGCTACCTTTTGGGATAAACAACACAGCTGTTAGGTTCTGTCTCTACCTCTCTCTGACAGTTACACCCACTCCTCCTTATTGGCTGAGTCTCTTTTAAAACACCTGCTCACAAATCATTCAGTGCTTAGTATTGAAGATTGGTTACCAAACCTTTGGATTACAAAGCCAGCACCCTGCCTTGTTTAAAGGCTTACTAACTTTCTATTTGTTTTCCTACCTAGGAATTGCTTCAATTTGTGGACTTATCAACTCAGTTTCACCTTCTCACGGAGTCTCCGCCCTCACATAAAAACCAAGCATCTGTGGGGTAATCCTAGCTATTTAACACAATACGAACTGTTTACCTGTTACTTCTCTCTCAATAGAGCCTGTGAGTACTTACATTAAAGATTCTACCTGCCGCTGCAATTCCGCAGCTCCTATGTACTACGATTCTACACACAGCTGCCTGTCAGTAAAGATTCAGTGACTCCGCTCAAGCGTGACGTCACATCCTCTTCTCTCCTCACGGACGCTCCTCCAGCTCGGCAAGACCGGAGCTGCACTATCAGTCTCACCCGCTTCAAGTCTCAGTAAGGTACTTGTAATACTTCTATGCATAACGCTCACTGTTGTCATAAGCCTCTTCACTGAACTATATGGGTTTACTATAATTGAATATTGCATGAACTCTTTTCCAACTACCTGCAACTTAACCATACTAGTAACAGGTCACTATAAGAAGCAAGCTTCCTGTTGTCAAGATTTGTTCTGTGCTTGTACTCTCCAGCCATTATTTATGCAAACCTTAACTTCAGTTATATATTGAGAGTTTTTCTCTCCTTTACCTACTCTGAGTAAAATCACCTATCTAAGGGAATTCCTTTCTCCCATAAGGATTCCAATTGCTGGGTGAGACATTTCAATATTACAATCTTGGTACTGCAGTTGTGTTCCACCCTCAAAATCCTCAGTTCCTTATATAATACTAAGCCATTAATATGGAA
This sequence comes from Bombina bombina, assembly GCF_027579735.1. Classification (NCBI taxonomy): domain Eukaryota; kingdom Metazoa; phylum Chordata; class Amphibia; order Anura; family Bombinatoridae; genus Bombina; species Bombina bombina. Next base: position 219,353,256 of record NC_069500.1, read on the forward strand.
CCAGCAGACCTCCGCCAGATTGTCTATAATTTAACTCAGAAGGTAGATCAGTTAGCTCAGGGCTTACATGATCTTCAAATTGAAAATGCTGCTTTAAAGAATATAATAAAAGACTCAATAGCTATTAAAGCAAATCTACCTGAAACTGTAATAGAACCTCAAATATCTCTACCAGATCTCTTCTCTGGCAATCGCAAAATTTACAGGCAATTCAAAAATGCTTGTTGCCTGCTCTTTACTATGAAACCTAGGACTTACCCCACAGAAAGAGTGAAAGTACTGACTACCATCTCATTCCTCCAGGGTGACCCCCGTAGTTGGGCTGACAAGTTCCTTGAGACACAGGATCCAATATTAGCCTCTCTGGAAGATTTTTTCACTGCCATGGATGAGATGTTCCAGGATACGGATGTCCAGCTCACAGCTGAAACTTCCCTGAGGAATCTCAGACAAGGAAAAAGGCCCGTAGAGGAATATGTGACTGACTTTAAACAGTTCGCTACAGATTCCCTCTGGACTCCTGTTGCTCTCCGAAACCAATTCCGGTTGGGTCTATCCGAGCAATTGAAAGATGAGTTTGCACGTATCGAATTACCACAGACCCTGGAACTCTTCATGAAAATGGCAATACAGATCGATCGACGACTAAGGGAGAGGAAGGCAGAGAAATACGCCACTGACTCCAAACCAAAGGTCACATATGTTAATAATACCTCTCCTTCAAAACCTCAGGTAGAACCTATGGATATCGGGTTCCTCAGAGGTCCTCTCACACTTCAGGAAAAAACACGCAGAAGGCTTGGCAACCTCTGTATGTATTGTGCCAGTCACTCGCACAACGTTCAGGATTGCTCACTCCTGTCAAAAAACAAGAAAAGTAAGTCCTATTACTTATTCTCTTCTATCCAACATCAAGTACAATCTACTTATTTCACTTTATCTCTCTCCCTACAGCTGGAGCGAAACCAAGTGATGATTGATGATGCCATTGTTGACTCTGGTGCCTCAGGAAATTACATGGACCGAGTTTTTTGTGAAAAGAACAAAATTCCTCTGGTCCTAAAGAAGTCTCCTATACCCATCAAAGTTGTAGATGGTTCACTTATGTTTTCTGGTCCAATCACACATGAGACTGTTCCTTTACTCATTAATATTTCAGGTCACATCGAATTCATTTGCTTTGATGTACTACCCTCACCCCATTTTTCTTTGATTTTAGGGTTGAAATGGTTGCAATTACATAACCCTACTATTAATTGGGTTCCTTTTCAAATAAAATTTAACTCCGGTTATTGCACAAAAACTTGTTTCCCAGCCTCCTTCCTTCTACATTCTTCCTGTCACATTGAAAATTTACCTGAACATTATACTGATTTTAGTGATGTATTCAGTAAGACTGAGGCCGAGAATCTACCTCCTCACAGGGCCTACGATCTACAGCCTGGTGCTCGGATTCCTGTTGGTCACCTCTATCCTCTGAGCAACCCTGAATTAGCGTTCCTTAAGGATTACTTAGAAGAAAACCTTCAAAAGGGGTTTATCCGACCCTCCACCTCCCCTGCAGGGGCAGGATTCTTCTTGTACGTAATAAAGATTCATCTCTCAGACCAATTATTGACTATCGTGAACTAAATAAATGTACAATCAAAAACCGGTATCCCTTGCCTCTTATCCCCGAGATGATTGAGAGGCTTTCAGAAGCAACCATTTTCACCAAGCTTGATTTAAGAGGGGCGTATAATTTAGTCAGGATAAAAGAGGGCCATGAGTGGCTGACGGCGTTCAGGACCAGGTATGGTCTCTATGAATACCTGGTGAGGCCGTTCGGCCTATGCAACGCCCCCGCTACCTTCCAATTTTTCATCAATGATGTGTTCCGAGACTTACTCGATGTATGCTTAGTAATTTATCTTGATGATATACTAATTTACTCACCAACTCCTCAGGATCATGTAAAACACGTCCGTCAAGTTTTATCAAGACTCAGAGCTCATAAGCTTTATGCTAAATTAGAAAAATGCCAATTCCATACAAATCAAGTATCCTTCCTTGGATATGACATCTCTCCCTCCGGGATCAAGATGCAGAATGAAAAGGTAGTAGCTGTTGTTGATTGGCCTCAGCCCAAGACCCGAAAAGAATTACAGCGTTTCCTGGGTTTTTCCAATTATTACCAAAAATTTATCAAGAATTTCTCTAAGATCGTAAAACCTCTGACAGTCCTTACCGGTACTTTAACTCCCTTCACCTGGGGAACTGATGCGAATTCGGCCTTCTCGTACCTAAAGTCCAAGTTCACTTCAGCTCCAATATTACAATTCTCTAATCCTGACCTTCAATACACTCTCGAGGTAGACTCCTCAGACTTCGCCATCGGAGCTGTTCTCTCTCAACAAAAAACCCTATCTGATCCATTGCATCCTATTTCCTTCTTTTCCAAGGCTATGAGTCCAGCTGAGAGAAACTATGCTATAGGTGACAAAGAGTTGCTCGCCATTCGACGCTCGCTAGAACATTGGAGACACCTTCTGGAAGGTACAGCATTACCTATTAACATTTTCACTGATCACAAAAACCTGCAATATCTACATTCCAACAAGACTCTCTCCGCTAGACAGGTACGCTGGAGTCTTTATTTTGATCGGTTCAACTTTAACATTATCTACAGACCTGCCCACAAGAATGCCAAGGCTGATGCCTTATCTCGCCTTCCAGAAAAACCAAATGACCTCCCTATCAGGAAGGAGATCATACCCCCCTCATTGCTTCGTTGACTTACCTCTACCTTACTTACAGATCTAAAAAATTACTGTAAAGAACAACCAAGACCACCTCTACCAAACCTAAATAAGACTTCTGGAATGTATTATCATGGCACAAAGATCTTTGTACCCCCAGAGTTGAGATCTCGCCTCATAAAGACTTCTCATGACTCACCTCTTGCTGGTCATTCCGGACTCCATCGCACTCTGGATCTTTTAGCTCGTACCTTCTGGTGGCCAGACATGAAATCTACTGTACTTAACTACATTAATACTTGTAGGACTTGTGTCACCTGCAAACCTGAACGGAAACCACCATTTGGTCTACTAATGCCATTACCAGTCCCCTCTAAACCCTGGCATCACATTTCGATGGATTTCATAGTTGACCTTCCTCCTTCGAATAATCAAAATACTATTCTCGTAGTCATAGATCTTTTTACAAAAATGGCCCACTTTGTGCCTTTCCACAAACTACCTACTTCTTCAGAAACAGCATCTCTTTTTATTGACCACATTATCAAGCTACATGGTATTCCACCTATCCTGACGACCGACAGAGGCACCCAATTCACCTCAAAATTTTGGACTAAACTCTGCGAATTAACTCAGATTGACCATCGTTATACTACTGCCTTCCACCCTCAAACTAATGGTCAAGCAGAAAGATTAAATCAATGGCTTGAGCATTATTTGAGATGTTATTGTTCTTACCACCAGAATGACTGGGTCAAGTTTCTCTCCATGGCTGAGTTTGCTTATAATAATTCTATCAACTCTTCCATCAAGATGACACCATTTTTTGCAAACTATGCTTATCACCCAGATTTCACCTTCTCATCTCTTGGTTCTCCAGACTGTCCAACACTGGATGAACTGCACGCATCTCTCCAAAACAACTTTGATTTATTATGACGAAACATTCTCGATGCACAAGCTAAGCAGAAACATTACTATGATCTAAGAAGAAGAAAAGCACCTAAATATACTGTTGGTGATTTAGTATGGCTATCCACCAAGAATCTTAAATTACAGATCCCCTCTAAAAAGATGGCTAGCCTTTACATTGGTCCTTTCCCTATTCTGAAAATTGTGAATGAAAATGCTGTTAAACTTCTACTCCCGAACACTCTTCGGATACATCCTACCTTCCATGTCTCCTTACTAAAACCCTATGTCCGAACACGCAACGATCAAGTTTTACTACCTCCAGTGGCTACACCTTTATCGGATGATGAATACGAGGTTGACTCAATTCTTGACTCCAGATATGCCAAGGGGGTTTTACAATATCTTGTCAGGTGGAAGAATTACTCAAGTGATGAAGATACTTGGGAGCCGTTCTCTAACCTTAATTCTCCTCGTCTGGTGTCCCTCTTCCACAGGCACCATCCTGATCGCCCTGGACCTGTCACTGTGGAACAGTGTCCTTAAGGTGGGGGTACTGTTAGGTTCTGTCTCTACCTCTCTCTGACAGTTACACCCACTCCTCCTTATTGGCTGAGTCTCTTTTAAAACACCTGCTCACAAATCAATCAGTGCTTAGTATTGAAGATTGGTTACCAAACCTTTGGATTACAAAGCCAGCACCCTGCCTTGTTTAAAGGCTTACTAACTTTCTATTTGTTTTCCTACCTAGGAATTGCTTCAATTTGTGGACTTATCAACTCAGTTTCACCTTCTCACGGAGTCTCCGCCCTCACATAAAAACCAAGCATCTGTGGGGTAATCCTACCTATTTAACACAATACGAACTGTTTACCTGTTACTTCTCTCTCAATAGAGCCTGTGAGTACTTACATTAAAGATTCTACCTGCCGCTGCAATTCCGCAGCTCCTATGTACTACGATTCTACACACAGCTGCCTGTCAGTAAAGATTCAGTGACTCCGCTCAAGCGTGACGTCACATCCTCTTCTCTCCTCACGGGACGCTCCTCCAGCTCGGCAAGACCGGAGCTGCACTATCAGTCTCACCCGCTTCAAGTCTCAGTAAGGTACTTGTAATACTTCTATGCATAACGCTCACTGTTGTCATAAGCCTCTTCACTGAACTATATGGGTTTACTATAATTGAATATTGCATGAACTCTTTTCCAACTACCTGCAACTTAACCATACTAGTAACAGGTCACTATAAGAAGCAAGCTTCCTGTTGTCAAGATTTGTTCTGTGCTTGTACTCTCCAGCCATTATTTATGCAAACCTTAACTTCAGTTATATATTGAGAGTTTTTCTCTCCTTTACCTACTCTGAGTAAAATCACCTATCTAAGGGAATTCCTTTCTCCCATAAGGATTCCAATTGCTGGGTGAGACATTTCAATATTACAATCTTGGTACTGCAGTTGTGTTCCACCCTCAAAATCCTCAGTTCCTTATAACAGCCCTTTGGACTTCCACAGTGGCGATCCGGCTCACCAGACGACACACAGCCGACTCCATCTACCTCATCTGACCCACCCACAGGTCTCCCGGGTGAGACCCCCAGCGTACTGACTGCTGGTCCTGAATGTCAGCCTGCCTGTATGCACCCAGTTGGTTCTAGTTGCCACTCCACTTGTGAGTAGATTTTATTATAACTACTGTTTTCCAGTTTTCCAAACTGATTCACACTATGTTGGCGCCCCTTGTTTTTCTATCCTCCTGATTTTTTAAAGGAAGTTTTTATTTTATTTTAATGTTTTTGGTCACCTGTAAGAATGTGTTTGGAGACAGCTAGGGATCTATTGATTACAATGAACAGTGACTCACAAACTTGGGAAGGTGCCAATCTTAATGAATTCTGCAATTCTCAAGTTGTTTTCCAGAAAATACTAATTTTATGAATAGGTTTTACCTCTACTCATGTATCATGTCACATGTTTAACCTATTTCAATCAACGCACCTTAGCTTTTCAAACTTGAAAATTATATATACAGGAAAATATGCTTAAAGTATGATAATTTAAATAGAAATTTATGATTGCAGTAATGGTTTGGAAATGTTCATTATAAAAGTACATAAATGTATATGAAACCCTAAGCTACAATAACAATAAAAAAACAAACAAATTTAATTGTACTTAGACAAGGTTCAAATAGCATGAAGTACAATATAAAGGGAAAGTGAAAACTCTGTTTTATTCCTCTAACCAGTTATGTAAAGAAAACATACTTTTAAAAGTCAATAAGATGTTGCATTTACATTTTGAAAATATCTTTTCCAGTACCAATGTATTAGCAAATTATACTGCAGAGAATATATTAAAAACAATTAGCATGAATCGTATGTACATATGCCTTGTGCATTCTCATTCCACAGAACCAACGCTGGTGTTTATTCATCAGTGATGCAAAATATGTTTTATAAGCAGGTGTGGTATTTAAATGAGTGTACATATGCTCCGTGCACTGTAAAAGCTATCAAGTTTTAGTCATAACTTCTAATAAAAATTTAAATGCATTCAAATACATCAGGAAATCACCATCAATATTCAATCAGTCACCATATTTTACTTTTGCTCTAGCCACATACAATTTTTTTTGTTGTATGTCAGAGGAAGTCCAAATTAATTAACTGGTACCATCATTCAGAAAGTTTTCTATATATATATATATATATATAATTGACCAATCCAGTTGTACAAAAACTTGTATATTTACCAAATTCAGGGCCAGATTAGAAGTGGCGCGCTATTAAGCACTTCTGCTTGTGCGCAAACACCATTAGCAGTAAACTTTTAATACACAAGAGTTTGCAAGCGTATTACAAGTTGAAAATAAAATGTTTGTGTGCCAGTAAAACCCGATATGTGAGGTGCTGTCCTTAAACTTGGTGCACTCACTGTAATACTGTCAAAAATGGAAGTCCACACAAAAATGCAGTGTAATAATAATAGGGTTTATTGTGCACATATTAATCAGTTTATCAAGCAAGGTGTTATTAAACTATAATATGTTATTTAGCTTTGGAACATTGCAGATGTAACAGGGATGTTGATTAGTCAGCACGATCCCACCATTCATCTCTTCACTGAATTACTCCAATCTAGTCTAGTCTCCTCTGTAGTCTTGTCTTTTTCAGTTTGTTCTCCCCACTGCAATCCTACAAATTTATGGCTAGATTACAAGTGGATCGCTATTTAACGCTCCCACTCTAGCGTTTACTGCACTAGAAGTAAGCTTTTTGCATGCATCGGGTAGCGCTTTTATTACAGTATGAGTTGAAAGTAAACTGTTTTTGCTTGCATGCTAACCCGACATACGTCAGCAATGACTAATCCGGCTTCCTCCAATCACAGCATGTCCTCAGGCAATGACTACCCTGGGGGGAAAGCAATGATTGGAGGAAGCCGGATTAGTCATTGCTGACGTGTGAAGAGAAGATTTCCAGGAGGGGGAAGCTGCTCTGGCTGTGAAAAGAAAAAAAGGTAAGTTTTTAATCAAAACGGCTGCTTTGTGAACTTTGATAAATGAAAGTGCCCCTGTTTTTAATAGTATTTTTAAAAAAATGGGCTTTCATTCACCAACGTTTACCTTCACTTTAATAAAATAACTTAAACCCTATTTTTAAACTGTACATATCCTCCCACTGTTCAAAGGACCACTCATGTACCCAGGGAAACTTAATACACATCTAGAGGATCACTCTTAGACGTTTAGAAATAGCAATCATTTTATATGGAGTTTTAACTGACTGACTATTGAGCTGGCCACTTATGGACCACTTGGTTATAGTAAGTGAAAATATATGATAGTCATATTGGCGGCCACTTTGGGGCCCCATAACACCTGATAGGTATCTAGAGTACTGATAAGCTAAAGAATATCAGTAAAGTTTGACCAACTTTTTGCCTATGACTCAGAATATATATATTATCAGGATGAGCACTGCTATATAGCTAGGGGATAAAATGCTATTCTATAATATGTGAAAAAAGCGGCTACAAAATATAGGTATACCGCTAGGACACTTTAATGAGTCAATAATGCTATTACTTTATGGTTACCAATAGGTGTCTTCAGGTCTTATTATGCTTTGTAGCAAAAAAAAACAAAGTCTATCTGATATCTAAAAAGATTAATTGCCCCTAGACCGGCACCTCTATATTATATATAAGCTGAGGGCTAAAAGTAGTAGTATATGTATTTTTGTGTCTCCACTATACATTTAATTGAGGGGGGTCTAGGAGAGCAATTGCTCTGCCATCTTTGGTTAATATATACAGCTGCAAGCTACAAAAATAGCTTTACTACAAGACCATAGTAGGAGTTACTGAGCATTCTTATGGTAACATTTTATTACAATTGAGAAAGCCAAGAGTTTTGTATTTAGACATAAAAATCCCTTGAATTCACTCTTTAATGTAATGACATTATGTCCTTGCATATTGTATTACACACTGAAGTGTTTTGGTCCCCTATTGTGACAGCAGTCTAAGGAGAATAATCTGAAACACTAGATGGTAATTAGCCTTTACTAATATAAACTTTAGAACTTATATATAGAAAACTAGCACTTTTACTACTAGCCTGTATGCTATTGTAAATGTGACATAGGAACTGGAGGAAAAATAATCACGTCCTGCCAGAGAGAGGCTCAGGGACCAAATATGTTTCAAATATACAAACATTATAACAAATTTGCTTATTCTGCATTTTAGTTAGCTTAATGTAGATAGGAAATATATGGTGTAATGAACAACAACAAAAAAAAACTTCAACCCAAACTGTCCGATTGTTAACTAGCTTCACTGCAGACAAGGGACATATAAGCAGCTCCTGTAGGACACTGTTTTTACATGAAGGAGGGTAGAATATCTGACCTCTAGCCTACTCCCGTTTTCCAGAAGCATATACATGATGCCTGATCTTCAAAGTCTCTCCGAGCACCTAGGAACAGAAAATAATGAACTCACTGTTAGAATCTTCAAGGCCATATGACTCTTACAGTGTTTCAGGCGCATGGGTTCCAGAGCCTCTCAAATAGCTAGTCACTCTCATCTTGGTCTGGGCTGATAGAGAAGACAAGCCCCTCATCTGTTTGCTAGTACTAGAAAGGAGGGAAGCGAACATCTGAGGTCTCCTGGGTTTTGATGCTGTAGGTTACTTTTTGGTAGCTTTCAGGGACATCGTCCCTTTGAGGCCTTGTGAGTAGTGATCAAGTGAACGCAGGCTATCCAGAGGCAGCTCCGCCACTCCCGATCTGACCTAATTTTCATATATCTCATATTTATCTGCAGGTGAGGGATGTTTGAAATTCGTTTTGGGCGTCTATCCGTGAAGCCGCTATCTGCTCTGTTCTTACTCTGGTAAGTTGTAGAGTATCACTCTATGCCCACATGTTTCAGGGTTGATATCAGGTCATCCAACCACTGAGTTAGCTTGCTTTCAATGTCCCCTAGAATGGCATGTATTGTGCCGTAGAACTGCTCCATAGTGGGAATGGACAAATATTTTAAATAATTGAAAAGACACAGGTCTCTACTGTGTTAATACCACCTAGTACAGGAGGGTTGGGGGCTGCTGGCGGCCTGCAGACTAATATGCCCCCAAAAGGCTCTAATGGTCCAGATTGAAGAGCAGGAAGGTCCCATATAATGTAGGTATCAATAAGATCAGTGATGGATGGTGAGTTGATCCATAGTATTTTCTCATAGAATATTATCTTGGGCTAGTTGTAAAAAGGAGAATTTATCAGCATCGCTTCCTCAGCTCTCAATATCGCTGCCATGCACAACAGCCACCTGGAAACCCCCATGTTCTTTTATTTTTAAATATATATTTATATCTGATGATTTAAAAAAATAAATAATATATATATATATATATATATATATGTCTGTATATTTATTTGACCATATGCAGGTATAGATACAAACATATATATAGCAATATGTATTTAAAAATGCAAAGAACATTCTCTACTATGTAAAGAACATTGGGATGTAAAATATTTACAGTAAATACACAGTAAAACACATGGAATAAAAACCTCTGGTGTAGTATATTAGGTTGCAGATGTAGCTACAGTCACACATATGCCAAATGGACACTCACTTGTTTAAACCTCAACATAAATGAGGTATGAGAACAGCCCACAGAATAATACGGGCTCCAGGTTCCACTCCAAAAGGATATCCAGACCTCTCCAACAAAAGCTTAACCATTGTAGAGAAGGAGTCCTCGGGCTTGTGTACTGCTCACATATAAGAAGATCATCTGGGGAATACACAGTGTGAACAACTGGGCCAGTATAAAGATAAATGTAGCTTTTATTTGGATAAAAACAAGTAAAGTACTTTAACTTCAGATGCTTTATAAAACGTATGCTGCTAAAACACTCTCCTAAAACTGTGCTGTAGCACAAACTTTGTCAAACAATGAGTGAGGGGGGCATGTACTGATGCGTTTCTCAACACTATTGGTCGCTTCTTCACCTCCAGTTGTATGCAAATATGTATGCTTACCCAATCTAGTTGTATGCAAACCTGTATGCTTCCCCAATGCAGTTGTATGCAAACCTGTATACTTACCTGATCCAGTTGCATACAAACTTGTATGTTTAGCAAACACAGTTGAACACAAACCTTTATGTTTACCAATCCAGTTGCAGTAAAGTTGTACACAAACCTGTGTGCTTAGCCAATGCATTTGTTTACCCAGTCTAGTTGTATGCAAATGTAATGTTCCACCTATATTGCATTCTTAACTTGATTAAGACGCAGACAAGCTTCCAACACATTGGAATGCATTCACAAGGTAATCAAAAATCAACAGTGATGAGTAAAATCCCTTTGAATATCAAAATCAAATACACTGAAATGGGTGCCATTTTAACAAGCATAACAGTGACAGAGAATCCATTTTTCAATTCTACATTAGCATTAAAAATAAATAAAAAAATAAACAAGCAATTTACCTTAAAGAAGTAACATGCACGTTTGGATTATTTACCACTGTTTTATTACATTCACCTTTCAAAGGAATATTTATTAAAAAAAAAAAAAAATTCATTATCAGCATGAAGTGGATTGCTACTTAAAGGGCATTAACAAAGGTGAACATTCTATTTGATAATAACCAACTATCCTAGGGTTTGATTTGCTATTATATTCATATTGATAATATATTTTAGCTCCATTAGTTATTATAAATTATCAGAGCATTAAAAAATAAATAAAAATACTGAACATGAGTGAACGTATGTAGGAACACAACATTACCTTCTGTATGCAAACTGAAAAATAAATTGTTGTTTCAATACTCAGTCTTTGATCATTTACAGTAGAAATGCTAAAACACCATATACAAGAAATGTTCAGCACAAAAGTCCAAAGAAGATGAGCATAAAAAAGAATAGATGGCTTTAGTTAAAAAAAACCACTATTTTATTAAATGCTTCAGTTTAAAACATTGTGCAAAATACAAAGGGCCAGATTACATGTGGTGCACTAACAGTTATGCACACGCGAAAAGGGGTTATCACGGGTGTTTGCACGTATCAGGTTTATTTTTATTTATGTATTTATGTATTTACAGACATATACAGTGGCCTCCACTAATATTGGCACCCTTGGTAAATATGAGCAAAGAAGGCTGTGAAAAATTGTCTTTATTGTTTAAACTTTTTATATTTTGTCAAAAAAATAAATACACAAAAATACTCTGCTCTCATGGATATCAAACAATTACAAAGAGCACAGGTTTATCCAAAAAAAACTTTGTTAAATATATGCGTGGCATACTTATTGGCACCCTTATGAATTCATGTGAGAAAAATATATTTGAAGTATATTCCCATGATTTAGTACAACTGGGGGACTAGGAACAAGAAATTGTGAAACCATGAGGTAACACATAGGCCAATTTACCTTAGGGCAAGATTACAAGTGATGTGCAACAGACTTTGCACTAGCGCAACAGCGAATTCATTATCCATTTTTCTTTCGCTGATAGTCGGGAGAAATTGCCATTGAGCCACCGCAATAGTCCTTTCCACATCAATCAATACCGTGATCTAAGAGCTCTGGTGAACTGTTTTCCAAAACTAAAAAGTTTTACAAACACAACAAAAAATACATTACTTAGTACCTTACACCCATAAACTACACGATTAACCCCTCTAAACTGCCATCCCCCACATCACAACCCTTAATAAAATAATTAACCCCTAAACCGAACCCCCCCCCCACATTGCAAAGTACCTAAATAAATTAACCCCTAAACTTCCATCCTTGCTACCCCATCGCAAAGTCCGTAAAAAAATATTAACCCCTAAACCGCCACATTGCAGAGTACCTAATTAACAGCTAGATTACGAGTTTTGCGTTATGAGTGTGGCAGTGCTAACTTGCAAGTTATTGTCACCGCTCATTTCCCTACAGCGCTGGTATTACAGGTTTACAAAAAGTCGGCCTTAACAGGCAAAAAGTGAGTGTAGAGCAAAATTGAGCTCCATACCACACTCCAATACCAGTGCTGCTGAAAGCTGCGGTGAGCTGGTTTTACGTGCTTGTGCACGATCTCCCCATAGACATCAATGGGGAGAGCCGGCTGAAAAAAAAGCCTAACACCTGCAAAAAAGCAGCGTAAAGCTCCGTAACGCAGCCCCATTGATTCCTATGGGGAAACAAAATTTATATTTACACCTAACACCCTAACATGAACCCAGAGTCTAAACACCCCTAATCTTACACTTATTAACCCCTAATCTGCTGCCCCCGACATTGCCGACACCTAAATTATTATTATTAACCCCTAATCTGCTACTCTAGACATCGCCGCCACTATAATAAACATTTTAACCCCTAAAACGCCACACTCCCGCATCACAAACACTAGTTAAATATTATTAACCCCTAATCTGCCACCCCTAACATTGTCGCCACCTGCCTACATTTATTAACCCCTAATCTGCCGCCCTCAATGTCGCCGCCAATATACTAAATGTATTAACCCCCTAAACCTAAGTCTAACCTAACCCTAACACCCCCTAACTTAAATATAATTAAAATAAATCTAAATAAAAATTCCTATCATTACCTAATAAATTCCTATTTAAAACTAAATACTTACCTATAAAATAAACCCTAAGCTAGCTACAATATAACTAATAGTTACATTGTAGCTATCTTAGGTTTTATTTTTATTTCACAGGCAAATTTGTATTTATTTTAACTAGGTAGAATAGTTAGTAAATAGTTAATAACTATTTACTTACTACCTAGTTAAAATAAATACAGATTTTCCTGTAAAATAAAACCTAACCTGAGTTACACTAACACCTAACCTTACACTACAATGAAATAAATTACATTTATTAAATACAATTACCTAAATTACAAAAACCCCCCACTAAATTACACAAAATAAAAAAGAAATTATCAGATATTTAAACTAATTACACCTAATCTAAAAAATAAAAAAAAACCTAGCCTAGACTAAACTACCAATAGCCCTTAAAAGAGCCTTTTTTTTAATGGGCATTGCCCCAAAGAAATCAGCTCTTTTACCTGTAAAAAAAATAATACAAACAACCCCCCAACAGTAAAACCCCACCACCCACACACCAAACCCCCCCAAATAAAATCCTAACTAAAAAACCTAAGCTCCCCATTGCCCTGAAAAGGGCATTTGGATGGGCATACAGTTTTTAAGACCGGACATCCATCCTCAACAAAGCCGGGAGAAGATAGAAGATGCCATCTAGATGAAGATAGAAGATGCCATCTGGATGAATACTTCTGCCCGTCTGGAGGGACCCACTTCTGTCGGCTTGGATGAAGACTTCTCCTGGCTTCGTTGAGGACTTCTTGCCGCTTGGATGAAGACTTCTCCCGGCTTCGTTGAGGATGGATGTCCGGTCTTCAAAACTGTAAGTGGATCTTCGGGGGTTAGTGTTAGTTTTTTTTAAGGGTTTATTGGGTGGGTTTTATTTTTAGATTAGGTTTTGGGCACTTGAATAAGAGCTAAATGCCCTTTTAATGGCAATGTCCACCCAAATGCCCTTTCAAGGCAATGGGGGAGCTTAGGTTTTTTTTAGTTAGGATTTTATTTGGGGGGTTGGTTGTGTGGGTGGTGGGTTTTACTCTTGGGGGGTTGTTTGTATTTTTTTACAGGTAAAAGAGCTGATTTCTTTAGGACAATGCCCCATAAAAGGCCCTTTTAAGGACTATTGGCAGTTTAGTTTAGGCTAGGGTTTTTTTTATTTTGGGGGGGGGGCTTTTTTATTTTGATAGGGCTATTAGATTTTTATTTTGTGTAATTTAGTGGGGTTTTTTTGTAATTTAGGTAATTGTATTTAAGAAATGTTATTTATTTAATTGTAGTGTAAGGTTAGGTTTTATTTTACAGGTAAATTTGTATTTATTTTAGCCAGGTAGTTAGAAAATAGTAAATATTTACTAACTATTCTACCTAGTTAAAATAAACACAAACTTACCTGTGAAATAAAATTAAAACCTAAGCTAGCTAAAATGTAACTATTAGTTATATTGTAGCTAGCTTAGGGTTTATTTTACAGGTAAGTATTTAGTTTTAAATATGAATTATTTAGGTAATGATAGTAGATTTTATTTAGATTTATTTTAATTTAAGTTAGGGGGTGTTAGGGTTAGGGTTAGACTTAGGTTTAGGTGTTAATAAATTTAGTATAGTGGCGGCGAAGTTGGGGGCAGCAGATTAGGAGTTAATAAATGTAGGTAGGTAGTGGTTATGTTAGGGGCGGCAGATTAGGGGTTAATAATATTTAAACTAGTGTTTGTGATGCGGGGAGTGTGGCGGTTTAGGGTTATTTATTATAGTGGTGGTGATGTCCGGAGCGGGCAGATTAGGTGTTAATAATTTTATTTTAGTGTTTGCGATGTAGGAGGGCCTCGGTTTAGGGGTTAATAGGTAGTTTATGGGTGTACTTTTTCTTTTTTTTTTGTTCAAAAGGCTTTATTGGAAGATAGAATTGAACAATTATTACACACAGATCAATCAATAGATCCATAAAGCAAACAAGACTAACAATAGGGTCTATGTGTACGAGAGAATGCAGTTTATGGAGTTCAGTTCATAGGTCACAAGTCCATTTCATATCTAAATATATATAAATGACCACAAAGGTTAGACTTGAGTGTAAAGATGTAGTTGGTTCTTCTGAGACAACTCCAGGAAACTGCAAGTTAAGAACATAAGTTTGTAGGCTAGTAGAGCATAGATTAAATTTTTCTCCAGTACTGTGCCTACATTGCTCTGTAAAGAACAACCATTTGACCCCAGATTCCGGAGAAAACTGCTCATGTAGAGGTGAATAAAAAGTTAAAGAAGAAGAGGGTGGGGGAAAGGGGAAGAAGGGGAGGATGTGGATAGAAGCTTGGTGCAAGAAGAATAACAGTAAAAATAATAATAATGATAAAATAAGAGTATAGATAAGAATAAAAAATAAAAGATAAAAGATAAAGATAAAGCCCAGCTGGACACCGATAAGTAGGAGAGAGGGTGGGTGAGGCATGCCTCAAGGGCCCTGCCTCAACAGGATATTTGTTGTGGATTCCCAGTAGAAAACTACCTCCTGAATAAAGGCCATGTTGCCTGTTTTAAAGTATGAGTATTCTTCAAGGGATATAAGCTCCGAGGTGTTATGGATCCACTCTTGTAGGGTGGGTATATGTGGTGTTTTCCATTTTCTGGCTATTAAAAATTTGGCACTATTGATACCTATCTGTAGCAACTGCCATCTAATTTTACATGGTTTGCCTATCTTGTGGTTAAGGAGTGCCGTGGTTTGCTGTAGTTGGAACGATTCCCCAAACATTTTCTTAAAGTGTGTTTCTATACTTCTCCAAAGAGGAGCGATGTATTTACAATCCCACCAGATGTGAGACATTGTGCCCGTTTCCCCACACACTCTCCAACAAGAGGCGCTATCATTGTGATATATTTGTTTGATCCTGCTGGGGGTAAGATACCACCGGAACAGGATTTTGTGGTTCAGTTCCAGTACTCTAGGGGAGTGAGAAGATTTGTGCATGTGGCGGAAAATATTTTCCCATTGTTCCTCTGTTAAAGTGATTCCTAGTTCTCTGTGCCACTACGGTGCAAAGGAAGGGATAGTGGGGATGGAAGAGGTGTCTAACAATTTTTTAACGAGTGACAAGGGTCTGTTAGGGGTTGAATTCAGTAGACATAACCTTTAAAAATTGGTGGTGCCCCTAAGTAGTTCCTGCCTATGCGGGGATGCACCCAAGAGGTGTGTTAACTGGCATATTTAAGCCACGGTTGTAAAGTGACCATCCACCAAATCCTTCAAACAAGCACGGTCCTTTAGTTTGCCACGTTCCGTTAGTCTGTCCAGGGGGACTGTATGCCCTAAGCCAGTGCCCAGTATATCATTGGGGATAATCCCACCCATAAATTCCGCGTTTATAGGTATTGGGGTCATTGGTGAGGGGCAGGACAATATCCCTTTTCGTTTAGACCTGATTAGGTCCCATGTTTTGAATATATGCGAGTGTAAGGGAGAACATTTTATGATCGTAGGTCTGTTTGCACCTTTTATCCAGCAAAGCGGGCCAATTTCTTGAGTCTCCAAGAGGGAAGCATCTATGTTCACCCACGTTTTTGTGTAAGGGCAGTTTATACCATTCTAGTATTCTCTGAAGGGCGACCGCATTGTAGTACTGTAGAATTGAGGGGAGACCCATCCCGCCCTGAACCCAAAGGAAGGTAAAGGAGTTTTCTGCTAATTCTCGGTTTAATCCTGCCCCAGATAAAGGAATTAATCAATGCTTGTAGTTGGTTTATATAGGTGGTGGGAAGAGAAATGGGGGCAGCCTGGAGAATGTAAAGGATCTGCGGAAGTGTGGTCATTTTAATAGCCTGTATGCGCCCCCACCACGACAGGGGCTTATCTTTCCAGGTGTCAAAATCTTTTCACAATTTGTGTAATAATGGGATATAATTCAGTTTAAATATTTTATTGCTAGAGGGAGCAGGCTGAATTCCCAAGTATTTAATCTTATCCAATTTCAAACTATATGGACAGGATGCACCAAGTTTTGTAAATTTCCTGTGGGGCATGTTAATGTTAAGGGTCTCAGATTTCTGTGCATTTATAGAGAAATTTGAGTGATTGCTAAAAGTTCGAAATTCTGCCAGCAATAGTCGTATAGATGTTTCTGGGGATGTGAGAAAGACCAGGACGTCGTCCGCATACATTGTGACCTTATGAGAGCAAGTGCCCACGAGTATACCTCTGATGTCAGGATTCCTTCTAATATGTGCAGCTAGAATCTGCATGGAGAACACAAATAGGAGCGGGGATAGGGGACAGCCCTGCCTCGTTCTGTTTTTTTATATAAAAACTATCAGTGAGAGTACCGTTAGCTCTAACCCTAGCTGAAGGCTGTGAATAGAGGCTAAAAAATCCTGTCAATCATCTTAGGTCCAAGCCAAAAGCATTCAGACATAATCTTAAAAATTTCCAGTCCAGCCGGTCAAACGCTTTTTTTGGCGTCTGTTGAGATAAGTATTGATTCTTGTTTCGACCAGCTGGAATGTTCGATTAGGTGTAAGGCTTTAATTGTGTTGTCCCGTGCTTCTCTCTTGGGCACAAATCCTGACTGGTCAGGGTGGACTAATTGAGGGAGAATCATGTTAATTCGTGAAGCCAAGATTTTTGCGTATAGCTTAACGTCTACGTTAACCAATGAGATGGGGCGATAACTTTCAGGTTTAGTTGGGTCTTTGTCTGCCTTTGGTATCACAATGATATGAGCTTCTAATGCTTGTTTGGCCATTACCTAATAAATTCCTATTTAAAACTAAATACTTACCTATAAAATAAACCCTAAGCTAGCTACAATATAACTAATAGTTACATTGTAGCTATCTTAGGTTTTATTTTTATTTCACAGGCAAATTTGTATTTATTTTAAACTAGGTAGAATAGTTAGTAAATAGTTATTAACTATTTACTTACTACCTAGCTAAAATAAATACAGATTTTCCTGTAAAATAAAACCTAACCTGAGTTACACTAACACCTAACCTTACACTACAATGAAATAAATTACATTTATTAAATACAATTACCTAAATTACAAAACCCCCCCACTAAATTACACAAAATAAAAAAGAAATTATCAGATATTTAAACTAATTACACCTAATCTAAAAAATAAAAAAAACCTAGCCTAGACTAAACTACCAATAGCCCTTAAAGAGCCTTTTTTTAATGGGCATTGCCCCAAAGAAATCAGCTCTTTTACCTGTAAAAAAAATAATAAATAATACAAACAACCCCCCAACAGTAAAACCCACCACCCACACAACCAAACCCCCCCAAATAAAATCCTAACTAAAAAACCTAAGCTCCCCATTGCCCTGAAAAGGGCATTTGGATGGGCATACAGTTTTAAGACCGGACATCCATCCTCAACAAAGCCGGGAGAAGATAGAAGATGCCATCTGGATGAAGATAGAAGATGCCATCTGGATGAATACTTCTGCCCGTCTGGAGGACCACTTCTGTCGGCTTGGATGAAGACTTCTCCTGGCTTCGTTGAGGACTTCTTGCCGCTTGGATGAAGACTTCTCCCGGCTTCGTTGAGGATGGATGTCCGGTCTTCAAAACTGTAAGTGGATCTTCGGGGTTAGTGTTAGTTTTTTTTAAGGGTTTATTGGGTGGGTTTTATTTTTAGATTAGGTTTTGGGCACTTGAATAAGAGCTAAATGCCCTTTTAATGGCAATGTCCACCCAAATGCCCTTTCAAGGCAATGGGGAGCTTAGGTTTTTTTAGTTAGGATTTTATTTGGGGGGTTGGTTGTGTGGGTGGTGGGTTTTACTCTTGGGGGGTTGTTTGTATTTTTTTACAGGTAAAAGAGCTGATTTCTTTAGGACAATGCCCCACAAAAGGCCCTTTTAAGGACTATTGGCAGTTTAGTTTAGGCTAGGGTTTTTTTTATTTTGGGGGGGGGCTTTTTTTATTTTGATAGGGCTATTAGATTTTTATTTTGTGTAATTTAGTGGGGGTTTTTTGTAATTTAGGTAATTGTATTTAAGAAATGTTATTTATTTAATTGTAGTGTAAGGTTAGGTTTTATTTTACAGGTAAATTTGTATTTATTTTAGCCAGGTAGTTAGAAAATAGTAAATATTTACTAACTATTCTACCTAGTTAAAATAAACACAACTTACCTGTGAAATAAAATTAAAATCTAAGCTAGCTAAAATGTAACTATTAGTTATATTGTAGCTAGCTTAGGGTTTATTTTACAGGTAAGTATTTAGTTTTAAATATGAATTATTTAGGTAATGATAGTAGGTTTTATTTAGATTTATTTTAATTTAAGTTAGGGGGTGTTAGGGTTAGGGTTAGACTTAGGTTTAGGTGTTAATAAATTTAGTATAGTGGCGGCGAAGTTGGGGGCAGCAGATTAGGAGTTAATAAATGTAGGTAGGTAGTGGTGATGTTAGGGGCGGCAGATTAGGGGTTAATAATATTTAACTAGTGTTTGTGATGCGGGAGTGTGGCGGTTTAGGGGTTATTTATTATAGTGGTGGTGATGTCCGGAGCGGCAGATTAGGTGTTAATAATTTTATTTTAGTGTTTGCGATGTAGGAGGGCCTCGGTTTAGGGGTTAATAGGTAGTTTATGGGTGTACTTTTTCTTTTTTTTTGTTCAAAAGGCTTTATTGGAAGATAGAATTGAACAATTATTACACACAGATCAATCAATAGATCCATAAAGCAAACAAGACTAACAATAGGGTCTATGTGTACGAGAGAATGCAGTTTATGGAGTTCAGTTCATAGGTCACAAGTCCATTTCATATCTAAATATATATAAATGACCACAAAGGTTAGACTTGAGTGTAAAGATGTAGTTGGTTCTTCTGAGACAACTCCAGGAAACTGCAAGTTAAGAACATAAGTTTGTAGGCTAGTAGAGCATAGATTAAATTTTTCTCCAGTACTGTGCCTACATTGCTCTGTAAAGAACAACCATTTGACCCCAGATTCCGGAGAAACTGCTCATGTAGAGGTGAATAAAAAGTTAAAGAAGAAGAGGGTGGGGGAAAGGGGAAGAAGGGGAGGATGTGGATAGAAGCTTGGTGCAAGAAGAATAACAGTAAAAATAATAATAATGATAAAATAAGAGTATAGATAAGAATAAAAAATAAAAGATAAAAGATAAAAGATAAAGATAAAGCCAGCTGGACACCGATAAGTAGGAGAGAGGGTGGGTGAGGCATGCCTCAAGGGCCCTGCCTCAACAGGATATTTGTTGTGGATTCCCAGTAGAAAACTACCTCCTGAATAAGGCCATGTTGCCTGTTTTAAAGTATGAGTATTCTTCAAGGGATATAAGCTCCGAGGTGTTATGGATCCACTCTTGTAGGGTGGGTATATGTGGTGTTTTCCATTTTCTGGCTATTAAAATTTGGCACTATTGATACCTATCTGTAGCAACTGCCATCTAATTTTACATGGTTTGCCTATCTTGTGGTTAAGGAGTGCCGTGGTTTGCTGTAGTTGGAACGATTCCCCAAACATTTTCTTAAAGTGTGTTTCTATACTTCTCCAAAGAGGAGCGATGTATTTACAATCCCACCAGATGTGAGACATTGTGCCCGTTTCCCCACACCCTCTCCAACAAGAGGCGCTATCATTGTGATATATATGTTTGATCCTGCTGGGGGTAAGATACCACCGGAACAGGATTTTGTGGTTCAGTTCCAGTACTCTAGGGGAGTGAGAAGATTTGTGCATGTGGCGGAAAATATTTTCCCATTGTTCCTCTGTTAAAGTGATTCCTAGTTCTCTGTGCCACTACGGTGCAAAGGAAGGGATAGTGGGGATGGAAGAGGTGTCTAACAATTTTTTAACGAGTGACAAGGGTCTGTTAGGGGTTTGAATTCAGTAGACATAACCTTTAAAAATTGGTGGTGCCCCTAAGTAGTTCCTGCCTATGCGGGGATGCACCCAAGAGGTGTGTTAACTGGGCATATTTAAGCCACGGTGTAAAGTGACCATCCACCAAATCCTTCAAACAAGCACGGTCCTTTAGTTTGCCACGTTTCCGTTAGTCTGTCCAGGGGGACTGTATGCCCTAAGCCAGTGCCCAGTATATCATTGGGGATAATCCCACCCATAATTCCGCGTTTATAGGTATTGGGGTCATTGGTGAGGGGCAGGACAATATCCCTTTTCGTTTAGACTGATTAGGTCCCATGTTTTGAATATATGCGAGTGTAAGGGAGAACATTTTATGATCGTAGGTCTGTTTGCACCTTTTATCCAGCAAAGCGGGCCAATTTCTTGAGTCTCCAAGAGGGAAGCATCTATGTTCACCCACGTTTTTGTGTAAGGGCAGTTATACCATTCTAGTATTCTCTGAAGGGCGACCGCATTGTAGTACTGTAGAATTGAGGGGAGAACCCATCCCGCCTGAACCCCAAAGGAAGGTAAAGGAGTTTTTCTGCTAATTCTCGGTTTAATCCCGCCCCAGATAAAGGAATTAATCAATGCTTGTAGTTGGTTTATATAGGTGGTGGGAAGAGAAATGGGGGCAGCCTGGAGAATGTAAGGAATCTGGGAAGTGTGGTCATTTTAATAGCCTGTATGCGCCCCCACCACGACAGGGGCTTATCTTTCCAGGTGTCAAAATCTTTTCCACAATTTGTGTAATAATGGGATATAATTCAGTTTAAATATTTTATTGCTAGAGGGAGCAGGTGAATTCCCCAAGTATTTAATCTTATCCCAATTTCAAACTATATGGACAGGATGCACTAAGTTTTGTAAATTTCCTGTGGGGCATGTTAATGTTAAGGGTCTCAGATTTCTGTGCATTTATAGAGAAATTTGAGTGATTGCTAAAAGTTCGAAATTCTGCCAGCAATAGTCGTATAGATGTTTCTGGGGATGTGAGAAAGACCAGTACGTCGACCGCATACATTGTGACCTTATGAGAGCAAGAGCCCACGAGTTATACCTTGATGTCAGGATTCATTCTAATTATGTGCAGCTAGAATCTCCCATGGAGACACAAATAGGATGCGGGGGATAGGGGACAGCCCTGCCTCGTTCTGTTTTTTATATAAAAAACTATCAGAAAGAGTACCGTCTAGCTCTAACCCTAGCTGAAGGCAGTGAATAGAGGCTAAAAATCCCTGTCAATCATCTTAGGTCCCAAGCCAAAAGCATTCAGACATAATCTTAAAAATTTCCAGTCCCAGCCGGCTCTGAACGCTTTTTCGGCGTCTGTTGAGATAAGTATTGATTCTTGTTCTCGACAAGCAGGAATGTTCGATTAGGTGTAAGGCTTTAATTGTGTTGTCCCGTGCTTCTCTCTTGGGCAAAACATCCTGTACTGAGTCAGGGTGTGGACTAATTGAGGGAGAATCATGTTAATTTGTGAAGCCAAGATTTTTGCGTATTGCTTAACGTCTACGTTAACCAAAGAGATGGGGCGATAACTTTCAGGTTTAGTTGGGTCTTTGTCTGCCTTTGGTATCACAATGATATGAGCTTCTAATGCTTGTTTTGGCCAGGGGTGGAAAAAAAGTATTTAGTCAGCCACCAATTGTGCAAGTTCTCCCACTTAAGAAGATGAGAGAGGCCTGTAATTTTCATCATAGGTATACCTCAACTATGAGAGACAAAATGTGGAAACAAAACAAGACAATCACATTGTCTGATTTGGAAATAATTTATTTGCATATTATGGTGGAAAATAAGTATTTGGTCAATATCAAAAGTTCATCTCAATACTTTGTTATATATCCTTTGTTGGCAATGACAGAGGTCAAACGTTTTCTGTAAGTCTTCACAAGGTTGTCACACACTGTTGCTGGTATGTTGGCCCATTCCTGCATGCAGATCTCCTCTAGAGAAGTGATGTTTTGGGCTGTCGCCTGGGCAACACGGACTTTCAACTCCCTCCAAAAGTTTTCTATGGGGTTGAGATCTGGAGACTGGCTAGGCCACTCCAGGACCTTGAAATGCTTCTTACGAAGCCACTCCTTAGTTGCCCGGGGGTGGTGTGTTTGGATCATTGTCATGCTGAAAGACCCAGCCACATTTCATCTTCAATGCCCTTGCTGATGGAAGGAGGTTTGCACTCAAAATCTCACGATACATGGCCCCAGTTCATTCTTTCATGTATAAAGATCAGTCATCCTGTTCCCTTTGCAGAGAAACAGCCCCAAAGCATGATTGTTGCCACCCCCATGCTTCACAGTAGGTATGGTGTTCTCTCTCCTCCAAACACGACAAGTTGTGTTTCTTCTTGAGTTCTACTTTGGTTTCATCTGACCATATGACATTCTCCCCAATCCACTTCTGGATCATCCAAATGCTCTCTAGCATACTTCGACGGGCCTGGACATGTACTGGCTTAAGCAGGGGGACACGTCTGGCACTGCAGGATCTGAGTCCCTCAGGCAGGTAGTGTGTTACTGATGGTAGCCTCTGTTACGTTGGTCCAGCTCTCTGCAGGTCATTCACTAGGTGCCCCCTGTGTGGTTCTGGGATGTTTGCTCACCGTTCTTGTGATCATTTTGACCTTACGGAGTGAGATCTTGCGTGGAGCCCCCAGATCGAGGGAGATTATCAGTGGTCTTGTATGTCTTCCATTTTCTAATTATTGCTCCCACAGTTGATTTCTTCACACCAAGCTGCTTGCCTATTGCAGATTCAGTCTTCCCAGCCTGGTGCAGGTCTACAATTTTGTTTCTGGTGTCCTTCGACAGCTCTTTGTTCTTCACCATAGTGGAGTTTGGAGTGTGACTGTTTGAGGTTGTGGACAGGTGTCTTTTATACTGATAACAAGTTCAAACAGGTGCAATTAATACAGGTAATGAGTGGAGGACAGAAGAGCCTCCTTAAAGAAGAAGATACAGGTATGTGAGAGCCAGAAATCTTGCTTGTTTGTAGGTGACCAAATACTTATTTTCCACCATAATTTGCAAATAAATTCTTTCCAAATCAGACAATGTGATTGTCCGGATTTGTTTCCACATTTTGTCTCTCCTAGTTGAGGTATACCTATGATGAAATTACAGGCCTCTCTCATCTTCTTAAGTGGGAGAACTTGCACAATTGGTGGCTGACTAAATACTTTTTTTCCCCACTGTATATTATCAATGGATTGGAATACCATCGTAAGGTGGGGGGCTAATAGTCGTGCATAATTGTTTGTAATAAAGGCCTGTAAAGCCATCTGGCCCAGGGCTCTTATGTTGTGGAAGGGACTTAATGGCAACTAACGTTTCTTGGATTGTTATAGGGTTTTCTAATGCGTTAGCTAATTTAACATCTAAGGTTGGAAGGGCGGACTCTGTTATGTATTGCATACTGGCAGTTTCTATATTTGATAAGGGAGGGGAGGGGAGATTGTACAATTTACTATAAAAGTCTCTCAGTCGGGACACAATTTTGTCACTGCTCCCCAAGCTATGGCCCGTCCTCGTGTTTTAGAGAATGTATGTGTGTGTCATTCTTCCGTGTCTGAGTGCCCTAGCAAGGGGCTTTGTCCCTATTTTATTAGACTCCACAAAAAATATTCTCTTGCGACGGTATGCTGCATTTTGTGTTTCTGGTATAGTAAGTGGTTTTAGCTCGTTCCTGGCCTCTCTCAATCGTCCCGATGATCACCCTATCAGAGGGTTTTTTTTTTTGTGGTGTATCTCTAGGTCTCGTATCACTTGAAGGGAAGAAATATACTTGGTTCTATAAGTTTTAGTGAGGAATGCTTTATGTTTTATGAGTTCACCTCGGATGACTGATTTATGTGCTTCCCACAACGTATGGGGGGAAACTGTCTGGTGTATTATTCAATTCAAAATATTCCTCTATTTGTTTCCAATAATTTTTTTTGAGAGTAGGGGATTTCTAACAAAGAATCGTCCAATCTCCAGATAAATGGAGACAGAGTGGATTCTGACCAATTTAAGGACATACTAACCATCGCATGGTCAGACCAACTGACTGGTTCTATGTTAACATCACTCAATAAGCTGTAAGTAAGTTGATCTACAAATATGTAATCGATCCATGTATAGTTACAATGTGGACTGGAATAGAAGGTATCATTTTTTTTGCCCTGCGTGCTTTGTGCGCCAGGTGTCTATAAGGCTAAGTGATTGTAAACTAGCATGAATGCTCGTAAGTGTCTTTTAAAGGGGTTCTGCTACGACCAGTGGAGCAGTCGAGAGCGGGTTCTAGTGATAAGTTCAAATCCCCAGCTAAAATAAGGGACCCCTTTCGTGTTTGTAGGATTCTAAGGTCAATAGTTTTAATAAACCTGTCTTGTTTGTTGTTTTGGCATGTATATGTTAACTAACATTACTGGTCTATTTTGAATTAAGTCCACTAAAATGATCCATCTACCTTCTGGATCTATGTTAACTGATATGTATTTAAAAGGTGTGGACCTGTGTATTAAGATTCCTACTCCCCCTTTCTTTTTGGAATTAGAAGCGAAATGTCACACTGGGAAGTCCATATTAGTAAACCTTGGGGGTTGTAGTTTGGGAAAGTGTGTCTCTTGGCAGAAGGACTATATCTACTTTTGATGTATTAAACCAGGAGAGAGCTACCGACCGCTTGGTCGGCGAGTTCAACCCCTTGACATTTAGAGTGAGTAAGTTAAGTAGGCGTGGTCCCCCATAGAAAAGCGTTAACAAAATAGGTTGTACTGTATGATGTATAGTGTGTCGAAAGGGGCTATCAGTTATAGTAAATGAGTATAGTGATCTCATTGGTAGTATATGTCTAAGATCACTGTTAAAAAAAATCGCACTTACCAATATGTGGTTCAGCTGCTGGAGGATGCGGGTCCAGCTGGGCAGGGGAGAGGAAAGTAGGGGGAGAAGAAGTAGAGGGGGTGGGGGAAGAGTAGTTCCCAATAGATAATATTTAACACTGAAATGATATAAACATAACGTCAACATGACAACAATTACAACAAGTATATCAAACATAACCATAAAGGTTTTTTATGGTAACAAAATAAGATGAACTAGAGGGGAAATAAGTAGAAGCTACAACTTTTGGTAGCTGAGCGGCTCGCTTAGGTAATTCAGGAATGGGATAGAGTAACTAGTAACTGACATATGTTGGAATTTTAGGCAGGTAGGTGAAAAGGAGAGGGGAGGGAGGGGTGGGAAAATACAAAGAGGGAGGGGGGAGGGGGAGGGAGAGGAAAGAGAGAAGGGGAAGAGGAAAGGGGAGAGGGAAGAGAGAGGAAAAAAGGAAGGAAGGGGGGTTGGAAAGGGTAGGAGTGGATATTTGTGCGTCACAGTGTACATACTCTCGTAGACAGTAGCTACCATAGAGGAAAGCATAAACATGTATCATAAACCATATTGTATAGTAAGAGAGGTGAGGTTTGAAAGGTGATGAGGTGGGGTATGAAGGACGGAAGGGAGGGGGGTTGGAGGGAGAGGGGGAAGAAGGGAGAGGGGGAGGAAGAGGAGGAGGGGAGAGAGGAGGGTTAAGGGGGTATGGGGAAGGAGGGACGGGATAGAGGGGAAGTAGGTACTGTAAGACAGAGAACAATAAAGTGTTTAATTTATACTTGCATGTTTCATTGTGAGAAAAAAACAGCAAACGCTAAACCATAGCTACATCTGTCATTTGCGCAGGTATGAAGGTTAGGGGGAACTAATTGTTGTCGCTAATGTTAGTGACAACAGAGAGGCATCATTTATTAGAATCAGTTCTTGTCCTTTGTAAAAGGATCCTTAGGTGCCGAAAGTTGATGAGGTACAAAAATCCAGGCTTGTGGTCTTCATCTTCATCTTCAGGTGACTGTGGTCACCGAAATCTTGCCAGCAGCAGTTGTTGTCTCTGCATTATTCTTATTTTCTCTCCTGTAGGGGGACGTTGTCCATTCCTGTCTGTGTGGTTTAGGTTGCCCTGTTAAATGGGAGTCTTCTTTTAGTGACGGCAGGGATGGTTTTTGAATTTGCAGTTGGGAGCAAAAATCATCTAGATCCTCAGGTGTTTTGTAAGTGAACGTTTTGTTATCTTTGACTACCTTCAGGCAGAATGGGAACCCCCATCTGTATGGGATGCCAAGTTCCCTGAGGTGGATGGTAAGGTATCTTGTTTCTCTCCTCCTAGCAAGGGTCAACTGGCTGAGGTCTGCATAAACCTGTAGAAGGCTACCTTCAAATTGGAGTGGCGATTTCCTTCTCGCCGCAGATAGAATGTTTTCCTTGTCCCTGAAACTCTCAAATTTGAAAATTATATCCCTGGGGCGAGCAGTGTCTTTGGGCTGGGGCCTGAGGGCCCGGTGTGATATCTGTCTAGGGGGAATTCAATGGGCTCTGCGCTGTCCAGCAGAGTATTGAATCATTTTTGAAGGTAAGGGAGTAGCTCTGATGGTTTGACG
Source organism: Bombina bombina (assembly GCF_027579735.1). NCBI lineage: Eukaryota > Metazoa > Chordata > Amphibia > Anura > Bombinatoridae > Bombina > Bombina bombina. The sequence continues at coordinate 219,380,390 of NC_069500.1, forward strand.
GACTCCAGGACTCCCCGTATTCTAATGTTTCGTTGCCTTCCCCTATTGTCAAGATCTTCAACCTGCTCCTGTAGTTGCTGTATCATAGATGAGTTGCAGGCTGTTTGTTTGATTTGAAGGTCCAGCATTTTGTCAGTTTGCATTGCTTCCTCCTCCAGCTGGACAATACGGTTCCCAATTTCACTAATTTCTTTTTTTACTTCTGAGAAGCTGGTTTTAATCATCTTGCCCACTTGGCCATAAAATCATCAAAGTCCTCTTTAGATGGCAAGGCCTTAAGGTCTGCTTTGGTTAAGGGAATATAATTTTCCGGCCCCTCTTCTTGATCAGATGTGTCGGTTGGTGTTGGGCTTGTCTTATCTAGAGGGCCCCCTGTTCCACTATCTGCAGTTTTAAAGAAGTCATGCACTTTGGGGACATTTTGTTTGGAGCCTTTAAGGGGTTTGTCTGACCTGGGCCCTTTCCTGACCTGACATAGTGAGTTTTTGTAGTGGCTGTGAGATCAGCTGTTTATTTGCTGTTTATTTGAAGCGAGCTGTTACAGGGATGAGGAGAGTTGGAGTAGCAGAACTCTTTCTAGTCAAAATAAGATGTGCTTTTATACCCCCAGAGCTGCTGTGTTATACTGCGTGTGAGGCAGAAAAGATGGCGTCCCTGCGCTTGCAGTTGGGTCCCACTTCCACTTTATATATTTCAAGGAGACATAGCGTTAAAGTATGTGCAGGGTCTTACCACTCAGTCCCATGTATATAAGATATAGTTTGGTTGTCCCTATCGTAGGGTTTAGTGAAGTGATGAGCTTCCATACAAGAAGCAAGTTGCTAACATGTAGGCCTTCCTCATTCACATCATGCAGGCTGCTAATGAGGTGTAGTGAGTGTTCATGTGCTGTGGACATACAAGTGTAAAGGCATTTCTTACATTTTTACGGCAGCTGGTATGCCCCTCAGATGTTTCGGTGCCGATGCAGCGCTACCTCACGCTACCATGCGGTTTATAAACGCAGTGTACGTGCCATTCTAATGTGGGCCTCGAGACACAGGCAGTCCATCTTATTGTTGGTACTCTGCGTCAGAAATATTTCCAGGGGTTCGTGTAATACCTGATTATCTAGGGACCATTTTCAACAGCCAATGAGCATATAATTACTATCCTGTTTTGTGAAAATAAAAAAGCGAGCCGATCGTACTCCGATGCTCTGTTAGCCTGCGACCATCTTGGGTGCCAGTTAGCTCCGCCCCCGTGTGTTAGTGTACTTTTAAGCACTTTAGTTATGAGTTTTATGTTACAGCTTTGTAGCGTAAAATTCATAACTACTTACTTTCAGTTTACGGTATGGATCTTGGCGGTAAAGGGTGTACCGCTCACTTTTTTGGCCTCCCAGGCAGACTCGGAACACCGGCGCTATGGAAGTCCCATTGAAAAAGGACTTTTTGAAAGCTGCAGTAATTATGTTGCGTTGCGGCCAAAAAAGTGTGCCGTGCAGCTAAACCTGCAAGACTCGTAATACCAGCGGTAGTGAAAAAGGGCTTGCCGCTGCTTTTTCACTCATACCGTAAAACTTGTAATCTAGCCGTAAATAATTCATCCTAAATCGCCATCGCCCCACTTGCGAAGTAATTAGCCCAAATTAATATACCCATAAATTAATTTTAAAAATATCTTAACTACCTTAAAATAAATAAAAACTTACCTGTAAAATTAATTAAAACCTAAGCTTACCCTGACAAAAAATAAAACTAACATTACTTAAAAATAAAAAAACCTTCATTACAAAAAATAAAAACCTAACATTACAAAAAATAAAAAACCTACATTACAAAAAATAAAAAACTAAATGCAAGGTACCCCTTTTATATATGGGTACCCTTGCTATCCAATTGGCTGATTTGATACTTCAAATATTTGGCATTGGGTTAGCTCTTGTGTGAAAACTTTCTACTTGTAATACCGCTCCACTTGTAATTTGGCCCAAGTTATCAAAAACAATTGTACATACACCAGTAACAAGGTAAATTGAGTGGATCCTAATAAAAGTTAAAATTTTCATACCTACCACAAATAAAAGTCAGTCCCTTATTTAAGTTAACTGCATATTTCTAGACCTGATATTAATACTTTAATCACATTAATAAAGCTATTCAATTGAAAAAAAAACAAACAGTTTTCTAAAAGGTAGAATTATAAATTCCAAATTTAAAAAATGCTGTCTAAAATACATCAACAAGATTTATATTAAATTTAAACTTAAAAGGACATTACACATCTCATCTGAGTACTACTACAGAAGCTCTATATCTTCATAAATGGCTCTGCCAACTGGGGCGTATGTATTGTTGCATCCTGTGACAGAAGTGGTGCACATTGACAGATCAATGATGTTGCTATCTTGTGATCTTGGAGAAAAGAGAGGAAGCTTTACATTTTGCAATGTCTCTACAGTTTTAGTTACTTAAAAAAATATATAAAAAGTCCTTTGGGAGATTAATGCAACCAATGCAAAAAATATACATCTCCCTCTCTGTATTGCAAGCTAAACAGAAGTGTATGTCAAAAAGATCAATGATCTGTGAATGGACATTGCTTCTGTTACAGGATGCAAGAATACTTAAGTTCCAAGATGGAGGCTTCCAGTGTGAAGATGCGGAGATTCACTAACAAACAGTAAGAGGTTAAAGAAGAGATCATATTTAACGAGGGCAAGAGCCAAATGAGACAGAGCAAAAGCACAGTGAGTAGTAACCAAGTTACTGTAGTTGTGCTAAGAAGTTTAATGTCCCTTTAACCCCTTAACGACTAACTCACCCTGTATGCCGCATGGTCGTTACGGGGTTCGCTTAAGCAACTTTGCCAACAGCAGCAAAGTTGATCTAGTAATGCATGCCTCACTTCCTGAAATATGTTCGAGACCTCTAATGGGGTATGTGAACGTTAAATGGTTAAGTAACAAACACACTTAGATTAAAATAAAAATAAGAATTGGGAATGTAGGATGGAGAGAAAAAAAGAGAAGAAAACAGATTTTTGCAACAGTGAATCCAGACAAGTAAATCCAGACAAATAAAGTTGAGTATTCACTTATACAAACACCAGCAGGGAGATAACCTTTTGTTTTCATGCAGGTAAAAGGTTTAGCAAGCATTAAAAAAACTTCAAAAGAATAAAAGCATATATACATCAATAAAACCTAGGGATGCATATGGCTTTGTCATGCAGCAAGAAATGTTTTCTCTTATCATTGATGTTGTAAAAGCATCAGTAGAATAAAGAATTCAGACTTGATTTTCATTCATTCAGTCAGAAGAATAAAATATAAACAAACACACACAATAGATATACAAAAGATAGCCAGCAGATATGACTGTAAAAATGTCACACATGAAAAAAAAAATAACTTGCTATTTAAAGTATGTCTATTAATAGGGTTGCTGATCCATGGTCTGTGGAATTGACATCCTCTGGCTCATTATCATTAAAGGGACATCAAACGGCAAAAAGAAAATACTCTTATGTGTTAGAACAAATTATTATTGCATTTTATTATTGTCCCTGTTTGTATATAACTTTTAAAGGTGTTAAACAAATAGTTAATGTCAACTCCAGAGCAATAATGCACTACTAGGACCTAGATGAGCACACATTGTGAGCCAATGACAGGAGACATTTGTGTGCACCTCATCTTATGTCTTCAGGATAGTAATGGTGTCAGTAGCCATTGTGACATGAATAGCCAGCAAAACCTAAAAAAAAAACATTTTAAAATTAAGAAAATCAACTTTCTTACCATCACATTATTTTTTACAAAAATAGATATGTTAACAACAATAACATATTCCCTGGATATTTCTTTCTGTATAGGTGTTACAAATAGAAGCACATAGTAAATCAGTGATGTATTATGAATATATTCTACAATTTTATTTTTGCATTGATAAAAGTATTTCATTATTTTAAGGATTGTAGTTTATAGTTAATGTTATGCAAAGAAAACATGTAGGCCTTGATTACAATCTAGCAGTGATATGCTCCCAAAAATGCTTTTTGCTTTTCACCAGATTTGGTAGTCAAGTTTCTCGAGTGATCACAATATATATATAAATATATATATATAAATATATATATATATATATAGGTCTACTATTAGTGGACTTTGGATACTATGACCGCGTTAACTTCTTCTCCCATAGACTTTAATCAAGCGTGCTGTTAAAAAAAAGGCTTTAAGGCTCACCCGACACCATTAGACCAATAAAATATATATATATATATATATATATATATATATATATATTTATATATATATTTATATTATATATATATATATATATATAATTTTTTGTAAAATATATAGCTATAACTATATATCATATGAATTATTTATATCCATAACAAAGTAAAAAAAACATTACAAAATTAAATAAAATGATTTTTTAAGTTTAAAAGTATTTGACTGGAAATGGTTATTTGTAAATACTGTAAACAAAACACACAAAATACACATGTATATACATATTTAGTCTGTATATGTATATACATATTTAGTCTATATATGTATATACATATTTAGTCTGTATATGTATATACATATTTAGTCTGTATATGTATATACATATTTAGTTTGTATATGTATATACATATTTAGTCTGTATATGTATATGTATATACATATTTAGTCTGTATATGTATATGTATATAGATATTTAGTCTGTATATATATATGTATATACATATTTAGTCTGTATATGTATATGTATATGCATATTTAGTCTGTATATGTATATACATATTTAGTCGGTATATGTATATGTATATAGATATTTAGTCTGTATATGTATATTACATATTTAGTCTGTATATGTATATGTATATTTAGGGCTCCATGTACTAAGCCGTCAATTCATCCGTCATTGTAGACGCGGCTAAACTCGCCATTACTCGCCGCGGGCGAAATGGTGTCCGCTGTTGCTATGTACTAATAATCCCACAATAAATAGACACGTCTACCCCGCCGACGAGCAGTGGCAGAATATTGATAAATTTGACGCCTCGCTCGCCGCGACTAAGCTGATGTACTTAACTTTCAGTTGAATTGTCTGGCCAATTGTTAACATGTGACATGCAAGGTGTCACGAATGTCATAGTAGTCGCGGGAATAGAATTTTGTTCCTATAAAAGTACATTTTTGTACGTTGAAATGAGAGACAAATTAGACGCCAGTTATGCTTACCTAGAAGCCATCCTTCAGGCATATTTCCGTCCTCGAACTTCCGGTATAACCCAGTCTGCCTTAAAATGTAAGAATCATGACAGGAGCCAGGAAAGTTAGAACAGACACTGATAATCCTCATGTTGGGGTCACAGACCATCTGGACATTCAAGGAATGGAAATGCTTTCTATTCCTATAGATCTCCTCACGAGCTTGAAGTGGTCTTACAGCAACATGGGTAGAGTCTATGGCACCTAGGACATTGGGCATCCCAGCCATCCTATAGAAATTTGACTTGATAGTTTGCCATTCTTCAGGGGTAGATGGCAAACAAACATATCAATGAAAAATAACCATCATAGCCCCTATGACTTTGGATAAGTGGCGTGAAAAGCAGATTGACTCATTCAAATAATGATGCTAGACACTGCCTGAAAGGAGCCTGTTGCAAAAAATGCAATGCAGCTAATAGTTTCAGAGTCCCGGAATAGCTTGTGAACGAGCAGTCATCGGCTCCAAATGATCTTCAATCTCTCGATACAGGTGTAATATGGATTCACGATCAAGCCGGAATCTTTGTATGATCTCTCGGTCAGAAAGCCCATGCAAACCCAACCTGTGGAAGGAATACACGGGGGACACAAACTCTCCTTCTTCTAACCATACGATTAGCGACATTTCCAGTATTCTGTCTTCTAGCCCGGATTTGCATCACACGGAGAATAAACAAATACAGAATTCTCTCCATAGCTGCTGAAATGAACAATGTAAGTACAATGCTGATATTACTGCCTTTTATATAAGTCTAGACTGGCGTCTAGAGTGACTTTCCTATTATTTTGTACCTTGCCCGCCACCTAAAAGGTGGCGAGGCAAAAATAACGAGGTGGGGGCGGAGATTGATGCGAGCGGACAAATAGATTTTTTAGTACATTTGTTGCGGGTAGCTCGCTGACTGCTTAGTACATGGAGCCCTTAGTCTATATATGTATATTTAGTCTGTATATGTATATGTATATAGATATTTAGTCTGTATATGTATATAGATATTTAGTTCTGTATATGTATAATGTATATAGATATTTAGTCTGTATATGTATATACATATTTAGTCTGTAATATGTATATGTATATAGACTATTTAGTCTGTATATGTATATACATATTTAGTCTGTATATGTATATACATATTTAGTCTGTATATGTTATGTATATGTATATAGATATTTAGTCTGTATATGTTATACATATTTAGTCTGTATATGTATATACATATTTAGTCGGTATATGTATATGTATATAGATATTTAGTCTGTATATGTATATATAATATTTAGTCTGTATATGTATACGTATTTGTATACATATACGCACACACACACATACATATATACACACCGTTATAGCCCCTTTCCAGTCAAATACATTGCCACATTTTTTTAAAACCGTATTAAATATATATATATATATTAATATAAAAAAAATGTTTTAATCAAAAACTATATATAGAGGTTAGACTTCATTGTAATGAGTTTTTGATGTGTTTGGAGAAGGTCTTAAGTCAAGCTAGTCCGCCTGAGTGCAAATTTTAACAAGTAATATGTATGCTAGTTAGCGTAGTCACGCTGCCCTGTGCACCACTTGTGATCTAGTCCTCTGTATATTAATCATTTTTAAAAAGTTAAAAGGACACACAAATGTTGTGAGGCATCTGTAAGTGGATTTATAGTTACACTGTCTCAACAGACCCAAGGCGTATTTAGAAAGCGTAGATGTTAAGACAGGCGTCGGCAATAATCTAGGAAAATAGGTGCAAGGGATCAGACAGAATCAAGGTCAGGAAACAAACAGAGGTTGGCAGCAAGCAGGCAATAACTAAACATTTGTAAAGTAAAAGAGTAGTAGTAAAACAGTCCAAGGTCAAATCTGAAGTCAAGGGATTAAACAAATAGAAATTCGTTATTAAAGCCAGGTCAAAATATCACAGACAGGCATTCAAGACACAAATAAACGCACCCGGGAATTTGCTTCAAGACAATTTTGAAGAAATACATGTGACTTGAAAAGATGAAAAGCAAAAACGGTCATAAAAAAAATTATCTAATGTATCAAAACAGCTTATGTTGTTAGGAGACCCTCCAAGGGACCAATAAAGGTTTATTCAGATTCAGCCATATGAAAAGTGAAACTAGCTTGGGGCATACATTATATGAGAGGCCACCCACAATATTCCATGAATTGGATAGACTTTACAATCAACGAGATCCTGGATGCCATGGCCTCTACAATGAGAGTCCAAAATATGAGATATTTCATATTCTAGGGATCTATCCACAAGTACTGATGAAGGACATGAAGTAGAGGTAAAAAAATGGTTACTTGTATATAGCTTTAAAAGATAAATGTGATAAAATAGGTTAATCTTAAGAGCAGAAAGTATGACTAATGGAGAGGCAATATAATTAATCCAATGTATTACAGATAGACAATGGCATTGACAGGGGAAGGTCTTTGACTGTGATTAGTGGGCCATTCATACAGAAGGTGAGTCTAAGAAGCCATCAATGATGCCACTAATGATTCTGAAGATGTTTTATTCTCTTGGTGTATGCTCAGTCCAATTGTCTTGAGATGCTGAAACTTAGTTTCTTAAATATTCTTCTAGTTTTTGGTTCATCCTTTGCATTTGCTCATTTCATTGGAGATGAAGTGATGAGGATACGTACACTGAAATTTCAAGATTTCCTGTATAGTGCTTTCCAAAATCTTGAGACTATTGCCTCTATTTATCAAGATCTGTCGGACCTGATCCGACAGTGCGGATCAGGTCCGACAGACCTCGCTGAATACGGCAAGCAATACGCTCGCCGTATTCAGCATTGCACCAGCAGCTCACAAGAGCTGCAGGTGCAACGCCGCCCCCTGCAGACTCACGGCAATGGGCCGCCAGCAGGGGGGGTGTCAATCAACCCGATCGTACTCGATGTCTGTCCGGCGATGTCTGTCCACCTGCTCAGAGCAGGCAGAAGGTTATGGAGCAGCGGTCTTTGTGACCGCTGCTTCATAACTGCTGTTTCTGGTGAGCCTGCAGGCTCGCCAGAAACACAGGGCATCAAGCTCCATTTGGAGCTTGATAAATATGCCCCAAAATGTTGAACACTATGGGCAAGATTACAAGTGGAGCACTATTGTTTGTGTGCAAGTGATAAGGGGTTTACCACGGGTGTTATGTATATAGATACATAATTATTTTTATATAAAATATCTATTTATCCTTATTTATCTATATAAATATATGCAGGTATAGATATATACAGATATATAAATAGAAATATGTATTTATTAAAACAAAGAACATTTTTTTTGTAACCGAAGAACATTGGAATGTAAAATGTTTACATTACATAGTAAAATACATTATTACATATTACATATGATAACAAATATTTTAAAAGGTTTAAAGGGACATTGTACACTAGATTTTTCTTAGCATAAATGTTTTGTAGATTATCCATTTATATAGCCCATATAGGGTATTTTTGTAAAAATGTATAGTTTTGCTTATTTTTAAATAACATTGTGCTGATTTTCAGACTCCTAACCAAGCTCCAAATTTTTAGAAGTAAACTGTTGTCTACTTACTCCAGCTTGCTTGATTTTTTATTTCATTCACTAAAGAAACACTATGACCAATTCAGTCAGAAAACCAAAAGCTATTTTTGGAACAAATCATTGATAGACTGTGATCAACCCTTAGTTTTCATTTTTAATATATGTTAACACTCAAATTGTGTATTCAGTATAAAAGCTCAAAAAATGATAGTATTGAAAACAGATTATTGCTATGTAGTATTATTGACTTGTTTAAAATAAATAAAAAATAAAGTTAAGGATACACAATAGTGCAAATATAGAGCAAGTTAATGTCAAGGTTCCATTATAAGGCTGATTTGTCAAATGCTTTCAAACCAGCAATGAAGTAACAAATTTTGAAATTATAATATTAAGGAATAAACTGTAATTGCTACAAGTAAGATAATCCACGTGAATTGATCAAGCTGTTGAGATATTTAAAATTTTTTAATTATTATTATTATTATTATTATAATGATAATAATAATTATTATTATCATTAATGCATTGATTAGCAATTCATTGTCAAGGTAAGGCTTTAAGTAGGTCATTAACAGGGCAGCTACAGATTTCCCAATTGATAACAAAACAGATGTTTTACCTAGATACAAGTTGAAAACCTGTAGCTTATTTTTCTTTTCAGTTATTTTTAAGTTTTGAAAAATTTCAGCACCTTGATTTTTCCATCTTATTTCCACCAAGAACCCTTCACTGCAAAAATGCTGGTGGCTCTAAATGAAGTAACGGTTTAAAGGAGCACTGCCTGTGAAGAGTGACCTTAATCAGTGCACGTGCCTGGTCTTCTCTGTAAAGCCTGCACTTTATCGCTCACTGTACTGTGTGCTGGTTTTTAGAGAGAGGATGGGGCAGATGTGCTGCACCTCCCAAATCTGCTGCCCTAGGCACCGGCCTTGTTGGCCTAGGCGATAATATGCCCCTACCTGATGGTTAAAACTACTTACTCGTGTCAGCAATTGTGGGTTTGAGTCTCAAAAAAGGAAAATATTTTAAACAGCAGGGTATTAGAACTACATTTTTTTTGTTAAGGAAAAAACACCAACATCTCAGGTTTTCTAATTTAGAGTAACTAACTTCTGTTCATTACGTTGCAAAATGAATTTTCGCTTAGCACAGTGGGCTGTTTATGCTCCTGAGCATACTCTTCAACGAAGGACCCAAAGAGGATAAAGATAATGTGATAATAGAAATAAATTGGAAAGTTGTTTAGAATTATAGGCTCTCTCTGAATCATGACAGTTTTAGGACTAGATTACAAGTGGGAGTTAAAGAAAGCAGTGCACATATAGCAATATTGCACCCCATGTTAAATTTGTGCACATATTACAAGTTGAAAGAAAATGGATTCACTCAAGTGCAACCAAATTTAATGTGCATCTGGTTAGTGTGACTGAAGACTTCACGTAAAAGATTTGCGCTGAGATAAAAAACAATACTGTTACACTCATATATACAGTATATAATACAAATTATTATATAATATCAATTAAAACGTTTTATAGGGGTTTAAAGGGTTACTGTGTATTTACTGTAAATTTTGTACATCCCAATGTTTTTTATATAGGGGAAAATGTTATTTATATGTGTGTGTATAAATATATATATATATATATATATATATATATATATATATATATACGTATATATCTACATATATATATACATATACTGTATAAATTTTTTCAATATTTTAAATTGAATAAATACATAATGCTCCCTAATATAACTCATGTTGGGTAAGAACACATAAAGAACTAATGTACTTCTGTCAGGTTTATGTGCATAAAACCCAACAAGAGTATACTAACTCTTTGGGCTCCATGTACTAAATGGCGGGCGGACAGCTTCTCAACTCGCGAAGCTGTCCGCCCGCCTTCGCTACACATGGGCAGCGGATCTGTTGAACCGGTTGCCCGTATGTATCATTACACACTCATCGGAGTGTGTAATGCCCGCCCCTTCAATCTCGCGACCAATCACGCGACTGAAGGGGCTGTCAATCACCGAGAGTGAGCGTGCTCTCTGTGATTTTGCCTCGCCACCTAAGAGGTGGCGTAGGGTATAGGAAGCAGCGGTCTAATGACCGCTGCTTCTTACTTTGCAGGAAGCAGGCTTGCATATGCGAACCTGCCCCGCAAAGGCTCCGGAGCAGCTTTCGCTGCTTCGTACATGGAGCCCTTTATGTGTGCTAACCCGACATGAGTTATATTAAGGTGCGTTATGTATTTATTAAATATAAAATATTGAAAAATATAACAATTAAAAAATGTTAATAGTTTACTTCAGGTGGTGTTAGCGCTAAAGCAAAAGTGCTCTAATTTTTAATCTTACCCTCAGTTTAGCTTTACTTTCCCTTTTATTGTTTGACTGTTATCTATAATATTATAAGCTATGCATGACTTTTTGGGGAAAAAAAATCAGAAATTATATGAAGAAAAACTTATGTAAATGTCAAGAATTTAGGATCTTAAGGAAAAACTATAAAAGCCAGTCAATTCAGCAGTTTATGTGTTTGATTTATGTATATTTAAACGCTGTAAGGTTTCATTGCCACCATATACCCATATGCTTAACCTCAATAGACCATTATTAATGAAGAATTGATAAAGGAATACAAACATTAATGAGACACCTATATCTCCTATAAATATACATCACCTATAATTTTCCATATCAAAGCTGTTATCACAAGTTAAATAGTTGTCCCAGAATTATTATTTTTTTGGTCACTGACATGGAAATATTGTTAGCAACATCGACTAGACGTTGTTATTGTTTTTTTCCCATTTTTAAAATGCAAATAGAGGAATAAAGTATATAACAAAAATAAGTCAACAGCATCTAGAAGTCTCATATTGCAACCTTCATATATATTTGTAACCTAAAAGATATTGGTTATTCTGTCACAATAGTAATCACAAATTTAATAATTTAGCTATTTAGAATTGACATGTTTACATATATTAGTAAGTAGTAGCTAAAATGTTCTCCTGTTTTTTTTAAATGAAGCAGGACATTTTCAGGATCCTGTATTACAGATATGGATTTTTGTGTTTTATTTAAAACATTTTTTTATTTTATTTTTTTACTTACAAGTTTAATTGTGAGACCTATGTGAGAGCACATGTGTTTATTGCTTTAGGATTTTAAACATAGCTCCTTAAATTATTTACAAGAACACAAAAATCAATATTAATATTGAAAAAGAACAAAATCTATAGAAATGTGTTTAGGGATTCAAAACATGTTAAATTTAAGAATTTAAGACACATTAGTTTGAACAAATGGTCCAGTATGTCCCCCTAATAATTATTATTTTTTGGCAATGTGTAAAGTAAATTATAAAAAAATATTAGTTTTTTTTAATCACAATTATTTTAGAAGGGGCTCTCAAATATAAAGAGGATTAATACTAACTAACGTACTAAGAGATTATTAATTTACAACCTGCTTGTTATATAAATCTATCTATCGTCTGTCTGTCTGTCCATATGTCTATCTATATATTTATCTATCTATCTACACAATTATTTAAATTTGGAGGAGATCCAATTGTGAGATTAAAATCCACCATTACATAAAAGTAAGGAGCCCCCTTAAAATTATTGAATAGCTAATCAGTACATCTAGGCAAATATCTTTGCTTTTAGGACTTTTTTGAATTGGACTAATAAGGGGACAATTATTGGGATATAAACAGCAAGACAATTATTGGGATATAAACAGCATATAGAAGAGGATCTCTTCATCATTGAAAAAGCCACATCATGTGGGGAAATGTACGTTGAAGGGGGGGCGTGGCGTCACTATTAGGCAGCATTTTTGATCAGGTACAGTTACGCTAGTGTCAGTAGAGTACACTTGATATAAACTATATCTGTTTATCATCTGGAATAATCTTTTCTTTGACATTTTACTGCTTGTTTTTAATGGGGATCTTGTATGTAAATTCTATGTTAACCACCTATTTTGGTTATTTTTCTAAAAAGTTATTTTTATGCTCCATATACATATATATTTCTTGCAGAATAAACAGTAATGTGGCCTCTATTAGCAACCCTTAATATTTATTGATTGATGATTCCCCCTATTGGATGCAGTGTACTGTTTATCCCCACATTGGGCTAGATTACAAGTGGAGCACTATTAGGTAAGGTTTTTTGATTGCGTCGGGATGTGGTCTTATTATAACTTGAAAGTAAACTGTTTGCTTGCGCGCTAACCCGACGCCCTTAAAAAGGTTAACTTAGGATATCACGCACATGCGATAACCTATTCTCCCCATAAAGTCAATAGAAAAAAAAAAGTGGAATAAAAACTAACACCCTACTCACGCACTAACACTATTCCATATCTCAAATGCACTAACCCGACATGAAAATATGAATATTTCACATTCCAATGTTTTTCACAATGAAGAATATGTTCTATTTATTCATAAAATACACATTTTCTATATATATGGTTTTTTTGCACAAATATATATTTATACCTATATATAAAGATGATTATATATAAGTATAGCTATATACAAATATATATAGGAATATCTATTTACAAATACATAGAACATATTCCCTTGTTAAGAACATTGGTATATTAATTATTATAGTAAATACACAGATAACACTTTATTAAATATGAATATTGCAGAAATATGTTTTTACATGCTTCATCTTCTTAAACTACAAAGGCTCTAATGCACATACACACAATATATATATATATATATATATATATATATATATATATATATATATAAATTCATTAAAATTATGGGGGGAGATAAAAAACTGAAATTAAAATCCTCCATGTCTCAAAAATTAAATCAATGTAAATATTTGCATAAGAAATTAGCACATCTAGACAAGATTCCCCGCTTGCTTTTTTCCCAGAAATACCTCATATACATTGTTACCAATGCACAAGAGAATTCTGGGTAAGATATGGCAAATTAGTTATGCAAATTCTCCGGTATTTTTTATTCAAAATACTGTTCTAACACAGCGATCCTTTTAACAGGATTATTGCAGCAAACCAGAAATCACTCACTAGACAGCCTGTTTTGTTCTTTTTGGAACTCATCAGTAAGAGATAGATTTCTCGTTGCTGCATTGGTAAAGCTATTTATAGTAAATACCCAGATAACACTTTATTAAGTATGAATATATATATATATATAATATAATATATATATATATATATATATATATATATATATATAATTCATTAAAATTATGGGGGGAGATAAAAAACTGAAATTAAAATCCTCCATGTCTCAACATTAAATCAATATAAATATTTGCATAAGAAATCAGCACATCTAGGCAAGATTCCCAGCTTGCTTTTTCCCAGAAATACCTCATATACAATGTTACCAATGCACAAGAGAATTCTGGGTAAGATATGCAAATTCTCAGTTTTATTGCTTCAAATACTGTTTTGACACAGCGATCCTTTTAACAGGATTATTGCAGAAAACCAGAAATCACTCACTAGACAGCCTGTTTCCTTCTTTTTGGAACTCCTCAGTAGGAGATAGATTTCTGGTTGATGTATTGGTAAAGCTACTTTCAAGGTTAAATTATGCTAATCAATTTAAGCTCCTTCCCCCTTCCCTATGCTCTCTGCCACATTTTTGGTGCCAAACAAAAAAAAAATGAATACAACCAATAAACATAAAATTTTTTGTTACTTGGCTATTTTGGTCCTCTTTCCATTGATCTACTCGTAATGTGGACGAATTGGACAGAGTTTGGATGAATACATATTCGGATGAATACTTATTAGTCTGAAGATTAATTAAATGTCTCATTTTAATGAACACATATAAAACATAGTTGGATCCACTTACTAAATATTTGGTGTAATGCCTATTTTGATTTGTAGCTTATAGGTTTGTATTACCTTACAGGGCAACAACTAAAATAAGAAACAAATAAATAGATATATTTAAAAACTATTACACTTAGTAAAGTGTTTAAAAATATTTAAAAAAGATCACACTTTAAAATGATGGTAAATGTTAGTAATTAAATGCCATATATATTTATATATATACTATATATATATATATATATATATATATATACTATATATATATATAATCCTTTCCATTAAAAAAAGTATATGTATACTTTTTTTTCTTAAATCTACCCATGAAAAGGTGTATACCTTTGCCTTTAGTAATGCTTCTATTACAATCTTATGCGGTCCACTGGGATGTACTCTTTTTGTATTACAATTCCAATGAACATCCAATCAGTGTGTGTGTCCTATGGACACTCTTGAAGTACAGTGCTTTGAAAGTCCTTAGGGAAGCATATGTAGAGAGTTTGGGGGACTGCACTCTATGTCACAGCCCAGTCAAAAGAGGAAATTAAAGTGGGTGGAGGAACAGAAGATACCAAGCAGGATTTTAAATATTTTACTATAAAATGTATAAACACTTTTTTTAAAAAAAAATCAGTTTTTGCTTGTACACTAATATATTTTACATTGTGACATTCTTAAGTCTTAAAGTTACCATCACTTGAATGTATAGGCTTTAACAAGCGTAAACCCATTATGGAATCATTTTTGTCTTTTGTTAATAAATGTGTAAAATAAAATAAACTTTGGATATCATTTACAAATTCTAAAAAGAATTATCTTCCTCTTTAAAAGATGAAAGTGGTTGCTTTTTTGTATCAGATTTCTAATCAGAAAAGCTATGCTAATTAACCTTTCAAATACATTATTCAAAATGCCCTTCATTTTTATTCTCTGAAATGAGATCTGACAACAAATGTCAGTCTTCTGATAAAGATTTATCTCTAAATGGCCTATATCGCTGATGTAACATCCTCTTTTTGCCAATGCCATAGAGTTTACTATGCAAAGAGAATTACAAAAATAGTACCCACAGACAGCTTAGGCTTTTCAATTTCTTCAATACTGATAATTGGTACTGTCAGAAAGATATCGCTGGAAGCAAAAGGTCATCAAAGCATACACAATAACTTTTAATTTGCAGCAAGTAAATCCATTTAAAATTAGGGAGGCCATGCTGAGCTCACATGTTTTAAACCAAATAGTGACAAGGTGAACTGATGGGTTTATATTTAGAAGCAATTAGGGACTATAACCTTGCAAACTTCATATGAAGTAGATGTCCAATTATGGTGAGGAAGTCATCTCCGTTAGAACACAATTACTATCAGCAAAAAGATTTAGTACATTTTATTACACTCATCCACATTTTGTATAGGTATACAAAAAAAACTCTTCTCTCCTTTTCAAAGTTTAACATTTATTGGTTCCAACATTTCGGCCCCAGAGTGCTAACTTTACATGGAAACACATAAACATATACTTGGAAACACATATACATATACATGGAAACACACATACACATACTGTCATATAAAAGGATAGGCACTCACTGAATAATATAATAAACTTAGCTTTTATTGCAGAATCTCAAAAATAAAAACGGTCCCATGACGTTTTGGTGCCAGGTGAGTAAAGATACCTTCCTGATTGCTTACTCTCAGCTATAGAAAACTGAGCAATGGAAACACTGGCCCACCCTCTCTCCAGTGTTCCACCCCAGGGACCCAAACACAGTAGCTTAATTCATAGCCACATTTTATACAACACATTTCCCTGGGGTTTAAAAAACTGAATACATATTTTAACATAGTAGGAGAAATATACACCCTGATCACTCTCAATTCCCTGTTCTTTGTCACTATTATATATATATATATATATATATATACGTATATACATATAGTACTGTGCAAAAGTCTTAGGTCACCATTAGATTTGTTGTTATAGCAAAGTTTTAATAACATCCAAATTATTTTTTTCGGTTTCTTTATTAAAATAAAAAAAGAAAATACAGGAGATATGTACACAAATATAAAAAAAACACACAATTTCAGAACAAAATGGCTTCTTCAGGCAAAAGTCAAGTATTTAATGCGATCTCCCTTGGCACTAAGCACATCTTGATTGAACTCATTTGGGGAGACTGTCCTGAAGTTCTCTGAAGTAATCTTCTGGTATATTATACCAGGCGTCTTTTAGCACCTCCAGATTTAGGTTGTCTTTTATTTATTTCTCTGTCCAGGTGATCCCATACTGCAATCTATAATATTCAGGTCTGGACTCTGTAGAGGGCAGTCTATGACTGTCAGTGCTTTATCAGCTGTTTTTCTCCCCAAATATGATTTTACTGAATTAGCAATGTGTTTGGGATTGTTATTGTGCTGAAAAATAAAACCATTCCCAATCAGGAGCTTTGCAGAAAGAATGGCATGATGAATTTAAAACCTGTCTGTGCTTTTCAACATTCATGATCTCATCAGTTTGAACAATATCCCTAATGCCACTGGTAGATATGCAGTCCCAAACCAGGACAGACCCTCCGCCATGTTTCACGGAAGTACACAAGCACATGATTCTTCCATCTCAACTCTTCTTCTCACATATTTGTTGACGGTTAGATCCAAAAAATTTCAAACTTCGTTTTGTCACTCCATAATACTCTTTTTCGCTGATCTTCATTCCAATGTTTTATGAGCTTTAGCATATCTTAGCCACTTCATCTTGTTCCCCTTCCAAAAAAAGTGGGTTCTTGGCTTCGACGATTGTACCAAAAATATCAAACTTGGATTTGTTACTCCATAATACTCTTTTTGATGATCGTCATTCCAAAGTTTGGGAGCTTTATCATATCTCAGCCTTTTCACCCTGTTCCCTTGTTACTCCATAAAAAGTGGTTTTCTTGGGCTGCTATCTTTCCACTAAGACTATTCTGATCCAAACTTCTTTGGACTGCAGAAGGGTATACTTGGCAATCCCGATGAAGCTGCCAGAATGCTGAGCCAAGTCCTTGCTGGACTTCTTCTGGTCTCTCAGAGAAGAAACTATAAGAAAACTTCTCATTA
Organism: Bombina bombina; assembly: GCF_027579735.1. Classification (NCBI taxonomy): domain Eukaryota; kingdom Metazoa; phylum Chordata; class Amphibia; order Anura; family Bombinatoridae; genus Bombina; species Bombina bombina. Next base: position 219,398,184 of record NC_069500.1, read on the forward strand.
GATTTTGAAAGTTTTATTGGCCTTCCAGTACTTTTTTGTCTTTGACCCCTCCTGATTCTTCATATTTCTTTATGTCAGCTTGAGATACCACATCTTGATTTATCCAGTTTGTTTGCTAATTTCCCTTTGAGAGTGGCCTTGCTGATGCAAAAGTATGATTTTATGTCTGTTAAATTCTATGATCTTTAGCCTTTTGAATGGAATGATGTGAATGAAAGTTGGTCTTATTAGCAAGCTTTCAATTAATTAAACTCATACCATATGTGCATGTAATGCTCAAGGCATGTCTTGCACAAATCCGGTGTAATAGACCTATTTCACAGCATTCATTTTGACATGAAATAGAAGGACAAATACAGGTGTTAACAATGACAATAATTAGGGTTCCCTTCCATTTATGCCACTTTAGACTACAGAAGGTTTTTTTTCCATATTTGTTTCAGGTTTTTTTAATACATGGTTGTATACACAGTTATATACATGGTTATATATAGGTATAGATATATACAGATATGTATAGGATTTTATCTATATGTATGTATCTTTATGTTAAAGCCCTTTGTCCCTTTGGTCAAGAGTGCTGCCATGTTGAAAGCTATCTTTCACTGCAATCCAGTAATGATGTGTGTTTGCACATGTGCAGCAACTTTCCTCCAGTTGCCTGCAGTGAAAACTAGGTTACAAAAATGGTGGCACCCATAATTACAGAGAGTTGCATGAAATTTATTCAGATTACATTCTGAGCGTGGCGGTCCATTCCTATGTTTTGTATTTACTTAGGGGAGATTACAAAAAGCCTGTTTCAACCCTGGGAGGTTTCCAGTTGGTTTGTTTGAAAGTATGCATTGTGTGAGTGCTGGTTAGGGTCCCAGGAAGGGGGAGACATTGACGTAGTCCTGGGCTTAATCCTTTGATGCCAAATATAACAGACTTCCCCAGTTTCTCTTTTAAACATTACTGTATATCTGCTGGGGAGTGGTTCTTCTGCGTGTTGTGTGTGAATATATATATACTATATATATATATATATATATATATATAAATATATTATTTTTATATATATATATATATATATATATATATATATATATATGTATATATATATAAAAAAATAACTGAGCAAGCAGTCATGGAATGTCACTCAAAATAGACAAAAATTTTTTTTAAAAAAGTATAAGGTACAAAATTAATAAAAAAATATATATTGAAATAAATTGAAATACAATCTAAACTGTTTTCTAAAATTTGTAAAATTGGCCCATACAAGGTATAAGGTACCTTTACATGAGTGGAATGCATTAGAACAACAAGTGGGTGACCATGTGATGACATATGGAATGGAATGGGCTTTATTTCACAAACCCCACAATCATCCCTCCAATGAGCATCAGATGTTAAGAAGGGTGAGTTGGAATGAAACCCTTTAATAAATTTGCTGTGGATTTTTTTTTTTCATCTATAATAAAATATAGCCCATAATTTGTAAAGGCATGAAAGATGAGGTTTGCTAAGCTGCTAATTGATGTTTTTGATGATCCAGTATACAATATAAATTTCAGACTAACATTAAACTATTAAAATAGTAAAACAAATCACACTTTTATGTCTTGAAATAATATTAAAATTAGAATAATTGTAAAAAATACCCTTATCTCAAAGCAATCACTTCTTGGTATGTTTGCAGTGTTAGGGTGGAATTATTTAAAATGGTAGAGAGAATTGTGTAGGGATTTGTTTACTAATGCGGAATCATGTATTGGGGATTTTGCAGAGGGGTGAGTTCTTCTAGGGTATGTTAGATGTAGAAGGGATCATGAAAGGGAATGTTGTTTAGTGTTAAGAGAGTTTTGGATGTTGGATCATGATTAGGATGAGTCCAAAGCTCCCTAACAGCCAGTAGTACTGAACTACCATTAAAAGCAACAATTATTTAGTGATCGTGCATAGAGAGTTGTCACATAATAAAAGCAAGTTCTGGGGGGGCGTGTCTAAACTGCACCATGATCAGAAGCAAACCCGGGAGGCTCCTCAAACAGAAATGGCAATTTCATAAATATCTTCTCTCTAATTTGTAATATTGACTCACAGCTTAATGCATCCACTATGGAGAAGTCAAGGAGCTGAACGGTATAACTATTTGTCTGATGATATCAACAGAAATCAAACTATTTAAGTTTGTATGTGGCGGATGTTTTATTCACTCACAACTTCCGCCCCTCGGTTTCCTATATAACCGAGTAGAGCAGTATTCATCTGCAGTCAACTTTAAGCAACTAATATACCCTTTTGAAATGGGGGAGCATCAAGTTAATCTCTGTGCCTTATTGCAAGAATGTGAACGGAAGATGAAAGAGGGGTTCAATGATATCATGTGCGCCATAAAGGATATACATAAAAAAGATGGCGACGGGCAAGCGTGGCGCCCAAGAAGAACTATTCATATTCTACCGGAGGTGCTTCCGGATGATGGACAGACCTTAGTTTTCCCGATAAAAGAGTATGTCACTATCTGGGACAATATTAAGAGAGACTCTGTCTATCCCGGAGTGGAGACATATGACCCAGACTACCTATCTCATCTAGCCCTGGGAGAATTAGACTCGGAGGAGCTGAGCTTGTTTCGGGCAAGTAACGGAGGGAAACCCCAGCAATGGTGAGTTGAGCTTGCCAGAGTCCGCAGGCATTAGCCTCTTTACAGAATGGAGATTAGGGAAACGTTGCTACATCTCAGTTATATCCTGCGGGAGGTACGGCCGACTCCCGTGGTCATATTTCTGCTTTTGTTTACCTCATGCATGCATTGGAGAGATGTTTGTCAACGGAGTTGTTCACTATGTCACCAGGTAGCTCAGCAAGGCTCCCAAGCAGGAGAGACTATGCAGGGGATTGCCCCTGTTCCCAAGAGGTTTATTCATTGTAGCTGGGATCTACATCATAACATGCATGGCTGGGCCCGTCTAGGGGTAGGCTAGGATTTGAGGGTTTGGTGTATCCTCTAGCAGGACATAAATGTATGCTGAAATAACTTTTACATCTAATTCTTGGCTGCCCCCCTATTGTATAACTCTGGACTCTTACACTGGTGATACCGGGGATATCATCTCAGGACTTCAGCTTGTTTATAAATAGACATATTCATTTAAGTTACTCTGAAGGATGGATTTAAGGCTATATATTGTAGAGTCCTATATTTGCCTATAAATGTTATGGTTGTTTTAGCATGTTATCTATTCTTCTTTACATATTTTTGGTACTCAAGGTCCCTGTAAATTGGTAAGATATAAATGGCATGTTTTCACAAAATATTTGCTACAATATTCCAGTACTATCCTAAGTCTATTATTTTTATTCTAGCCCTGTGAGGAAATACACCCCTATAATTCTAGAGAAGCGAATGAGGTTAGGCTCGGGACCAAAGTTATCCCCCCATAAGGCACTTTTAGTTACATAGGTTACCAATCTCAACAGCGTATGAGGCATACATCCTACTTCCAGCTATTGAGACAAAGGATAATTTTTTTTGTGTATTTAATGTTTAAGTTAATTTGTTCATTTAAGTGTTTAGCAGAGGCTAGGGTTACTTAATTGACTTCCCATGCTGGTGATGTAGGGCCTCACAGATTAACATCTCAGCTAGGAGCAGACATCTTAATTTTATATTAAGGACATAGGCGAGAGGGGAAGTAATCATTCACAGAAATCACCTTTGACATATAGTAGGAACTTCAATGTCATTGTGAAGATAGGAAATTCGTCAAGTAGCCTAGGCAATTATCCATAGTTTAATGTGGTCTCTTACAATCGGCGCCCCATAGGTCCCCTTTTACACATTTGAGTTTTATGAGGCATGCTATAGTTAGGCAGTTCATAATAATGATATATTAAATGTTATCTTACCCATAAATATATTTGTATTTTGTACTCTTAAGAGAATTATTAACTTATTATTATTGTATAAATTCTTACTTCTGAGGATATAGGATTCAGTAACATCTAGACTCAGAAAGCTGAATAGTAAACTTCGTTATAATACTTATGCTCCCTCAATTAATAATTTAAACTTTACATTTAGTTGCCAATTAAAAGTTCAGTAGCTAACCCATACAAGCAATGTATGTTAAATTGTATTATAATTTCTCATGATTACCATGATAATTTCTAAACTTGCAGTTAGATATCACACTACTTGGTGAACTCATCTTCATGTACTTAATTGCTTAAAAAAAAATAAAAAAATGCGGCGTCTCACATAACATGAGTGTAGGACATAGCCTATAAAGGGCCAATATAAAGTTTCACTCTATTAGGCATCTATACATACTTCGGAGGTGCTAGTGTTAAGTTATCTTATAAACTAGTACATAAAATTTAAAATAGGTATCATTACCCAGCAGAAATACTAGACATATGTATAACAAGCCTGTTTTGTTGGGATGTTACATTTGGTTTGGATACTTATGTATGTTTAAGATATATCACATATGAAGATGTCTGTCTTAGATGACACTATTTATGTTTATGTTGTATATGTACAGATTATTACATATCCAAAATGTAATATGTATCATTTTAGTAATCCTTATGTTATGCTAAATACCTTAATAAAAATCCTTGATTTAAAAAAAAAAAGCAAGTTCTGAACCAAAAATGGGCCAGCTCCTAGGCTTTCCATTCCTGCTTTTTAAATAAAGATAGCAAGAGAATGAAGAAAATTATTTATTCAAATAAATTAGAAAGTTGTTTAAAATTGCATGTTCTATTTTAATCGTGAAAGAAAAAATGTGGGTTTAGTATCCCTTTAAATCAAAGATATAAAGTCACTGATGGTTAATGAATGGTCATAAATTGAGGAAGGAAATTAAATTGAGAAAGGAAAAGTCTAAAGGTCAATTCTCCCTGCTACTCCTTCAAGGCCTACCTGAAACTTTGATACATTTGAATAGCCACTACTCTTCCAAGACTTCTAACCAAAAGGAATTTGGGACATTGCTGGTGTTTTTTTTCCTATCTCTCTAACCATACCTTCAGTATATCCTTCTCCATAACATCTTCCTCCTCTTTATCACTCCTCAAAGCTCAGTTCTAGGTCCCCTTCTGTTTCAGGATAACCATTATCTCTAGGCTCCTTAATAGTTCTGTAGGTTTACTTATCATCTGTATGCTAATGATACCCAAATCTTCCCCTCTGCCACAGATATACTCTCTTCCCTTCTTATTCATATCATCGATTGCCTATTATGTACATCATCCTGGAAAACTGATCTACTTTTAATTTCCTCTTCTTCCAATATCCCTGCTCCACAATTTAACATACTGTGGTTCACTCTGTCATCATTTAAGCCTCGATGTTCCAGAACTATTTTGCTAATTATATTTTGCCTTTAGTGACAACACATCTAGGCATTGCTAAATGATTAACTAAATAAATAAAACACGGACACAAAGAATGGGTAAAAAAAGGCCGCAGCCCGCATTTATTAAAATTAAATGAAGATAAACTTTATTTAATATACACAAACTTCATTTAAAGGTGCTTGCTCTAAACAAAAAAGACGTGCCTTCCACTGGCTCTCAGCCAGGCACGCCACCATATAAAATATCTCCCCATATCTGAGGAGGTACCCACAATAATATTCCACTTTTTAGGCTAGCACCCCGCAACAGCTGCGACAACCACTTACCAAAACAAAAGGGGAGGGAGGGAGGGACGCTTCTTTTCCAGGTCCTCTTCAAACGATGCTGAAAGGAAAAGTGAGCAACGGCTCACGAAGACACGCCCCTCTATGCCTCGAGTGAGGTCACTGGCCCCTCCTCTCAAAGGCGCTCGACGGGGCTTCATTGACCACACATCTAGACATTGCTAAATGATTAACTAAATAAATAAAACACGGACACAAAGAATGGGTGAAAAAGGCCGCAGCCCGCATTTATTAAAATTAAATGAAGATAAAACTTTATTAAAATACACAAACTTCATTTAAAGGTGCTTGTCCTAAACAAAAAAGATGTGCCTTCCACTGGCTCTCAGCCAGGCACGCCCCCATATAAAATCTTTTCCCATATCTGATGAGGTACCCACAATAATATTCCACTTTTTAGGCTAGCACCCCGCCACTGCACGAATTACAATCGTGCACCAACCCACAGGGATAAGGCCTTTTTCACACCCTCGCTTAAATTAAAGTTAAACAAATGGAGCCCAATCTCGTTAAGGTGAACACCATCATTTAAAAAGAAACATCTGCCCGTTTCACCTTCAAATTCTACATGAAGAATTGCACAAGCACCCAATTTTGCCACAAAGCTAGAAATAGTCCTGTTGACTTTCTTTCTAGAGTAGCCCAATTTCCGAGAATCCCAGGCTGATCTCCAGCAAAGTCTGCATTCTATATCCAACCAAACAATCGTGATTCGAGGAAATAACTCCCTTAATCTAATGATGTCCCACTTAATCGTATCTATTAACCTTTTCTGAGACATAAAACCAAGGTCGTTGCCCCCCGCATGAATGACTAGAATATCAGGAGGGTGAAAAAGTCTAGCCTAACTAATAACATGCCCTATCAATTGATCCCACCTCAAACCTCTAATACCAAACCATTTAATGAACACATTCTCAAATGAGCAACAAAGTTGGGACCCCGCATCTTTACATGAAGCTGCTTTTCTCGCCCAGTAAATATAGGAGTGACCAATGATCCAACAATTCAGAGGACCTGCTGAAACAAGAAACTAACACACTAAGTCTGGCCTAACATATAACCTGAAGCAACCAGACTTCCACCTTCCAATCCTCTTCACCACACCTTCATTCAATCCCAAAATGCTCGCTTCCATAGCTGCCCCAATCCTAAAGGAATGGCATCCAAATTCCCTACTATCCACTCCAATCTCCAATAAAGCTTTCTTCAACACCGCTTCAAACTGAAAATGAGATAAACAGGTCCCATCTTCATGGATTAACAAAGTTCTACCTTTAAACAACTCCTAAAATGCAAAAATTCTTGAACTGCCGTAACCGGGCAGCACACCCCCTCCAAACTGTTTCAAGCTAACCCAACAACCCTTACCTTCTTGATCAGTTTTCGATTTCTCTAACCATAACAGAACCTCTTGTGAATTCAACACAACATCATTAAAATCAAAACCACCATGACTCCAACGATTCGCAGAAACCAATTCAGATATTCTAAAAGCTCCAAAATAAGCTAATACAAAAAGCTACCTTAAATAGTGACACTTCAAAATTGGAAAAACAAACTCTATGCAAAACTAAAACCATTCTTTCCAATATTAAAAAAAACAATGGACGCCTCTTATCCAAAACTACTTTCTTCTTTAACAAACCTCTCACTGCATACGAATACAAAATTTTTTGGATAAATCCTCCAACCTAAAGTTTTAAACAAGAAAGATAAAGCCGACATGTTACGCTTTACCAATGATTTAGAGAAATTTTTCGCCCTCCACACCTCAATCCAATACAAAAGCAAATTCACTTCATCCACATGACTATCCTTCCCAACCAATTTTTGAGCCACTGAACCCAAACAGCTACATAAGCATTCCAAGTCCTAGGAGCTAAGGCTCCCCTCATCATATTCAACACTCTAGAAAATTCAGGTACCACATTTCCTCCGGGCACGTAGCACCCACAATGTCTGCATCCGGAACTGCTTCTCGAAACCTCTGCCACTGAAAACGAGAAAGAGCATCAGCCCCTATATTCTCCTTTCCAGGCACATGAACAGCTCTAAAATACACATTATGTTTCAAACATTCGAAAACAAACATTCTGATCAAACCAATAACCGGTTTAGAACTAGAAGATAAACGGTTGATGGCAAAAACCACGCCCATATTATCAGAATGAAAAAACACTTTTTTGTTTTCAAAACTCGCAACCCCCAAATCTTCAAAGCCACTACTAATGGGAATAACTCAAGAAAAACAAGGTTTCTGGTCAGGCCAGCTGTTGCCCAAATACCGGGCCAAGTGCGCTGAACACCATTTATTACCAAACAAAGCACCGAAAACCATGTGCACCGGAAGCATCTGTAAATAAATGCAATTCACTGTTCACCACTTCCGCAGACTGAATCAAGGAATTACCATTGAAGTCCTTTAAAAAAGCCTTCCAAACACGAAAGTCCTCCTTTACTTGAGCAGACAAACGGATCCTAAAATGAGGAATCTTAACCCCGACCGTTGACAAGGACAATCTCCTGCAAAAAATTCTGCCAACCGGGATAATCTTGCAAGCAAAATTCAGCTTGCCAACCAAAGATTGAATCTCCCTCAAAGAAAGCTTCTTCCTCCTCAGAGCTGAATCAAACAGAAATTAACAATCCTTCACCTTGTCCTCAGGAAGCCTGCATTCCATCATAACTGTATAAATGCAGATACCCAGGAAACTAATCACAGAAGAAGGCCCTTCCGTTTTGTCTGATGCAATTGGGATACCAAAATCCCCAGCCATAGCCAAAAAAACGCATCCATAAGACCTGACAACGAATTCTGTCCAGACGGACCCACAAAAAGAAAGTCGTCCAAATAATGGACAACTGATGACAACCCAGAATCCTGTTTAACCGCCCATTCCAAGAAACAGCTACATTTTTCAAACAAGGAACAGGAAATGGAACAACCCATAGGTTAACACAAGTCCACAAAATAAGAACCATCCACAAAACAGCCCAATAAATGATGCATGCAGGATGCACCGGCAACAACCTAAAAGCAGATTCAATATCCACCTTAGCCAACAAAGCGTTAGAACCCGCCTCCTTAACAAAGACAAAGCTTTATCAAATGAAGCATATCTTACCATAGATAACTCAGGTTCAATTCCATCATTTACCGAAAAACCTTTCGGAAAGGACAGATGGTGGATAAGCCTATATTGATTCGGAACCTTCTTTGGAACAACACCCAAGGGGGACACCCTTAGATTATCAAAAGGAGGAGCAGAAAAGGGGCCTACCATTCAGCCCAAGGAAACCTCTTTCTGAATTTTTTGCAACACCACATCAGGGAAATCCCTAGCAGACTTAAGATTACCAGCAAAAACAGACTCAATACCCTTAACAAATGGTATAAAGAAGCCATCATTGAAACCATTAAACAGAATCTCCGCATCAGAAGCCATACCCCTTCTCCTACCGTACAATCTTAACCAAGGCTCCATCTTTTTTAAATTCACCAGAGTCTTGGCCTTGAATGACACTATCGACCTTTGTTGAAGATTTAGCCCTCTTGAAACACTTGACGCTGGAATGAATTCCTCCACAAAAGGAACATTTGTGCTTGTACTTGCAAGCCGTTCCAAATTTACACACCCCTTCATTGAACTGAAAGCCGAGAACTTTCCTAAAGGCCACTGCTGATGAATCTGACGAGGAGGCACTTGAAACCACTCCAGAACCCCGAAAGGGCTGTCCAGACCTTAGCAGAGTCATAAGCTCCAACCAGATGCCCCATATCCCTATCATCCCCAAAGCATCTCCAGCCAAACCACCAAACGCTGATGGAACTGCTCATCATACTTCCACCAAGCTAAACCACCATAAGTACGACAAGCACTTGCTATTTCGTCCCAGGTAACAGAAGAGGGAAGAACACAATTCAGGGTTCTTTTCCCCAATAACATTAGCTAAATTACAGAAGGCCCTAGACCAATTAGACAGAGTTTTAGGAATCTTCCTAAATTTACAAACAAGGACGCCTCAAGGCTTGATCGATACCCTAACCTGACTAACAACAGAAGGAGCACCAGATGGTACAGAAACCACCTGATCCAATAAACTTCACTGGAAGTCACATTCTGCGCAACCCAGGTACCAACGGACCCGAGGGAACAATAACATTTGCCTGCGCACTGTTAACAACACATTAGACTGCGAACTGTTCTCCATCTGAGAAACCAAATCCTTCAAACCTCTCAGTAAGAGCTCACACCTGTCATCAGCCGCCTCCGCACTCACACTCAAACACTGGAAAACAACACTACTACTCGCCACCTGCATCACATGAAGATTTGGATAACTCCTTAGATGTACCTGTCTCCTTCCTTGCATCCAGGCGTATAGATTCATTTCCATGTCTTGGAACCACTCTATCTTTGTGACTCCTTCTTTCCGGAGATCTAGATCTCCTAGTCTCACTCTCTCCCTTGACTGACTGTCTAGTGTACCCCAGACAGACGTTTCTGAATCCTGATTCTTCCTGACACTAATAGGCGACCGGGATCTTACCCGACGCCGTGCTATTGGAATCCTGGACCTTCTTTCCTGACTCTTCCACTCGCCTGAATTGACCCGTGACAGAGAGGATGCGTAATCCCTATTATCTACAATTCTACCATTAACAGAATCATTAATATCCCTATGACTCCTGACAAAACTAGGCCTAGCCCTGCTATCTTTACACTCAGCTAAAGGAGAATTCCCACCCACTGGACTACTAATAAATCCCCCAACTTTCTCTGGAACTAAAGCCTTAATTAATTGATTTAAAACATCAATACCCTCTACCTGATCCGTTGAAACTGGTCCTGAACAAGATGGGAACTGCTCCTCCTCCTCACCAAAGTCGCTGTACTGCTCCTCTATCCATAAAGAATCACCTTCTTCGTGGCCGCTCCGACGAGCGACGTCAGTCTGTCCAGAAATAAAGCACCTATCCTGAAAAACATCTGGGGAAAAAGACACATTACCCTGCCTAACTGCAGCCCCCCCTAAAATCCTTAAAACCCTGATTAACTCCACTATCCCTACCTCTGCTAAACTGATTACCTCCCCTATTGAAAACATATTCTTCCAAAATACCACCCTCCTGAACCCCTACATCTAAACTAACATCCTGTGCCACAGTGTAAGCTGGTCCAGCTATATTGTCACAATGCTTAGTTTTCTTCACAGCTTTTCTACCAGACCCTTTAGTGCTGGGGTCCTGAAAAACTAATTCTCTCCTAACTGCATTATCCACCGGCCTCTCAAGCACCCTAGCATCAGGCCTAGCCTAGCCCGTTGAGCTCCTTATCCCAGCAGACTCTGACAATCCCCCACTGGCACCTTCATTGAGGGCCGTATGCTCCTGAAACTGCGCCAAATTAGGCCCAGAGGCCGTAACACCCTTCCAGAAAGATGATCCCTTTAGGCCTGTAATGGCCGTTACCTGCTCCCTAAATGGCGCCAAATTCAAAGAGGCCTCTTCTTCTGAGTCTTCATCCACTGCCCCCATTGCTGCCTCATTATCCTCCATAACACCGCCATAATGCCCCACTTCACCTGCAAAAGAAATAACATTACCTTCGCCAGGCTCCGAAACCGGCAACCGTGACTCCTCCGGAACGCTGCCGACTCCACTCCTGCTCCGGCGCTTTTCTCCAACTCCCGACTTGCTTCCAACGGTGCCGGCCTGCACCGCCCGTTGATCGGAAACTCCTCCCGCTGCTGAAGACCTCGCCGCTCTTCTTCTTCTGCTACCGGAATCCTGTCTCTTCGCTCCCGCCGGACTAAGTCTCTCAGGCGGGCGGGACCTGCGAACAGGCCTAGAAGCTCCTCCACCCACCGTCGCTGCTCCTCTGGAACCGACGACCTCTTCGGGAACGAGTCTTTGCTGGATCCATTCGATGCCCTTCGACTTCAGCAGCTCCTGGACCGTGCCGAGAATTGATTGAAGATCCGCCATGGTGAGTAGAAAGCTTCTTTGCAAGTAACGCTTCTTTTCCAGGTCCTCTTCAAACGACGCTGAAAGGGAAAGTGAGCAACGGCTCACAAAGACACGCCCCTCTACGCCTTGAGTGAGGTCACTGGCCCCTCCTCTCACAGGCGCTCGATGGGGCCTCATGTAACCTCTGTCATTTCTAATTAAATTGCATGTTTATGTTTGGTTCAAGTCTTTGGAGCTTGTTTTGTGAGGTGTTATCTGATTTTGAGTTCTGTTTAGCTTGTGGTATGACTACTGCTTAGGTTTTTGACACAGTTTATTAATGAAAGTTCTGTATTACATCTGATCACACAGAATAAACAGGATGAAGGCTAGTACTTTAGCTGGGACAGGATATAGACTGGTACTTTAGCTGTGACAGGAAACAAGTAGGCACAAAACAGGAAACAGGGTTTGCACCCAACAGTCTGGGAATAGGAAGAGGTGCACAGCAGCACGGTCACACAGACAGACTGCTTCTATATAAAGGCAGTGAGTTAAAAAGGCAGGATAGGTCCCTTCTCCAAGACCTTCTTTATCAATGGCAGATACTCCAGTTATGGGCAAATATAGTTCCTAGTATTTCATATTAAGTAATAGGGACTTTGAAATCAGGAGTATGTGGTGCAATGAATAAGCACATGATAGGTCTTTGGCTTGCAATGTTTTGTAAAGTTTATTTGAGATTACAACCCATACATGAATGATTATGAGAGTTGTATACAAATAAAACTCAACAAAGAGACTAGCAAGTGTGTTAAATAAATAGAGGTTGTACAAATAAAAAGCTAAGAGAAGTGGTTAGAAGCCAAGGTTGGTGAAATATTTAATTAACATAAGCAAAGGTGAATAACAATGGTAAAAGTGTATCCCACTTAGTTATATATTCATATCTAATTCACTATCCAAGTCTGTAACTTATTTTTATATTCATTTAATGCCTTTTTAAAGATTGGAAAATGTGTTGTTAAAAATGAGTGATAATCTTGATCACACAAATGCAATGTAGCCTTAATATGAGAAAAATGGATCCTCATAAACATAGCATTAAATTTTATTACTAAAGGCTAAAAATACAGTGAAGAATACATTATGCTAAACACACTATTTACAGCTTCAAGATATTTTCATACCCTTGATGTTATTGACATTTTATGTAACGTTATGTGCTATTTAATCCTTTAAAAAACAGTACATCCCCAAAAGCAAAGTAAGTAAACAGGATTTTAACTCAAAATCAAAACAGGTTTTTAGCACAAATCAACATTATATGCATAATGTTTACATGTAAAGGCTACTGCTATGAAAAATGACATAGGGTATAAGTTACTTTTCTGTTTAATCCTCATGAAAATATTAGGCATGCTTCAATATCTTGAGGGAATAAAGGTCTGTATCACTGATTACACAGTACAAAGTTCCAACTAAAAAGCCAAACTTTGAAGCTAGCATCAACTTCAAATAACCAAATTTAAATAAAAAAAAAACACAAGGCTAGATTACGAGTCTTGCATTAGGGTTAAAAAGCAGCGTTGAGACGTGCTTTTTAATGCCCACTGGTATTACGAGTCTGGCAGGTACAGGTGTACCGCTCACTTTTTTTCTGCAACTCAAGCATACCGCAAATCCGCTTACGTAAATTGCGTATCCTATCTTTCAATGGGATTTTCCTAACTCTGGTATTACGAGTCTTGGAAAAAGTGAGCTGTACACCCTCTCCTGTCAAGACTCCTACCACATTTTAAAGTCAGTAGTTAAGAGTTTTATGGGCTAATGCTGTAACATAAAACTCTTCACTAAAGTGCTAAAAAGTACACTAACACCCATAAACTACCTATTAACCCCTAAACAGAGGCCCCCCCCGCACATCGCAAACACTTAAATACATTTTTTAACTCCTAATCTGCCGACCGGACATCACCGCCACGATAATAAATATATTAACCCCTAAACCGCCGCACTCCATTGCCGCATCGCAAACACTAATTAAATTTTATTAACCCCTAATCTGCCGTCCTAACATCGCCGACACCTACCTACATTTATTAACCCCTAATCTGCTACCCCCAATGTCTCCACCACTATATTAAATGTATTAACCCCTAAACCTAAGTTTAACCGTAACCCTAACCCCCCCTAACTTAAATATAATTTAAAATAATCGCAAAAAAATTACTACAATTAAATAAATAATTCCTATTTAAAACTAAATACCTACCTATAAAATAAACCCTAAGATAACTACAATATAACTAATAGTTATATTGTATCTAGCTTAGGGTTTATTTTTAATTTACAGGCAAGTTTGTATTTATTTTAACTAGGTACAATAGTTATTAAATAGTTATTAACTGTTTAATAAATTCCTAGTTAAAATAAGTACAAATTTACCTGTAAAATAAACCCTAACCTAAGTTACAATTACACCTAACACTACACTATCATTAAATTAATTACCTAAACTAACTAAAATTAATTACAATTAAATTAAATTAAAGGGACAGTATACTGTAAAATAGTTTTTCCCTTAATGTGTTTACAATTGCTTTTTTTATCAACTGCAGAGTAAAAAATGTATGAAAATTTGCTTTTTAAGGTTTATTTGTGTATATTAAAGCTCTGATTTTGTGTTTTGAAGCCACAACCTAATAAAATGGGTTGAGCTTGTAGGTATAATCAGATCTCATTACTTTATCACATCACATTGTGTTCATATAACTGCTTCTTTATCTTATATCTGTCCATAAAACAATCACCAGTACTTGGAGAGAACAATGGAAAATTAACATTGTATTACCTTATCTCTGCTATAGCCCATTGGAGTGTTATTTCTTCTGCTGGCTGTGTTTACAAAGCTTATTAATAGCTTGGACCTGCGGCCACAAACTTTCAGAATAGGTGGGGATACCACATACTAAATCAACTATTTCAAATGCCAATATAAGGGTAAAGGAGCTACTTGTAAACAATTTAATACACTCCAGCAGGTAAAGTGGATCATTGGGAACAAATTAAAGGGGAGAACAATTTTGAGTAAACTGTCCCTTTAAATAAACTAAAGTATGAAAAAAAAACTAAATTACAAAAAATACTAAAATAATTACAAGAATTTTAAACTAATTACACCTAATCTAATCCCCCTAATAAAATAAAAAAGCCCCCCAAAATAATAAAAATTCCTACCCTATACTAAATTACAAATAGCCCTTAAAAGAGCTTTTTGCGGGGCATTGCCCCAAAGTAATTAGCTCTTTTACCTGTAAAAAAAAATACAATACCCCCCCAACATTAAAACCCACCACCCACACACCCAACCCTACTCTAAAAACCCACCCAATCCCCCCTTAATAAAAATTAACACTAACCCCTTGAAGATCACCCTACTTTGAGACGTCTTCACCCAACCAGGCAGAAGTGGTCCTCCAGACGGGCAGAAGTCTTCATCCAGGTGTCATCTTCTATCTTCATCCATCCGGAGTGGCGCAGGTCCATCTTCAAGGCATCTGACGCAGAGCATCCTCTTGCATCCGATGACTAACACTAAATGACGGTACCTTTAAGTGACGTCATCCAAGATGGTGTCCCTTCAATTCCAATTGGTTGATAGAATTCTATCAGTTGATCGGAATTAAGGTAGAAAAAATCCTATTGGCTGATGGAATCAGCCAATAGGATTGAAGTTCAATCCTATTGGCTGTTCCAATCAGCCAATAAGATTGAGCTTGCATTCTATTGGCTGATTGGAACAGCCAATAGAATGCAAGCTCAATCCTATTGGCTGATTGCATCAGCCAATAGGATTTTTTCTACCTTAATTCTGATTGGCTGATAGAATTCTATCAGCCAATCGGAATTGAAGGGACACCATCTTGGATGACGTCACTTAAAGTTACCGTCATTTAGTGTTAGTCATCGGATGGAAGAGTATGCTCCACATCGGATGGCTTGAAGATGGACCCGCTCTGCTCCGGATGGATGAAGATAGAAGATGCCGCCTGGATGAAGACATCTGCCCGCCTGGAGGTCCTCTTCTGCCCAGATCGGATGAAGACTTCGGACCGTCTGGAGGACCACTTCTGCCCGGTTGGGTGAAGACGTCTCAAGGTAGGGTGATCTTCAAGGGGTTAGTGTTAGGTTTTATTAAGGGGGATTGGGTGGGTTTTTAGAGTAGGGTTGGGTGTGTGGGTGGTGGGTTTTAATGTTGGGGGGGTATTGTATTTTTTTTACAGGTAAAAGAGCTGATTACTTTGGGGCAATGCCCCGCAAAAAGCCCTTTTAAGGGCTATTTGTAACTTAGTATAGGGTAGGGATTTTTATTATTTTGGGGGGCTTTTTTATTGTATTATGGGGATTAGATTAGGTGTAATTAGTTTAAAATTCTTGTAATTATTTTATTATTTTCTGTAATTTAGTGGGGGTTTTTTTCATACTTTAGTTTATTTAATTTAATTGTAATTAATTGTAGTTAGTTTAGGTAATTAATTTAATTATAGTGTAGTGTTAGGTGTAATTGTAACTTAGGTAAGGATTTATTTCACATGTATATTTGTATTTATTTTAACTAGGAAGTTATTACATAGTTAATAACTATTTAATAACTATTGTACCTAGTTAAAATAAATACAAAGTTGCCTGTAAAATAAAAATAAACCCTGAGATAGGTACAATGTAATTATTAGTTATATTGTAGCTAGCTTAGGGTTTATTTTATAGATAAGTATTTAGTTTTAAATAGAAATTATTTAGGTAATTGTAGTAATTTTATTTAGATGTATTGTAATTATATTTAAGTTAGGGGGGTGTTAGGGTTAGACTTAGATTTAGGGGTTAATAACTTTATTATAGTGGCGGCAATGTTGGCGGCGGCAGATTAGGGGTTAATAAGTGTAGTTAGGTGGCGGCGACATTGGGGGCAGCAGAGTAGGGGTTAATAAATAAAAAGTAGGTGTCTGCGATGTTGGGGGCAGCAGATTAGGGATTCATAGGGATAATGTAGGTGGCGGCGGTGTCCGGAGCAGCAGATTAGGGGTTAAAAATTATAATGCAGGTGTCGGCGATGTCGGGGGTGGCAGATTAGGGGTTAATAAGTGTAAGATTAGGGGTGTTTAGACTCAGGGTTCATGTTAGGGTGTTAGGTGTAGACATACATTTTATTTCCCCATAGGAATCAATGCGGCTGCGTTAGGAGCTGAACGCTGCTTTTTTGCAGGTGTTTTTTTTTAGCCGGCTCTCCCCCATTGATTCCTATGGGGAAATCGTGCACAAGCACATTTAGCCAGCTCACCGCGATCGTAAGCAGCGCTGGTATTGAGGTGAGATGTGGAGCTAAATTTTGCTCTCCGCTCACTTTTCTGAGGCTAATGCCGGGTTTGAAAAAACCTGTAATACCAGCGTTGTCTTAAGTGAGCAGTGAGAAAAAAATGCTCGTTAGTCCCGCACACCATTACCGACAAAAACTCGTAATCTAGCCGACAAATAATTAAAGGGACACTGAACCCAAACTTTTTTCTTTCATTATTCAGCTAAAGCATGCAATTTTAAGCAACTTTCTAATTGCTATCTCTCCTGCTATCTTTATTTGAAAAAGAGCTCTTTTTTTTTGGTTCAGTACTCTGGACAGAACGTTTTTATTGGTGGATGAATTTATCCCAGGTAGTTCACCAAAAATGGGCCGGAATCTAAACTTACATTCTTGCATTTCCAATAAAGATACCAAGAAGGAAGAAAATTTGATAATAGGAGGAAATTAGAAAGTTGCTTAAAATGTCATGCTCTATCTGAAAAAAATTGGGTTCAGTGTCCCTTTAAGGCTCATTTAATAAAAAACATTGGTCTACAAATATACAAAGTAATTAGGAATTTAGGCATGAACATTTCATGATTAAACGGATAATAATCAGGCCCTGTTGGGTTGTAATGTATTACCGATCCATTCATAGGCAGAAATAGCGTATGGAATGATTTAAGGTGTTCTGAAATTGCACAAATATCACTATAAATGTACCATCAAAATAAAAAATAGGCATGTGGTAAAGTAGAAGTTGCTAAAGGCTTATGCTGATCCATTTGGAGCATCTTAGATTAAGCCTTAGTAGCACTGATTATAATACAGTTACAAAACAGGGAAATAATAGGTTCATCTACTTAATTCAGTGACTATCTGCTTGATGAGCTAAATGCTAATAATCATTGTTAAGAGTGATTTATTATTAGAGTATATTTTAATATATACAAATAGTTTACTTGAGCTACTGTAAGAATGTCAAGAACGTTAAATAAGATGTTTTTAATTAAGTATTTTTAATGCAATGTCAATGCAGTTTGAACTTGCATCAACTTCAGCACTCAACAGGACACAACGCATGTTTACGCATAAGCTGTATTTCAATATGAAGACCAAGACCTAATTACAGGGCAGCTGGTGCACATTAAAGCTCCAGGTGACATTAAATTAATTGTGAAGTCACTGAAAGCTTAAATGTTAACTAATGGACGGTAAATGTGAAATGGTTAAAACTAATAATGAAAATTAAATGTAATCCAAGTGAGTGTAAGAGACTCCAAGATAATTATAAATATTTTTAGGATATATTGCCCTCACAATACAGTGTACAGTTTCAAAATGATTTTTAAATGAATTTGCTATAAAATACTTTCAGTAACAAGGATCAACATTTTGGCTTGCATTCAATTACATAAATTTGTGAAACAAATTTCATGTGAAAAAAAAGAAACCTCTCCACAACATTGAAAATTGCAGAATTTGTATAGATTTTGTGAGGCACCAAACAAAAAGTGTCTAGGCATGTGCTGGACCCTCTGAGCTGTCCAGCTAACTCATTTGGGACCAACTGCAGCCAATTTTTAAAAGTTAAATTGTTTATTAAAAATGTATATATCTAATAAAAGATAGTGATACAGTGTTTGTGAAAAAATAAAAATAAAACTACACTGTATTCATGTTATGACTCTCTTGAGGATTTGATAGTCTAGCTTTGTTTTTATATTAAGTAGCTTTGTTGCTCTATTTTATTCATATCCAGATAACATTAGTAGAATTAAATGGATAAGATACAGTGAGCCAGTTACTTAGATATAGATTTAGACTGCATTACTAGGATCAGATTTGAGTAGGAAACCCAAATAATGCAGTGAGAGTTTGCAAGGGGTAAACTGGAAATTAGTTTGAGGTTATATCAGCATACAGGATTAATTAGACAAATAGCGTTATTCAAGTAGACAGTTAAAAACTTATGTTGGAGTTTGAGTCAGTAAAGTCCCGAATGACACACACACCCACAAGAACTGTTATGCAGGTGGATCGTATTTTCGGAATTAAACAGGAAACACAGAGCAATTGAGTAATTAAGAGTAGCAGCAAAGAGAACCAAGTATTGCGGATCTTTTAACTATAAGCACACACATTTAGGCAATGATGATGATGTACCGTAATACAGATTACCTTGTAGATGACACCGTTTGTTTGTTGCTCGATGTTCTGTGGAGACAATGAGAGAGTTACCTTGTCTTCGTTCCGGAGTTTGTGCGATCCACAGCGCTGACAAGAGTGTGTGTTGCTAACTTCCGGCAGACAGCAAGGAGGTTCCGGTTTCGCTGTTCCTGGCACAGCGGAGTATTCAGTAACAAGTTCCCAGAGCCTTGACAGAAGCAGCAGAAACTGGAGAAAGTATTCAGCCTAAGCTGAATAGCGGTTAAGACAAGTGCTGTCTGTAGGTAGATCCTCTGCTGATAATTTCTAGAGGCAATAGGGTTAACGGCAGAGAACAAACACAATCTAAATTGACCTGATAAAATAAAGGTAAATTTCTCTCAGCGATGAGCTATGAAGTTGACGTTTAAATAGAAATAGGAAGTAGGTAGGAGGAGATATACCTTAAATGTATATCACAATTCACTACTCGTTTCTCAGTTAATACAAGCTTGCAATACGGCTGTTTTAACAGGTGTACTCAGATTATATCTGTATTGGATACATTTTAATAAAAAAGGAAAGCTTTTGAAAATTGGCTGCTGTTGATCTGGCCATTATTTAAATGTTCATGATCATCCAGATAGGGCATGTAATTTTAAACAGCTTTAAAATTGACTTTTATCATCAAATTTGCTTTGTTCTCTTGTATTATTTGTTGAAGACTAAACCTTAGTAGGCTTTGAGGCTGATTTCTAAAACGTTGCAGACTGCCTCTTTTCTCACGGTCTCACTTTGAAAAGCTACTAAAATACACTGCCAGTTCAGGTGTGCCATATAGATAACAGTGTGATCCCTCCCATGGAATTATGCAGCACTATGTGACTGAAATACAAGTTTTTAAAAAGCACTGAGGTAAAGGGGTTGTCTGCAGAGGCTTAGATACAAGGAAATCACAGAGGTGAAAAGTATATCAGTACAACAGAATTGCTAATGCAAAACTGGGGAATGGGTAATTAAGGGATTGTCTATCTTTTTTAAACAATAATTCTCAAGTAGACTGTCCCTTTAAGTCTAAGGCTCATTCATAAATATTCTAAAACATTTTTCCGGTGAGGAAGCATACAAATATGTCTCAAACATTAAAATTTAAATATCATTTTAAAAATTGTGGTTCATTGGCATCAAATTATTGACTCAAGTTAATTTGGATGCCAAAAAAAAATATTAGACAAAGAAAATGACACAATCCATATATATAAGTGGATGGACCCATAAAAAAGCTTGTATATAAAGATTATCAATTTGAACCAAAAATATCTACAAAACGCAAACGGTGAGATATGATAAAGCCCTTGTTAGGGCAAAATCTGATATACCATATACAGTAAGTAAATACAATGCTCAGGGCCAAATATACGCCTAGATTTAGAGTTCTGCGTTAGCCGTCAAAAGCAGCGTTAAGGGCTCCTAACGCTGCTTTTGGCCGCCCGCTGGTATTTAGAGTCGGCCAGGTAAAGATGTACCGCTCACTTTCAAGCCGTGACTTTTCCATACCGCAGATCCCCTTATGCCAATTGCGTATCCTATCTTTTCAATGGGATCTTCCTAATGCTGATATTTAGAGTCTTGGCTGAAGTGAGCAGTACACCCTCTACCGACAAGACTCCTACCACCCATGGAAAGGCTGTAGTTAAGAGCTTTATGGGCTAACGCTGGTATATAAAGCTCTTAACTACAGTGCTCTAAAGTAAATATTTTTAACCCCTAATCAGCCGACCGCACATCGCCGCCACCTATATTATCCCTATGAACCCCTAATCTGCTGCCCCTAACATCGCCGACACCTACATAATATTTATTAACCCCTAATCTGCCCCCCCAACGTCGCCACCACCTAACTACAAGTATTAACCCCTAATCTGGTCCGGTCGGCAGATTAGGGGTTAATACTTGAAGTTAGGTGGCGGTGACGTTGGGGGGGGGGCAGATTAGGGGTTAATACTATTTATTATAGTATTTGCGAGGCGGGAGTGTGGCAGTTTAGGGGTTAATAACTTTATTAGAGTAGCGGTGGCGGTGATGTTGGGGGGGCAGATTAGGGGTTAATAAATATAATATAGGTGTCGGCGATGTTGGGGGCAGCAGATTAGGGGTTCATAAGGATAATGTAGGTGGCGGCAGTGTCCGGAGCGGCAGATTAGGGGTTAATAATAATATGCAGGGGTCAGCGATAGTGGGGGCGGCAGATTAGGAGTTAATAAGTGTAAGGTTAGGGGTCTTTAGACTCGGGGTTCATGTTAGGGTGTTAGGTGCAGATTTAGAGTGTTTCCCCATAGGAAAAAATGGGGCTGCATTGGGAGCTTAATGCTGCTGTTTTGCAGGTGTTAGGTTTTTTTTTCAGCCCAAACTGCCACATTGTTTCCTATGGGGGAATCATGCACGAGCACGTTTTGCCAGCTTACGGCTACCGTAAGCAACGCTGGTATTGAGGGTTGAAGTGGTGGTAAATTTGACTCAACGCTCCCTTTTTGGAGCCTAACGCAGCCCCTCAGACAACTCTAAATACCAGCGTTGTTTGGAAGCAGCGGTAGGAAAAAAAGAAGCGTTAGCTACATGGGTCTTTGCCGACAAAACTCTAAGTCTAGCCGATATTTTGTTTAAATAAAAAAACTCAGGCCATATTAGTATGTTCTTTATTTTGTCATTATTAAAGTGTTGTGCTTACATCAGTAGAAGAAAATAAAAATGATGAAAAGCACTGCAATATTTGGGCCACTGGCCTAGACACAGCCATTTACTAACTTCTCAGTATCATGCTTGGTGTCAGGACTGGAGAGTGAAGCTCATTTGCAGAGGTATATTTGTTTACAGGCTCTTGTATATGAAATGGGGCTAGTGTGACTTTCTTACTCTTAGGCATTAAAGGCTGAATAAAAATACAGAAACTATTATCACAGGATACTGGCAGCAAGGTCACACACATAATACAGCAGAGGCAGGATAATGGCAGATTACAGTTGAGGCAGGAAAATGGCAAGTTACAGCTTAGACAGAACAATGATTAGACACACAGGATAAGTATCAATCTGGCAAATAAAGTACAAAGAGAAATCTGGAGGCTTGGCCATTAAACAGGCAAAGTTTAAAATTACAGTAGGTCAGTCCAAAGTCATGCAACCACAAGGGTTCACTCATAACCAAAATCCGAAACTAGCCAAGGTCAAGGTTAGAAAGCAAACAGCAAACATTATTATTATTTATTATAGTAGACTCAATGTCAGGGTAAATACTAATTAGCCAGACAGGTTTAAATAGTCTGTTAGTAATTGCTGACAGGTGGTGGAGCAAGAGAGCTTGAGAGAGAAAGTAGAAAACAAACAGGAAAGCATCCACAACAAATGTGAGATCAAGACCTGATAGGGCAATGACATGCTGAAGTTCCCATGGCTTGTAGAATGTTTGCATCAGTGACAACACATTAATGGACTAATGCAGCAGATCTTGCAAAGTGTAGTGGTACTTTGGTTTCTGTAAAGGTACTTCAATGTTGGCATGAGCTTCAGGAATGAATGAGGTTTCCTGTGAAGCATTTGCATTCTGACAGGAGCTTTCCATATAAATTCCCAGATGTCCTGATATTTATGCTTGGGTATTCAGAATGTTCATTGTCAGAAGAGTTAGATCCAGTTAGAGATCATTCCAGTACTCTGTCTTAACTTCAACCTTACTTCTTTTTTTTAATTTGACCCTTGGCTTCTTACTTGGATTGCAGTTTTGTACATTCTTTAATACCATTGGCCCAATCATGTGTAAACATTTGGACAGTGAGTGATGTAAACTTGGTTTCTCTCTTATTGGCTGTTGAGCAGGCTTGGGAATATAATGTAGATGTACTGGGCAAGTGTGACATTTGTACATATGCCCTTCAAATGTTTTACTAAAAACATTTTTACTAGCACAAGTATATTCCAAAAATGTTTCTAGTTTGACTACTATGGGCTAGATTACAAGTGGAGCGCTAAATTATTGCATGCCTGCAAACAGGTGTGCAATTTATAACCAGCTCGCAGTAGCAATTAGCGCTTCAAAAATGAACTAGAACAGCATCAGAACGGAGCGCAATACTTCTGTGCAATGTGAACGCGAGGTCGCTTTCGCATTGCACCTTACCTGTAATACCAGCGCACCTTTGTGTGCGCTGGTATAGCAAAGCGGAGCACAGATATCACTTTAGCAAAAGCGTTATTTTGTGCTTTATTTATAATCTGGCCCTATATCCCTTAACTATATAATAAATAATGATTAAAAGTTTGTGTGGTGATGTTTGCACGATTTCCTGTTATTTTCTATAATTTAATGTTGTTGTTTTTTTATTATTTATAGCATATATATCTGTGTGGACAAGACAATGCCCTTTTTTGGAAATATACATAATGTTTCCTGAAGAAACAAAGCTGTTATGTAAATGAATTTACAAGAAATGTAAAAGTGCTTTTGATAAATATTTAATAAAAGTTTTCAATACTCATATTTTCAAGCAAAAGTTTTCATTTCAAGTTTGATTTATGAGCTTTAATGTCACTGTTTGCAAATGTGGAACTTTTATGTTACTTTAGTTTTAGTTACAAATTTTATGATTTCTTTGTATCAAACACAACAATTTCAAACCTATAAGCTTTTGTTTGCCGTCTGAGCGATAGAATCTTTCAAAAATACACTTCTTACTGTTTTTGACATCTTAAAT
This sequence comes from Bombina bombina, assembly GCF_027579735.1. Taxonomy (NCBI): domain Eukaryota; kingdom Metazoa; phylum Chordata; class Amphibia; order Anura; family Bombinatoridae; genus Bombina; species Bombina bombina. The sequence goes on from NC_069500.1 coordinate 219,422,069, forward strand.
CTTTTACATTTAGGCTATGAGAAATGCGTAAGGAGTTGTGTGTTAAAATATATAATTGTTTATTCTTCTTTTACAAACATGAAGGACGACAGATGCTGTTCGCCCACTGACAGTTGTTACTTTGAAGAAGAAAATTACACATAAGACACTATAATTTTTTTTATGTAGCTAACATTTAACTTGACATTAAACTCAATTTGTGAGTGCTCTGTAATTGTACCACATTTATGTGCACATAGATAAGTTTACTTCTTTTTTCCATTTATTTAATTTAAATTGCTAAAATTCTGAAAAAAAATACAAAATACATCATTCTCATTGTACATATAATAATACTTGCCCTTATTATTTTACTAATGCAGTAAAAAAAATGTAATTATAGAAAACTTAATTTTTGTATTTACTGTCTGCTTTATTGGTGTCCTTTAAAAATATCTATCATACAAAAACATGTTTTTTTCTATTTTGTCTGAAAAAATATAGAAAAGCTGCTTAAAATGGAACTTATATACCAGTATCAGTTATATACTTCTTAATGACGTTAAACCTTTTGCAAACGGAAATTTTATATAAAAATGTGCCCAAAGTATCTAAAAATTGTTAGCATTATTGCTATCACTCAGTTTAATTGGAAATAGAGCCTTTTTTATTTACCTATAAAAATATATATATGTTAAAAGTAAACAAACCAAGGTATTGATCTAGGCCCATTACGGTATATTTGATAACACTATTTGGCCGCCAAATATGACCATATAAAAACTAAATCATCAAAGGGACAGTCTACACTAATATTTTTACTGTTAAAAAAGATAGATAATCACTTTATTATCCATTCCCCTTTATTTCATTATTAGCAGGGAGAATATTAACAGTGACCCATGAGGAGTGAAGAGATCCTCTGTCAACATTTGAGATAATTTAATGGATCTGAATCAAGAATCTCATTATATAATGCTTAAGAAGAAGTCACTAGATATACAAGTGTCCTTCCTTCTCTTTCTGTCAGAGGTTTAAGTGTTTTATATGTGTCTTGGGAAATGACATAAGGCTGTGTCACACCTGTATGTATCTCAGTTTGCTTGACTGAAAATATGCATTGTGTGCTTGTTGGTTAGGGACCCAAAGAGGAACAAACATTGACATGGTCCTGGGCTTAAACTATTTGGCCAAATACTGCGGGAGTGTACCCAATCCACTTTGAAGGGCAGTCAATTACTGTGTTTTGCGTGTGTGTATTGATAGATGGATGGATAGATAGATAGATAGATAGATAGATGATAGATAGATAGATAGATAGATAGATGATAGATAGTATATAGAGATGTGGCCAAAAGTATTTGTACTCTTGCATTTTAAGAGAAAAAAACCTGATTTGAGTATGCCAAAATGTATTTTGACAAACCACAGTCCTTTTGTAAAAATTTATTTTGGATATAAATATATATTAGGGAGTGCCTGTAAGGCTAACGTGTGAAATATACAAACAGTTAAATTTAAAATTAAACAACCGCCATAAATTTATTTTTGATATATAAAAATGTATAGAACATGGAAATATATAATTATATATATATATATATATATATATATATATAGATAAAAGTCAATGAGAAAGGCACTCCATATACAATGTAGCAACTTCCAGGGTGCACTTCAAAAGATCATCAAATATATATGTAGGAAAAAAGGCACTCACTGGTTCAGAGTAAAAAATAACATTTAATAGTTTAAGTTAAGAATGCATGACGTTTCGGAGGCATTCCACCCCCTTTATCAAATGCATAATACAAACAGTTTGAATGTACAAAAAACGACTAACACATACATTACCCCTTCACCTTAAATAACCCTGTGGCATCTGATGGCGCCAAGCCGCAATCGCGGCTTGCATGGTGCTAAACCGGAAGTCATGTGACCGGAAATCGCGTCATCCACGTGAACCACGTGGTGACGCCGGTTGTCATGGTGACAACTGTTTGTTTTCTGACGATATTCTCAGACAATAAGGAAATGTCTATCCAATAGGGTACAAGTATTCAATTTAAACATTAACAAGGGAATCTAATTGTCAGCATTAAAGGGAGCTAAAGAATACCACGGTTTAGCCATAGGTCAGAATGCCAGTGTATTAAAAACAACAAAGGTAGTCGATCATAGATGATCGAATGTAACAACATAAAGGCATGAATATGGTGAACATGCAGCAACCTAAGCCAACAGCAGACATATATGCAATACCACATTACCATCTATAAACAATTATATGAGAAAAATTATGGAAAATGGGTAAAAATTCATCACTAACCATCTCAAATCTTGGATAATGACTGGTATATGCATATATGTCTGCAGTTAGTCAAATCGTGTGTTCTTGGTGTCTCCTGGAGTATGGCAGAAAATACCTGAGGACTTATAAATTGAGAGTGATAAAAAGTCATATTTAAAAGTCATTGATAGTGGATATGTTTAATGGTAGAATAAACAGTTATAGTCCATATAGAGAAGTTAAATCAACTCGCAGTATAGAATGGCGAGAAATCCAGCATAGTATTCAATCCCCTAGGTGCTATGGTATCCAAAGTGTAGATCCATCTTGTCTCTATTTGTAGGAGTCGATTGCCCCTGTCACCTCCCCTTGTCAGCGGTGGTACTTGATCAATCAACATGGTTTTTAAACTCAATACACCATGTTTATGTTTGGCGAAATGGCGTGCTACTGGCTGATCAGAGTCGCCATTTTTGATGGCTTCCCTGATCGCATAGCGATGATTGGCCATACGCTCCCGAAATGTAGTGACCGTTTTCCCTATATAGACAAGGGAACAGGGGCAAATCAACACATAAATCACATAGGTACTCATGCATGAGAGTCTGTGTTTGATTTTGTAGCGCTTGTTCGTATGTGGATGCTGGAAAGTGTCACCTTTAAGCATGCTGTCACACGTGACACAGTCGCCACATTTAAAGCAGCCTTTTTTGTTGGATTTTAGCCATGTAGTATTCTCATAGCACCTAGTTGGATCCGTTTTTACTAGCAGGTCCCGCAAGTTTCTCGCTCTTCGATAAACCATTCTAGGGTGTTGTTGTTTCACGAATGGTAAAGACTTGTCCGAGTGTACCAAGTCCCAATGTTTAGAGATTGCTCCAGCAACTTTTTGGTGCATTGGATCAAATGTAGTTATGAAGTTGATTTTCTCCTCTGAGTTATTAGTTTCCTTTGTTCTAGTTGCATTGCCCTCAAAACGTTTTGTGGCTTCTTCTTTAATGTCCATAACCATCTTTCTATCATATCCACGTGTGATCAATTTTTCTGACATCTCATTAAGTTGTGTTGTTCTATTGTGTGCCTCAGTGTTGTTGCGCAGAACCCGAGTGAGTTGTGAGGCTACTATCCCTTTTTTCTGGTGTGTGGGATGATAGCTCCGTGCATCTAATAGAGAATTACGGTCAGTGGGCTTGGTGTAAAGGGATGTACCAAACCTACATACCTCTTTGTCAAATACCTTAAAAATATTAAGGTCCAAAAAATGTACTTTATCAATGTCATATTCAAGTTTAAATTTGATAGGGCTAGATAAACTATTTAGGCCATTTACCCAGGATATCAGAGTTTCCAGGGTCCCACGCCAAATCAAAAGGATGTCATCAATATATCTCGTGTAATATACCACCTCTACTATGTCCTGAGGACGCATTAAAACATGCTCATACCAGGACATGTAGAGGTTGGCATACGTGGGGGCCATATTTGACCCCATGGCAGTCCCCGAGATCTGCAAGTAGAAGTCCCTCTCAAATTTGAAATAATTCTTTTCTAGACAAATCTGCAGAAGGTCCAACAGAAACTCAATGGGAGGTCCCTTATACAGATGAGATCCCACCACCATGGACCTGACAGCCTGCACACCTCCCACATGAGGGATGGAAGTGTACAGGCTGTCAACGTCCATGGTGACCAGGATGTCACCAGCCTGCAGGGAATCAAAAGCTCTCAAAACTCTGATCAGACTAGGGGAATCCTGTAGATAAGCGAATGTGTCCTTAACAACTGGTTGAAGGTGATGATCAATAAATTTGGCTATATTGGAGAACAATGAACCCCTGGCAGACACAATCGGTCTGCCGGGGGGTTGATCAAGTGTCTTGTGCACTTTGGGTAACAAGTAAAGTACTGGGACTATAGGAAAGGCTACAGTTAAAAAATCATATTCTTTATCACTTAAGACACATGCCTCCCTTGCAGATCTCAGGGACTGATCAATTTGTTTTTTAAATGTGGCAGTGGGATTGCCTTTCAAACGTACATAAACTTTGTTATCTGCTAATTGGCGTTGAGCCTCCTGCCGGTAGTCATGGTAATTCATAAGGACAATCCCTCCCCCTTTATCCGCAGGTCTTATGATAATTGACTTGTCATCATTTAAATCCCTAATGGCCCTGTACTCATCAGGAGATAGATTAGAAAAGCCTGATGTGGCCTGATCCAAATCAATATCATGACAGATCATACGTGTATAACCTTTAATAGTTGGGTGAGTAGTAGCCGGTTCAAAAGTAGATTTAGGTTTAAAGACAGATTCATCATAGGTGGTTATATCTTTATCCTTAAAGAAATCCTTTAATTTTAATTTCCTCTGTAGACTATGTGCATCTACAATTTTATCAAATTTGTCACATTTGGGAGTCGGTACAAATGAAAGGCCACGGTTCAATACACCATGTTCAGCCTCAGTAAGACAACGGTCACTGAGGTTAAACACAATGTCTATTTTTTCTTTTGGTTTCTCTTTTTTGTGGTATCCCCCCCGTCTAATGTGGGTTCTCTTGTATCTTTTCTTGTATTCGATCCTAGTGGTGGTTTTGTGGCTGCTATAGACATTGTGTTTAACCTCAGTGACCGTTGTCTTACTGAGGCTGAACATGGTGTATTGAACCGTGGCCTTTCATTTGTACCGACTCCCAAATGTAACAAATTTGATAAAATTGTAGATGCACATAGTCTACAGAGGAAATTAAAATTAAAGGATTTCTTTAAGGATAAAGATATAACCACCTATGATGAATCTGTCTTTAAACCTAAATCTACTTTTGAACCGGCTACTACTCACCCAACTATTAAAGGTTATACACGTATGATCTGTCATGATATTGATTTGGATCAGGCCACATCAGGCTTTTCTAATCTATCTCCTGATGAGTACAGGGCCATTAGGGATTTAAATGATGACAAGTCAATTATCATAAGACCTGCGGATAAAGGGGAGGGATTGTCCTTATGAATTACCATGACTACCGGCAGGAGGCTCAACGCCAATTAGCAGATAACAAAGTTTATGTACGTTTGAAAGGCAATCCCACTGCCACATTTAAAAAACAAATTGATCAGTCCCTGAGATCTGCAAGGGAGGCATGTGTCTTAAGTGATAAAGAATATGATTTTTTAACTGTAGCCTTTCCTATAGTCCCAGTACTTTACTTGTTACCCAAAGTGCACAAGACACTTGATCAACCCCCCGGCAGACCGATTGTGTCTGCCAGGGGTTCATTGTTCTCCAATATAGAAAAATTTATTGATCATCACCTTCAACCAGTTGTTAAGGACACATTTGCTTATCTACAGGATTCCCCTAGTCTGATCAGAGTTTTGAGAGCTTTTGATTCCCTGCAGGCTGGTGACATCCTGGTCACCATGGACATTGACAGCCTGTACACTTCCATCCCTCATGTGGGAGGTGTGCAGGCTGTCAGGTCCATGGTGGTGGGATCTCATCTGTATAAGGGACCTCCCATTGAGTTTCTGTTGGACCTTCTGCAGATTTGTCTAGAAAATAATTATTTCAAGTTTGAGAGGGACTTCTACTTGCAGATCTCTGGGACTGCCATGGGGTCAAATATGGCCTCCACGTATGCCAACCTCTACATGTCCTGGTATGAGCATGTTTTAATGCGTCCTCAGGACATAGTAGAGGTGGTATATTACACAAGATATATTGATGACATCCTTTTGATTTGGCGTGGGACCCCGGAAACTCTGATATCCTGGGTAAATGGCCTAAATAGTTTATCTAGCCCTATCAAATTTAAACTTGAATATGACATTGATAAAGTACATTTTTTGGACCTTAATATTTTTAAGGTAATTGACAAAGAGGTATGTAGGTTTGGTACATCCCTTTACACCAAGCCCACTGACCGTAATTCTCTATTAGATGCACGGAGCTATCATCCCACACACCAGAAAAAAGGGATAGTAGCCTCACAACTCACTCGGGTTCTGCGCAACAACACTGAGGCACACAATAGAACAACACAACTTAATGAGATGTCAGAAAAATTGATCACACGTGGATATGATAGAAAGATGGTTATGGACATTAAAGAAGAAGCCACAAAACGTTTTGAGGGCAATGCAACTAGAACAAAGGAAACTAATAACTCAGAGGAGAAAATCAACTTCATAACTACATTTGATCCAATGCACCAAAAAGTTGCTGGAGCAATCTCTAAACATTGGGACTTGGTACACTCGGACAAGTCTTTACCATTCGTGAAACAACAACACCCTAGAATGGTTTATCGAAGAGCGAGAAACTTGCGGGACCTGCTAGTAAAAACGGATCCAACTAGGTGCTATGAGAATACTACATGGCTAAAATCCAACAAAAAAGGCTGCTTTAAATGTGGCGACTGTGTCACGTGTGACAGCATGCTTAAAGGTGACACTTTCCAGCATCCACATACGAACAAGCGCTACAAAATCAAACACAGACTCTCATGCATGAGTACCTATGTGATTTATGTGTTGATTTGCCCCTGTTCCCTTGTCTATATAGGGAAAACGGTCACTACATTTCGGGAGCGTATGGCCAATCATCGCTGTGCGATCAGGGAAGCCATCAAAAATGGCGACTCTGATCAGCCAGTAGCACGCCATTTCGCCAAACATAAACATGGTGTATCGAGTTTAAAAACCATGTTGATTGATCAAGTACCACCGCTGACAAGGGGAGGTGACAAGGGCAATCGACTCCTACAAATAGAGACAAGATGGATCTACACTTTGGATACCATAGCACCTAGGGGATTGAATACTATGCTGGATTTCTCGCCATTCTATACTGCGAGTTGATTTAACTTCTCTATATGGACTATAACTGTTTTTTCTACCATTAAACATATCCACTATCAATGACTTTTAAATATGACTTTTTATCACTCTCAATTTATAAGTCCTCAGGTATTTTCTGCCATACTCCAGGAGACACCAAGAACACACGATTTGACTAACTGCAGACATATATGCATATACCAGTCATTATCCAAGATTTGAGATGGTTAGTGATGAATTTTTACCCATTTTCCATAATTTTTCTCATATAATTGTTTATAGATGGTAATGTGGTATTGCATATATGTCTGCTGTTGGCTTAGGTTGCTGCATGTTCACCATATTCATGCCTTTATGTTGTTACATTCGATCATCTATGATCGACTACCTTTGTTGTTTTTAATACACTGGCATTCTGACCTATGGCTAAACCGTGGTATTCTTTAGCTCCCTTTAATGCTGACAATTAGATTCCCTTGTTAATGTTTAAATTGAATACTTGTACCCTATTGGATAGACATTTCCTTATTGTCTGAGAATATCGTCAGACAACAAACAGTTGTCACCATGACAACCGGTGTCACCACGTGGTTCACGTGGATGACGCGATTTCCGGTCACATGACTTCCGGTTTAGCACCATGCAAGCCGCGATTGCGGCTTGGCGCCATCAGATGCCACAGGGTTATTTAAGGTGAAGGGGTAATGTATGTGTTAGTCGTTTTTTTGTACATTCAAACTGTTTGTATTATGCATTTGATAAAGGGGGTGGAATGCCTCCGAAACGTCATGCATTCTTAACTTAAACTATTAAATGTTATTTTTTACTCTGAACCAGTGAGTGCCTTTTTTCCTACATATATATATATATATATATATATATATATATATATATATATATATATGCAAATAATTAAAAATAGGATATCCTTTAAAAAAGAAAAATATATAAAAAATGAAAATGTGAAAAGATGAAAAAATTGTGGTGAATATGGTTTAATGTACGATGTGATTGTGTTAATAATATATAGATAGTATCCTGCTAAATGTCCAATACAATGCCAAAAAAAAAAAGAAATAAATCCAAAGATTTATTTATCTAAATCAAAAGTCGCAATAAATATGTAAATATGTCATTATCCAAATACTCCAATATTATATTTTCGAAAGTGTAGCTTTGTGACGAATTAAAAAATAATGGGTACATAGTGCAAATCATATAACAAATTTATCACAAAAGCAAAAATAGGCTTACCAAATTAAATGTATCCAGAATTGAGACTTTTAGGGATACTAAACCCAAATTTCAGGATTCAGGCAGAGCATGCAATTTTAATTTTTATAATTTTTTATTGGTAAACCATTCAGGGGTACATAAGAAAAAAAAGGGGATAAGGTTAGCGACATTAGTTACATATTAGGGGAGTATACAAAAACACACACAGAAAATAAAAGCTAAACGGATTATTCCTTATTCTTTTTTATCTTTCTGATCAAACAAGTGAAAAAGCGACCAGGAACAGAGTATAAGGAATTGTTCCATATCTCATGTAACTATATGCATACATCCTAGTGGCTTATCATAAAAATGAAAAAAAGAATAGTTAAGGCAAAATAGATCTTTCTCTAATTTTAGCCGAGCACAACCTAGTCCTCTAGATAAGTAACCTGCTCTCATCAAAATTAGCCCCTAGATGGAAACCAAAAAATGAGTTTTTTTCTGTTTTTAGAACAACCAGCTGTGATATTATTTAATTTCGAAATTCGATGAAAATAAATCACAGCTATCGACAGAGGACAAAAAGATCCTCCAGACATGGGGCTAAAACATAGACAAGGACATTAACAAACGCAAAAAAAGGAAAAGAAAGAAGAAGGAAGAAAAAAAAAAAAAAAGAAAAAAAGAAAAAACAACAAAACAACAACAACAAAAAAAAAAGAAAACCCCAGGAGGGGAAAAGAGAAGGGGGGGGGGGTAGGCTGAGATTACTTCCGGGAAAAAACCCGGATGCCTAGACTTCACCATATTCCTAATAGTACTAATTCACTATCTTTAAAGGGATAGATAATGTATTCAATCTCGCTGGGGGGGGAGCGCTTTGATAAATTGTGGCCATTTAGAAAAAAAATTCTTTATGTCTTGATCTTTTTGCAGGTTAGTGTCAAGTTGTTCAATGATACATTGCTTTTTTAAGCAATTTTTGACTTCAGTTAAACTCGGGATGGCTTTTAACTTCCATTTCTTAAAAATCAGATATCTCACCGCGAGGGTAGCCATACTTATAATTTTACTAGTCTGATACGGAGGGATAGGGTTATCCGAGAAGAAGACTATCCTCCTGGGGGAAAATGTGAAGGGAGGTACTTTGACTATGTTGTTAAGCCAAAATTGAACCTTTAACCAGAAGCTATGAATTTTTGGACAGTCCCAGATCATGTGCAGCAGGTCAGCAGATGGAAATGAACATTTGGGGCATTTATTGAATTCCAAACTTCTACATTTGAAGCCTTTCTTAGGGGTGAAATAGGTCATGTGGAGGAGTCTTAAGTGTGACTCCCTCCACGTAGCTGAGAGAGTAACCCGGCAAATTTCCTGAATCGAGAAGGTGAGAAGGACTGGATCCAGAGAGTTCTGCTGAAGCAGAGAGGACCATTTAAGGTGAAGTTTCTCCAGAACACCAGGGCCTTTAAAAGCTGATATGATTTGATAGATGTATGAGATTGATGTGAGCCCATTTTTGAATAATATCGTCCATTTTTCCAAATCTCCCATAGACCAGTCCCAGCCATGGTCAGTAACCTGCTTAAGAGCAAAATGTCTCACTTGCAAGTATGCAAAGAAATCGTTATTAGGAATAGCGAACTCCTGCTTGAGAGAGTCAAAGGACTTAATACATTTCCTCTCAAAGTCCAATACCTGTTCCAGTCTTATCAGTCCAAGTAATGCCCATTTAGAGAATACAGCTGACTGTATGCCTGCTATGAACTGAGGATTATTTGATATAGAGAGATGTTTTGAGACTTCAGTGTTTATATGAAGAGCCAAACCTATCCTTCTCCAAGCGGAGATTGGGTTATAAATTGAGCTCATCTTTTTTATTGAAATGGGGATCACACTGCTATTACAATGAGTCAATGCCACCAATGAGTAGGGATGAGTCATATTGCTCTCTAAGTCCCCGTTAGTAATGTAATTGCTATTAGTAAGCCAGTCTGCCATAATTCGTGCCAGAAATACTTGATTATAAATACGAAGATCAGGGAGAGACAGTCCTCCGTGCTCTCTCAGTAGGGTTAGTCTAGTTAACGAAATTCTCGATTTTCTTTTCTGCCAGATGAATGCTCGTAAGGCAGTATTAAATGCAGTGATATCTTTTGCTTTAAGAAGTAGAGGAGTGTTCTGGAGAACGTAGAGAATTTTAGGGAGAAGGGACATTTTGAACAAAGCTATACGACCTGACAATGACAAGGGAAGATTCTGCCAATTTTTTAGTACTTCTCTAACACTGGCCAACACCGGGAGTATATTCAATGGGTTAGCCGAGATCCAAATACCCAAATATTTAAAAGAATCCTGAACAATTTTGAAAGGAATGGATATATGTGAATTTTGAGATTGTTTGATCCAGAGCAGTTCTGATTTTGCAGAATTAACGGAATAACCTGAGAAGGATCCAAATTTTTCAATTATCAAAAGAAGTTTAGGAATATTACATTGTGTGTTTGACATATATATCAACACGTCGTCAGCATAAAGTGCAGTTTGCAAGATTTTTCTTTTAATCTTGATCCCCTCAATCTGTTGGCGGATTTGATTAGCCAGAGGTTCAATGGCTAGATCGAACAGGAGCGGCGAAAGAGGGCACCCCTGCCTCATACCTTTTTCTAGTTTTATGGCCTGCGTGGGAGACCCATTTACTATTACTTTCGTATAAGCGTTCTTATATAAATTATTAAAAAAAAGTCAAAAAATGACCCGTCAAACCAAATTGTTGTAAAGTAAAGGCTATATGATCATGGTGAACCGAGTCAAATGCCTTGCCTGCATCTATTGATATAATTGCCAAGTCAGGGGTGCCCTTTTCAGCCCCCTCCCGCTGCCCCCCACCTGTTTTAAAATAATCTACCACAAGGAACACCTCCCTTATTTTAGCTGAGGAATTGCGTTTCTTCAAAAAACCAGCTTGATCCTCGTGAATAATACTAGGCAGGTGAGATTGAAGCCTATGTGCAAGTATTGATGATAGAAGTTTGTAATCGGTGTTGAGAAGCGCAATTGGTCTATAAGACTCTTTTTCAGCTGGATCTTTACCCTGTTTAAGAATAAGGGAAGTGAATGAAGCCACAAAGTCAGGGGAGGGGGTGGTGCCTTTAATGTAGAGATCATTGAATAATGCAGTTAGATGAGGTACTATTTCGGGCATTAGGATTTTATAGAACTCATTTGGAAGAGCGTCTGGTCCTGGGGTTTTGTTAAGAGACAGTTTCTTTATTGAAGCAAGAACTTCAGTCTCTGATATTGGGGCACAGATCTGATCCAGCATTTGAGAAGTTAACCTTGGATATTGAATTTTCTCCCAGAATTCCTCCCTTTGTTTAAAGTCAGAGGTCTTATGTGCATATATAGATTTAAAATATTCAGTGAAAATATCGAGAACTTCTTCAGCTGTCTTATAGGTTTTGCCTTTATGATGAAGTGAAGTGATTAATGAAGAGGCCCTATCACACCTAACCAGGTTCACAAGAAGCTTCCCTGTTTTGCTCCCAAAACGATACAGTTTTGCCTGCATTCTTAGGTCTTTCTGAGACGATTGGTACAGAAGGAGTGAATCTCTTTCTCGTAAGGCAGTTGTATACTTCGTCCAATTCTCAGGTGATTTTAATAGAATGTACTGATTATAGGTATTTATGACTGATTTCAGAACTTCTGCTTCTCTTACCTTAAGTTTTTTTGTCCTTGCTATAGTGTATGCTAGAATCTCGCCTTGCAAGACCGCCTTAGCTGTCTCCCAAAAAATGGCAAGTTTAATGGTGTGTTCATGATTAAATAGTGTATATTCACGATATTTAGCTATAAGCCAATTTTTAAACTTGTTATCTGTAGCTAAATGCTGGGGAAACCGAAAGCCCATATTCCTTGCGGGGATAGGGCTTGGCCGACAGTATAAAGAAATGGGCGCGTGGTCCGAAATAGTGATGGGGAAGATTTCTACAGTTACATTAGAATTAACAAGCCTGTCATCTAGCAAAAACAAATCTATACGTGATAACGATTTGTGAGCCCTTGAGTGACAGGTAAAGTCTCTGGCGTCCGGATTTTTCAATCTCCAGATGTCAGTAACCTTTAAATTATGTGAAATTTTGTTAAACATCTTTGTTTCAAGATTATCTCTTTTGGTTTTTATAATGTGGGAGCTTTGCCTGAATCTGTCCAAAGGATACTTTGGGGCCATATTGAAATCGCCACCAATGACTAGGTAACCTGCTGCACAAAGCATGAGCCTGTTTTGAAGAGCATCCCAAAATGAGGAATTAAAAATATTTGGGGCATAAACATTACATAGTGTATAAAGAATTTTGTTAATTTTCATCTTTACAATAATGTACCTTCCTTCTAGATCTGTATCAACCTGTAAGATCTCATAACAAAGTTTTTCCCCAGGAGGATAGCCACCCCACTCTTCCTATTAGAAGAGGCGGAAAAAAGAACCTCCTTAACCCAAGAAGCTTTTAATTTAAGCACTTCCTCGGCTTTTAAGTGGGTTTCTTGAAGAAAGGCCAAATCCGCATAGTTCTTCCTCAGAAAAGTTAAAACTGCCTTTCGTTTGATAGGCGAGGTGAGGCCACCTATATTCCAGGAAATTAATTTGAATTTATTATCCATAGCCATTTGAGTTTAAGAATACTAAAACTAGCGAGACATAGAGAAGGAAAAGAGAAAAAAAAAAAAAAAAAAAAGTAAAGCCCCACAATAAAACACAAAATCACACTTAAACATATAGCATTATCCCATTTCAAGCAGACTGCAGAAGGAAGTTTAGCCCAACTTCGCCTTCCCTCTTTATTTGGTAGTACTCCAGTCAGTGTAATATAGTTATCATATCAGTCCTACCTGACTTAATGTACTTATTATACAAAAAACAAAAACCACCCTATCCCGAGGGGGTTCCCTAATCACAGGACCTAACTTCTCAATGTATAACATAGTTATTTCCAAGTGAGGTTGTGAGTTCAGCGTTTTAAAGATATTTTCAGCCAATTGGGCATCTTCAAATATATGTGTTGTGTTGTTAATTACAAGTCTGAGTTTGGAAGGGTAGATTATAGTGGCATGATGACCATTCTGTATGAATTTGGTACAAATTGGGGCCAGTTCTCTTCTCTTGGAAGCTGTGTATGCAGAGAAATCTTGAAAGATTAGAATCTTAGCGCTTTCTATAAAGATAGGCTGTTTTTTCCGAAAGTATTGCAATATCATATTTTTGTCCTGAAAATTAAGTAGTCTTGCAATAACCGGTCTAGGACGCATACCATTTTTGTTATCTAGACGAGGAATGCCTAGCCTATGGGCTCTCTCCACCAGGATTGGGTGATAAGTTGGAGGAATTTTAAGAGCCTTTGTGAGTGTGTCTGAGATAAAATAGCATAGATCATCGAATTGTTTGTCTTCTGGGAGACCAATTATCCAAATGTTATTTCTTCTGGAGCGATTTTCCAGATCCTCCAGCCTATCATAGATTTTTTGAGTATTATTGCTCAGACTTTCTAGTTTAGTACTGTGCCCTAACGTTAGATCTTCCAGGTCTGATACTCGCTGCTCCACTTCCTGCAGCCTATTGGAGAATTGTCTAATCTCTTGGGTGAGTGAAGATATGTCTTGTCTGATCTCTGCCCTAAGAGCATCAAATTTAGGTGTAAGAGCATCTGTAATGCTTGCAACCAAACTCTGTAAAGTGGAGGGTTCCGGCAGAGCTATTATATGGGCTGAGGTTGATTGTGACTCAATGATAGAATCCTGTGTGTTTTTAGGTTTCCTGTCCCTGTGTCTAGCTGCCATGTTTGGAGAGGGTGTCTTAGATGCAATAGATACAAATTTATCCATAAGCCACGTGTCTGTTTGTGATAGTGAGGGGGAAGTGTTGATAAAAAACACTTCTACAAGGAGTGAAGAAGGAAAACCAGGGGAAGTTAAATAGGAGTAATATTCCTATATGGGGTTAATCCAGAAAAGTGACAGAGTGTGAGGAAGCAGTGAGGTGAAGGACAGTGAAAAAAAATTGTGTGTCAAAAGACAGTATTTGTGATCAACAGTAATAAATGAAAAAAAGTGAGGTGTAGTGTGCTTAGGCTATTTTAAGGTGGTTAGTGTGGAATTCTGTAAGAGATAAGTTTAGTCTAATTACCAAAGTAAATAATGAGGTGTCAATACAGGTGGAGCTAGGGTGTTTGTGATTTTGGCAGGGTAACAATTATGTGGGATTAATGAAAATTTCAAATAATAGGATTCTGAAAAATGCTCAGTCCATAATATTATAACCACGGTAGACAATTACGTAATTCTTTAATGTGGGAGTGAGGGGATTTAGAAAGATGTTCGCTTCCTCTCTTCTTCAATCGATAAAGGGTTTCTGGTGTGCTAGGAAATGGCAGTGTAGATTACTAGCTCCCTAGATAAGTTAATTCTAGAAATCAACAGTAAGTTTTTTTTTTGTTTTTGTTTTTTTTTAGCAGATGCTCTAGTTGTAATTTTCTCATAAAGATAGTCAAGTATTCTCTATGTTTAGGTTTTATAGTTTCGGCTACAGAAAGGTTCAGGTGAAAAGACCAAGGATTTTCAGTTTTACTGGCCCACAGGAAGTATAGAAAACGTTGTCAAAGTGTTAGTTAAACAGTGACATTTCTATGATAGATCTTAAAGTTTTGTAATTTACAAACAATGGTATAATAGATAATAGTACTGTATAGGTGGCCAAAGTAGACAGGAGCTATTTGTTCTCTTAGTGGTGCCAGAGACAGTAAGCAGTTTTTAGAGAAAGGAGCGCTTAGAGAATTGTGTTCATAATGTACAAGACATACAAAATCAGAAATGGAAACAGTATAGTATTGTCTTAAAATGATACACTAATCCTATCTGGGCAATACTGTTTTGATTATGTAACTTTATATGTACCAATGTCGCTAAGTAGTAATAGTACAGAGTTATCAATATATTGGCCAACCAGCTTTTTATAGGCCTGTATTGTGCTAGAATGATAGATGCCTGTTTATAGGTATAGGTATGGCTCCTTTATTAGTAACAATAGGGCAGTGCTACTAAGTAAGTCTCACAGTTCAGCATAGGTTTAAGATCCTTTGTAGTGACAATCTAGCAATGCAGTTTTTGTTGTTCATAGGATATTATAAAAAGATCTAAAGCTATAACCTTATATTATAATATAGAAACAATAGAATTATAATACTCATATAGCATTGTAGGTACAATAACGGTATAGTTAAATTAAAGCACTTCTCAAGGTGATTTCCTTTTTTATGTTTAAGGAGCACACAAAAAGACGGGAATCATACACAATATGTCCATATATCTAAGATCTGTGCATTTTTTAACAGATATGCTAAAGTCCCAAACTAGATATTTGGTAGTTTGCAGATCAGTGTTATTTTCCCTTTGTTTTTTCCTTCTTTTCTGTTCCCTTTCCCTTGTCTTTTGCCCAAGATCTTTTCATAGAAGATATTAGCAGCAGCTCTTGGGGTATTGGCCTGAGAAAAGGAGGTTTTTTTTTTCTTCCTTTTTTCCCCTTTCCCCTTCCCTTTTCTTTTAAAAGGTACAGAGCCAAATCAGTTCAAACATAAGCATTAATGGCAGTTTGCTTGTAATATGTGGTTAATATGCAGAAAAATAGTGTTTGAAGAAGAAAAAAAAAAAAGCAGGACTAAGTGAGAACAATGTAAGTCAGTTAAATACTTTACCGGCCCCTGGCCAGATATATGCGATGTCGATGAGTATTTCCTTATGAGACCAGTCTCCCCCTACACGCAGCACCAGTGGGAGGGGGAGTACTGGATAGGCAGAGGTGACTGAGGGAGTCCTGGAGACCGCTGCACGTTAGAATGGATCCAGAGGAACTGCAGGAAGAGTCGCCGCGACTCAGGACAAGATTGACAGCACAGCAGATGGATGTGACCCGGGCCCCTCACGCAGCACCGGTGGGAGGGGACGTCCGGGCCAATGGGGAGCAGCGCTCAGGCAATCCCTGCGCCTCCTCAATCTCCTGTCATCCGAGATACCGCGGCTCGATGTACCTGGCGTGCAGCACTCACCCACGGTCCTCCAGGCGGCCAGAGTTTCCCACTTCAGAGCCAGGTAAGAACACAGGGGCCAAGGAGAGGGCTGCACCACAGACCGGTGCCCGGTTAAGCTGCTAGGTTCAACTCAATTGTCACAGAATATTTTAGAGGGGTAAAGGTGGAATGCAGTCGCAGATAGCCGAGGTTCCCGGCGTTAAACACGTCTTGTTTTTATGTCCAGGCAGATGGAAGCATTCTACACCTAGAGCTGGTAAAGCTTCCTTCGTATACAGCTGTCAGGAGAAAGGCTGCTTAGGATAAATAGCAGTACTAGGTATGGACAGCGGGCAGAGAGCCGTCTCTTCCCTTCTCCTCCCCAGCCTTCCACCAGAGTATAGTAGTTTTAGATTCAACCTCTACTAGGGAATGAGGGGGAATTAAGTCCTTGTAAAGGCTGCTACGTGCAGCTTAGTGCAATGGAGTGGCACCAAAAAAGATTCCGGTAGCGATAATTCTGGCTATGCAAGCCGCCCAGGGTCCAAGGGTTTAGGCGCAGAATTCCCGCCACTGAGCTTGCAGGAGAGGTGAGCCAGAACAGGTGTCTCACGTGACCACACACCTGAGCTCCTCCTCCGGATCTCCAACAGAGCATGCAATTTTAAGCAACTTTCTAATTCTAGGGGTCAATGTATTATAGTGCGAGCGGACATGATACGACTTATTGTATCATGTCTGCTGCACATCGATAAATGCCGACTGCATACGCTGTCTGCATTTATCATTGCACCAGCAGTTCTTGTGAACTGCTGGTGTAATGCCGCCCCCTGCAGATTTGCGGACAATCGTATTCAGTCAGGTTGATTTCTGTTCGCAGCCTCAGAGCAGGCGGACAGGTTATGCTTCATAACTAAACACGGGGCATCAAGCTCCATATGGAGCTTGATAAATTGACCCCTATTAGCAAATTTTCTTCATTATCTTGCTATATTTGCTTGAAAAATCAGGAAAGCTAAGGAGCCGGCCTATTTTTGGTTTAGCACGTGGGTTGTGCTTGCTGATTGGTGGCTAAATGTACCAACCAATCAGCAAGCACTATCCAGGGTGCTGAACCAAAAATGGACTGGATCATTAGCTTCGATTCTTGCTTTTTTCAAATAAAGATAGCAAGATAATGAAGAAAAAATGATAATAGGAGTAAATTAAAAAGTTGCTTAAAATTGCATGCTCTATCTGAATCATGAACAAAAAAATATGGGTTTAGTATCCCTTTAAAACTGATATTTGGTCTAAACAAAGTGTTGTTTATAAATGATAACCCACCAATAGTGTACCATCTACAGTGGCGATTTTCTGCCAGATCTACTCATATTTACAATGGCCCAAAGAATACAGTAGTGTTGTACTAGCTTCCGGTTTGGCAAAAATATATGCCACTTCCAGTAAAAAAAACTTTAGGATTCTAGGATATATAATCCGTCGGGTAAAGAGTCTAAAGGCACTACTTGAAAGCTTATATAGTTAGTATCAGTGCCCTGACATGGGGCTAGATTACGAGTGGAGTGGTAATTACTGCTCCTTCTTGCAAGCTAACTCTGCCCGGCCTCTGCTCTTTGCATGTGTTAGGTAGTGCATATATTAAGTTGAAATTGGTAGATTGCGACTGCTTTAACATACTCCCCCATAGACTTTAATGGAGAGAAAAAAGTGGAAAAAACCTAACACCCATACTCACACACTAACCCTAATTGCCATAAAACCCTACTCTAATTACCCTTAAACCACCCCATAGCCCACCACATAGTACCCGCAACACTATTAACCCCTATACCAATACACCATCAGATCACAAAATACCCCGCTAATGTATTAACTCCTAAACTGCCACAACCACCATCACAAAATACTTGCTACACTATTAACCCCTAAAGTGCCAAAACCCCATTGCAAAATACCCCTTTACACTATTAACCTCTAAACCTTCACACCCTCACATTGCAAAATACCCAATAACATTTGAGCCCCCTAACCAGATAACCCCGCATCAGTTACACATGAATATTTTTTAGCAATAAGTTCTTGATTTTAATACAATTTTCACAGTAAGTATATTAAGATGTCCTTGTGTTATTTATCGAAGATTAGCGTGAATGAAACGTGATCACCAGTGAACACTCTGGCCTCTAGTTATCAAGCTCTGTAATTTGCTTGCCTTCGCTGGCCCAATACGCCCGCCTAAGCCGCCACGGACCTGAATACGCTCGCCAAAGTTGTTAAAAAAGCTGTGCAAAAGCTGTGCATCAAGTACAGGGCGATGAGCAGCGGACTGTGATAGTTATCACACATCGATCTCGCTGCTCTTCGGCTTTTCTACAGCTTTATTAATACCCCTGTCACTAAGCACTCACACTATACTATACTATTCTACCCCCTATACCGGCGCCCCGGAGCCCCCCACAACTAAATAAAGTTAGTACCCCCTAAATCGCCACTCCTAGACCACGCCGCAACTATAATAAATGTATTAACCCCTAAACCGCCACTCCCGGACCCCGCCGCAACTATAATAAATGTATTAACCCCTAAACCGCCGCTCCCGGACCCCGCCGCCACCTACATAATACCTATTAACCCCTATCCTGCCCCCCCATACCGCCGCCACCCATAATAAATTTATTAACCCCTATCCTGCGGATCCCGGACCTCGCCGCAACTAAATAAATTGTTTAACCCCTAAACCGCCGCTCCCGGACCCCGCCGCCACCTATATTAAACTTATTAACCCCTAATCTGCCCCCCCCTACACCATTGCCACCTATATTAAATTAATTAACCCCTATCCTGCCCCCCTATACCGCTGCAACCTATAATACAATTATTAACCCCTAAACCTAAGTCTAACCCTAACCCTAACACTCCCTAACTTAAATATTAATTAAATAAATCTAAATAACATTACTATTATTAACTAAATTATTTCTAGTTAAAACTAAATACTTACCTTTAAAATAAACCTTAATATAGCTACAATCTAACTAATAATTATATTGTAGCTATTTTAGGATTTATTTTTAGGATTTTTTTTATTTTACAGGCAAATTTAAATTTATTTTAACTAGGTACAATAGCTATTAAATAGTTATTAACTAATAATAGCTACCTAGTTAAAATAAAGACACGTTTACCTGTAAAATAAAAACTAACCTAAGTTACAATTACACCTAACACTACAATATCATTAAATAAATTATTCCTATTTAAAACTAAATACTTACCTGTAAAATAAACCCTAAGATAGCTACAATGTAATTAATAATTACATTGTAGCTATTTTAGGATATATATTTATTTTACAGGCAACTTTGTATTTATTTTAACTAGGTAGAATAGTTATTAAATAGTTATTTAGTAAAGATAAAATAGATAGAGGCGCCAATGGTGCAGATCAATGAGGAATCTCAAGGGGTACCAATAAGAGATATACACAGGGTACTCACTTGTGGAAAAGGCAATCCATTATGCCTATAGGAGCAGACTGGATTTCTACAGAAGTCCAGCTAGCTGATCAAGGCCTCAACAAGCAACTCCAGGGTGCAGGATATCTACAAGTCCAGGTTGTAGACCAATACAAGGTGTGCAGGCAGGATGGTAGAAATAGGGGAAATCACCCTATTCGTAGCGTAGCACCAAGATATGATAGACACTTAAAAGTTGATAATATAAAAACAAATTTATTTAAAAATTGTAAAATACACAACTTTTTATAGTGCCAAATAAAATCTTGGATAAAAGGAGAAACAATGCAACGAGTTTCTCAGTAAAAACTGTTTCATCAGGCATGTTTCACATCAATACATTTAGTCCTTATATAGGGCTACGCTACTAAACACACCCCTAAACACACCCCTCTCAAAACCTATAGTACAACCAATCAAGACCCTTCATTTGCAAACACCCCCTTACTGCAGTGTTGTTTGAACCATGAATATATTAAAAACAAGTATAAAATATGTTTTTTTGACAATGGGGTGATACCCTATGCTTGTCTCCTTTACAAATAATGTTTAAAGTGTTTATACTTATAATTTAGAGTGTGGTAATTCACTAATTTGTAAGTATTCCTTTCCTTCGTAATTAGAGGCTACTGATAGGTGATTATAACTGTCAATCATGTGTACTGCTGATAGAAGGCTCAATTGGCCAATCCTATAAGCCGCAGTGAATGTGACTCGCTATCCAATTACATTCAGGCAAGCGAACACACCCAATGATCCACCACTTGCTAACAGACTAGGGAGCATGCGTGATAAATGCTTACTCTATTGGTGCTGCCATGAATTATGTAGCATAGATACCAAATGGCCCCCATATTGTTGTTAGCAACCATTTCGTTACTATCCACCGCAGCAACCTCAGCGTGTCATCACTCTAACCAGTATACTGAGTGATCGTGAATATGAAGACAAACATAAAAGTGATCCGATGTATACCTAACTGTAGGAATCCCTTGTATATTGCCCATTGATGGTATCTTACTATAAGTAGGCACATGTTAACCTATCACTATCATTAGTAGCCGCTATGTACCCAACAGGTTAAAAATCGGATACATATGCTGTGTGGTCTCCGCAAAGCTTGGAGTGCAGTATTAGCAACAGTTGTTATAGCGATCTAACTGGGGAGCCCCTAGGGTATTACCGAATAGCGATATCTAACTGTGTGTATACAGTCTACAAACAACCATAATAAAGGTATGTTACGGGGCATAGGTATCTCTAAAAATACATAGCCCTGTTAAAGTTCTATACATGTGGAAATATTATAAGTGACTTGAGTGTGTGATTATAATAAAATATAATAAAATATAATAATATAATAAAGTGCCTAATCAAATACCCACTTAAGATGATTAGCTGTATAAAAACAAGAATGTGACATTTAGACTACTGTTAGTATGAGTGTGTATATACCAAATGTGGGGGAGGGGGAAGTGTACTGTATTTATTTTATTTATTTTGCTTGTTGAGGCCTTGATCAGCTAGCTGGACTGCTGTAGAAATACAGTCTGCTCCTATAGGCATAATGGATTGCCTTTTCCACAAGTGAGTACCCTGTGTATATCTCTTATTGGTACCCCTTGAGATTCCTCATTGATCTGCACCATTGGCGCCTCTATCTATTTTATCTTTACTACAGATCGTCCATCATTGTATGTTGTTAGAGAGCTGCCTACCGAACCATTTCTACAAATTTCTACAATCAAACACGTTTGTTCAGCAATCAGGATCTCAGCTGACATTTCATTGGACTCTATTACACCATAGAAATAATAACAATATACATTTGTTGTCAAATCATATAGTCATTGCGCTATTTATATAATATATATCACATTGTATGTCTATCTTGTCACTTTATATCATTTTTTATCACCTATAGCGCCTCCTAGAGGATTTCAGGGAATCTTTGGGTGTTGACATGTTTCCCTTATTTCCTCATTTTTTATTAAATAGTTATTAACTATTTAATAACTACCTAGCTAAAAGAAATACAAATTTACCTGTAAAATAAATCCTACATTTAAACCTAACACTACACTATCATTAAATAAATTACATTAATTAACTACAAATACCTACAATTAAATACAATTAAGTACAAAAAATAAAAAAACTAAGTTACAAAAAATTTAAAAATATTACAAGATTTTTAAGCTAATTACACCTAATCTAAGCCCCCTAATAAAATAACAAAGCCCCCCAAAATAAAAAAATGCCCTACCCTATTCTAAATTACAAAAGTTAACAGCTCTATTACCAGCCCTTAAAAGGGCCTTTTGCGGGGCATGCCCTAAAGTAATCAGCTCTTTTGCCTGTAAAAAAAAATACAACCCCCCCAACATTAAAACCCACCACCCACATACCCCTACTCTAACCCAAAACCCCCTTAAATAAACCTAACACTACCCCCCTGAAGATCTCCCTACCTTGAGTCGTCTTTACCCAGCCGGGCCGAAGTCATCATCCAAGGGGCGCTGAAGAGGTCTTCCATCCGATAGAAGTCTTCATCCAGGCGGCATCTTCAATCTTCATCCATCCGGAGCGGAGCCTTCTTCAAATGAGCCGATGCGGAGCCATCCTCTTCCAACGACGCCTACCCGACGAATGGATATTCCTTTAAGTGACGTCATCCAAGATGGCGTCCCTCGAATTCTGATTGGCTGATAGGATTCTATTAGCCATTCGGAATTAAGGTAGGACAAATCTGATTGGCTGATGCAATCAGCCAATCAGATTGAGCTTGCATTCTATTGTCTGTTCCGATCAGCCAATAGAATGCGAGCTCAATCTGATTGGCTGATTGGATCAGCCAATCGAATTGAACTTGAATCTGATTGGCTGATTACTTTGGGGCATGCCCGCAAAAGGCCCTTTTAAGGGCTGGTAATAGAGCTGTTAACTTTTGTAATAGGGTAGGGCATTTTTTTATTTTGGGGGGCTTTGTTATTTTATTAGGGGGCTTAGATTAGGTGTAATTAGCTTAAAAATATTGTAATATTTTTAAATTTTTTGTAACTTAGTTTTTTTATTTTTTGTAACATTTTTTTTTATTTTTTTACTTTAGTTAGTTTATTTAATTGTATTTAATTGTAGGTATTTGTAGTTAATTAATTTAATTTATTTAATGATAGTGTAGTGTTAGGTTTAATTGTAACTTAGGTTAGGATTTATTTTACATGTAAATTTGTATTTCTTTTAGCTAGGTAGTTATTAAATAGTTAATAACTATATATATATATATATATATATATATATATATATATATATATATATATATTATTTTATTTACTTTATTTATACAAATATTTTACCAGGAAGGATATATTTAGATTTCTCTTGTTTTCAAGTATGTCCTGGGATCACAAAACATCGCAATTGATACAATAGGGTACAATAAAATACAAAAACAATAATAATACACAATAAATGCCAAAATTAACATAGAACAGGTAGGAAATATATAATCAACCTTGACAGGTGCATTCTGTTTTGAGATATATAGAGAGGGATCTCTTAAAGGATATTAGGCTTGGGGAAGGTTTGAAAGTGTGCGGGAGGTCATTCCATAACTGTGGCGCTCTGTAGGAAAAGGAGGATTGAGCTGCTTTCTTTTTGTATTGAGGCAAGCTAAATTGTGTGCTGCTACTGGATCGGAGGTTATAGGAGGTGGGAATAGCAGGGCAGAGCATTCTGCTCAGGTAGGGTGGGAGCTTCCCAGAAAGGCTCTTAAACACAAGGCAGGAAAGATGGAGGGTGCGTCTGGATTCCCGCGACAGCCAGTTTAGTTCTTTTAGCATGTCACAATTGTGTGTCCTATAGTTTAATTGTAGCACAAAGCGGCAGAACGAGTTATACAACGTATTAAGTTTTTTAAGGTGGTGCAGGTGCGTATACTATGTCCCCATAATCCATGATAGGCATCAGCATTTGCTGTACACTCTTTTCTTTTACTGTAGGGCTGAGGCAGGATTTGTTTCTGTACAGGGCACCTAGTTTTGGATAAAGTTTAGATGCAAGTTTTTCTATGTGGAGGCCAAAAGATAGATTAGGGTCTAACAACATACCAAAGTATTTGAAATAGTGGACTGTGGTCAGCGTGCAATTGGATTTTGTTTTGATGCGTAGATGAGAATTTTTTAATTTGTGTAATTTAGGTCTCGTTCCAAAGATCATTGTGACTGTTTTGTCAGTGTTTCGGAAGAGTTTGTTTTTTGAGATCCACTTTTCTACCTCTGTGAACTGGTCTTGGAGCACTGTTTCAAGCTGCTGCAGATCGGAATTGTTTGCATAGATTACCGTGTCATCTGCATACATGTGTACAGTTGAGGATTTGCAGACATTAGGCAGACCATTTATAAACCATGTAAATAGTAGGGGGCCGAGAATGGAACCTTGGGGAACACCACACATGACTGGGAGAGGGAGGGAGTCATTGTTAGAAATGGAGACATATTGTGATCGATCCGATACATATGATCGAAACCAGGTTAACGGAGGATCAGCAATACCAGAGTTTTTTAGTTTGAGCAGTAGTATGTCATGGTCTACTGTGTCAAAGGCCTTTGCAAAATCAAGGATAATAGCTCCAGTTAGTTCACCTTGTTCCATGCCAGTTTGGATGTTGTTGCAAACTTTTAGGAGGGCAGTTGTAGTGGAGTGATTCAGGCGAAAACCTGATTGATCAGGGGTCAGATAGTTAGAAAGTTGGTAATACTCACATAATTACGTATGGACGCAAACCAAGGTTAACTCCCCACTTTTATGAATAGGCACTACTCATGCAGTTTTCCAGAGTTTGGGTATGTATACAGACATCAATGATTCATAATTAGGGTTGTGACAGGCTTAGCAATTGCCGGCGCACTGAGCTTCAACAGCATTGCTGGGATTTGATCAGGTCCAGACTGGTTTTTCATTTTTAGATAATTAAGGTGTTTATACACATACACATATTTAAATATGCATGTATCTCAAAGTTAAAGCCCTTTGCCTGGGATCTTATATCTTTGAGCCTTTATAACTTTTTTGTGCAATATTTTTTTTAAATCATTTTTATTAGATGGTGTAACTGTACTTTGTAATGCATTTTTATTCCAAATTCTTTTTTATTAGAGAGAAAAGAAAAAGAAAAAATATAATGATCATGTGAATTACATGTTACATTCAAAAGGTACAGAAACAACAAATTTAGCTTAACCATGTGTAAACAGTTCAATTCTTGTACAAATGATTCTCAGATTTTATATTAACAAAAATAATTAGTAACTTCAGGTCCCACAGGGAATGCATGGTATTGAAATTCCGTTACAGAACAGTATAACAAGTCAAATAGTGGTCCGACACTCCTATGTTTATGTCTCTTATAAACCATAGGTCATCTATTGTAGTATGCCTAACCTTGGCTTCGATTTTATTGCTGGCATCTCTCTTTCCTCTAATAGATACTGGTCCCATATATCTTGGGCTGCAATGTATGGGTCTCTCGTGTTATTTTTATAGGAGCCGTATTCCTCCAACTCCATTAACTCTGATACTCTGCCTCTCCACATGTGTAGAGTTGGGGGTGTATTGGATTTCCAATGTTTGGCTATGATAGACTTTACACTATTTATCATTATTTGAAATAATATTTGGTGGGTTTTAGAAGGGAACTTCCAAGACTTATTAAGTAGGAAGATTAGCGGGTCTAAGGGGATGGTAACCCCTAAAGCATATTCCATTTCCTCAACGCTATCTCTCCAAAGTTTATTAATAACGTTACACCACCACCACATTTGGCCCATTCTGCTACCCACATGCCCGCATCTCCAACATCTATTTGTTACTGTAGGATAAAGCCTATGTAGACGTCTTGGTGTAAGATACCAGTTGTGGAGAATCTTGTAATTTAACTCGACTAAGTAAGCTGACGAAGAAGATGCTTTGGTATTTCTAAAAATATTTGCTGCCATGTGAGGAAGTATTATGGTTCCCAGCTCCCTTTCCCAAGATTCAAGAGATGTGGGGAGATTGCCTGGGGGGGGACTGTGTAATGAAGGCGTGTATCCTAGACAGAGTGTGCTTCTTTGGGAGGCTAGATGTAAATAATTTCTCTAGGTTTGTGAGGGGCCTCAACATGTTATTACTGTATTTGTGCGTCATTATATAGTGATGTATCCGTCTGTAGCTAAACCAGCTTTGGAGCCATGTATGTCCCTGTTCTAGTAATTGTTATTGAGTCTGTAGGCGGTCATTGTTCGTTATTTGGTGGATATCTAATTCTGTGATATCATTACCTGACCCATTGAATTCCCTAAGGTCTACTACAGAAAATTCATTGTTATAAATCAGGGAGGTCAAAGGGGAGGGGTTGGATGAGAGATATGGATTTTGTCTATTTGCTAAGTTCCATTGCTGGATTGTCTCTCTTGTTATAGGGTTAATAATATCTTTAACTATGGATTAAAAATTAGGTTGCCAGCATAAAGTGGACAATTTTGTCCCTGCGTTTAAGCTTTCCTCTAGATCAATCCATCTCTTCTCTGTCTTATGTATCTTCCAATCTAGTATGCGCTGAATAAAAACTGATGATCTGTAAGAGTCTATGTTTGGGACGCCTAATCCTCCCTGTTCCCTAGAACGTACCATGATCCTTGTATTAATTCTGGGTTGCTTGCCTTTCCAAATGATAGAATAAAATAGCTGCTGAACCTGGGACGTATATTTAAGTGGGAGAGGGATTGGCAGAGTCTGCAAAATGTATAATAGTCTGGGGAAGGCGTTCATTTTGATAGTGTTAATCCTCCCTAACCATGACAATCGTTTAGAATTCCAAGATGAAAGATCCCTGACAAGCGCCTTCTGAATCGGGATATAATTTAAATTATAAATCCTGTCTATGTCTTCTGCTAGCTGGATGCCTAAATATTTTATAAAATTAGTACACCCTCTAAAGGGGCAGTTTTGTTTGATCAGGAGTTCCATCTGTGGTGAAAGGGAGACTCCGAGAATCTCGGATTTAGAGTGGTTAATTAGGAAGTTTATTAGTTTATTGAATAAGCTAAGTTCCTCCATAAGTGGAGGTATAGAAATATCGGGACTGGTAAGGGTGAATAGAATATCGTCCGCGAACAAAGAAAGTTTATATTCCCTCCCTCCCACCTTCATACCTGCAACCCCATTATTAAGTCTAATCTTAGCGGCCAGATTTCTAACAAGCAAACAAATAACAAAGGGGAAAGGGGACACCCCTGGCGTGTGCCATTCGAGATTTGAAAGGGTTTTGTGAGAATACCGTTTAATGTTATATGCTCGCTAGGAAAGGTGTAAAGAGCAAAAATTCTGTGTAGCATAACACTCTCCACCCGGAAAAGCCTGTAGTGTCAGCTTAAGGAATGACCAACTAACCCTATCGAAGGCCTTTTCCACATTGGTAGAAAACCACACTGAGGGTATCCCCTCGGCTTTTGCGTGCCAAATTAATTGCATATTGTGGACTGTGTTGTTTTTGGCTTCTCTATAGGGGATGAAATCAACCTGGTCCTGGTGGTTTATTGAGGGGAGAATCAAATTCAACCTTGTTGCCCAAATTTTTGCATATATTTTAATATCGGAATTTAGGAGGGAAAATGGCCTATAGTTGGGTATCTGGTCTGTGGGTTTACCTGGCTTTGGAATAACTGTGATATGTGCTTGCAATGCTAAGGAGGAAAAAGGCTTGTTTCTATCTATGTCTTGGAAGTAAGATAACAGATGAGGGGCCAGAATACTTTTGAATTTGGAATAATAAGCGTTCCCAAAACCATCCGGGCCAGGTGCTTTTCCCATAGGGAAAACAGCTATGGCCTCCTTGAGAGAGAATGGCTGTTCTAATTCTGTCTGTTGTTCTGGGGTGAGGCAGGTGTATTTGCGATAAGTAAGCGGAGACATCCTGTTCAGTAGCAGATGGCTGATCTCTCCCTAAATTGTATAGCCCTTCGTAATATGTTCTGAATTGATCTGCTATGTCTCTAGAGGATATCCAGGTCTTCCCTCTCTGGTCCTTTATTGTCATGATATAACGTTTGTTAGTGCGGTGTCGGAGTAACCTGGCTAAAAGTTTACCCTGTTTGTTATTGCCCTCATAAAATGTTTTTTTAAGGAATAGAGCCGCACGTTTGGTCTCAGTTCCAAGAAACAAATTAAGCTGATCCTTCTTGTGTTGTATATTGTCAAGGAGGGATTGATTCCCCGGGAATCTTTTATGTATGCCTTGTAATTTGTCCAAGTCCTCTAGTAGTGTATTTAATAATTGGAATCTTTGCTTGTTTCTGGCCACTTTAAGAGCTATAATTTCCCCCCTAATAACACATTTATGGGCTTCCAATATGCACTGTGAATCAACATCCTGTGTACAGTTCAAGTTAAAATAATCAACTAAGGAGTTAGCAATCTGAGTGCATATGATCGGGTCGTTCAAAAGGGTTTCATCTAATTTCCAGAGCTTATCATGTCGTTGGGATGTAGGCCATCTAAGGGTACAACTAACCATGGCATGGTCTGACCACGTTAAAGGGGAAATGTCTGTGTGTTGGACTAGTTCTAAGCTGGTGACATCTATAAATAAGTAGTCTATCCGTGAATAGACTCTATGGGGGTGTGAATAAAATGTATAGTCTCTTGTTGTGGGGTGGGAGAGTCTCCAAGCATCATGCAATGCCAGGTTAGCTAGATTGGATTTAACTGATCTTAATAATTTTTGAGGGACCGATGACACCCCCCTAGAACAGTCAATGTCAGGTTCGAAAGCAAAATTAAAGTCGCCCCCCAGAATTAAACTACCCTTTGCGCAGTCCAATATGGAGTTTCTGATAGCGCAAAAAATTGGGGTGTTGGATTATTTGGTGCATAAATATTGGCAATCGTTATTACTTTATTATAAAGCGTTCCCACCAAAATAAGAAATCTCTATGTATGTGGGTTGACCTGAAAGGTATATTCTTCCTAATTAAAATGCCCACTCCATTGTGTTTGGTATGGTTGGATGCTAGGTAAACCTGTCCAAATTTATTTAAAGACATTGTAGGTTCTCGTCCCCTCTTAAAATGGGTCTCTTGTAGAAGGATTATATCACAATGAAGTCGCCTATATTCCCTTATCGCTGTGGATCTCTTTTGAGGGGTATTCAGTCCCTTAACGTTATGGGAAACTATTCTTACTTGCAATGGATCACCTGCCATTATTTTTGAGTCAAAGTTATTAGAGCACCTTTTTGGTAATGAGAGACCCAGAACGTGGCATATTTTTCTCTTGTAGGACCTATTGTTAACGCAATGTACTTAACAGACAAACTGCAAAAATAGAGAACACAATTTCCATACATTTTAAGACCTGTAAAATTAAAACCGCAACTTACAAACATAAGTTCAACATTTGGAATAAATTTAACTGAGTCTGCATAACTGAGACCTGTAACACTATAAATAATCACATTTAAATATATGATAGAACAAAAACCTGCGGTGTGTATATTTTTACAGTGTGCACACCATTTACTAAGGGGACGAATGGTGTTAGAAAACCTTCAGAGTTTAGCTTAATATTTTTAGTACGTGTTTGAGAGCAAGATTGGGGAGTCACGCAAAGTGATAATTATGGGATTAGAGAAGAGAGTGTTAAAGGGCCGTGAACAGCTATATTTGTTAAAAGCTGCCAGTTAACTGTGATGAATTACCAGGTTATAAATAAAGCTTGGAAAACATAACATTAAGCAGTCTACATATAGGGTGGTTTTGAGATTTTATACCGTATCTTTCAGAATATTCTCAGTCTTCATACCACTACTTATCTGACTGCCTCTCAGTCCTACTGTTGGAGGCGACTTAATTATAAGTTTAGGGAAGAAAAGTGGTAACTTAAGGGGCCGTGAACAGCTATATTTGTTAAAAGTTGTCATTTAACTGTGATGAATTACCGGGTTATCAATAAAGTTTGGGAAACATAACAATAAACAGTCTACAAATAGAGTGGTTTTGAGATATCATACCACATCTTTCAAAATATTCTCAGTCCTCACACCATTACTTATCTGACTACCTCACGGTTCTACTGTTGGAGGCGGTGGGCCTGTTTTGAGTCTCTTAGAGGGCACCTTGGACCAACTGGGACGTTGCTCCATAGGCCTATCCCTGCGTTGATCCACTTGTGGCGTCGGGAGGTCTATGACTTTCTCTGGAGGCAGCTCAAAAGTGATGTTAAACTTCTTGGTTAAAGAGTCTAGGTCATTGTGGCTTTTGTAGATTATTTGGGCTCCGTTGTGATTGATAATGAGGCTAAATGGGAAGCCCCACCGGTATCTGATGTTGTTTTCTTGAAGTTTTTTAGTGATGAACCGCACCTCCCTTCGTCTTTGTATGGTTTGAGGGCATAAGTCCTCAAATATCTGCAGCGAATGGCTGTGAAAGGAAATAGATTGCCTGGCCCTGGCAGCTTGCCAGATCTCTTCTTTTATTGTAAATTTCAACAGCTGCAGTATGACGTCCCTAGGAGGGGCAGGGGGTTTGGAAGGGGGTTTCAATGCTCTATGTATTCTCTCAATGTCCTCATTTGATATTGGAGCAGATCTGGGTAGCAAATATTGGAATAATTCTTTAACATAGGATTTTAGGTGTTCTTGCGGGACCTCTTCCGGGATACCCCTGATTCTTAAATTGTTCCTCCTCCCTCTATTGTCTAAATCTTCCAACTTATCTTGCAAGGTCTGGATAATAAAGTCCTGAATAGATAGTTGTTGAATGTTAGAACTGACTAGGTTATTTAAGTTATCCTGGCCATCTTCGAGGTACTCTATTCTTGAGCCCATTTCATTCAGGTCTTTTTTTAAGTCTCTTATTTCCTCTTTAATGAAGGTCTTAAGTGACTCAATATCTGTCTTGGAGGGCAAACTTGCTATCTGAGACTAAATGGAAATCAGGGAGTCTCTCTGAAGACCCGCCGTTTCTGAGGATGTTTCAGCAAAGTTAGCCTCTTGTGGCTGGGGTTGTTCTGACGCGAAGCCATTCTGAGTATGAAAAAAAAGTGGAGACCGATGGGGTTAGGGCAGGGTTTTTATTTTGTTTATCCGGCTTATTTCCCTTTTTAGAAGCCATGTCACCAATTTGAGGTTTAGGATAGGGCTATGTGGCGCTGCGGTGTTATCTCTTTAAGGGGATACTATCCCTGGATAGGGTGCAAAGCACACAAACAAGCTGAGTTTACTCTATGCAGAGTGTTGTGGGCCTTTATCTTTCTTGTTCTTGTCTCCGCACACAATCACTGCCTGTGCTTATGAAATATCCCCCACAAGGGTGCCTGATAAACTGTGAAATCAACTCAGAGGTTTTGCCCCACCTATGAGAGCAGCAGTCACTTATGGGGCAAAGTACACTGGTATGTGAAATGCCTTTTGTTTGTACTCCACTATCGTACTAGCCTTTATCTCGGCAGCAAATCTGTGGATATATGTCTTCACCCACGTGGTTGTCAATGGCACCTTATAATTATTAGCTAGTCACTATCTCTATGTGTGGGGCTGTCTGTATAAAGTGTACCGGGTGTATAGACAAGCTGCAAGAATCTTGATAGATACCGCTTCTGTTGGCGCTCTTTTATTATTATTTGTTTGTTTTTTGTTTTTTCCCCCAGTAATACTGAGCTTCCCTTGCATATGAGGCGATCCCCACGTGGGTGCCTTTTATGTTGCGAGTCAGAATTATATTGAGCCGCAGAGCGGTAAAACCCTTGCCCAGAATCAAGCCCCCAGGTGACCTCTTAACTATTATTATTAGGGCTTGTGTATTTGGGCTTACTACAAATTACTGTGCCCTGTACCTTTAAGCAACTGTCTCCCAGAGCGGGTTTCCATAGCTCCCGACAACCGCTCACTCTGCTGTAAATGGCTCGCTCTCCGGCTGACAGTAATCAGTATCACCGGAGTTGTGATGAGTAGAACTTTGGGCTGTTTGCGGTATGATCACTCTTCTTGTGTAGACAGGCTGACCGGAGGAGAGACAAGATGGTGCCCACTTCCCCTACGGACCTGTTCTCTTCTTTGCGTGAGAGCGGATTGCTCTGTCCACAAAAGTCAGGAGGGTGACTGTGCAAGCACCACGGCTCCCTGCTCGTCTTCTTGTGAAAATTTGTCCCCAAACTTGCCGGCTAATGTACTCTGGGATCCTGACAGCTACGGAGCTCTTTCACTCAGCTGCCATGTCCCGGCACGGCGAAGCTCCGCCCCCCTCCTTTGTAATGTATTTTTGATGTGTTTTGTGTCATTTTTTTGTTTCACGAAACAGTTAACCAGAGCTCTGAAGTTGCAGTATTCCTTATAGCATAAATTGCCATTGCGATCATGCGTTAGCATTTACTTTCAATTCGTAACATGAGCGCAATATAACTTGCGAGCAAACAAATGCGAAAACCCAATATCGCCCATGCACAAACATCATTGCTCCACTCGTAATGTTATAAAAATGAAGTGCCAAAGTTTTGTGTCCATAAAACACTGGGTTCCGCCATGTTGTTACAAATGCATAACTAGAGGGATAAACCAATGACTGTGTGAAATATAGAAGCCTACGCTTATACTTTTATTGGGAATTAGAAAGCCCACAATTTCAAGAAATACATTTCAGGGAAAGTAGACAAAATACAAAATGAAAGTATATGGTAAAGCTTTTTAATTACATAAAATTAAACATGTTATATTACATCTTTAAAGGGTTTAATGTCCATACAAAGTGATGGTAAACTTTCAGCTTTGTATAAACAGATCCTGCAACATTTAAGATGGAGTTTAATTTATCAGTTGGAATAAAGATACTCTATAACTTACTTTTTAATGTAGCACTGAAATTCAAATACCCCTGGCTTCGGCCACCCACTTTAAAAGTCTTTTTTTTTAGTGAGCTAATGGGTTGAACTTAGCCACACACAAAAAAAAATTGTGTTAAAGGGACAGTCTACACCAGAATGTTTATTGTTTAAAAAGATAGATAATCCCTTATTACCAATTCCCCTAGCTTTGCATAACCAATACTGTTATATTAATAAACATTTTACCTCTGGGATTACCTTGTATCTAAGCCTGCCTCATTATTTCAGTTCTTTTGAAACACTTACATTTTAGCCTATCAGTGCTGGCTCCTAGGTAACTCCACATGCATGAGCACAATATTATCTATATGACACACATGAACTAATGCCCTCTAGTGGTGAAAAACTGTCAAAATGTATTCAGATAAGAGGCGGCTTTTAATGTTTTAGAAATTAGCATATAAGCCTACCTAGGTTTAGCTTTGAACTAACAAAGCAAAATTGGTGATAAAAGTAAAATGGAAATGTTTAAAATTGCATGCACTATTTGAATCAGGAAAGTTTATTTTGAACTAGACTTTCCCTTTAAGTGCCGTACAGCTAGATCACATTTTGGAAAACAGTTCAAACTAGTAGTTCACAAAAAAAATATTTTTGAAGTGGACAGCCGGAGTGTAGGGTATTTGAAATTCAGCTCTACATTAAAAAGTAAGTTTTAGAGTATCTGTATTACAACTGAAGAATTAAACTCTGTCTAAAATATGTCTAACATTCCAGATCTGTTTAAACAAAGCGGAAAGTTTAATTACTTTAACTATAGCTGAGTAACCATATTTGTATATTTTGTTTTATATTTTGATTTTTCTTTGCATAAATGTTTTGTAGATGATCAAATTATATAGCCCATCTGTGAGTGTTTTTGTAACAATGTATAGTTTTGATTATTTTTTAATAACATTGTGCTGATTTTCAAACTCCTAACCAAGCACCAAAGTATCAGATATAGAGGCCTATTTATCATATGTCTGTCGGACCTGATCCGACAGTGCGGGTCAGGTCCGACAGACATCGTTGAATGCGGAGAGCAATAAGCTCTCCGTATTCAGCATTGCACCAGCAGCTCACAAGAGCTGCTGGTGCAACGCCGCCCCCTGCAGACTTGCGGCCAATCGGCCGCCAGCAGGAAGGTGTCAATCAACCCGATCGTACTCGATCGGGTTGAATTCTGGCGATTCCTGTCCGCCTCATCAGACAGGCGGACAGGGTTATGGAGCAGCGGCCTTGATAAATGGGCCTCATAGACTAAGTCTACAGATTTCTGCTTTCTTTTTTTTTGTGTAATGGGTCTTTTCATATGCAGGGTAGTGGGGGGAGTGGTTGTTCTTCCTGCTTTCTTAGCCCCTTTCAATGGGTGTCTCAACCTAACCTCAGTAACCGTGCTAAATTGGGAGCTTCTAAATAAGGTTTTAAAAGGTTTTATATTGGATTTTAAGATCAGTATCTGTGCATATTCTTCTTTATTGTCTATTAGATGCAGCTATAAGCAAATTGGTGTATACTGTCCCTTTAAGTTTAAAGGATTACTTTCTGTTATAAGTTTTAAGCTAAACAACTAACATATTAAAATTAATAAACATTAATTAAAACCTACTGACCTATATTTTCTCCAAAACAAAGTTTCATAACGTTCTAAAAGTTATATCTTTTATTCGCCGATGATGTCACATTATCCTGCCCACTATTTTCAGCACTGTGTGTTCAAAATACTTAAACCAATAACTTTGTGTTTAAAGCGCCATTTTGAAACCTAGGTATTGTAAACTGATTGGTACAGAGCAAAGGATACCCACGGAGTGGGTTTGGAAAACAATTAAATTTGCAGACAAGATTTCTGATATACGGTAGAGATATGTTAATGAAATGCTATTGATAAAAAGTGTATTTGGGGTAGTTAGTAACAGGCATAGAAAATATTTACTTACAGTGGCCCTTTAAGGTTTCTTGAAAATCCATTGCAAATTATATTCTTATAATTCTTACAGTGCAATGCAGATATCATACATTTTGTAATCATATCACTCTTTTATTTCTAAAATATACTCAAATTATACATTTTATCATCCAGTTCCTTGTTACTGATGTCAAAGCATCAACATTACTGCTTTCCTAACAAAGTTTAATTTCTTCTCTTGAACCCATTGAACCTCAGTTTATAATATCCCTACAGACATATTATATCTGAATCTTCTACAATTTCATTAAATATCTCCTTTTTAACTCACCAAAGCACTTCTGCCTGTAGGAAACATAAAATGTAACTGCTTATATATATGTGTTTGCAGAAATGTCTCATCCTTTCTCATTGCTTCAAATCTCCTTATATTTGATACATTTTATAATGTAATAAATATATTTAATTACAAATCTAGGTACCATAGTTATATTAGTGTGAAGAAGAATTTAAATCCCCCTAATAATAATGTTAATATTCACATTCCTCTCTTGATTAGTGGAACATTTTGTTCCTGATATGCACAAATGGTTCATTGACTTCTGCATTGCTTCAAGGTTATCTTTTTCTCCTTTCTATCAGTTTGCATTGTTGCGATACTCAAGTCTTTGCTACTTGCTACATTATTGTTTTGTAATTCGTTTTCTTAAATCTAGTTAAATGCAAGTAGCATTCAAAACTCACTTTCAGTCAAGCATTCAAACAAATCTTAAACCCTCATATTTTAGTAAAGGGAAAAGTCTGTATGTACTGCTCTAAAACTGTGAAGAGTTTGGGCTGAAAAAAAAGTTACACTAAGCAAACAAAAAAAAAGGTTTCCCACCTACACTATCCCCCCTACAAAAAGGTTTCCCACCTACACTATCCCCCCTACAAAAAGGTTTCCCACCAACATTATCCCCCCTACACTATTAACCCCTAACCCGCCAGAGACATACCATCACAAATGATCCCCACTACACTATTAACCCCTAAACCACCACATAACACTGCTATAAACTTCCTACAGTATTAACCCCTAAACTGCCACATATCCCATCACAACTTACCCTGCTACACTATTAACCCCTAAACTGCCACAGACCCCACCACAAATTACTAATTAACCCCTAAACTGCCACACACTCACTGCAATAAACTCCCTACACTATGTAACACTAAACTCCCTACACTATTAACTCCTAAACAACCATACACTGCAACTCTATAAACTCCCTACACTATTAACCTCTAAACTGCCACATCCACGACTGCAATGATCCATACTCTATTAACCCCTAAACTACCACACCCTCATCACAAACTACCTCTAAACCTGTTAACCCCTAATTACCACAACCCCCATTGCAAACTACCCTCTAACCTCCTAACAGCTAACCCCCCTAAGACCCTTAAGTTGCAAAAAAAAAAAATACTAGCATTACCAATTTTTTTTTTACCAGAAATAAAAACCCCAACCAGTAGAAGCCTGAAGATTTGTTAAGCAGTGCCCTAGGTGAAGAAATTATCTCTTTTGTATAAAAAAAAAACCCTATAAAAAAAATCAAAGTAACCCCCCATCCCCTCAAAAAAAAAAAACTATCTTTAATAAACCTAACCTAAAAATTGTCCTGAGAAGGGCATTTGTTGGGCATTGCCCTGAAGTAATCACAGCTCTTTTGCTCAAACAATAATAAAATAAAAACAATCTCGGTACAAAGCAGCATACTCCTTTCTCTGGACATTATGCATGATGGATATCCAACATTAATTTATCTGCCTGGCAGTTGGATTATTGGATATGTAGTGTATCTGTGTATATGTTTTTTTGTGGGGGTTTTTTGCAATAATTTTCTTCTGGAAACATCTTTGGAAAAGATTGTGAAAGCACCATTGTCATGGCAAAGGGTTAGCCTGCCCTGTATCAGTCACTAGTTTGTAATGTAAAGGGTTAACTAATAATTTAAATTTTTAATCAGATAGTCACAGCCAAGCCACTTCAGGCAAGTTTGTAAGTTCAGTAAGTGCAAGGGTTAACAAAACAATCCATAGTCTGTACCAGACCCATAAAAATGCCCACAGCACACCTTTAATGCCACCCACACTAAACTATCTCTGTTGCTACCATTTAGGATTACTATGGGCCAGATTGCAGGTGGAGCATTATTTAATGCTACCGCTTGAGCATTAACTGCATGCATCAAACTGTGAAACTGAATTAAGTTTCCTAAAGTCATTGCAGAACCGAATTGATCCATCTGGTTTTAGCACCAGAACAGTTGGACTGGACCAGTTACTATGAGATTCCTCAATGACATTTAGGTCTTGCATTTTCTTTATCTCTGCTCTGACTACCTCTCGTTTGGCCTCTGAGATTCTATAGGGTTTTACATTTACAGTTACCGCAGGATCTGTAATAATATCATGGAAAATCTCCTGGGTTCTACCTGGTTTAGTAGAAAAAACATCTTGCCTCTTCAGTTTGCTCAGGAGAAAGATTCACGGCAATTTTAACCACTAGGTTTGGACATAGGGGAATCTCTCTGAGATTATCCTCTAATGCTACACAAGACTCCCTCTCCTTCCATTTTTTGAGGAGATTTATATGAAAAATTTATATGAAAAATCTGTTCTTTTTTTTCTGCGTCTTGGCTGACTAATCTTATAATTTACAGGTCCTACCTTTTCTAGGACTTCATAGAGGCCCTGCCAATGTGCCAAGAGTTTACTCTCTGCTGTGGGCACTAAGACCATCACCCTGTTCCCTGGCTGAAATTGCCTAAAAGTAGCACTGTCATAATTAAACTTCTGGGCCCCTTGAGCCTTTTCCATATGCTGGCGAACCAAGGGCATAACGTGAGCCATACACTCCCTCATCATATCCAAATGTTGAACCACTGTAGACCCTGGAACTCCCTGTTCTTCCCAAACTTCTTTAAAAATATCTAGTAAACCTCAAATGGAGAATAACCAGTGGAACTTTGGGGAACCTCTCGAATCCCTTCCATCCTTACTAACCACTTTTCTCAACATTCCTTTAAGGGTTCGATTAAATCTCTCCACAAGACTGTCAGTCTGTGGGTGATAACCCGAGGTTCTTAATGTTTGAATCTTTAACAGCTGGCACATCTCCTTCATAAGTCGGGAGACAAAAGGAGTACCTTGATCAGTCAGTATTTGTTTTGGGATGCCTACTCGTGAAAACACCTGAACTAACTTTTTCGCTATGTTTTTGGTAGTTGCCTGACGTAAGGGTATAGCTTTAGGATAATGGGTTACCTAATCAAGTATTACCAAAATATATTTGTGACCCCTAGCAGATTTTTCTAATGGACCCACTAGATCCGTACCAATCCTCTCAAATGGAGTATAAATTATTGGGAGCTGTACCAGTGGTGTCCTTAGTTTAGGTTTTGGGACTGTCAGTTGACACTCAGGACAAAAGGCACAAAACCTTTTTACATCCTCATAAATCCCTAGCCAATATAACCATTTTAGTACCCTCTTCCTTGGTCACTCGATAAAGAAGGTCATTTTTAAGGATAAAACAGGGGAAAGTTTTTCTAGGTTGACTACCCACTGGTACTCCATTTACTTCTACTACCCGACTTTGGACATTTTATAGTAAGAGATCATTTGCCTGCTTGGGCCCGAAAGAACTACTAGAAGCATCACAGGGAAATTATACACAGGTTCATTCCCTTGCTCAGGTTCAGGTTCCTTTTGATCTCTTGTTAGCTCCTCTTCTCTAACCTGAGTAGCCACCCCTTTATTATACTGTTTTCACCACCCATTCCACAAAGCCTCACATAAGGCTTTATTAAACCTATCCTTATTTTCTCGGCATTCTTGCCGAGTTTTGCAGAGTTTTGGGTTTTCTAAAAATAAATCAGAATGAGTAAATGGAAATACATCATGGGAACTTTCAGTAACAACTTCAGCCTCTAGTTCTCTCAAAGACACCTGGCATTGTATCAAAGCTTTAAACCCAGGATAGGTTCTGCCTATAACTAAAGGATAGGGCAATTTTGGCACAACCACGGCCACACCATTTCCCCTCTTGTATAACACAATTACTACTATCCTGGCCGTAGGATAATTCACAGTGCACCCATATATACAAAGTACCCCGACTGCATCATTTTTTTTTTAAATGAGATTTCTTAATAAGGGTGCCTGACACTAATGTTACTGCACTACCAGAGTCCACTAAAGCAATAGTTTTAGATCCATTGACAAGAGCAGTTACGGAAGGGTTGCACACTTTTCCCCCATGCCTGTCAAGTATATGAGTCCACAAAAGTCCTTTGTGTGGAGATTAGGGCACCTTGCCTTCACATGTCCTTTCTCTCCACATCAAAACCTCTGTAACCATAAAACAGGTTACAGAGGTTTTCCTGAAATCCATCTGTTTTAGGTCATCATAGATCTCAAAGTTCACTCTTCATGGATGAGGACTCATTCCAGGCCGGACTTCCTCATCCTCCATCTTAGCCCTATACCTTTGGGACTGTTTAGTTGTCTGGTAGGGCACACCACCAGTGGCAGTCTTAGATACCCCAGGAGAAACTTTTACAAGGTCTTGGCAGACAAGTATCTCTCAACCTGTGTCACCATGGCATTATAAGTAGTGGGGTTACTTTGTGTGACCCATTTACAGAAACTTTAGGGTAGTTCCGGCAAAAAACAGTCAAGTACGAGGGTTTGCAAAATTTGTTCCGGTCCCTGACTATCTGGTTTCAGCCACTTTTGTGCCAAATGTCTCAAATCAAACATCTGAGTCTGTGGGGGCTTTCCTTCATCATATCGCCAGTTGTGGAAACGTTGTGCTCTCACAGTAGTAGTAACTCTCATTCTGGCTAGTATTTCTGCTTTTAGATGGGAGTAATCAGTTGCAATCAGTTGTAGTATGCTTTCTGGGCTTCTCCCAGAAGAAAAGGAGAAATTATTCCTGCCCATTGTTCCTGGGGCCAGGCCTCCCTAATTGCAGTGTGTTTAAAGGTAAGGAGATATGCCTTCACGTCATCTCCTGGAGTAATTTTCTGAAGGCAGCCACTTGACTGTATCCTGTCTGAAATACAATCTTGCACAGTAACTCCTGGGACCACAAGTTTCTGGTCTATCTCTTTAAGAATTTCTCTGTCACTTCTTCGTGCCTGCAACACCATTGCAAGCTGTGTAGCCAGCAAGCGATTGCAGTCCTGCTGTGCCTGATTAGTCTCATGCTGGACTGTTGTAGCATGTAGAAGGGCTTTTACAACATCTTCCATGTTTGCAAAGTCTGTAGTAATTGCAATGGGTTTTGCCCCTTTATGAGGGTTGACAAATTGCACTCCTAGTCAATTCCACTTCTGACACCACATGTGACAAGGCAGTTGCCAGTGCACTTAGATAATCAGTCAGGACAGCTAGTAGAATTTCAGTCTTTTTATTGCAACATAAATATTGTGGATTTACTGTCCCTTTAAATTGCAACAAAACAAATAAAAAACAGGCAAACATCAAAATAAAAGCCTACTTCCTTTTTAGGAGTCTTACTAAACAATTCAGCAGTGCTAACTACAAAAACCCTGGTTAGCTACCCTGCACCATAGTTTAAAGGGACAGTAAACCTTAAAAATAATGTTATATAATTCTGCACATAGTGCAGAATTATATAACATTATTTAAGTGCTATAGTTCTAAACGCCTTTTTTACCTTTTAATATGTAAAAATTGTGGCGCTTTTACAGACCCGCTCTCTGCTCTCTGCTGTGACAGGAGTGAGCTGCACTTAGTGCTATGGCGCGGTCGGGCCGGGCTGTGACTATACAGCTGGCCCGATGTGCTGACTAAATATTACAGACCCGCTCAGCAGATCTATATTTTTACTTATTTCCTCATAGAATCTAATTAGATTAGTTAGACATGATCTATTTCTCATAAAACCATGTTTACATGAATATGCTCATCAATATAATCCCTTATAATCCCTTCAAATATCTTCCCCACTATTGATGTCAGACTAACTGGTCTATAGCTTCCTGGATCATCTCTACTTCCCTTATTGAAGAGTGGCACCACATCAGCTTTACACCAATCCTTGGGTACCATGCCTGATAATAATGAGTCTTGAAAAATTAAGAGTAGAGGTTTGTCTATAACAGTGCTAAGTTCCCTTAACACCCTTGGGTGTATTCCATCTGGGCCTGGAGTTTTATTTACCTTAATATTATCCAATTTGTTCCTGATTTCCTCTATACATAACCCAATTAATGGTATGGGCTGGCATGTTCTATTTTGTTCCAAAGTATCATCCAATGGTTCCTCTCTTGTGTATACTGAAGAAAAAAAACTGGTTTAGTATCTCAGCCTTCTCCCTGTCACTGTTAATCATGCTACCCTCCCTGCATTTTAATGTAATTATATTGTCTTTCTTAGATTTTTTGCTATTTATGTACTTAAAGAACCTTTTAGGGTTAGATTTAGAATCCTTTGCAATTAATTTTTTTTTTTTCACATAACAACACAATTTTACTCGGTATAATAGGTAACAGGATTACATTCGAACATTCAAAGATTAAATGGCATTCCAAGAAAATCAGTTTACCAAACTTAATGGTCAAGCCTATAAGGTAGTCCTTCATCAGCTGTGTATTCGCACGTCACATGTGTTATGTATTGGTTTGTCATAGGAAAAATTTAGCTTTTTGTTTTTTCAGCATTTTGGGTAGTGTATAGCCAATTACGCCATACCCAATGAGCCTGACAGTTAAGTAAGGCAAAATAGGAAACATATACACCCACCTCTCTTAGGGCACCTCAGGTCTGACATAGCGAGGCGCTTATAGTCGTAAATAGGGGCATTATGTAGTCGGCTTTAGGTAGGTCTCCCAGGGTCCCCAGACTAGGCAAAAGACGTCTGACTGTTTCCTAATCCGGAAGACATAGTCTTCCATTGCTTTAACGTATTGTAGGTAATCAATGACTGCCTGCCATCTTGGGGGCTGCTGCTTCTTCCAATTCCTGGCAATTAACATCTTGACTGATGTCAACAGGTAGACTAACATATATCTCTTGTGTTTTGGCAGTTTTTTAACCCCCAAATGCAGAAGAGCTAGACCTGGAGTATCTGGAGTCGGGAGTTCTAGGGCCTTGCAGACCTCACAGGTTTTCAACCAAAGTGGTCGGAGTCTGGTACATGACCACCACATATGGAGCGGGGTACCTATCTCTCCACACTCTCTCCAACATAGGGGCGAATGCTCAGGGTACAGAGTCCGGAGTTTGGTCGGCACTAAGTGCCATCTGGTGATGATCTTGAAGTGGAGTTCATACATTGTGGCACAATGGAGTGTGGATTTAGTCAATTGTATCGCCTTAGTCCAGTCAAGTGTCGTAAAATTGTGTCTCAATTCTGCTTCCCAGGAGGTCATATGTCTAGTTTTCACTAGTGTGGGAGGTCCCAAGAGAGATCGGTAATGGGCAGTGAGAGGCTTGCACAGTTGCAGGTTCGCTCTCCATCTCATCTCCCAGATAGTAGGTGCCCTGATCTTTTCAACCAGGAAGCCCCATGCCTTCATCAGGGATCTTAGTCTCATAAAGTCAAACTCTAGGGGCCAGGAATGCCGAATTTAGATATCATGTCTTGGGGCAAGAGGAGATTCTCATTAAGGTAGAAGTCACTCAGAGAAGTGATCTCCAGGGCCTTCACCCCCTCTACTTAATAGTCTACTAACTAGCAACAAACATTGACAGTAAGGTAAGTGGTCCCAAGGTATATACTTTAGGACAATTCAATGGAGCATTGCCTGAAAGTGGCGGAACATGGTTACCCCACTGTCAAGCTGTGTTTCTATGTCTAGAAAACTGGCGGAGTAACCGCCTTTTCACCTAACTGTGCTGGCTAATCTATTGTACAAACAAGTCTCTCGACTTTGTGTAATATAAACAAGCAGACATTAGTAATAATAACTGTGCTGCAACGCATTAATATTTGCATATCCCTCTGTGTTGGGAGGAGAGCATATAATAAAAAGAGAGGGGAAGAATTTGGGAGAAACCACAAAACAGAAGAAACTGAAAACATCCATGCTAAGTCCTTTAGTGAACAGTAAAGGTAGTAAATCCCATAAGGGACATCTGGAACCTCAAGGGAAAACAAGGGGCCTCATTGCCCAAAGATTAGCGTGGAGTGTTGAGTGAGGTGGGGTCATGTTGCGCCTGGATCAGCAGAGGTACTGCATATGGGCGCACATTTTTCTGTGTACTGTGGAGGTTTTTTCTGGGCATTGCCCACTCTTTGGGGGAGAGGTTGCCACTCTGGGGCTGAAGCCCTCAATCCCCTGTTTGGATCTTTAAGTTGCTGGGAATCAGGCGGATCTGGCAGTAAGAAGTCCCATTTTTGCATGAGTTCTCTAGCCTGTTGCGGTGAGGAGACTGTGTATTGATGGCCTTCTTTGGTGATATGTAGCTTGACGGGGAACCCCAACGATATTTGATGGCTTTATCTCTCATTAACCTGGTATAAGGTTGATAGTGGCGCCTCAGCTGAAGAGTGTGCGGTGAAAGATCTTGGTAGACCTGTACCTCTGAATATTGGCCCGGGAGGGTTCTGCCCCCTGCAAGAGCTCGAAGGAGTTTGTCTCTGAAGGTGTAATAATGCAGGCGGATTATAACATCCCAAGGTTTATCACCTTCACTAGATCTGGGTCTCAGTGCTCTGTGTGCCCGATCCATCAACATCTCTTGACCTTCTTCTGGGCCTAATATCGTAGTGAACATCTCCCGGAGGTATTTCTCTAGATCCTGTGGGGATACCTTTCACCCGGATATTGTTGCGCCGGGTGCGATCTTCTAGGTCCGCCAATTTGACTTCAAGATCTGTTATTTGCTCAGCTAAGCATTGAGAGTACCTGAATGGTCAATCATCAAATTGGAATGGTCAATCATCAAATCCTCCTGTTTGCGCTCTATTATGTCTGTGCGCTCACCTATGGAGGCTATGTCGCGTTTCAAATCTGCGTGGCTCTTTTCAAATTTTTTAGTTAGGGAGTCA
Organism: Bombina bombina; assembly: GCF_027579735.1. Taxonomy (NCBI): domain Eukaryota; kingdom Metazoa; phylum Chordata; class Amphibia; order Anura; family Bombinatoridae; genus Bombina; species Bombina bombina. The sequence continues at coordinate 219,465,858 of NC_069500.1, forward strand.
TGATGTGAGGCCAGAAGCGTTGTGATAGAGTCCATAAGGTTGTTATTAACCTCCTTTTCAGCACGTAATGAACGTCCCACAGCCTGGGTCAAGGTCGACTCACCGGTGGTCTCAGCTGAGCTACTAGCATCTGTAAGTTCTTCATCAGAGCCAGCCTGAGATCTGGAGAGAGGATTACTGAAGTGATCCACCATTGTACGCTTAGGGGTATTCAGGGGTTTCTGTTTTCTTTTAAATGTTTGAGGCATTTTGTGGACTTGCATGGGTTTTCAGTTAGATTTGTGGGCATGAGACAGCACTATAAAGATCTGCTGTTGTCCGGCTGACTGGGGCCTTGGCATAGAAAAGTAACCTACATATCCTTAGGGTACATCACAGTAGGGAGAAATAATTAGAATTTGAGTTGCTGAATGGGCTATCTCCGGATCACCAGGGCCCCCTCTCGACAGGACAGGGGATACGACCCTAAGGAAGGGAAAAGGGGAAGGGGAAGTGACCAGCCTAGACTAGCTAGACCGGAAACGGTGAGTCTTGAGGGGTCACTGCCTTAAAACAACAATAACTAAACAATTGCAATGAGTAAGACAGCAATAATGAAAGCCTGTCAGGAAATAAAGGTGGTTAGGCAGGCAGTGATAATACAGTTATAGGAGGCCCCTTAAGAGCACACTGGATATATTTGCTTGAAAACAGTACTCACATAAAACCTCTAAATAGTATTTGTGTATAACCTTACAGTATTTATCAGCGCTGTTGAGAGAAGGTAATTGTTATTAGACAAGCACCAAATAACAAACAAGCATCACACTACACTTCGTGCCTAGCGAAGACAATAACGCTGGCGCAGCAGCTTTCGAAAAAAAAATAACTGGCAGCTATTAAAGTAAATAATGCAGACACCATATGTAAAAAAGATTGTCTCTATTAGTCTCCCCTGTTATTGTGATTTCAAAGACCTCTATAGTTCCCCTAATTTTATAAGGGGATGTGCCGTGTCAAATAGCAGGGTGGCCACAGGTTTGCTGGTATAGTAATGATGTGAATAGTGTAGCCAGTTGCAATGTCCGCAATAGATCTCAGCAGCACATAAAAGCTCCACGTGTCTGGGAGGAAAATGGTGACTCACTGATAGGCAGATGCGTGTACATATGGGGTTACCAGCACTCCTTAACTGTTATTAGTGCTACCGGATTGAGGAAAATCCTTCACAGATGTTTAGGGGATTTTTATCACAAACAGGCCTAAGGGCCAACAGAAGCTTTATAAAGTCTGGCCGGTACAGTAGTGAACTGCGCAACTGAGAGGGAGACCAAATAAATATGGCGATTTGCGCCACAGTCAAAGCACATGTGTTGCTGCCTGCTTATGTCCTGGGCACTGTGTAGGGCTTGTGGGTTAGTCTATGTGATTATGTAAGTGCGGCTGTTGTGGGGGACAGGTAGATGGCCACAACTGTATTGACCGTTACTCACAGATCTCGATGGTGCTGAAGGGTTAGTTAAGGCAACCGCCTCAATTCAATGCCTCTGTTGCGGTACTATCTGCTCGGTGTCTCTGCCTGTAGCTGTAGTGTGTCAGCAGAGCTCTGGAGCGGATCCCCGACCCTCCGGAGCTGACAGTGTTATTTGCAGGCAAATAACACTACAAATTATATGTAGTTTTTGGGCAAAAAGATTGTGCTGTAAGCAGAGCTCTCACTCAGCACGTCTGTTCAGCTTGGCTTCAAACTCCGCCCCCCTGCAATTAATTTTTCATTTTCAATTTTGGCTAATTTGATTGCTTTTTTGCATGCTTTGTTACATTCCTTATAAATATGGAATTTTTAGTCTGTACTATTTTCTTTGAATAATTTAAATGCCCTACGTTTTTTCCTAATTTCTCTTAACACATTTATATTCAGCCACATTGGCCTGGATTTTTTATTTTTATAACCATATGGTATTTGTTGATATGTATATTTATTTAACAAAGTTTTAAATGTTATCCATGTATCCTCTGTATTTTTATTAGAGAATACTTTGTCCCAATTTATGTTATTTAATGATTTGCTTAAATCGTTGAATTTTGCTTTCTTAAAATTAAAAGTCTTGGTTAAACCTTTAAGACACTGCTTATGAAAATAAATTTCAATGTTGGCTCCCCTATTAATTGTGACAAGAAGTTATCCCTGAGAACATTTATAAAGCTATCCCCCTTAGCTGAATTACTAGTTTCATTGGCCCAGTTTATATCAGGGTAGTTAAAATCTACCATAATTACAGCACTGTTATTAGCAGCCTTACCTATTTGTATTAGTAGTTGAGTTTCATCCAGGTCACTAATGTTGGGGGGCTTGTAGCATGTTCCTAGTAATATTTTTTTAGGATTTCCCCCCCCCCCACACACACTCTTTATTTCAACCCACAGGGTCTCTACATTGTGGCCTGTATCAGAAATATCTTCCCTTATTGTGGGTTAGGTTTAATATACATGCAGATTCCTCCACCCCTTTTATTATTTCTGTCCCTCCTAAATAATGTATACCCCTCTAAGTTAACTGCCCAGTCATGTGAATCATCCCACCAAGTTTCAGTTATACTGATAACATCATAGTCTTCTTCTGCAACTAAGAGCGTCAGCTCCCCATTTTACCTGTCATGCTTCTTGCATTTGTTGTCATACATTTAATTTTCATGTGCTATCTGCTGATACTTGGTGTGCTTTCCTCCATACTTTCTAATGTTGGAAGAGATATTGGAAGGAAAGATGGTCACCTATGCTGTAGCAGCCTCCCATGTAAATGACAATTAAATAAATAGCTAAATTAAACATTAAATACATTTTTGGATGAGGTTAGGTTTCTGACCATTCCCATTCCAGAAAGGGGGAAGGACTGTAGCCATCACTTTTATGGCAGATTATAAACCAGCTCCCAAGCCCTGGATGAAATAATATTATAATATCTTATAATTTTGTTTAAGTATATACAGTACCTACAAACTGATAATCATTCACACCATGAAACAATGTGGATTATTTTAACATCAAACATAACAAGTTTATCATATTTGGTCTCCCAGTAACAAGAAAATGATTAAATCAGATCCTTAGATATTCTAGAGTGCCTAGAATGCTCTTAGGGATGTGAATTGTGTCCCTGATGATCATTAACCACCTGATTCAGTCCAGCAAAGAAAATAAAATGCCTCTGATCAATAAAAAATACTAAAGTTTGATTTTAGAAATTTAACAGACTGAAATAATGTCCATTTCAGTGTCTCAAAGGAATTCTCTTTTTTAACCAACAACAAGAATATATCTGAACCCACAACATCCCAGATGCTATTTACTTCAGAATATTGTCATGACAACCATGACGTTTAATAATACCATTACAGCCCACAAATTCATGTGCTTACCTTATAGTGAGCAAACAAAAAATAAAATCTTAAAGGGACAGTAAAGTCAAAATTAAATATTCATTGTTTAGATGGAACATGCAATTTTACATTAATTTAGTCTATTCTAACCCTTTTGACTAGACACAGTTTTAATTGTTGCATTATCCGAGCCATTAAAGGGATAGCAATTCAAAATTAAACATCCATGATTCAGATACAGCATATCATTTTAAGCGATTTTATAATTTACTTTTATTATCAAATTTGCTTAGTTCTCTGCACTATAATTTCTATCGAAGCTGGAGAGTTTTTCTGAATTGGCACCAGTACTTTTCAATAAATATATAAACTATGAAAACACTCAAAGCAAAAAACTTACTCCTTGATTATTCAGTTTCATATGTTTATACACTTTGAGTTTGTTTATATGATAAAAAAATATTCTGAAATCAGAAATAATAATAATAATCAGATGAAGAAGAAGAAGAAAGCTAAATTAAAACCAGTGCACTTAAACCTAATACTAAAGTGATCTTTTTAACTGCAAGTGTTAGGGATCAGGTATTCCTGAATGATGAACCTGATTTTTTTAGAATCTCCAAATCTTTTCTTCAGTTACATTGTTTAATCTATTTCATTCCATTATTTTCAGCAAACGCATTAGCTACCAAATGAAGATAAAGTTATTTGTGCTTGATAAATGAAGGATAGAAAAAAACAAAATGGTTTGATTATAGTGATTTAAACTAATTGTAATAATTTGTTCAGAAAATGACAACGTAAATCAACTAATTTCTAAATAAATATTTTAAGAGTTCCCAAATTATGTCAAGAAAAAAGAAATACATTTCTGCAAATATTTCAATCCTTTAGGAATGTTTCTGGCTTTGAAAAATTGCTTTAATCTAGCTATGTCCAACCACTTTCTCACTTCATCTTTTAAATTGCATTTCAGTGAATCCAAATGTGGTTGTAAATCTTGAGAACTCTCTGTAAAAAGTGTATGTGCTTCTGGTTCAAAATGTCCAGTTATAAACTTGTTCCTTGTCTAGTAGTCATAGTTGCAACTGTAATATGATGGAGGAAAATAAGTATTGAGTCTGCAAAGAGATATCTTGCTTAAATTCTTATTTTTGTCTATATTGGGAACAAGTAAATGATAAATTGTATAATAGTTACATTTTGTTTTTAAGAAAAATATTGTACCTATTCATGCTTTGGCTTGTGCAATCTGACCAATCAGAATAATAGAGTAAAGATATATCTTTAAGTTTTCTTGAAGACAATTATGGCAGTTTTCAAAAAGAAACTACAAAAAACAAAGGGATGGGCAAAAATGCAACTTAAGACTTGAACTTTATTTTATTAACAATGTACACATGTTATGGTAATGTTTAGATCTAAATCTTAATGTTTCTTAATTCCAGCATATCAGATTTGTTTTTAAGTATAAATTGTAAAAAAACATTATTTTTTATCCAAGAAAATTGGGCTACATAATAATCTGAAAACAACTTTTTTTAAAAAAAAATAATTAAGGTCTAGATTACAAGTGGAGCATGCATCCTTAAAGCGGCAAATTTGCCAGTTTACGGGCAAATGTTAAATAACCAGCCATTACAAATGGCTGGTTAATGCTCTCGCGGGAGCACTTTGTGCTTAGTGCAATTAACCAGAGATGAGACATCTGGTTAATTAAAAATGTGCCCCAGTTGCCCCATAAATAAAGAGAAATATATATTTAAAAATAAAAAGAACATTTTCTTCTATGGGATGCACAATGGAATGTAAAATATTAGTTAAATATTAATAATTAACTTCCGCTTTAGTGCTGTAGGTCTAACACAGTGTCAAAGTAGTGCTCAACTGCTGTTAGGTTTTTTGAAAGCACACTCCATTGAAGTCTATGGGGAGAAGAAGCTACCGTGGATGCAATATCTGAAGTCTTAAAGTTAGTGTGCATTGGGTTTCGCCTGCCCATGTTAAAAGTTTACTTTGTGATTGCACATGAGCGGAAATATTAAGCGAGAATTGTAATCTGGCACATTTTTGGCCTCAAATATCAAAATCCTTGTTTGCCCAGCATCGCAACTGTGCTGCCATACCCCATGCTCTCACGCAACCAATTGAGCAAGAGCAGGGCTTGTCAATCATCCTGTTCATTCCACTACCCTTAGGTGGAAGAGAGGTTAAGTAGCCTTTCAATCCTAATTGCACATCCCTACATCGCTCTGGCTCAAAAGATGTGGCTGTAGTTTCATAAACAGAGCCCATTGTCTTTGCATATAGTATATTAGTTGGCATTTATACGTTAAACATCAGTTCAACAATAAAAAACTAAACTCAGAAATGAAGTATCATTATTTTTATTTATTTTTTTACTTTTTAAAATTGTATTAAGTATTTTTTATTTTTTTTTTAAATGATGCCTCTGTGTATCACAGCTCCAAGTAATCTTCCTGGATGGAGCGGTATGAGTCTACTGAGTTCACATATGTGACTATGAAGAAAACACATATTTTCAATTAATCAATTAATATTGATCTATGCTTCAATGTGAAGGGATTCTTCTCTGATTACCAAGTATGAAAAAAAGAAAATTATACAAGAAATGTTTTAAATGTATCAGATGACAATGAACAAACAAATACAATCAGCAGTGTAAATTTTACCATCAAATATATTCACAAAGACTGACTAAAATGAACTAAGAGAAGTAATCCTGTTTGCTATTGTAATGTCCAAGTTCATAAAACTCTCAACCTTTGCTTAGGATAAAAAGATAGACAAGCAAAACAAGGGCCAGGGTGAAATGAATCAGATAATTTTTTTCTGACTCTCTTATTCATTCTTGAAAAGTAAATGTCCTTAAAGGACATTACGCACTAGATAAATCATTGCTTGATTGATGTATTCAGAGCAAAGATTGGCCTAATAATAATTTGCACATTTTTTTATTTTTTAAAATTATATTAGTTGTTTAAATATTACAAAAAAGGGTAGAGATAATGTCCATAAAGCAGTGGGTATGCCACCATATTGTAACTTAAGTTATCTTTCCTCCTGAGGCCAATTAGGAATGGGTATTTATGGCTTACTAGAGTGTGAAATCAATTACTTTGCGGGATATAGCTGTGTCTGCACTTCCATGTTTAACATGAATTGGAAAGCCCAGAATATTTAGAATTGAAATTTAGGAAAAGAGAACAAAATAAATAATGAAAGTATATTGCAAAGTTGTTTTACTATATGTGATTAAATAATATATATTAATATTTTGAGGTGTTTACTATACCTTTAGGAGAAATAAGATGACACCCAGTGATTTTTTTTGCAGATCTTACAATAAGGGCTGATGCTGTATTTGGTAGTTCCAACCCCTTACATAACCACTTAAATAACTACTTATTCTAGAAATAAACACACAACACAGATAGCTGGGTTTTAAAGACCATGACAATGGTCATATTTATTAACAAAGATTAACTTGACTTCAACGGAAGTCACTTCAAATATTTAACCTGTGGCGGCATTCGAGGCCTAGTAAAATGATACTATCAGCTCCATATGACAAGAGGTCGCAGCCAGATGTTGTGGAATTGCAAATGCCAAGGGTGGGCCGCAACTGTGGCCCCACCCCATTCCATCTAATAGGCGCGGACGTCCTAAAGGATCTTCAGCCAGCAGACCCGCGGGGCGGGGCCCCCCAGGTCACGACCTGAGGACATCACCCCCGCCCATTAGACCGACTGTCACCTCTGCAGACTCCGCCCTCAATTGTTGATGAATACGACCTCCCGCCACTAGGAGATACGTGGTTGTTATGATGCGCTTCAACCTCTAAGGCACTGGTATAGCAAAGCCTTGCAGCAATGCTTATCCAGGAAGCAACTAAAATTACGGCTAAGGTCTTACCAAGACTAGGTCAACTAACCCCATCCCTGCCTTTCGCATCTAAGGACCAGCAACCCATCTGGGAAGCCATCTGCCTGAATAACCACTAACAATAGGGTTGGGAGGGAGGGAAACTTTCTTCTTGAAAATCCCAGGTGGAAGAGGCCAGATTGTTCTAGAACTTCCCTTATATGAGGTAAGCCTAAGACCTCCCCTCACTTTGCAACATTGTTGCTACTACACTGCACTGGGATTTTTCTCTAGCCTGTCAGCTCATCCCTTAACTCCATTACAGGAGACTCTGCTACCTTTCATTCCCCTAATGGCTGATGCTGTATTTGGTAGTTCCAACCCCTTACGAAATCACTTAAATAACTACTTATTCTAGAAATAAACACACAACACAGATAGCTGGGTTTTAAAGACCATGACAATGGTCATATTTATTAACAAAGATTAACTTGACTTCAACGGAAGTCACTTCAAATATTTAACCTGTGGCGGCATTCGAGGCCTAGTAAAATGATACTATTAGCTCCATATGACAAGAGGTCGCAGCCAAATGTTGTGGAATTGCAAATGCCAAGGGTGGGCCGCAACTGTGGCCCCACCCCATTCCGTCTAATAGGCACGGACGTCCTAAAGGATCTTCAGCCTCACAACCTGAGGACATCAACCCCGCCCATTAGCCCGACTGTCACCTCTGCAGACTCTGCCCTCAATTGTTGATGGCCACGACCTCCCGCCACAAGAGACAGGCACTCCCAAAACCGGGCTCTTGCCGCCACCCGCTAAATATTACTAACCAATGTCGTTTTGAGGTCTGCCAGGAAGATCGCCAGCCCATCATCAGACAGGTGCACCCCGTCCGGGCGATACAGCCCTTTCTTGTCCGCTGAGATCAGTTCATGGCGGACCACAAAACCCCCTACCGCTAGTACCGCTCTACCAAGCTCCCTGTTAACTTTTTTCCTAACCCTATAAGCTACTCTAGGTGTGGGAATTATGTCTCCAACGCAACCGGGGAATTATGTTGGACCAAGCCAACCTAACCCCCGGGAACGTGGTACAGATCCACTTGACATCGGACCTCATCGCATTGATGAGGTCCAAAGCCGGTGCACTCCCTATATCATTCCCCCCATGTGTAGGAGGATGATGTGGGGCTGTCCCAATCTATGTCTAGCATTCTGGAGGAGGGCAGGCAAACCATCCCACTGTAAGCTTCTGCTGCCCAGCCACCGTATTGATGCCTTTAACGTCGGAAGACCCAACTGCTGCCCCTCAGGAAGAGAATGGGCCCTTAGTGTCGCCAGTGCATGTAAGAGTGCCCTATTATCCAGATTCGAGTAGGACCTGTAGCCACATCTAAAAAACGGATTACATAGTTAATCACCTGAAACCATAAACAGACAACACAACCAGAAAAACTGCAAGACGCATGTTTTCTTACCCACGCCCCAATTAACCACTACGCCTCTGCTGGCGGGCACACATATGACTTATAACATTGGGACCTCCATCTTCCCAACCTCTGGATGTGTTCCCCCCTCCAACCCAGTGCCACAGCGCTGGTAGCAGCCCCTATCCGGAAGGAATGAGGGGTGATTCTACAGGTCCCCAAACCTGCCGCGAGCACTACCTTTTTGAGCACCGCTGCAAACTATTACCGAGAAAGATTTGATCCATCAGAGTGCACTAAGAACTGAACAGGGCCTTGCGGTCGCTGCGCCATATAAGCCCTTGTAATCAAAACCGGGCAGACACCCGAGAATGAGGGTGTCAGAGTAAACCACACTCCTCTCCGCTCCTGTTCTGTCTTTGAATGCGAGATAAACAATAACAAATTATCCCCAGCCCATTTAACATGAGCCAACTGCATTCCAGAGTTAACCGCGTCCTTTGAAGCGGCGACCAGCTCCCCGGGCCTAAGGGCAGCAAAAAATGCCAAAGAAAATGCGCACTGAAACAGCTCCCTTTCCCCAGGTTCAACGCAAACGCCCCCAGTGGCATCTAGCAGCTTGGCTAATCTGCAAAACATCACTGGTTCACGCGCATCCTTCGATATGCCTTCAAGTCTACCCCAACCCTTAATCACTTGCCTCACCAGGAATCCCTTAGTGATGTTGGGCCACTCTAACATGTTGCAGAAGAAGGAGACAGCAGCTATCCTATTAGATATAGCACCCTTCGAAATTCCCTGCCTGTTTCTCTCTGCAAGCCACTTCAAGAACAGTTCCCTAGGAGCTTCTCCTGCCGCTGCGCCCTGTTCGTGACAATAACTTACCCACTCGCCCCAGTGCTGTGAATAAGCTCTCCAAGTATTCGGCGCCAGGGACGCCCTCACGAGGTGCCCTATGGACCTCCATGCCCCGCCAACTGCCAAATAGAGTGGGGACAAGGTTAGCCAACTGCTGCTGCATTAGGAGACAGTCTGCGAAACTGCTCCCATTGAAACCTTGAGAGTGCATCCGCCAGGGTGTTGTTGACCCTGGTGACGAGTCTTGCGGTAAACTGAATATTGCATTGCAAGAACCTCAGCACCAGCTGGCGCAAATACCTAACCACTACAGGTGACGACGCAGACAACCTATTTATTGCGAACACAACGCTAGCGTTGTCCGTCCAAAACACGATAAACCGGTCCTTTAAGGCCGGCCCCCAGAGCTCCATAGCCATGACTATGGGAAAGAGCTCCAGTAGTGTCATGTTCCTTGTCAGGCCCCCTTGGACCCAGGATAGGGGCCATGGCTCAGCGCTCCATTGCCCGTCCAGGTAAGCACCATAACCAGCCGCCCCAGCTGCGTCCGTCAGCAGGTGCACTGTCTGACTGGAAACCCGAGGAGCACGCCAAAGCAGCGTTCCGTTAAAGTCTCTCAGGAAATGCTCCCATACCCTTAGGTCTTCCCGCATGTCCTCTGAAACCGTCATCTTACATGCACCATGAGGAGTGGAAAGCATAGCTTCCATCCGGCCCATGGGTATAATTTTGCACGAAAAATTGAGTAAGCCTAGCACTGACTGCAGCTCCCTCAGTGGCATGCTCCTTGCCACCACTGCCTTGCGTGCCGCTGAGAGCGTGGCTTCCACCTTGACGGATGGAAGACGACATAGCCTTGCAGCAGTGTCAATCTCGATCCCCAAGTACGTGAGCCTTGTACAGGGGCCCTGGGTTTTTTCCTCAGCTAGCGGCACTCCGAATTTCGCCATTAATCCCCGCATTACTGCGATTAGCCAATTGCACTCGTGGGTATTTGTGGTGCTGACCAGCAGGAAGTCATCCAGGTAATGGGCAACTACTCCCCCGCCGGCCTCCGCGACGATAGCCCAATGTAAGAATGAGCTAAATTCTTCAAAATAAGCACACGATAGCGAGCAACCCATGGGCAAGCATTTGTCAATAAAATAACTTCCCTTGAATTTACACCCCATCAGCCTGAACAATGATGGGTGTATGGGGAGCAGCCGAAAGGCAGACTCGATGTCCATTTTGGCTAGCAGCACGCCCGGACTCGCCGCAACTACCAACTCCAATGCCTGGTCAAATGATTGGTAAGACACCGAGCTTATCAGGGGGTCTATTGCGTCATTGACAGAACCGCCCTTTGGATAAGACAAATGCTGAATCAGGCGGAATTTCCCCTGTTCCTTTTTAGGGACCACCCCTAAAGGGGAGATAACCAGGTCAGGGATGGGAGGTTGTTCAAATGGACCAGCAAACTTCCCCAGAGCAATTTCTTTGCTCAATTTTGCCCAAACTTCCCCCGGCATTTCGTAAGCCGACTTTAAATTCTTATGCGAGGCAGACCCAATTACCAACCCCAATGTTGGTATCTTGAATCCGTCTCCAATCCCCGCCAATAGGTTGGCAGCCGCCACCCTATCTGGGTAGGCTGCTAGCCAAGGCCTAATGGCATCCAGCTTCAGGGGTGTTGGAGCTCTTTTGTCGAGACCCCCCGATTTTGCCCCACGGAAGGCTCCGCCATCCCTCCGCTTGGGGCACTTGACGCCCGGGGGTTGACCGCTGCAGTACATGCAGGCATGTCGAAAGGAACAGGAAGCCCCCTTGTCACACTGCTTCTCATTGTACTTCCAACACTCCCTGCCCCGATGCTTGACAAGGCTCTGTGGCCTCGGGTTCCCCGTCCGCAGCAGCGATCCCCCTGCCACCCCTTTTTCTGGTATGAGCAGGGACCACAGGTCCAAGTCTTTCACCCCAAAGTTCAAAACTGGGTTCCCGACCATTTTTCTCCTAAATTCACTATCGTAGGCCCGCCACATGCCTTCCCTGTATCTATTGTAGATAAATTCTATTATCTCTGCATACTTGATTACATCTACCGCAGCCTCCGGCCTCTGTTCAATGTAACAGGAGGAGAATACCCTAAAGCACCGCCTCCACTCTTCAAATGTATCCGGGCGCTGGATCTTTATTGGTCCAGTCCCATCCTCGCTACGCTCTTTGTCGCGCTGTGCCTCTAGTGACAGCTCAAACATATTAAAATACTTAAGATCACAAATTTTTTACACCATCTTGGGTTTGAGATCCGCATGCAGGCAGTGGATCTTGCAGGGGTAAGAGTCCCCCTGCAGAGCCACCCTCCTAGCATTAACTGGAATGTCCTGCGGCTGCGCAGCACTCTCCCCTCCCTGAGCACTGCCCGCGGAGGCCGCCGCTGTGCTTTGCCCTGCCGGCAGCACAGGCTGCTCCATGCTGCCTAAACCCTTAGTCTGATTACGCTCTGCAACCAGCAGCTTCAACATTTTGAACATGTGGCGCTGCCCCTTGCTATTTAGCCATAATTTCTTCCCTCCATCTGAGTCTGAATCAGTGCTATAGTCAGTGTCAATGGTGTGTGACAAATTAAATAAATTTCTCTCACCAACTGCAGATGTGGAAGGTGTAGATGTTCCGGGTGCAGCTCCCACTGATCCTCCTGAATCTGTACTGATGGTCCAGCTCCTGCTGTACCAGAGATCTCTGCCCTTGGCGCTGCAGCCATTATATCCTGTGGAGGAGAAACAAACAAGAGGGGGATATCCAGGCCAGCCATGCGGCCCCCTTGCCTGCCACCCCCAACCGGGTTAGAAGTACTGACCCCAGCACTAGTTGGGACCCCCCTAGCCCTTTCGTCATCCATATTACCACTCCATTCATTCACTGTCCCTGTAACAGAGGTTGATGCCCTGACCCCGCGCTCCCTGACTGTGTTCACGCTCTGAGCACCTGCATTAATAGATCTGTGGCCCCCCTGAACCCCTGCATCTCTTTGCTGTAATGACTCGCCCTGTGCGCCATCTGCAACCGCATTCTCCCCCAGTTGGGGAACATAAGTATTGTTGGCACCCCCCCTGTTAGTCCACTGGCGCCCCATCAATGAACTTCTAGCTCTCCCATATGCCTGCCTGGTAACTTTGGTCCCCATGAGCCTCCCCCTTTGCATGCCGCGCCCCCTTTGCAATATAGTGGCCCTGTTCACAATGCCAGATGCTGCAGAGTGTTGCGCAGTGGAGCTGGCCCGCCCGGATACTCCCCCCTCACCTGTGGAGAGTGCCCGGCTAGGCCTCTTTCTTGCCCCAGGAACGCGATCTTCTGCTCCCCGTTCCGGCCGTCTGACTGCCGCAACGCCAGAAGTGACGTCACGCGCGTCACCTGAGTGGCAGGAAATGGGCATGGCAGACGCGAGGCCGCAACCGGAGCCTGCACTGGAAGTAGCAGGCTCCGACTGAGCCACCAATGGCTGATGCGGGAAGGTAAGTCGGTTAGGGCCTATAGGCCCCACGCCAGCGGCGGACTGCGCCACCAATGAGGCATCCGGACTGGGCCTGAGAGACCCGGCTGGAAGATTGGACATGCTAGGCCCTGCCTGAGGAGGGGTGCTAGGCCCCGGGCACACATGGGACAATGTTGGTGGGCGATGATGGGCGCTAGGCCCCGCTTCCACCTGGGCTACCACCGGAGACAAAACGGCGGCCGTAATCGCCTTAAACAGGTCCACAATGGCCGCCGCTGCCTCCTGAGACATCCCAGAGGCCGTGAGAGCCCCCAGGCCTGACTCCAAAGCTCTATCTAGATTGGATGGGCCTGCGCTCGCTGCACCCGCCTGTCCCACAACCATAGCAGTACCGGGCCCGGCGGGTGCAGGCTCAGGGGCTAGGGGACTCTGTATTACAAGACTGGGCAGTATAGCAGACAATACTGGCCTTGTTTCTGCCGGAGTTGGTGGCACCACATCCCCATCTTCTTCCTCTATTATAGGTGTACTCCTCAAGGATCTCCTAGGGGTCTCCCTAAAGCGAATGGGCACCGCAGCACTTCTCCTGGACCGAGACATCTTCACTTGAAGGATGGCACAGAAACTTTCTTCTTGAAAATCCCAGGTGGAAGAGGCCAGATTGTTCCAGAACTTCCCTTATATGAGGTAAGCCTAAGACCTCCCCTCACTTTGCAACATTGTTGCTACTACACTGCACTGGGATTTTTCACTAGCCTGTCAGCTCATCCCTTAACACCATTACAGGAGACTCTGCTACCTTTCATTCCCCTTCTGTGTAGTTTTCTTCTTTAATGAAAATGCAGCAGAGCTATATCAGGTTAAAATAGAGGATGATAAAACTGATTTGAAGATAGTTAAATAAAAACAAGATAACAGTTTTTGATACAGGCCAACTATTTTAAGTTGCCTTAAGAAGTACAAATGTTGTTGAGACTTTTTAATGATTGTAAAAATATTAAAATCCAATTTCAAATCATGTTGAATTGTTGTGCCAAGGAGTTTATACAAATTTAACTCTGTCCACTATGCAATCTTTAATTTTTAGAAAAAAAGATGATGGAGACTTATTTTTCTAAAATCAATTTTTATAAACATTTAATTCTAAATTGTTTGCTACCAGCCTGTCTACTTCCATGTTATAGCTCAATTCATCTTCACCTGAGATAATCAGAGAAATTTGCAGATGCACAATCATTGCAGATGTACAATCATTGGTATATAAGGAATAAAGCAAGGAAGAAAGAACACAACCAGTATTCAGGAAGTCAGGGTCAGAAATGAGCCCATTCACTTTAATTGTTTCCTATAAGTTAAAACGCTATAAAGCCATTGGCATAAGGAAAAAGGCACATTAAGTTGTTTTAATTTAACAAAAAGTAAATCAGGACCAATAGAATTAAAAGAATTGAAATCCACAATTAGAACTTGGCTATAGGTGCGAGGATTATCCAAATGATTGTAAAGTATAATATAAAAATAGATAAATTGCATCATCCACAGACCTATTAGATCTATATGCAAACTGTAGTAGATCTTGAAGGGTGTTAATCAAGGCTTTTAGATTGCACAGCATAATTCTTTCAAAACATTTTATAATAACAGATGTAAGAGCAACAGGTCTGTAATCATTCATGCCCAAAAGCTCTTGTTTCTTTAGAACCAGAATAATAAAACAGGCCGGTACGGCACATTGTATTAAGGACTGATTAAAAAGATCATTAAAAATAGGTGCAAGTTGTTCAGCACAATGTTTCAATGTAGCAGAAGAAATAATGTCAGGGCCTGGTGCTTTCTTAGGCTTCTGTCTTGTTGTTCGGTGACAGACAAAATATTGACTCTCTTCAGATTTTAAATCAGAGATAATTACCAAAGTCCTCTGCTTGTCAAATCTAGAATAGAAGTGTTTAATTGGTTAGGTAATAAAGAATCCGTTATAATAGCTGAAGATTTTGGTTTATAGCTTGTAATAGATTGGAGACCTTTCCAGACCGTATTACTGTCATTTCAAGCAACAAGTTGTTCAAGTTTACCATTACATTGTTTTTAGAAGCATTAACTGAATTTTGAATGAATATTTAGCTCTTTTAAATGCTTCGTCTGTGCCATTAATAGAAGCTTCATCTTTAACAGAGCATATCTTCCTTATCTCTAGAGTAAACCAAGGTTTATTATTATTATGGAATTTACGTACAGGCTTTGCTGGAATACATATTCCTTCACAAAAGCTGATATAAGAGGTGACTGTATCAGCATGATTATCTAAATTTGTATTGCTATTACCAAAGCAATCCTTTAATTTCTCAATATTATCTTCTGTCCATAAATGGACTCATTTTATTTCAGGTTTGATAGATTTTAACTTTTGCTTATATAAAGGGACACGGTGAATAAGTGAATGATCAGAATTGCCAGGAGAAGCACACGAAACAGCCTAATATGTATTTTTAATTACACAGTAGCAGTGATTCAAAATCTCTCCATCGTGAGTAGAACAATTAATTAGTTGTTTATATTTAGGAAGTTCTGTTACTCAAGTGATAGTTTAAAGGGACAGTCAACATCGGAATTTTTGTTGTTTAAAAAGATAGATAATCCTTTTATTACCCATTCCCCAGTATTGCATAACCAACACAGTTATAATAATATACTTTTTACCTCTGTGATTACCTTGTATCTAAGCTTCTGCAAACTGCCCCCTTATTTTAGTTCTTTTGACAGACTTGGATTTTAGCCAATCAGTGCTCACTCCTAGGTAACTTCACGTGCGTGAGCTTAATGTTATCTATATGAAACACATGAACTAACTCCCTCTAGTGGTGAAAAAATCAAAATACATTCAGATTAGAGGCAGCCTTTAAGGTCTAAGAAATTAGCATATGAGCCTCCTAGGTTTAGCTTTCAACCAAGAATACCAAGAGAACAAAGCAAAATTGGTGATAAAAGTAAATTGGAAAGTTGTTTAAAATCACATGCACTATTTCAATCATGAAAGTTTTGGACTTGACTGTCCCTTTAAGATGCGCTAACAGCTGCATGTTGAATAGTGTGGTTGCACTCATTCATATAAATTGTTATTTTACCATAATTATTTCCTAATGCATGAGTCAAGTAGTTTTTATTGAACCAAATGGGTAGCAGCCTAATACAGGGAGTGCAGAATTATTAGGCAAATGAGTATTTTGACCACATCATCCTCTTTATGCATGTTATCTTACTCCAAGCTGTATAGGCTCGAAAGCCTACTACCAATTAAGCATATTAGGTGATGTGCATCTCTGTAATGAGAAGGGGTGTGGTCTAATGACATCAACACCCTATATCAAGTGTGCATAATTATTAGGCAACTTCCTTTCCTTTGGCAAAATGGGTTAAAAGAAGGACTTGACAGGCTCAGAAAAGTAAAAAATAGTGAGATATCTTGCAGAGGGATGCAGCACTCTTAAAATTGCAAAGCTTCTGAAGCGTGATCATTGAACAATCAAGCGTTTCATTCAAAATAGTCAACAGGGTCGCAAGAAGCGTGTGGAAAAACCAAGGCGCAAAATAACTGCCCATGAACTGAGAAAAGTCAAGCGTGCAGCTGCCAAGATGCCACTTGCCACCAGTTTTGCCATATTTCAGAGCGGCAACATCACTGGAGTGCCCAAAAGCACAAGGTGTGCAATACTCAGAGACATGGCCAAGGTAAGAAAGGCTGAAAGACGACCACCACTGAACAAGACACACAAGCTGAAACGTCAAGACTGGGCCAAGAAATATCTCAAGACTGATTTTTCTAAGGTTTTATGAACTGATGAAATGAGAGTGAGTCTTGATGTGCCAGATGGATGGGCCAGTGGCTGGATTGGTAAAGGGCAGAGAGCTCCAGTCCGACTCTGATGCCAGCAAGGTGGAGGTGGAGTACTGGTTTGGGCTGGTATCATCAAAGATGAGCTTGTGGGGCCTTTTCGGGTTGAGGATGGAGTCAAGCTCAACTCCCAGTCCTACTGCCAGTTTCTGGAAGACACCTTCTTCAAGGAGTGGTACAGGAAGAAGTCTGCATCCTTCAAGAAAAACATGATTTTCATGCAGGACAATGCTCCATCACACGCGTCCAAGTACTCCACAGCGTGGCTGGCAAGAAAGGGTATAAAAGAAGAAAATCTAATGACATGGCCTCCTTGTTCACCTGATCTGAACCCCATTGAGAACCTGTGGTCC
The DNA here is from genome assembly GCF_027579735.1 of Bombina bombina. Lineage (NCBI taxonomy): Eukaryota > Metazoa > Chordata > Amphibia > Anura > Bombinatoridae > Bombina > Bombina bombina. Next base: position 219,483,109 of record NC_069500.1, read on the forward strand.
ATCATCAAATGTGAGATTTACAAGGAGGGAAAACCGTACACCTCTCTGAACAGTGTCTGGGAGGCTGTGGTTGCTGCTGCACGCAATGTTGATGGTGAACAGATCAAAACACTGACAGAATTCATGGATGGCAGGCTTTTGAGTGTCCTTGCAAAGAAAGGTGGCTATATTGGTCACTGATTTGTTTTTGTTTTGTTTTTGAATGTCAGAAATGTATATTTGTGAATGTTGAGATGTTATATTGGTTTCACTGCTAAAAATAAATAATTGAAATGGGTATATATTTGTTTTTTGTTAAGTTGCCTAATAATTATGCACAGTAATAGTCACCTGCACACACAGATATCCCCCTAAAATAGCTATAACTAAAAACAAACTAAAAACTACTTCCAAAACTATTCAGCTTTGATATTAATGAGTTTTTTGGGTTCATTGAGAACATGGTTGTTGTTCAATAATAAAATTAATCCTCAAAAATACAACTTGCCTAATAATTCTGCACTCCCTGTATGGTCAAAACCATTATTTGTGGATACATTTTGCTGTGTTTGTTACGAAAATAAAACAAAACAAAAAAAACATTATTTTCATGTAGATTATATAAATGCTTAATACTTTTCTATACCATACTTATGAAACAGGTACAAAAGCTTCAGTATATTTAACATTTACATAATCTCTAAATAATATATAAACAATGACAAAATGTTGTGCTTCTTAAAGGGACACAAAACTTCTTTTTTTCTGCAACACACATGATACATTGAAATATGTACAGTGTGTAGCCATAGTTTGTCCTTAGTGGGGTCAAGAGGTATATTGAGGTCACCGGCATATTGAAGACTGTTATTACAACCCTTCAACGACTGTTCAGGTATTGGAGACCATCTTCTTGTCCTCTTAAGGGAACATTTTGCCATTCAGATTCTTGTTGTAGAGGGGGTTGATGTGCACCCCTTGTCAAGGAGTGTTGGATGTTAGAAGCCTCAATAAAATCCAGTAGAGGGATTCCCAAAGCCTTGCAACTCTCTGCTATATCTGATTTGCAGATGATTATATTGCCTCTACATTAAATCAATAGGTGGAAAGAGAAACCTTAGCAGTATGTTATGTTTTGATTGCATAGTTGAGAGCAGTACATGGACTCAATTCCTTCCCTCTCTGTAAAGTCCTCAACATCAATTATGCTTAAACATTACAGGATAGTATTATTATGACAGACTGGATGTTTTTGTCTTACCATAACATAAATAACACATAGATAGACACATATCTGGGTGAAGAACCATCCTTAGGGCTCTATGTGCTTTATTGAGAGCTACTAGATCTTAATCACTTAAGAATGCAAATATATCTTGTAAGTATGCCTCCATGTCTGAGGCTTAAACAAACTCTGGGATTCCTCATATTCTAATGTTTAGTCTGTAGCTTCTGTTTTCTATACCCTTGAACGTATTCTTAAAGCCTTTATAGCATCATAATGTTATTTTAGATGGTGGTGAATGTTGGATATATCTGAAAATTGAGATTTTGTGTTTTCTTCTAATTTCTCCACTCTTCGATCAATTTTAGAGAACTCTTTTTTTTTAGGTTGGAAATGCCCTGATGCAGTCTGACCAATGCCAAGAAGTCTGGCTTAAATGGTAAAGAATCTAGGATTGCTTTTGGTACTGAGATTATATAATTGAGTTGTTCTGATTCTGATGGGAATGGTGTAGGTGGTCTTGATGAGGAAACTGCTGCTGTGGAGTCCACCAATTAAAAAAAAAAGAAGTTAAATGGGAGGGGGGGAATTGGTCCCCGTGATTTGGATGTTTTTTCTAGTTTAGCAATTTTCTAGGGGGACATGGTTTTGGGTTCTACGAATATCTAGATAGAGGATAATAGTTGTTACTCTGAAGTGACTAGAAGCCACTTGTTGGTGATTTAATGCTTTCAGAATGGACAGCAATCAACTTCTGAAAGATTATAAATAAACTGATTGCAGATGGTAGAGAAATCTTTAGTTCAGACATATGCCTTATAACCAGTATTCCTCTTTTTAGGAACCCTCATCTTTATTTTAATGGGGATACATCACTGTGAGTTTGTCATTTTCAAAGCTCTGCCCTCCATGTTAGATACACCTTTTCAACCATATTAGTCTCGCCAGCTTGTCAGTGGCAAGAATTACCGTTGTGAAATATCTAGTAAATGTAGAATAAAATGTAGTTTGCATAGGCATTATTTGAAGTTTTACTACACATAATTTTGTTTTGTTTTAGTGAACGCACAGCCTATATTCTGTAAATATAGCCACCACCACCCTGCCCAGATCATAAATGAGTAGTGATATTGTAAGACCTTTGCTGAAACTGCAATACCTATTATTTCCTATGGGAGACACATTGCCACTCATTGGAACAGAGAGGGTCAGCCCACTTTCATTGAATTTATTGCCAGAACCACAGATTCCGACATTGATGAGGTCAAAAAGGCAATTTCTCAGCCGAAGAGGCTGAACATCATGGCCTTAGTGTGCTGCCATCTCTGCCGAACACCCACATGCAGTGCCTTTTTATCAGTAAAGTATAGGCACAAACATTAATCATACTGCAATGTTTTATGAGTGTGATGGAAGGACTTTGCATGTACCTCCCCAAAAATAATATTTAATCAAAAAATAATCCCCATTGTTTGAAAAAACACTTAAACATTACTTTTTGTTATCCAAACTTTAGAGATTAAAACAAAATCAAATTTAATCAGATAAAATAGTATACATAATTGCTCTAACCACATGAGTTCACAATCATCCAGCCAAGAAGAGTTAATAAATGGGAGTTTAATAGGAAAGGTAACAATACACAGTTACATGTATAATATAAAAGGGAATAAAACAAATATCTTAATTTACAGGGCTAGATTACTAATGGTGCACTAACTGTTGGGCGTAAACGAAAAGGGGTTTATTATGGCTGTTTGAGTGCATCAGGTTTTTAGCTCGTATTAAGTTGAAAGTAAACTTGATTGCTTGAGCTCAATTGAAGTTAACGCGCCTTTTGTTAGTGCAACCTTAGTGCTCTGGTTAACTGTTTTGCAATACAAAAAAGTGTCACAAAACACATACGGCTAGATTTAGAGTTCTGCGGCCAAAGGGGTGCGTTAGCTACGTGTGTATTTTTTCCCCCGCACCTTTTAAATACCGCTGGTATTTAGAGTTCTCTGAAGGGCTGCGTTAGGCTCCAAAAAGGGAGCGTATAGCATAATTTACCGCCACTTCAACTCTAAATACCAGCGGTGCTTATGGACGCGGCCAGCTTAAAAAACGTGCTCGTGCACGATTCCCCCATAGGAAACAATGGGGCAGTTTGAGCTGTAAAAAAACCTAACACCTACAAAAAAGCAGCGTTCAGCTCCTAACGCAGCCCCATTGTTTCCTATGGGGAAACACTTCCTAAGTCTGCACCTAACACCCTAACATGCACCCCGAGTCTAAACACCCCTAACCTTACACTTATTAACCCTAATCTGCTGACCCCGCTATCGCTGACCCCTGCATATTATTTTTAACCCCTAATCTGCCGCTCTGTACACCGCCGCGACCTACGTTATCCCTATGTACCCCTAATCTGCTGCCCCTAACACCGCCGACCCCTATATTATATTTATTAACCCCTAATCTGCCATCCCCAACGTCACCACCACCTACCTACAATTATAAACCCCTAATCTGCCGACTGGACCTCACCGCTACTATAATAAAGTTATTAACCCCTAATCCGCCTCACTCCCGCCTCAAAAACCCTATAATAAATAGTATTAACCCCTAATCTGCCCTCCCTAACATCGCCGACACCTAACTTCAAGTATTAACCCCTAATCTGCCGACCGGACCTCGCCGCTACTCTAATAAATGTATTAACCCCTAAAGCTAAGTCTAACCCTAACACCCCCCTAAATTAAATATAATTTTAATCTAACAAAATAAAATAAATTTTATTAAATAAATTATTCCTATTTAAAGCTAAAAACTTACCTGTAAAATAAACCCTAATATAGCTACAATATAAAAAATAATTATATTGTAGCTATTTTAGGATTTATATTTATTTTACAGGCAACTTTGTATTTATTTTAACTAGGTACAATAGCTATTAAATAAATAAGAACTATTTAATAGTTACCTAGTTAAAATAATTACAAAATTACCTGTAAAATAAATCCTAACCTAAGTTACGATTAAACCTAACACTACACTATCAATAAATAAATTTAATAAACTATCTACAATTGTCTACAATTATATCAAGTAAACTAAATTACAAAAAAAAAACAAACACTAAATTACAAAAAAAACAAACACTAAATTACAAAAAATAAAAAAAGATTACAAGAATTTTAAACTAATTACACCTACTCTAAGCCCCCTAAAAAAATAACAAAGCCCCCCAAAATAAACAAAATGTCCTACCCTATTCTAAAATAAAAATTGTAAAGCTCTTTTTCCTTACCAGCCCTTAAAAGTGCCTTTTGCGGGGCATGCCCCAAAGTAAACAGCTCTTTTGCCTGTAAAAAAAAAACATACAATACCCCCCCCAACATTACAACCCACCACCCACATACCCCTAATCTAACCCAAACCCCCTTAAATAAACCTAACACGAAGCCCCTAAAGATCTCCCTACCTTGTCTTCACCACGCCGGGTATCACCGATCCGTCCAGAAGAGGGTCCGAAGTCTTCATCCTATCCGGCAAGAAGAGCTCCTCCAGAGGGTCCAAAGTCTTCATCCTATCCGGGGAGAAGAGGACATCCGGACCAGCAGAATTCTTCATCCAGGCGGCATCTTCTATCTTCTTCCATCCGGCGCGGAGCGGGACCATCTTCAAGCAGCCGACGCGGAGCCATCCTTCTTCACCAACGGACTAACGACGAATGAAGGTTCCTTTAAGGGATGTCATCCAAGATGGCGTCCCTCGAATTCCGATTGGCTGATAGGATTATATCAGCCAATCGGAATTAAGGTAGGAAAAATCTGATCGGCTGATTGAATCAGCCAATCAGATTCAAGTTCGATCGGATTGCCTGATTGGATCAGCCAATCAGATTGAGCTCGCATTCTATTGGTTGTTCCGATCAGCCAATAGAATGCGAGCTCAATCTGATTGGCTGATCCAATCAGCCAATCAGATTGAACTTGAATCTGATTGGCTGATTCAATCAGCCAATCAGATTTTTCCTACCTTAATTCCGATTGGCTGATAGAATCCTATCAGCCAATCGGAATTCGAGGGACGCCATCTTGGATGACGTCCCTTAAAGGAACCTTCATTCGTCGTTAGTCCGTCGGTGAAGAAGGATGGCTCAGCGTCGGCTGCTTGAAGATGGTCCCACTCGGCGCCGGATGGAAGAAGATAGAAGATGCCGCCTGGATGAAGATGTCTGCCGGTCCGGATGTCCTCTTCTGCTCGGATAGGATGAAGACTTTGGACCCTCTGGAGGAGCTCTTCTTGCCGGATAGGATGAAGACTTCGGACCCTCTTCTGGACGGATCGGTGATACCCGGCGTGGTGAAGACAAGGTAGGGAGATCTTCAGGGGCTTAGTGTTAGGTTTATATAAGGGGGGTTTGGGTTAGATTAGGGGTATGTGGGTGGTGGGTTGTAATGTTGGGGGGGGTATTGTATGTTTTTTTTTTACAGGCAAAAGAGCTGCCCCGCAAAAGGCCCTTTTAAGGGCTGGTAAGGTAAAAGACCTTTACAATTTTTATTTTAGAATAGGGTAGGGCATTTTTTTATTTTGGGGGCTTTGTTATTTTTTTTAAGGGGGCTTAGAGTAGGTGTAATTAGTTTAAAATTCTTGTAATCTTTTTTTATTTTTTGTAATTTAGTGGGTTTTTTTCTGTAATTTAGTGGGTTTTTTTTTTGTAATTTAGTTTAGTTAATATAATTGTAGATAATTGTAGATAGTTTATTAAATTTATTTATTGATAGTGTAGTGTTAGGTTTAATTGTAACTTAGGTTAGGATTTATTTTACAGGTAATTTTGTAATTATTTTAACTACGTAACTATTAAATAGTTCTTAACTATTTAATAGCTATTGTACCTGGTTAAAATAAATACAAAGTTGCCTGTAAAATAAATATTAATCCTAAAATAGCTACAATATAATTATTATTTATATTGTAGCTATATTAGGGTTTATTTTACAGGTAAGTATTTAGCTTTAAATAGGAATAATTTATTTAATAAGATTTATTTTATTTTGTTAGATTAAAATTATATTTAATTTAGGGGGGTGTTAGGGTTAGGGTTAGACTTAGCTTTAGGGGTTAATACATTTATTAGAGTAGCGGCGAGCTCCGGTCGGCAGATTAGGGGTTAATAATTGTAGGTAGGTAGCGGTGACGTTAGGGGGGGGAAGATTAGAGGTTAATAAATATTATGTAGGGGTTGGCGATGTTAGGGGTAGCAGATTAGGAGTACATAGGAATAATGTAGGTGGCGGCGGTGTGCGGTCGGCAGATTAGGGGTTAAAAAAATTTAATAGAGTGGCGGCGATGTGGGGGGGCCTCGGTTTAGGGGTAAATAGGTAGTTTATGGGTGTTAGTGTACTTTAGAGCACAGTAGTTAAGAGCTTTATGAACCGGCGTTAGCCCAGAAAGCTCTTAACTCCTGGCTTTTCTCTGCGGCTGGAGTCTTGTCGTTAGATTTCTAACGCTCACTTCAGCCAAGACTCTAAATACAGGCGTTAGAAAGATCCCATTGAAAAGATAGGATACGCAATTGGCGTCGGGGGATCTGCGGTATGGAAAAGTCGCGGCTGGAAAGTGAGCATTAGACCCTTTTATGACTGACTAAATACCAGCGGGCGGTAAAAACCAGCGTTAGGACGCCCTGATGCTGGTTTGGACGGCTAACGCAGAACTCTAAATCTAGGCGATAAAAATACATTACAAAGTACAGTTACACTCAATAATAATGTCTAATAAATTTTTTTTTTAAATATTGCACAAAAAAGTTATAAGGGCTCAAAGATATGAGGTCACAAGTGTTAGAAATAAAACAAGCAGGCTAAGGGCTTTAATATAGAGATACATTTATAATATATATACAGTTATGGTCAAAAATATTGGCACCCCTGCATTTCTGTCAGATGCATCACTTTGCCTAGAAAAAAATGTTGCAATTACAAATGTTAAGGCATTCTCATGTTTATTTCTTTTGTTTGTATTTGTATGACATAAAAAAGTGGAGAAAAAAAGCGAAATCTGACAAATTCCATGCAAAACTCCAAAAATTAACTGGACAAAATTAGTGGCACCCTCAATTTAATATTTTGTAGAACACCCCTTAGAAGAAACAACTGAAATCAATCGCTTCCTGTTTTCATCAATGAGTTTCTTATACCTCTCCACTGGAATTTTGGACCACTCTTCTTTCACAACTGCTACAGATCTCTCAGATTGGAAGGGTTCCTTTTCTCAACTGCTGTTTCGAAATCTCTCCACAGGTGCTCTATGGGTTTGAGATATGGACACATTACTGGCCAGTTCAGAACTCTCCAGCGCTATGTCTTAAACCATTTCTGGGTGCTTTATGACCTGTGCTTTGGGTCATTGTCCTGCTGTAAGACCCATGACCTCTGACGGAGACCCAACTTTCTGCCACTGGGCCAAACATTGCACAACAGAATTCTTTGGTAGTCTTCAGATTTCATAATGCCATGCACACAGTCAAGACATCCAGTGCCTGAAGCAGCAAAGCAACCTCAAAACATCAGTGAACCTCCATCATGTTTGACTGTAGGGACTGTATTCTTTTCTTTAAAAGCCTTCTTTTTCTGCAAACAGTAGAATAATGGGCTTTATCAAAAAGCTGTAATTTTGATTCCTCTGTCCACAGTGCAGTCTCCCAAAAGGATTTTGGCTTCCTAAGGTAGGTTTTGGCAAACTCCAATCTGGCTTTTTTATGTTTCTGTGTCAGCAGTGGGGTCCTCCTGGGTCTCCAACCATAGCGTCTCTTTTCATTCAGATGGCGACATATAGTGTGAGCTGACACATTTGTACCCTGTGCCTGAAGGTCAGCTTGAATTTGTCTGGAAATTGATCAAGGTTCTTTATCCACCATTCAAATAATCCCTTGATGCAATCTTTGATCAATTTTTCTATTTCGTCCATGTCCAGGGAGATTAGCTACAGTGCCATGGGCTGTAAACTTCTTGACAATGTTGCACACAGTGGACACAGGAATATTAAGATCTCTGGAGATGCAATTGTAGCCTTGAGATTGTCCATGCTTTTCCACAATGTTTGTTCTCAAATCCTCAAACAATCCTTTGCTGCTCTTTCTCTTCTCCATTCTCAGTGTGGCACACAAAGACACACAACAGAAAGGTTGAGTACATTTTTCATCATTTTAACTGGTCGCCGGTGTGATTTCTATATTGTCAAACACCTAGATTACAATTTTTGTGTTCGGGTTTTAACACTGAAAAATTGCAATTTCAGCGTTAAAACAGCACCGCAGCCATTACAAGTCTTGTCGGTATACAGGGAGTGCAGAATTCTTAGGCAAGTTGTATTTTTGAGGATTAATTTTATTATTGAACAACAACCATGTTCTCAATGAACCCAAAAAACTCATTAATATCAAAGCTGAATATTTTTGGAAGTAGTTTTTAGTTTGTTTTTAGTTTTAGCTATTTTAGGGGGATATCTGTGTGTGCAGGTGACTATTACTGTGCATAATTATTAGGCAACTTAACAAAAAACAAATATATACCCATTTCAATTATTTATTTTTACCAGTGAAACCAATATAACATCTCAACATTCACAAATATACATTTCTGACATTCAAAAACAAAACAAAAACAAATCAGTAAACAATATAGCCACCTTTCTTTGCAAGGACACTCAAAAGCCTGCCATCCATGGATTCTGTCAGTGTTTTGATCTGTTCACCATCAACATTGCATGCAGCAGCAACCACAGCCTCCCAGACACTGTTCAGAGAGGTGTACTGTTTTCCCTCCTTGTAAATCTCACATTTGATGATGGACCACAGGTTCTCAATGGGGTTCATATCAGGTGAACAAGGAGGCCATGTCATTAGATTTTCTTCTTTTATACCCTTTCTTGCCAGCCACGCTGTGGAGTACTTGGACACGTGTGATGGAGCATTGTCCTGCATGAAAATCATGTTTTTCTTGAAGGATGCAGACTTCTTCCTGTACCACTGCTTGAAGAAGGTGTCTTCCAGAAACTGGCAGTAGGACTGGGAGTTGAGCTTGACTCCATCCTTAACCCGAAAAGGCCCCACAAGCTCATCTTTGATGATACCAGCCCAAACCAGTACTCCACCTCCACCTTGCTGGCGTCTGAGTTGGACTGGAGCTCTCTGCCCTTTACCAATCCAGCCACGGGCCCATCCATCTGGCCGATCAAGACTCACTCTCATTTCATCAGTCCATAAAACCTTAGAAAAATCAGTCTTGAGATATTTCTTGGCCCAGTCTTGACGTTTCAGCTTGTGTGTCTTGTTCAGTGGTGGTCGTCTTTCAGCCTTTCTTACCTTGGCCATGTCTCTGAGTATTGCACACCTTGTGCTTTTGGGCACTCCAGTGATGTTGCAGCTCTGAAATATGGCCAAACTGGTGGCAAGTGGCATCTTGGCAGCTGCACGCTTGACTTTTCTCAGTTCATGGGCAGTTATTTTGCGCCTTGGTTTTTCCACACGCTTCTTGCGACCCTGTTGACTATTTTGAATGAAACGCTTGATTGTTCGATGATCACGTTTCAGAAGCTTTGCAATTTTAAGAGTGCTGCATCCCTCTGCAAGATATCTCACTATTTTTGACTTTTCTGAGCCTGTCAAGTCCTTCTTTTGACCCATTTTGCCCAAGAAAAGGAAGTTGCCTAATAATTATGCACACCTGATATAGGGTGTTGATGTCATTAGACCACACCCCTTCTCATTACAGAGATGCACATCACCTAATATGCTTAATTGGTAGTAGGCTTTCGAGCCTATACAGCTTGGAGTAAGACAACATGCATAAAGAGGATGATGTGGTCAAAATACTCATTTGCCTAATAATTCTGTAATTCTGTAGCTGTATCGCAAGCCTTTTAGCCTATAACGCAACATCAGTCCTGCACACTTAAAAATTACGTTTCTTCATGGGACTTCCATAGCGCAGCCATTACGAGTTTTGCGGTGAGACCAAAAAGTTTGCTTTGCAGCCTATACTGACAAGATCCGTAACGCCACCTGAGAGCAGTAGTTAAGAGTTTTACGCAACAAAACTGTTACATAAAACTCATAACTAAACTGTCACAAAGTAAACTAACACCCATAAACTTCCTATTAACCCCTAAACCGAGGCCCTCCCGTATCGCAAACACTATATTAAAGTTATTAATCCCTAATCTGGCGCTCTCAACATCGCTGTCACTAATACAATTTATTAACCTCTATTCCGTTGCCGCCACTATACTAAATGTATTAAGCCCTAAACCGCCGCCCTCCCGCATCGCAAACACTATTTAAATATTATAAACCCATAATCTGCCGTCCGCCCACATCGCCCCAGTATACTAAAGTTATTAAGCCCTAATTCCACTGCCACTATAATAAACCTATTAACCACTAAACTGCAAGCCCCCCACATCGAAATATACTAAATAAACCTATTACCCTAAACCAAAAGCCCCCCACATCGCAATAAACTAATTTAAACTAGTAACCCCTAAACCTAACCCTAACCGTAACCTTAACATCCCCTAACTTTAGTTAACATATACTTACCTGTGAAATAAAACCTATTAGTTATATTGTAGCTAGCTTACGTTTTATTTTTATTTCACAGGTAAGTTTGTATTTATTTTAACTAGGTAGATTAGCTAGTAAATAGTTATTAACTATTTACTAACTATCTAGTTAAAATAAATACAAACTTACCTGTGAAATAAAAATAGAACCTAATCTGCCTTACACTGAAACCTAACATTACAAAAAATAAAAAAAAACTACCATTACAAAAAATAACAAATGAAATTATCTAAAACTATAAAAATTATTCCTATTCTAATACCCTTTAAAAAAAAAATAAAACCCACCCCAAAATAAAAAAAAAAGAATCTAGAATAAACTACCAAGGGCCCTTAAAAGGGCCTTTTGTAAGGCATTGCCCTAAAGTTAACAGCTCTTTTGCTATAAAACAAAACAAAACAAACACACCATAACAGTATACAACCCCCCACCCCCCAAACCCACAATATAAAACTAAAGTAAAACCTAATCTACCCATTGCCTTGAAAAGGGCATATGCATGGGCATTGCCCTTAAAAGAGCATTTCGCTCTTTTTCCTGCCCTTAAAAGGGCATTCAGCTATTTTATGAACAGATTGCTATCAGTGGATTACAATATGTATTCATCCATATACACAAAACATGCAGAAAACCTTATGTTAATACATTTGGAGAATGTGGTAATGGGAATATTATTATGCCAAATGTTGTCAGAATATTTTCAAAAAATCCTAATAATGCATATCAGCAAATATATCTCTATGATTCGGTATACATAATGTTACCAGTAATCTATATTTTATAGGTCATCATAAATGACAATGTATCCTTTTTGCTGGATAAGAACTAGCTATAGTCAAATTTATTAATTCATTATTTCTAGGGAATACCTAGCAATGCCGGATCAAAAATGAAGTATAATACAAAACAATCCAATATGGGGCCCGATCTGATATGCAGCGTCGCCCGCAGAACCCGGCGACGGCAAATTTTGCGCTGGTTTGGTATCACATATACGGCGTAACATAGAAGTTACGCTCGTATATTTCACCCTTCGGCCGTAGTTTTTTGGCCCATAGAGTGATATACCAAACCAGCGCAGTTTGGTATGCAATATACAGTGTAAGGACTTACGTGGCGAAAATGGAGAAATCTTACTCCATTTTCACCTCGTCACAAATTGCAGGCGTAGTAAGCCTTACGCTGAGTATTGGAGCCCCGTAACTCCCTAAACTGCCTGCAAAATAAAACCTAACACCAAACGCATGCGCAATGTCTATCTACCTGTCAACCGCAATCCCACACCGCAATCTTTTATAAAGTGCTTAACCCCAAAACCGCCGCTCCCAGCCCCACCGCCAGCTACATTAAATGTCTTACCCCCTAATCTGACCCCCCTATACCGCCGCCAGCTACATTAAATGTCTTACCCCCTAATCTGACCCCCCTACAACGCCGCCAGCTATATTAAATGTCTTACCCACTAATCTGATCCCCCTACACTGTCTCCACCTATAATAACTACATTAACCCCTAATCTGAGCCCCCTACACCGCCGCCACTTATATTAAATATATTAACCACTAATCTAATCCCCCTACACTGCCGCCACCTATATTAAATATATTAACCACTAAACCTAAGTCTAACCCTAACACCCCCTAACTTAATTATTATTAAAATAAATCTAAATAATATTAATATTATTAACTAAATTATTCCTATTTAAAACTAAATACTTACCTATAAAATAAGCCCTAAAATAGCTACAATATAATTAATAATTACATTGTAGCTATTTTAGGGTTTATATTTATTTTACAGGTAACTTTGTATTTATTTTAACTAGGTACAATAGCTATTAAATAGTTATATATATATAGTTATTATATTTAATAGCTACCTAGTTAAAATAATTACCAAATTACCTGTAAAATAAATCCTAACCTAAGTTACTATTACACCTAACACTACACTATCAATAAATAAATTAAATAAACTACAATTATCTCTAATAAAATACAATTAAATACACTAATCTATATTACAAAAAAAACAATCACTAAATTTCAAAAAATAAAAAAAGATTACAAGAATTTTAAGCTAATTACACCTAATCTAAGCCCCCTAATAAAATAAAAAAGCCCCCCAAAATAATAAAATTTCCCTACCCTAAACTAAATTAAAAAAGTAATCAGCTCTATTACCAGCCCTTAAAAGGGCCTTTTGTGGGGCATTGCCCTAAAGTAATCAGCTCTTTTACCTGTAAAAAAAAGAACAACCTCTCCATTACAACCCACCACCCACACACCCCTACTCTAAAACCCACCCGATCCCCCCTTAAAAAACCTAAGCCTAACCCCCAAGTGGTCCTTACCTGTCCTGAAGACCGGCAGAGAAGGTCCTGTTGTAGGCGGTGAAGTCTTCTTCCAAGCGGCGACATCTTCTTCTTCCAGGAACCAGCCAGGAAGGAGCGGAGGAGTTGAAGACCGATGACCGCGGAGCTGTAGACCGTCCACTCTGGAACTGAAGACCGGCGATGCAGGAACTGAAGATCGGCGACGCTGGAACTGAAGACTGGAGCCATGGAGCGTGGAGGATCTTCTTCATACGATCTCCGCCGTACACTGAATAGGAATTCAAGGAGCTACTGTAATTCTATTGGCTGATTAGAATAGCCAATAGAATTACAGTAGCTCTTATTCTATTGGCTATTCAAATCAGCCAATAGAATTAAAGTAGCTCTCATTCGATTGGCTGATTTGAATTTGAAGGCTCAAATCAGCCAATAGGAATTCAAGGGACGCCATTTTTAATCGCATACCTTGAATTCCTATTCAGTGTACGGCGGAGCTCGTATGAAGAGGATCCTCCATGCTCCATGGCTCCAGTCTTCAGTTGCAGCGTCACCAATCTTCAGTTCCTGCATCGTCAGTCTTCAGTTCCAGAGTGGACGGTCTTCAGCTCCGCAGTCATCGGTCTTCAACTCCTCCGCTCCGTGCCGGCTGGTTCCTGGAAGAAGAAGATGTGTCCGCTTGGAAGAAGACTTCATCGCCTGCAACAGGACCTTCTCCACCGGTCTTCAGGACAGGTACGGACCACTTGGGGGTTAGACTTAGGTTTTTTTCGGGGGGGATCGGGTGGGTTTTAGAGTAGGGGTGTGTGGGTGGTGGGTTGTAATGGGGGGTTGTTCTTTTTTTTACAGGTAAAATAGCTGATTACTTTGGGCCCCACAAAAGGCCCTTTTAAGGGCTGGTAATAGAGCTGATTACTTTTTTAATTTTGTTTAGGGTAGGGAAATTTTATTATTTTGGGGGGCTTTTTTATTTTATTTGGGGGCTTAGCTTATGTGTAATTAGCTTAAAATTCTTGTATCTTTATTTATTTTTTGTAATTTAGTGTTTGTTTTTTTTGTAATATAGATTAGTGTATTTAATTGTATTTTATTAGAGATAATTGTAGTTTATTTAATTAATTTATTGATAGTGTAGTGTAATGGTAACATAGGTTAGGATTTATTTTACTGGTAATTTGGTAATTATTTTAACTAGGTAGCTATTAAATAGTTATTAACTATTTAATAGCTATTGTACCTACTTAAAATAAATACAAAGTTACCTGTAAAATAAATGTAAACCCTAAAATAGCTACAATGTAATTATTAATTATATTGTAGCTATCTCAGGGTTTATTTTACTGGTAAGTATTTAGTTTTAAATAGGAATAATTTAGTTAATAATATTAATATTATTTAGATTTATTTTAATAATAATTAAGTTAGGGGGTGTTAGGGTTAGACTTCGGTTTAGTGGTTAATATATTTAATATAGGTGGCAGCGGTGTAGGGGGATTAGATTAGTGGTTAATATATTTAATATAGGTGGCGGCGGTGTAGGGGGATCATATTAGGGGTTAATAGAGTTAATGTAGGTGGCGGCGGTGTAGGGGGCTCAGATTAGGGGTTAATATAGTTATTATAGGTGGCGGCGGTGTAGGGGGCTCAGATTAGGGGTTAATGTAGTTATTATAGGTGGCGGCAGTGTAGGGGGATCATATTAGGGGTTAAAAGAGTTAATGTAGCTGGCGGCGGTGTAGGGGGCTTACATTAGGGGGTAATAATTTAATATAGGTGTCGGCGGTGTAGGGGGCTCACATTAGGGGGTAATAATTTTAATATAGGTGGTGGCGGTGTAGGGGGCTCACATTAGGGGGTAATAATTTTAATATAGGTGGTGGCGGTGTAGGGGGATCACATTAGGGGGTAAGACATTTAATGTAGCTGGCGGCGGTGTAGGGGGATCATATTAGGGGGTAATACATATAATATAGGTGGCGGCGGTGTAGGGGGATCAGATTAGGGGGTAAGATATTTAATGTAGCTGGTGGCGGGGTCCGAGAGGCGGTTTAGGGATTAATATATTTATTATTAGGAGTGAGAGGGGGGATTGCGGATAGAGGGGTATACATGTCGGGTTATTTTTGGGAGGCGTGTTAGACAGTAACGGGAGATTTTATACTTTAGTTAGTTTTTTATGCGGCGGCAGTTTCTAAAGTGCCATAAGTCACTGGTGCCTCCAGAAATGTCTACTTACGCTTATTTCTGGACATCACTAGTTTGTCCGACTTACGGCACTTTAGCAACTGCCGGCGCCGTATATGTGATAGCTCGCTGTGCGAGCTGAAACTACGAGTTTACAAGAATTTTAAGCTAATTACACCTAATCTAAGCCCCCTAATAAAATAAAAAAGCCCCCCAAAATAATAAAATTTCCCTACCCTAAACTAAATTAAAAAAGTAATCAGCTCTATTACCAGCCCTTAAAAGGGCCTTTTGTGGGGCATTGCCCTAAAGTAATCAGCTCTTTTACCTGTAAAAAAAAGAACAACCTCTCCATTACAACCCACCACCCACACACCCCTACTCTAAAACCCACCCGATCCCCCCTTAAAAAACCTAAGCCTAACCCCCAAGTGGTCCTTACCTGTCCTGAAGACCGGCAGAGAAGGTCCTGTTGTAGGCGGTGAAGTCTTCTTCCAAGCGGCGACATCTTCTTCTTCCAGGAACCAGCCAGGAAGGAGCGGAGGAGTTGAAGACCGATGACCGCGGAGCTGTAGACCGTCCACTCTGGAACTGAAGACCGGCGATGCAGGAACTGAAGATCGGCGACGCTGGAACTGAAGACTGGAGCCATGGAGCGTGGAGGATCTTCTTCATACGATCTCCGCCGTACACTGAATAGGAATTCAAGGAGCTACTGTAATTCTATTGGCTGATTAGAATAGCCAATAGAATTACAGTAGCTCTTATTCTATTGGCTATTCAAATCAGCCAATAGAATTAAAGTAGCTCTCATCCGATTGGCTGATTTGAATTTGAAGGCTCAAATCAGCCAATAGGAATTCAAGGGACGCCATTTTTAATCGCATACCTTGAATTCCTATTCAGTGTACGGCGGAGCTCGTATGAAGAGGATCCTCCATGCTCCATGGCTCCAGTCTTCAGTTGCAGCGTCACCAATCTTCAGTTCCTGCATCGTCAGTCTTCAGTTCCAGAGTGGACGGTCTTCAGCTCCGCAGTCATCGGTCTTCAACTCCTCCGCTCCGTGCCGGCTGGTTCCTGGAAGAAGAAGATGTGTCCGCTTGGAAGAAGACTTCATCGCCTGCAACAGGACCTTCTCCACCGGTCTTCAGGACAGGTAAGGACCACTTGGGGGTTAGACTTAGGTTTTTTTAGGGGGGGATCGGGTGGGTTTTAGAGTAGGGGTGTGTGGGTGGTGGGTTGTAATGGGGGGTTGTTCTTTTTTTTACAGGTAAAATAGCTGATTACTTTGGGCCCCACAAAAGGCCCTTTTAAGGGCTGGTAATAGAGCTGATTACTTTTTTAATTTTGTTTAGGGTAGGGAAATTTTATTATTTTGGGGGGCTTTTTTATTTTATTTGGGGGCTTAGCTTATGTGTAATTAGCTTAAAATTCTTGTATCTTTATTTATTTTTTGTAATTTAGTGTTTGTTTTTTTTGTAATATAGATTAGTGTATTTAATTGTATTTTATTAGAGATAATTGTAGTTTATTTAATTAATTTATTGATAGTGTAGTGTAATGGTAACATAGGTTAGGATTTATTTTACTGGTAATTTGGTAATTATTTTAACTAGGTAGCTATTAAATAGTTATTAACTATTTAATAGCTATTGTACCTACTTAAAATAAATACAAAGTTACCTGTAAAATAAATGTAAACCCTAAAATAGCTACAATGTAATTATTAATTATATTGTAGCTATCTCAGGGTTTATTTTATAGGTAAGTATTTAGTTTTAAATAGGAATAATTTAGTTAATAATATTAATATTATTTAGATTTATTTTAATAATAATTAAGTTAGGGGGTGTTAGGGTTAGACTTCGGTTTAGTGGTTAATATATTTAATATAGGTGGCAGCGGTGTAGGGGGATTAGATTAGTGGTTAATATATTTAATATAGGTGGCGGCGGTGTAGGGGGATCATATTAGGGGTTAATAGAGTTAATGTAGGTGGCGGCGGTGTAGGGGGCTCAGATTAGGGGTTAATATAGTTATTATAGGTGGCGGCGGTGTAGGGGGCTCAGATTAGGGGTTAATGTAGTTATTATAGGTGGCGGCAGTGTAGGGGGATCATATTAGGGGTTAAAAGAGTTAATGTAGCTGGCGGCGGTGTAGGGGGCTTACATTAGGGGGTAATAATTTTAATATAGGTGTCGGCGGTGTAGGGGGCTCACATTAGGGGGTAATAATTTTAATATAGGTGGTGGCGGTGTAGGGGGCTCACATTAGGGGGTAATAATTTTAATATAGGTGGTGGCGGTGTAGGGGGATCACATTAGGGGGTAAGACATTTAATGTAGCTGGCGGCGGTGTAGGGGGATCATATTAGGGGGTAATACATATAATATAGGTGGCGGCGGTGTAGGGGGATCAGATTAGGGGGTAAGATATTTAATGTAGCTGGTGGCGGGGTCCGAGAGGCGGTTTAGGGATTAATATATTTATTATTAGGAGTGAGAGGGGGGATTGCGGATAGAGGGGTATACATGTCGGGTTATTTTTGGGAGGCGTGTTAGACAGTAACGGGAGATTTTATACTTTAGTTAGTTTTTTATGCGGTGGCAGTTTCTAAAGTGCCATAAGTCACTGGTGCCTCCAGAAATTTCTACTTACGCTTATTTCTGGACATCACTAGTTTGTCCGACTTACGGCACTTTAGCAACTGCCGGCGCGTATATGTGATAGCTCGCTGTGCGAGCTGAAACTACGAGCGGCGCAGGTTTCCATGCTTGCGCCAAAACCTGCACCGTATATCAGATCACGCCCATAATATGGGTGGATATAACTTATTAAAGTAGTTACTTTTTATACAAACTATTTATCCAATGTAAAAATGTATAAATGTATATATACATACACATACTGCTGGCTAATATAAAGATGCTTTGCTTCATTTACTTGGATTACGTCATTACCAGAAGTTTACTAAATCAAATTCCGAGTTCAGTCCCTGTGGCATCCAAGTACCCAGCTTGAAAACCCAAAAGACTTCTCTTTTAGCACGGACATACTCCAAGTCAACCCCTCTATATTTTTGTCTAACTTTTTCTATCAGAGTCCATCTCATTGTGTCCGGGGAGCTGAAGTGTGTAATTTTAAAATGTTGAACTAAAGGTGTTGTAAGCTTGCCTGCCTTTATATTCATTATGTGTTCACGTATCCTCGTTCTTACTTCACATGTAGTCGAAACAGTATATTCTACCTGGCATTGGTTACGTGTCAGCAAATAAATTACATTGGTAGATCTGCAATTCAAGACCTCCTTGTATTCAAATGTCATACGGGTCTCTTCGCTTTTAAAATAATTCCCCGGTGTTAGAAACTTACATGCTTTTTCATGTGCGGTTGCTGCACCGATATACATTTTTGTGAGTCAACCATGATCCTCTGGGAGTCATCTTATCTGGGAGTTCAGTAGGGGAAAGTACATTTTCTATAGTTGTGGCTTTTCTGCTTGAGAATCTACACCCCTTTGAGATGGTGTTTACAAAGTCGTCATCCGCTGAAAGCAGGGGAAGATGCCTTCTAATAATTCGGAAGATTGAATCGTACTGTTGGTAATAATTATTCAAATTGTTGTTTCTTAGAGCTCTTCTTCTCTCTTAGAAGCTCATTCCTTTTTACTCTCATCACCTGTTCTCTCATATTATGTTCCATTCTGGTGTCAAATCCCCTGGAGGTTAAACACTTAGTCAAACACTCTGAGTGCATTTTGTAATCCTCCAGATTGGAGCAGTTTCTCCTGACCCTTCATACTGCACCAAAGACCCTTTTAGGGTAACAACTTTTTACATGCAGTAATGAATTGCCAGATATCTCAAATCCAGATAGTCGATTCTGTCGGATTAAATGAGTGTATCTAATTCCAAGGTCATTATCATTCAATCGATCAACAAAAGCTTTCACAGTCTCCCTACCTCCCTTCCAAATTACTATCAAATTGTCAATGTATCGCCTATAATAGGCATTATTTCTCTGAAAGGGGTTTCTATCTCCATAAATATGTCCCCCATTGCCGTCCCACATCTATGGAGATAGAAAGTACCCTGAAATGAAAAATAATTATGAGTTAGTAAAAATTGTGTCACTCTAACAATAAATTTACAGTGTTGACGACTCCACCCTGAAAATCTACTCAGAAAAAAAGAGACGTTATTATGGAAATTGCATTATCCCCATTACGGTATGAACAGGAGGTGTGCTATTTAGCCCCCAATGGGTAATTCACTCTCTGTGGACCAGAACTAGACATATATGGTGTTTGTTTTAGCTACTATATAGGGAATAGGTGGACAATTAATAGGCTGATGAACTTGGTAATGATCCCAGCCAAAATAAAAGTATTATAGTGTTGCATGGAAATTAAGAATCTCTTGGCTAAGGGTATACATTCTGTGATTGTTTCTATATTGTCAGCACCTGTTAATTGATATAGGTTAGTTTAATTACAAAATACAGTAGCACCACAAACTTGGAATGCAATTATTTCTTACAATTTTGAGAAGGTGCCAATAATTTTTTGCAGTCCATTTCTTGAGTTTTGCGGTGCAATGTAGGGCCCAGTGTCAGAAAGTTGGGTCTCCGTCAGAGGTCATGGATCTTACAGCAGGACAATGACCCAAAGCACAGGTCAAAAAGCACTTAGAAATGGTTTAAGACATAGTGCTGGAGAGTACTGAACTGGCCAGCAATGAGTCCTTATCTCAATACCATAGAGTACCTGTGGAGAGATCTCTGAACAGCAGTTGGGAAAAGGAACCCTTTAAATCTGAGAGACCTGGAGCAGTTGGTGAAAGTAGAGTGGTCCAAAATTCCAGTAGAGAGGTGTAAGAAACTTATTGATGGTTACAGGATGTGATTGATTTCAGTTATTTTTTCCAAGGGGTGTGCTACACAATATTAAATTGAGGGTGCCACTAATTTTGTCCAGTTAATTTTTGTAGTTTTGCGTGAAATGTGTCAGATTTGGCTTTTTTTCTCCACTTTTTTGTGTCATACCAATACAAACAAAATAAATAAACATGAGAATGCCTAAACATTTGTAATATATATATATATATATATATATATATATATATACAAATGTATAAATATGTATTAATATGTGTATATATGTATTTACAGACATATATACACATATAAACACATAAATACATATGCACACATATAGACATATATAGAAGTGCATAGGGGCGTTTGCAGTTACAGTGGGGCAAAAAAGTATTTAGTCAGCCACCACCAATTGTGCAAGTTCTCCCACTTAAGAAGATGAGAGAGGCCTGTAATTTTCATCATAGGTATACCTGAACTATGAGTGATAAAATGTGGAAACAAATCCAGACAATCACATTGTCTGATTTGGAAAGAATTTATTTGCATATTATGGTGGAAAATAAGTATTTGGTCAATATCAAAAGTTCATCTCAATACTTTAATATATATCCTTTGTTGGCAATGACAGAGGTCAAACGTTTTCTGTAAGTCTTCACAAGGTTGTCACACACTGTTGCTGGTATTAGTGATGTCGCAAACTGTTCGCCGGAGAACAGTTCCCGGCGAACATAGCTTGTTCGCGTTCGCCGCTTTGGGCGAACATATGCGATGTTCGATCCGCCCCCTATGTGTCATCATTGAGGAAACTTTGACCCTGTATCTCACAGCCTTCTGACACATTTGAGCCAATCAGCAGCAGACACTCCCTCACAGACCCTCCCAGCTCCTTGGCAGCAGCCATTTTAGATTCATTACGATCTTGCTTTCTTAGTGAGAGGAGTTTTAGTGTTGCTGCTGCTGACATTATAGGGAAATAGATAGCTAGGCTAGTGTATTTAGTGTCCACTACAGTCCTGAAGGACTCATCTAATCTCTGCTGTAAGGACAGCACCCCAAAAAGCCCTTTTTAGTGCTATAACTTCAGTCTTTTTTTTTTTTAATTTTATTTGCATTTGCCTGGCTTTCAGCAGCATATACTGTGATTAGTGCCACCACTGATATCTGCTTAACATTAGTGTAAATTTAACCAGCAAAACCTTTAAATCATTTTGCTAGTGTAATCTAATTTCATTTTCTATCATGCCTGTGTGTCAGGCTTACACAGCATATACTGTGGTTAATTGCTGTGCCAGCCACCACTCATATCTGCTTAACATTATTGTAAATTTAAAAAAAAAACTTTTAAATAATTTTGCTAGTGTAATCTAATTTCATTTTCCATCAGGCCTGTGTGTCAGACCCACATCATATAGTGTGATTAATAGCTTTTTTTTCCACCACTTATATCTGGTGTAACATTAGTCTAATTTTTTTTTTTTTTTTTAGATCAGTCCTCTTCCAGCCTGGTTGCCATTAGTGCCAGCCTGTGTGTCTGGCTGCCAGCATATACTGTGCCTACTTCCATCCTCAGTGCCAGTCCACCACTCCTATCTGGTGTAACATAAGTTTAAATTTTGTAAAAAAAAAAAAACTTTTACATCAGTCTTCTAGTGTTATTTAATTTTAGTTGTTAGGCCAGCCTGCCACTAGTGCCAGCCTATGTGTCAGGCTGCCAGCACATACTGTGCCTTCTTCTATCCTGAGTGCCATCACTCATATCTGTTGTAACATTAATGTAACTTTTTTTAAAACAAACTTTTACATCAGTCTGCTATTGTTATTTAATTGCAGTTGCCTGTCTGCCAGCGTGTGTGCCAGGCCCACTTTCCAACTAGTGCCACAAATCATATTTGTTATAACAGTAGTGTAAATATTTTAAATAAAAACTGTTTTGACTGTGAATAATCAGTCTGCTAGTGCAATTGAATTGCAGTTGCCTGCCTGCCAGCGTGTGTACCAGACCCACTTGCCAACTAGTGCCACCAATCATATTTGTTATAACAGTATTGTAAATATTTAAAATAAAAACTTTTTTGACTGAGAAACTTCAGTCATCTAGTGTAATCTAATTGCAGTTGCCTGCCTGCCAGCGTGTGTGCCAGGCCCACTTGCCAACTAGTGCCACCAATCATATTTGTTATAACAGTATTGTAAATATTTAAAATAAAAACTTTTTTGACTGAGAAACATCAGTCATCTAGTGTAATCTAATTGCAGTTGCCTTCCTCCCAGTGTGTGTGCCAGGCCCACTTGCCAACTAGTGCCACTAATCATATTTGTTATAACAGTAGTGTAAATATTTAAAAAATATATTTTTTGACTGTGAAACATCAGTCTGCTAGTGTAATCTAATTGAAGTTGCCTTCAATATATCTATCTATCTATCAAATCAATCTATCTCGTGGTTGTGCAATTGGACTGTTTGCGGTTGTTTGCGGTGCATTACACAGGGAGTTTGGTCTGTCACTGTGAAGCGGGCATAACCCTTACACTACCTGATCGATACAACATCATACCTGATGTTTTAAAGCACGTTATTCCAAACAATTTAGGAATGTTAGGTGATTTAGGCCCTTTATGGGTTAAAACCAGACTCTGCATCAACTATGTAATTTTCCGTGGGAGTTTTGCCATGGATCCCCCTCCGGCATGCCACAGTCCAGGTGTTAGTCCCCTTGAAACCACTTTTCCATCACTATTGTGGCCAGAAAGAGTCTTTGTGGGTTTTAAAGTTCGCCTGCCTATTGAAGTCAATGGCGGTTCACCCGGTTCGCGAACATTTGCGGAAGTTCGAGTCCGCCGTTCGCGAACCTAAATTTTTAGGTTCGCGACATCACTAGCTGGTATGCTGGCCCATTCCTGCATGCAGATCTCCTCTAGAGCAGTGATGTTTTGGGGCTGTCACTCAGCAACACGGACTTTCAACTCCCTCCAAAGGTTTTCTATGGAGTTGAGATCTGGAGACTAGCTAGGCCACTCCAGGATCTTGAAATGCTTCTTGCAAAGCCACTCTTTTGTTGCCTGGGCAGTGTGTTTGGAATCATTGTCATGCTGAAAGACCCAGCCACGTTTCATCTTTATTGCCCTTGCTGATGGAAGGAGGTTTGCACTCAAAATCTCACGATACATGGCCCCATTCATTCTTTCATGTACACGGATCAGTCGTCCTGTTCCCTTTGCAGAGAAACAGCCCCAAAGCATGATGTTGCCACCCCCATGCTTCACAGTAGGTATGGTGTTCTTTGGTTGCAACTCAGCATTCTCTCTCCTCCAAACACGAAGGGTTGTGTTTCTACCAAACAGTTCTACTTTGGTTTCATCTGACCATATGACATTCTCCCAATCCGCTTCTGGATCATCCAAATGCTCTCTAGCATACTTCAGATGGGGGACATGTCTGGCACTGCAGGGTCTGAGTCCCGGGCGGCGTAGTGTTTTACTGATGGTAGCCTTTGTTACGTTGGTCCCAGCTCTCTGCATGTCATTCACTAGGTCCCCCCCCGTGTGGTTCTGGGATGTTTGCTCACCGTTCTTGTGATCATTTTGACTCCGTGGGGTGAGATCTTGTGTGGAGCCCCAGATCGAGGGAGATTATCAGTGGTCTTGTATGTCTTCCATTTTCTAATTATTGCTCCCACAGTTGATTTCTTCACACCAAGCTGCTTGCCTATTGCAGATTCAGTCTTCCCAGCCTGGTGCAGGTCTACAATTTTGTTTCCGGTGTCCTTTGACAGCTCTTTGGCCTTCACCATAGTGGAGTTTGAAGTGTGACTGTTTGAGGTTGTGGACAGGTGTCTTTTATACTGATAACAAGTCCAAACAGGTGTCATTAATACAGGTAATGAGTGGAGGACAGAGGAGCCTCTTAAAGAAGAAGATACAGGTCTGTGAGGGCCAGATATCTTGCTTGTTTGTAGGTGACCAAATACTTATATTCCACCATAAAATGCAAATAAATTCTTTCCAAATCAGACAATGTGATTGTCTGGATTTGTTTCCACATTTTGTCTCTCATAGTTGAGGTATACCTATGATGAAAATTACAGGCATCTCTCATCTTCTTAAGTGGGACAACTTGCACTATTGTTGGCTGACTAAATACTTTTTTTGCCCCACTGTACATAGATGAAAACATGTTATAGCAAATTTATGCAATATTCATATTTAATGAAGTGTTATAGTGTGTATTTACTGTAAATATTTCACATTCCAATGTTCTGCACATAGCAAAATATGTTCTATGTATTTCTAACTATATAATCCTATATATATATATATATATATATATATATATATATATATATATATATATATGTCTGTGTGTGTATATATATATATATATATACCTATATATACTTTAATTATATATAATTTTCTTAGTACCAAATAAAAATCAGAAATATGTATTTATGAATACATAGAACATATTCTTCTATGTGAAGAACATTGGAATGTTAAATATTCATATTTTCCTGTTGGGTTAACGCACTTGAGAATATGCAATCATGTTTTCGTGCATACACTTTTTTTGCTCCATGAACTTCTATTGGGAAATAGGTTATCACGCATGTGATATTCTAAATTCGCTTTTCACTCACGTCAGATTAGGGAGCAAACAAAAATAGTTTACTTTCATCTTGTAAAACGAGCCCAACTTGACACGTGCAAAAAAGTTTAGTCCTAGTGCAGTCAACGCTTGAGCCGTAACATTAAATAATGCTCCATGGCCCACAGTCACGCCTCTTAGCATAAATACGTAGTACAAAATGGCAGAAGTATGTTTAGGGCCATATCAGAAATCGTTGGAAATTCTGTCCTAATCTCAAGCCAAAATTCATTTGACGATTTTTTCTGAAACTCAAGTCTGAAACCTTTGTCACTTGATAACTCGACAAATTCTTCTTGAACTTTTAATGGCAAATGACTGACTTTTTCAATCTCCATTGAGTATGGTTTTTGAACCCAACTTTGTTTTTGTGAATCAAAATTTGAAGAGAAGTATTTCTGAAACTGTGTCTCCAAGCACTTCAGATGATCAATTATAACTCTTACAATTAAATCTTTGGGAAGGTTATTTTCAATTATAAAATCATCTGTAGCTGTAAACATTTCTACAGATCCATTTTCCACCCTATTCTTCCATATGTTAACTTTATCTTTTAACACAAATATGTTACAATTTTTTCTTTGAAGCGACATGTGGAAATCATTGAGTTTTTCGAACATATCCAACAAATAACTCAGTTTTGAAAGCCATAAGTCATAAAAAAATAACAAAATCGGATTTCTGCTTAGTCAAAAATATAACAACTTCATCTTTCAATTTCAATAATCTGTTTAAACTTCGCCCTCTTGAGAGCCACCTTACCTCTGCATGTAGTAATAAGCTTTTGTAATCAGAGTACATGTCTTTGCAAAGGTTTGAAAACGACTTTTTAGGGCATCATGATCATTATACGTAAATCCATATTGCAAAAATTATTGATCCTATTTTCGTTTTCTGGTCAATTTAGGTGTACTACAATCTGGTAGGTATTTTTACCTCTTCTGTCTACATTTAGCCACTTATCCATAATGAAAAATATTTTTGTCCTAATCTGAAATTATAAATACTAGCTTTAGTTTATAAAATTACATTTGTTTGTGCTTAATTTAAAAAATTGATGTTCACACTTCATACTCATACTCCCCCCTTCCATGCTCACTCCCCTGCCCCTTCCACACTCCCTCCTTCCATGCTCACTCCCCTGCCCCTTCCATGCTCCCCCTTCATATTCCTACCCCCTTCACACTCATACTCCCCCCTTCCATGCTCATACCTCTATGGGGTTAAACACATAGAGGTCATATTGTATGATGTTACTAAGTCTAAACACACTGACATTAGCACCGCCATATTATGACGTTACTAAACACACTGACATTAGCACCGCCATATTATGATGTTACTAAACACACTGACATTAGCACCGCCATATTATGATGTTACTAAACACATGGACATTAGCACTGCCATATTATGATGTTACTAAACACACTGATATTAGCATCGCCATATTATGATGTTACTAAACAGATGTAGACATTTTATTTTTGCTAGTCATGCAAAGCTAAAAGCTATTAGATTTATTATATTACCATAAATGTATTACTATAAATTTAATTTATATTTATTTAAATTCCAAAATTATTTCAACTAAGACTTAGAAGCAATGTCATATGGGAAGCACACAATGACCCAAGTATGTTAAAAACAATCTGAATATTTGAAATGAATGATTTTTTTATAACAACCTGCAAAGCTATAACAGCTTTGACGTGTTCACAGAGTCTTTAGGATGCGTAAAATATTATAGTTTACAAGCAGTCTTAGTACAACTATCTACTGTACATACAGCATTAGCACTACTGATATCTAAGAGTACTGTGATTGGTCAGAATGCACAGTTACACAGACTCCCCTCAGTCATTTACAAGGTGTAGGTAAATGCACACCAACAGTTTTACTAACTTTTCAAATGCATTATGTCACACTGATACTTTAATTAAAGCATCAGTAAGCTATTGAAAATTAACTAGTTCTATAACTATAGAACAGTCTACTTTCTGATAAATGATCCTCAAAAAATGTATATTACAAGAAACAGATACAACTAAATAAAAATAATTTCCATTCTTCCCAATGAGTGTATGCTGTGTAGTTTTGCCTGTATATCATAAGGGCCATTATACTTATTTTTTGTTTCTTTTTTCTATCTAAATGAGTGTATATGAAAATTTATAAAAGTATTGACAAGTTGATGTGCTTGAGATAAATAAACCAACCCTTCCTTTACATTTTCATTGGCATGTGATGACTTGCCTCGTTCCTCCAATATAGTCATTGAGTTGTTCCTATCTGTGACTGCAGCAACCAGTCAGCATTAACATAGCAGCATAACTTGCACACAAAATGTATTTATTTCTGGATTAATTTCAGCCTAAGAAGATTTTACTTCTTTTTTTCATGCTAATATATATTAACAGGTGGAATATTTGCTCTTTCATATGCATTATGGAAAAGTCTTTTGTACAATATTGCTTCAAGGTTTGAACTTTTTATTTTATATCCTGAGTAACAACATTTTTATAATTAATAAAATAAAAAATTATGTGTCCTTGATTTCTCTGCCGACTCTAAGACATCTAGCAATAGGCTAGGTTGATGTTGAAACTGAATAAATTTAATATGTCCAAATTTGCCTATTTTAGTCTTGATAATTGATCACCATCTATTGTAAATAAAAAGCAGGATATTAGCAATAATAAAATGACAAAATAATATACATTTGCTCAAAGGAATGTTATCTTATAAATGAAGATTGAGAAACTATGTAAAGTGTGCTTGCTAAAAGCTCTATAATTTGACCTAAGGACATCATAATCTGCATTTTTGCAGTCAAATATTGTGAAACAAAATATTGGGGAGCAAATGTTCCAGGTGGAGATTTCATCTACAGTGCTGCTGTGAGAATGTTGCTGTCCATCATCTTAAAGACATGTGAGCAGTAACATATAAATTCTGTAAAGCTTTCAGCAAAGCAGCCAAAAAATTCAGCGCGGGCTTTCAACAGGCAGGAAACTGCACAGCCTCACATGTTTTCTAACGCTTAAAAGCAATGCGTGAGTCATTCTCTCAAAAACAACTAATTGACCGTCAACTAATCGATAATGAGAATTTTCATTATCGATTATTATCGATTAGTTGTTTAAGCCCTAACTTACTTACCTGGTCGTCGCCAGTCAGGAACTCCGCTCTTCCCTCCTGTTTCTGCCTGCCTCAACGGAACTGCTGTGTCACGCCACTCTGTCACTACAGTGTGTGTACAGGCGCGCTACTTCCTCCCGCGCAAACTGCTTTACACAACATTTAAATTTAAAAAAAAAAAAAGATTTTTTTTAAGTGCTCTCCACAGCTCCCGCAGCCCCCACATTAGGGTTCCGTGACCCCATATGGGGACACGAACCACAGTTTAAGAAGGGCTGCTCTACATCACTGGTTCTCAAACCTGTCCTCAGGCCTTCTAAACAGGCCAGATTTTCAGGATTACCTTGGGTGAGAGCAGGTAAAATTACCATGTTTACTAGTCAGTTGATTATTTCACCTGTGCTCCAGTTCAGATATCCTCAAAATCTGGCCTGTTAGGGAGGCCCGAGGACAGGTTTGAAAACCAGTGATCTAGACATATGGCCAAAAGAAGAGCCATTTCCGTTTACTATGCTAACCATTATTTCAGATTTTTCTGCTATTTAATAATATAATACAAAGTTACCTTTAATTGACCCCAGGGCTGTCTATTACTGTGCTGACAGTTTAGCCCATAAAGATCACTGTAGTGAGAAGAATAAACTACCATTCGGATCCAGTTGAACCAGATGTAAGTGATAAAAACTAGTGGTCCCAAAAGTTGGACTTTTTAGACAGGCTTCTAATCTGTGTTAAAAAAAAGTTGTAAGTAGCAGCCATGGAAATACAGGACACACAGAAGAAAAAGAAAATGATTAACCCCTGACATCCTGAAATCATAAAGTTTTCATGACAGCCTAGTTACATTATTTTGCAATACACATGTCCTTGTATTTTGTTTAAAGTGAATGTAAATTTTGATGCTGAAGTGCCCGGTTTTTAAAAATTTGATTAAAAACAGCGGCACTTTAATTCATCAAAATTTACATTTCACTCCTGTTGTGAAAAAAACTTACCTTTTAATCTTCACAGCAGCTCTAAAGACCACTGCTCCATAACTGATCTGCCTGCTCTGAGGCTGCGGTCTACAATCTGCCCGATCCTATATGATCGGGCTGATTGACACCCCCTGCTAGCGGCCAATCTGCTGGGGGGGGGGGGGCGTCAGTGCACAAGCAGTTCACAAGAACTGCTTGTGCAATGATAAATGCCGACAGCATATTTATCGATGTACATTTATCGATGTGCGGCGGACATAATACGCTACATTGTATCATGTCCGCTCGCACTTTAATAAATCGGCCCCATCAAGAGTATTTTCAGTAAAAAAATTATAAAAGAGAAGAGAGGTACCATAAAGGGTTAACTAAAAATATAAATTACAAATCTTGTTCTGTTCTTGCTGAATAAATATCATTGGGTGAATTAGTTTATGTTCTAACATATATTTTTTGAATTAACATAATCAAAAGTCTTATTGGAAAGCATGACCTAAAATGCTTGTAATGTGTTTCTTAACATGAAGTTATAGAACTCAAACCAGTAGCATTGAGGGTCACAACATGAATGTATTTCAACCCTTTTGGAAAGTGGTGAGCTGCATTACAGTTGTAAAAGAGTAAATGGAACTAAGTGTTTTCTGTACATAGATTCACTAATTTATGGAGAAGACCCATAAGAAGGGTAAAATCAGTATGTTAAATCACATTTTGGGAATCTTATGGTTCCCTCAACATTCCTACCATAATAAACTTTAAAAGTCAGCTCTTGACTTCAAAAAAACCTTATGTCAAGATACAAGCGGTTATATAAAAGAAATAAAAAAAATATATATTAAATATACATGAAAAAATTGTAAAGCTGGATTAAGCCAAATCACAAATTAAATGCTTCAACAGCAGAAAGGCATCAAAGGTTTGATAGATAGATAGATGATAGATAGATAGATAGATAGATAGATAGATAGATAGATAGATAAATAGATAGATAGACAGATGATAGATAGATAGATAGATATATAGATGATAGATGATAGATAGATTGATAGATAGATAGATAGATAGATAGATAGATAGATAGATAGATAGATAGAGTACCCAAAGTTAATTAAAACCCAAATATTTAATGATAAAGCTTCAGGGAGAGTTTTTACTTCTAAGAAGACATAAGTTTTTCATACAAAGTAGCAAGATAGAGCTTCAAAAAACATTTGAGATTAATTCCTGATAAAGAAAAGCAGCACGTTTTTAGAAGATTAGATTAGAAGTGGATTGATACATTTTTTATCGCTCTTGAGCGTAAACTGTGCTTAAAGGGACATTATACACTCATTTTTTCTTTGCATTAATGTTTTGTAGATGATCTATTTATATCTGTGCATCTTATTCTTTATAGTGGTGTCTATTACATGCAGTTATATGAAAATGAGTGTATACTGTCCTTTTAAGGTAAACCAATAGTGCTACCATGTTAGCGTTGGTATTACAAGATGAGTTGTTCTGATATCACAACCTCACTAACTCCCTTTCCCCATAGACTTTATAGATCGTGCTATGAAGCTTTTTCTTTTTATTACTTGCATGCTAATCCAAAAATGCGCTAGACCAACTGCAAATATATATATATATATAGATAGATAGATAGATAGATAGATAGATAGATATAGATATGTGTATATATGTGTTTGTGTGCACACATACAAATATTTAGACATATATGCTTTGAAACCCTTCCCAGTCAAACACCTTGGCATATACCATATCCTTTTAAAACATTTTTTTTCAAGTATAAAACATATTTTTATTAAAAAAAATGTATGCATGAGAGTAATAGTAACATAGTATCATAGAAGATGAGGTGAAAAAAGACAGAAGTCCATTGAGTTCAACCTATATACTTACAAAAAAGCATCCGTTGATCTAAAATTAATCCCATTAAAAAGGGACCCATTTAACACAAGCAATCATATCTCTGAATTTTGTTTCTAGCCAGAAATGTATCTAAACCATTTTTAAATGTATCTAAGATATTGGCATTTACTACCTCCTCTGGTAGTGAGTTGATCAATTGTATTGCTCTTACAGTGAAAAAACATTTCCATTGCAGGAGATTAAATCTTCTTCTTTGCTTCAGCCAATTGTGTGCTCTTGTCAAAAACAATACTTTATTTAAATATATTTTAAACCTTTTTCTGGTAAATCTGTTTTGCCATGTACTTGTAACATAAATTTCTCTGCTATTGATATCAAGCCCCGCGCTATCATTAGCACTCCAATGGTAATCTGGGCCTACGCTGCTTAAAGGGACACTGAACCCAAATTTTTTCTTTCATGATTCAGATAGAGTATGACATTTTAAGCAACTTTTTAATTTACTCCTATTATCAAATTTTCTTCATTCTCTTGGTATCTTTATTTGAAATGCAAGAATGTAAGTTTAGATGCTGGCCCATTTTTGGTGAAATAACTACCTAGCTAAAATAAGTACAAAATTACCTGTAAAATAAATCCTAACATAAGTTACAATTACACCTTACACTACACTATTATTAAACTAATTACCTAAACTACCTACAATTAAATACAGTTAAATTCAAAACACTAAATTACGAAAAAAAATTACAAGAAATTTAAACTAATTACACCTAATCTAAGCCCCTGAATAAAATAAAAAAGCCCCCCAAAATAATAAAATGCCCTACCCTATACTAAATTACAAATAGCCCTTAAAAGGGCCTTTTGCGGGGCATTACCCCAAAGTAATCAGCTCTTTTACTTGTAAAAAAAAAATACAATACCCCTCCAACATTTACAACCCACCACCCACACACCCCTACTCTAAAACTCACCCAATACCCCCTTAAAAAAACCTAACACTACCCCATTGAAGATAACCCTACCTTGAGCCGTCTTAACCCAGCCGGGCTCAAGTGGTCATCCGATCCGGCCAGAAGTGTTCATCCGATGGGGCAGAAGAGGACATCCAGACTGGCAGAAGTCTTCATCCTATCCGGGCAGAAGAGGACATCCGGCCCGGGAGAAGGCTTCATCCAAGCGGCATCTTCTATCTTCTTCCATCTGACGAGGAGCGACTCCATATTGAAGACATCCGGCACGGAGCATCCTTCCAGCACGACGACTACTCGACGAATGACGGTTCCTTTAAATTACGTCTTCCAAGATGGCGTCCCTCGAATTCCGATTGGCTGATAGGATTCTATCAGCCAATCGGAATTAAGGTAGGAAAAATCCGATTGGTTGATTTGTAATGTTGGGGGGGGGGAGTATTGTATTTTTTTTTTAAAAGGTAAAAGAGCTGATTACTTTGGGGCAATGCCCCGCAAAATGCCCTTTTAAGGGCTATTTGTAATTTAGTATAGAGTAGGGCATTTTATAATTTTGGGGGGCTTTTTATTTTATTAGGGTGCTTAGATTAGGTGTAATTAGTTTAAACTTCTTGGAATCTTTTTTATTCTGTAATTTAGTGGGTTTTTTTTCGTAATTTAGTTATTTAATTTAATTGTATTTAATTGTAGGTAGTTTAGGTAATTAGTTTAATGATAGTGTAGTGTTAAGTGTAATTGTAACTTAGGTTAGGATTTATTTTACAGGTAATTTTGTACTTATTTTAGCTAGGTAGTTATTAAATAGTTAATAACTATTTAATAACTATTGTACCTAGTTAAAATAAATACAAAGTTGCCTGTAAAATAAAAATAAATCATAAGCTAGCTACAATGTAACTATTAGTTATATTGTAGCTATCTTATGGTTTATTTTATAGGTAAGTATTTAGTTTTAAATAGGAATAATTTATTTAATTGTAGTTATTTTATTTAGATGTATTTAAATTATATTTAAATTAGGGGGATGTTAGGGTTAGGGTTAGACTTAGGTTTAGGGGTTAATAACTTTATTAAAGTGGCGGCGACGTTGGCGGCAGCAGATTAGGGGTTAATTAATTTAATATAGTTGCGGCGAGGTTGGGGGGGGGCAGATTAGGGGTTTATAACTATAATGTAGGTGTTGGTGATGTTGGGGGCAGCAGATTAGGGGTTTATAAGTATAATGTAGGTGGCTGAGATGTCGGGGGCGGCAGATTAGGGGTTAATAAGTGTAAGATTAGGGGTGTTTAGATTCGGGGTTCATGTTAGGGTGTTAGGTGCAGACATATTTTTTCTTTCCCCATAGGAAACAATGGGGCTGCGTTAGGAGCTGAACGCTGCTTTTTTGCAGGTGTTAGGTTTTTTTTCAGCCAGCTAAGCCCCATTGTTTCCTATGGGGAAATCGTGCACGAGCACGTTTAGCCATCTTACCGCTACCGTAAGCAACTCTGGTATTGAGGTGAGATGTGGAGCTAAATTTTGCTCAACGCTCACCTTTTTGCGGATAACGCCAGGTTTAAAAAAACCTGTAATACCAGTCTTAAGGGAGCGGTGGAAAAAAAGGAGCGTTAGAGCCGCAAGCCTTACCGACAAAAACTCGTAATCTAGCCGAATGTCTGTGTAGAATATTGCAGCTTTAAAGGGATATGAAGCACACATATTTTCTTTCATGATTAAGATAGAGCATGGGATTTTAAACAACGTTCCATTTTACTTCTATTAGCTCATTTGTTATGTTCTTTTGGTATCCTTTGTTGAAAAGGATACCTAGGTAGACTATGGAGCTGCTGAT
Source organism: Bombina bombina (assembly GCF_027579735.1). NCBI lineage: Eukaryota > Metazoa > Chordata > Amphibia > Anura > Bombinatoridae > Bombina > Bombina bombina. The sequence continues at coordinate 219,516,763 of NC_069500.1, forward strand.
TGGTGGCTACACATATATATGCTTCTTCAACAAAAGATACCAAGAGAATAAAGCAAATTAAATCAGAGAAAAAAACTGAAAAGTTGTTTAAATCATATTCTCTATCTGAATCATGAAAGAAAAAAAAAGGAGTTTCCTGTCCCTTTAAATCAGTAATCTAAAATTCCACTTCAAAAAGGAATTGAAAAGCCCCCAATTTGCATAGTTAAATATACAGGAAAATGGAAAAATAAGCAATGAAAGTATATTGCAAAGTATATTTTTTACTAAACATAATTAAACATTTTACAGTAAAACAAGTCATGAAACCCATATCTTTCAACTTGTAATTAGTGATGTTGTGAATTGTTCACCGGCGAATAGTTCCCGGCAAACATAGCTTGTTCGCGTTCGCAGCGGCGGGCGAACATATGCGATGTTCGATCCGCCCCCTATTTGTCATCATTGAGTAAACTTTGACCCTGTATCTCACAGTCTGCAGACACATTACAGCCAATCAGCAGCAGACACTCCCTCCCAGACCCTCCCAGCTCCTGGGCAGCAGCCATTTTAGATTCATTCTGATCCTGCATTGTTTGTGAGAGGAGGGACAGTGTAGCTGCTGATGATTTTTTAGGGAAATTGATAGCTAGGCTAGTGTATTCAGTGTCCACTACAGTCCTGAAGGACTCATCTGATCTCTGCTGTTTGGACAGCACCCCAAAAAGCCCTTTTAAGGGCTAGAAAATCAGTCGCTTTTTTTTTTTTTTTTGCCTATGTAATTTTGACTGTGAAATCAGTCTGCTAGTGTAATCTAATTGCAGTTGCCTGCCTGCAGTGCCACCACTCATATCTGTTGTAACAGTAGTGTAAATTAAAAAAAAAAAACTTTTTTGACTGTGAAACATCAGTCTGCTAGTGTAATCTAATTGCAGTTGCCTGCCTGCCAGCGTGTGTTCCAGGCCCACTTGCCAACTAGTGCCACCACTCATATCTGTTGTAACAGTAGTGTAAATATTTAAAAAAAAAACTTTTTTGACTGTGAAACATCAGTCTACTAGTGTAATCTAATTGCAGTTGCCTGCCTGCCAGCGTGTGTGCCAGGTCCACTTGCCAACTAGTGCCACCACTCATATTTGTTGTAACAGTAGTGTAAATATTTTTAAAAAAACTTTTTTGACTGTGAAACATCAGTCTGCTAGTGTAATCTAATTGCAGCTGCCTGCCTGCCAGCGTGTGTGCCAGGCCCACTTGCCAACTAGTGCCACCACTCATATTTGTTGTAACAGTGGTGTAAATATTTAAAAAAAAACTTTTTTGACTGTGAAACATCAGTCTGCTAGTGTAATCTAATTGCAGTTGCCTGCCTGCCAGCGTGTGTGCCAAGCCCACTTGCCAACTAGTGCCACTACTCATATTTGTTGTAACAGTAGTTTAAATATTTAAAAAAAAAACTTTTTTGACTGTGAAACATCAGTCTGCTAGTGTAATCTAATTGCAGTTGTCTGCCTGCCAGCGTGTGTGCCAGGCCCACTTGCCAACTAGTGCCACAACTCATATTTGTTATAACAGTAGCGTAAATATTTTTTAAAAAAACTTTTTTGACTGTGAAACATCAGTCTGCTAGTATAATGTAATTGCAGTTGCCTGCCTGCCAGCGTGTGTGCCAGGTCCACTTGCCAACTAGTGCCACCACTCATATTTGTTGTAACTGTAGTGTAAATATTTTAAAAAAACTTTTTTGACTGTGAAACATCAGTCTGCTAGTGTAATCTAATTGCAGTTGCCTGCCTGCCAGGGTGTGTGCCAGGCCCATTTGCCAACTAGTGCCACCACTCATATTTGTTGTAACAGTAGTGTAAATATTTTAAAAAAAAATTTTTTGATTATGAAACATCAGTCTGCTAGTGTAATCTAATTGCAGTTGCCTGCCTACCAGCGTGTGTGCCAGGCCCACTTGCCAACTAGTGCCACCACTCATATTTGTTGTAACAGTAGTGTAAATATTTAAAAGAAAAACTTTTTTGACTGTGACAAATCAGTCTGCTAGTGTAATCTAATTGCAGTTGCCAGCCTGCTAGTGTGTGTGCTAGGCCCACTTGCCAACTAGTGCCACCACTCATATTTGTTGTAACAGTAGTGTAAATATTTAAAAAAAAAAAATTTTGACTGTGAAACATCAGTCTGCTAGTGTAATCTAATTGCAGTTGCCTACCTGCCAGCGTTTGTGCCAGGCCCTCTTGCCAACTAGTGCCCCCACTCATAATTTTGTAACAGTAGTGTAAATATTTTTTTAAAAAAACTTTTTTGACTGAAACATCAGTCTGCTAGGGTAATCTAATTGCAGTTGCCTTCCATGCCAATGTGTGTGCCAGGCCCACTTGCCAACTAGTGCCACCACTCATATTTGTTATAACAGTAGTGTAAATATTAAAAAAAAAAACTTTTTTGACTGTGAAACATCAGTCTGCTAGTGTAATCTAATAGCAGTTGCCTGCCTGCCAGCGTGTGTGCCAGGCCCACTTGCCAACTAGTGCCACCACTCATATTTGTTGTAACAGTAGTGTAAATATTTAAAAAAAAACTTTTTTGACTGAAACATCAGTCTGCTAGTGTAATCTAATTGCAGTTGCCTGCCTGCCAGCGTGTGTGCCAGGCCCACTTGCCAACTAGTGCCACCACTCATATTTGTTATAACAGTAGTGTAAATATTTTTTTTTTTAAATTTTGACTGTGAAACATCAGTCTGCTAGAGTAATCTAATTGCAGTTGCCTGCCTGCCAGCGTGTGTGCCAGGCCCACTTGCCAACTAGTGCCACCACTCATATTTGTTGTAACAGTAGTGTAAATGTTTAAAAAAAAAACTTTTTTGACTGTGAAACATCAGTCTGCTAGTGTGATCTAATTGCAGTTGCCTGCCTGCCAGTGTGTGTGCCAGACCCACTTGCCAACTAGTGCCACCACTCATATTTGTTGTAACAGTAGTGTAAATATTTAAAAAAAAAACTTTTTTGACTGTGAAACATCAGTCTGCTAGTGTAATCTAATTGCAGTTGCCTGCCTGCTAGCATGTGTGCCAGGCCCATTTGCCAACTAGTGCCACCACTCATATTTCTTGTAACAGTAGTGTAAATATTTTTAAAAAAAAACTTTTTTGACTGAAACATCAGTCTGCTAGTGTAATCTAATTGCAGTTGCCTTCCATGCCAGCGTGTGTGCCAGGCCCACTTGCCAACTAGTGCCACCACTCATATTTGTTATAACAGTAGTGTAAATATTTAAAAAAAAAAACTTTTTTGACTGTGAAACATCAGTCTGCTAGTGTAATCTAATTGCAGTTGCCTACCTGCCAGCGTGTGTGCCAGGCCCACTTGCCAACTAGTGCCACCACTCATATTTGTTGTAACAGTAGTGTAAATATTTTTTTTAAAAAAAACTTTTTTGACTGTGAAACATCAGTCTGCTAGTGTAATCTAATTGCAGTTGCCTGCCTTCCAGCATGTGTGCCAGGCCACTTGCCAACTAGTGCCACCACTCATATTTGTTATAACAGTAGTGTAAATATTTAAAAAAAAAACTTTTTTGACTGTGAAACATCAGTCTGCTAGTGTAATCTAATAGCAGTTGCCTGCCTGCCAGCGTGTGTGTCAGGCCCACTTGCCAACTAGTGTCACCACTCATATCTGTTGTAACAGTAGTGTAAATATTTTTAAAAAAATCTTTTTTGATTATGAAACATCAGTCTGCTAGTGTAATCTAATTGCAGTTGCCTGCCTGCCAGTGTGTGTTCCAGGCCCACTTGCCAACTAGTGCCACCACTCATATCTGTTGTAACAGTAGTGTAAATATTTAAAAAAAAAAAACTTTTTTGACTGTGAAACATCAGTCTACTAGTGTAATCTAATTGCAGTTGCCTGCCTGCCAGCGTGTGTGCCAGGTCCACTTGCCAACTAGTGCCACCACTCATATTTGTTGTAACAGTAGTGTAAATATTTTTAAAAAAACTTTTTTGACTGTGAAACATCAGTCTGCTAGTGTAATCTAATTGCAGCTGCCTGCCTGCCAGCGTGTGTGCCAGGCCCACTTGCCAACTAGTGCCACCACTCATATTTGTTGTAACAGTGGTGTAAATATTTAAAAAAAACTTTTTTGACTGTGAAACATCAGTCTGCTAGTGTAATCTAATTGCAGTTGTCTGCCTGCCAGCGTGTGTGCCAGGCCCACTTGCCAACTAGTGCCACAACTCATATTTGTTATAACAGTAGCGTAAATATTTTTTAAAAAAACTTTTTTGACTGTGAAACATCAGTCTGCTAGTATAATGTAATTGCAGTTGCCTGCCTGCCAGCGTGTGTGCCAGGTCCACTTGCCAACTAGTGCCACCACTCATATTTGTTGTAACTGTAGTGTAAATATTTAAAAAAAACTTTTTTGACTGTGAAACATCAGTCTGCTAGTGTAATCTAATTGCAGTTGCCTGCCTGCCAGGGTGTGTGCCAGGCCCATTTGCCAACTAGTGCCACCACTCATATTTGTTGTAACAGTAGTGTAAATATTTTAAAAAAAAATTTTTTGATTATGAAACATCAGTCTGCTAGTGTAATCTAATTGCAGTTGCCTGCCTACCAGCGTGTGTGCCAGGCCCACTTGCCAACTAGTGCCACCACTCATATTTGTTGTAACAGTAGTGTAAATATTTAAAAAAAAAACTTTTTTGACTGTGAAACATCAGTCTGCTAGTGTAATCTAATTGCAGTTGCCAGCCTGCCAGTGTGTGTGCCAGGCCCACTTGCCAACTAGTGCCACCACTCATATTTGTTGTAACAGTAGTGTAAATATTTAAAAAAAACTTTTTTGACTGTGAAACATCAGTCTGCTAGTGTAATCTAATTGCAGTTGCCTGCCTGCCAGGGTGTGTGCCAGGCCCATTTGCCAACTAGTGCCACCACTCATATTTGTTGTAACAGTAGTGTAAATATTTTTTTAAAAAAAATTTTGATTATGAAACATCAGTCTGCTAGTGTAATCTAATTGCAGTTGCCTGCCTACCAGCGTTTGTGCCAGGCCCACTTGCCAACTAGTGCCACCACTCATATTTGTTGTAACAGTAGTGTAAATATTTAAAAAAAAAACTTTTTTGACTGTGAAACATCAGTCTGCTAGTGTAATCTAATTGCAGTTGCCAGCCTGCCAGTGTGTGTGCCAGGCCCACTTGCCAACTAGTGCCACCACTCATATTTGTTGTAACAGTAGTGTAAATATTTAAAAAAAAAACTTTTTTGACTGTGAAACATCAGTCTGCTAGTGTAATCTAATTGCAGTTGCCTGCCTGCCAGCGTGTGTGCCAGGCCCACTTGCCAACTAGTGCCCCCACTCATATTTTTGTAACAGTAGTGTAAATATTTTTTAAAAAAACTTTTTTGACTGAAACATCAGTCTGCTAGTGTAATCTAATTGCAGTTGCCTTCCATGCCAATGTGTGTGCCAGGCCCACTTGCCAACTAGTGCCACCACTCATATTTGTTATAACAGTAGTGTAAATATTAAAAAAAAAACTTTTTTGACTGTGAAACATCAGTCTGCTAGTGTAATCTAATAGCAGTTGCCTGCCTGCCAGCGTGTGTGCCAGGCCCACTTGCCAACTAGTGCCACCACTCATATTTGTTGTAACAGTAGTGTAAATATTTAAAAAAAAACTTTTTTGACTGAAACATCAGTCTGCTAGTGTAATCTAATTGCAGTTGCCTGCCTGCCAGCGTGTGTGCCAGGCCCACTTGCCAACTAGTGCCACCACTCATATTTGTTGTAACAGTAGTGTAAATGTTTAAAAAAAAAACTTTTTTGACTGTGAAACATCAGTCTGCTAGTGTGATCTAATTGCAGTTGCCTGCCTGCCAGTGTGTGTGCCAGACCCACTTGCCAACTAGTGCCACCACTCATATTTGTTGTAACAGTAGTGTAAATATTTAAAAAAAAAACTTTTTTGACTGTGAAACATCAGTCTGCTAGTGTAATCTAATTGCAGTTGCCTGCCTGCCAGCATGTGTGCCAGGCCCATTTGCCAACTAGTGCCACCACTCATATTTCTTGTAACAGTAGTGTAAATATTTAAAAAAAAAAAACTTTTTTGACTGAAACATCAGTCTGCTAGTGTAATCTAATTGCAGTTGCCTTCCATGCCAGCGTGTGTGCCAGGCCCACTTGCCAACTAGTGCCACCACTCATATTTGTTATAACAGTAGTGTAAATATTTTAAAAGAAAAACTTTTTTGACTGTGAAACATCAGTCTGCTAGTGTAATCTAATTGCAGTTGCCTACCTGCCAGCGTGTGTGCCAGGCCCACTTGCCAACTAGTGCCACCACTCATATTTGTTGTAACAGTAGTGTAAATATTTTTTTTAAAAAAAACTTTTTTGACTGTGAAACATCAGTCTGCTAGTGTAATCTAATTGCAGTTGCCTGCCTTCCAGCGTGTGTGCCAGGCCACTTGCCAACTAGTGCCACCACTCATATTTGTTATAACAGTAGTGTAAATATTTTAAAAAAAAACTTTTTTGACTGTGAAACATCAGTCTGCTAGTGTAATCTAATAGCAGTTGCCTGCCTGCCAGCGTGTGTGTCAGGCCCACTTGCCAACTAGTGTCACCACTCATATCTGTTGTAACAGTAGTGTAAATATTTTAAAAAAAATCTTTTTTGATTATGAAACATCAGTCTGCTAGTGTAATCTAATTGCAGTTGCCTGCCTACCAGCGTGTGTGCCAGGCCCACTTGCCAACTAGTGCCACCACTCATATTTGTTGTAACAGTAGTGTAAATATTTAAAAAAAAAAACTTTTTTGACTGTGAAACATCAGTCTGCTAGTGTAATCTAATTGCAGTTGCCTGCCTGCCAGCGTGTGTGCCAGGCCCACTTGCCAACTAGTGCCCCCACTCATATTTTTGTAACAGTAGTGTAAATATTTTTTAAAAAAACTTTTTTGACTGAAACATCAGTCTGCTAGGGTAATCTAATTGCAGTTGCCTTCCATGCCAATGTGTGTGACAGGCCCACTTGCCAATTAGTGCCACCACTCATATTTTTTATAACAGTAGTGTAAATATTAAAAAAAAAACTTTTTTGACTGTGAAACATCAGTCTGCTTGTGTAATCTAATAGCAGTTGCCTGCCTGCCAGCGTGTGTGCCAGGCCCACTTGCCAACTAGTGCCACCACTCATATTTGTTGTAATAGTGTAAATATTTAAAAAAAAACTTTTTTGACTGAAACATCAGTCTGCTAGTGTAATCTAATTACAGTTGCCTGCCTGCCAGCGTGTGTGCCAGGCCCACTTGCCAACTAGTGCCACCACTCATATTTGTTGTAACAGTAGTGTAAATGTTTTAAAAAAAACTTTTTTGACTGTGAAACATCAGTCTGCTAGTGTGATCAAATTGCAGTTGCCTGCCTGCCAGTGTGTGTGCCAGACCCACTTGCCAACTAGTGCCACCACTTATATTTGTTGTAACAGTAGTGTAAATATTTTTTAAAAAAACTTTTTTGACTGTGAAACATCAGTCTGCTAGTGTAATCTAATTGCAGTTGCCTGCCTGCCAGCGTGTGTGCCAGGCCCATTTGCCAACTAGTGCCACCACTCATATTTCTTGTAACAGTAGTGTAAATATTTTAAAAAAAAACTTTTTTGACTGAAACATCAGTCTGCTAGTGTAATCTAATTGCAGTTGCCTTCCATGCCAGCGTGTGTGCCAGTCCCACTTGCCAACTAGTGCCACCACTCATATTTGTTATAACAGTAGTGTAAATATTTAAAAAAAAAACTTTTTTGACTGTGAAACATCAGTCTGCTAGTGTAATCTAATTGCAGTTGCCTACCTGCCAGCGTGTGTGCCAGGCCCACTTGCCAACTAGTGCCACCACTCATATTTGTTGTAACAGTAGTGTAAATATTTTTTTTAAAAAAAAACTTTTTTGACTGTGAAACATCAGTCTGCTAGTGTAATCTAATTGCAGTTGCCTGCCTTCCAGCATGTGTGCCAGGCCACTTGCCAACTAGTGCCACCACTCATATTTGTTATAACAGTAGTGTAAATATTTTAAAAAAAAACTTTTTTGACTGTGAAACATCAGTCTGCTAGTGTAATCTAATAGCAGTTGCCTGCCTGCCAGCGTGTGTGTCAGGCCCACTTGCCAACTAGTGTCACCACTCATATCTGTTGTAACAGTAGTGTAAATATTTTTAAAAAAATCTTTTTTGATTATGAAACATCAGTCTGCTAGTGTAATCTAATTGCAGTTGCCTGCCTGCCAGTGTGTGTTCCAGGCCCACTTGCCAACTAGTGCCACCACTCATATCTGTTGTAACAGTAGTGTAAATATTTAAAAAAAAAAACTTTTTTGACTGTGAAACATCAGTCTACTAGTGTAATCTAATTGCAGTTGCCTGCCTGCCAGCGTGTGTGCCAGGTCCACTTGCCAACTAGTGCCACCACTCATATTTGTTGTAACAGTAGTGTAAATATTTTTAAAAAAACTTTTTTGACTGTGAAACATCAGTCTGCTAGTGTAATCTAATTGCAGCTGCCTGCCTGCCAGCGTGTGTGCCAGGCCCACTTGCCAACTAGTGCCACCACTCATATTTGTTGTAACAGTGGTGTAAATATTTAAAAAAAAACTTTTTTGACTGTGAAACATCAGTCTGCTAGTGTAATCTAATTGCAGTTGCCTGCCTGCCAGCGTGTGTGCCAAGCCCACTTGCCAACTAGTGCCACTACTCATATTTGTTGTAACCGTAGTTTAAATATTTTAAAAAAAAACTTTTTTGACTGTGAAACATCAGTCTGCTAGTGTAATCTAATTGCAGTTGTCTGCCCACCAGCGTGTGTGCCAGGCCCACTTGCCAACTAGTGCCACAACTCATATTTGTTATAACAGTAGCGTAAATATTTTTTAAAAAAACTTTTTTGACTGTGAAACATCAGTCTGCTAGTATAATGTAATTGCAGTTGCCTGCCTGCCAGCGTGTGTGCCAGGTCCACTTGCCAACTAGTGCCAACACTCATATTTGTTGTAACTGTAGTGTAAATATTTAAAAAAAACTTTTTTGACTGTGAAACATCAGTCTGCTAGTGTAATCTAATTGCAGTTGCCTGCCTGCCAGGGTGTGTGCCAGGCCCATTTGCCAACTAGTGCCACCACTCATATTTGTTGTAACAGTAGTGTAAATATTTTAAAAAAAAAATTTTTGATTATGAAACATCAGTCTGCTAGTGTAATCTAATTGCAGTTGCCTGCCTACCAGCGTGTGTGCCAGGCCCACTTGCCAACTAGTGCCACCACTCATATTTGTTGTAACAGTAGTGTAAATATTTAAAAAAAAAACTTTTTTGACTGTGAAACATCAGTCTGCTAGTGTAATCTAATTGCAGTTGCCAGCCTGCCAGTGTGTGTGCCAGGCCCACTTGCCAACTAGTGCCACCACTCATATTTGTTGTAACAGTAGTGTAAATATTTAAAAAAAACTTTTTTGACTGTGAAACATCAGTCTGCTAGTGTAATCTAATTGCAGTTGCCTGCCTGCCAGGGTGTGTGCCAGGCCCATTTGCCAACTAGTGCCACCACTCATATTTGTTGTAACAGTAGTGTAAATATTTAAAAAAAAAAAAATTTGATTATGAAACATCAGTCTGCTAGTGTAATCTAATTGCAGTTGCCTGCCTACCAGCGTGAGTGCCAGGCCCACTTGCCAACTAGTGCCACCACTCATATTTGTTGTAACAGTAGTGTAAATATTTAAAAAAAAAACTTTTTTGACTGTGAAACATCAGTCTGCTAGTGTAATCTAATTGCAGTTGCCAGCCTGCCAGTGTGTGTGCCAGGCCCACTTGCCAACTAGTGCCACCACTCATATTTGTTGTAACAGTAGTGTAAATATTTAAAAAAAAAACTTTTTTGACTGTGAAACATCAGTCTGCTAGTGTAATCTAATTGCAGTTGCCTGCCTGCCAGCGTGTGTGCCAGGCCCACTTGCCAACTAGTGCCCCCACTCATATTTTTGTAACAGTAGTGTAAATATTTTTTAAAAAAACTTTTTTGACTGAAACATCAGTCTGCTAGGGTAATCTAATTGCAGTTGCCTTCCATGCCAATGTGTGTGCCAGGCCCACTTGCCAACTAGTGCCACCACTCATATTTGTTATAACAGTAGTGTAAATATTAAAAAAAAAACTTTTTTGACTGTGAAACATCAGTCTGCTAGTGTAATCTAATAGCAGTTGCCTGCCTGCCAGCGTGTGTGCCAGGCCCACTTGCCAACTAGTGCCACCACTCATATTTGTTGTAACAGTAGTGTAAATATTTAAAAAAAAACTTTTTTGACTGAAACATCAGTCTGCTAGTGTAATCTAATTGCAGTTGCCTGCCTGCCAGCGTGTGTGCCAGGCCCACTTGCCAACTAGTGCCACCACTCATATTTGTTGTAACAGTAGTGTAAATGTTTAAAAAAAAAACTTTTTTGACTGTGAAACATCAGTCTGCTAGTGTGATCTAATTGCAGTTGCCTGCCTGCCAGTGTGTGTGCCAGACCCACTTGCCAACTAGTGCCACCACTCATATTTGTTGTAACAGTAGTGTAAATATTTAAAAAAAAAACTTTTTTGACTGTGAAACATCAGTCTGCTAGTGTAATCTAATTGCAGTTGCCTGCCTGCCAGCATGTGTGCCAGGCCCATTTGCCAACTAGTGCCACCACTCATATTTCTTGTAACAGTAGTGTAAATATTTAAAAAAAAAAACTTTTTTGACTGAAACATCAGTCTGCTAGTGTAATCTAATTGCAGTTGCCTTCCATGCCAGCGTGTGTGCCAGGCCCACTTGCCAACTAGTGCCACCACTCATATTTGTTATAACAGTAGTGTAAATATTTTAAAAGAAAAACTTTTTTGACTGTGAAACATCAGTCTGCTAGTGTAATCTAATTGCAGTTGCCTACCTGCCAGCGTGTGTGCCAGGCCCACTTGCCAACTAGTGCCACCACTCATATTTGTTGTAACAGTAGTGTAAATATTTTTTTTAAAAAAAACTTTTTTGACTGTGAAACATCAGTCTGCTAGTGTAATCTAATTGCAGTTGCCTGCCTTCCAGCGTGTGTGCCAGGCCACTTGCCAACTAGTGCCACCACTCATATTTGTTATAACAGTAGTGTAAATATTTTAAAAAAAAACTTTTTTGACTGTGAAACATCAGTCTGCTAGTGTAATCTAATAGCAGTTGCCTGCCTGCCAGCGTGTGTGTCAGGCCCACTTGCCAACTAGTGTCACCACTCATATCTGTTGTAACAGTAGTGTAAATATTTTAAAAAAAATCTTTTTTGATTATGAAACATCAGTCTGCTAGTGTAATCTAATTGCAGTTGCCTGCCTACCAGCGTGTGTGCCAGGCCCACTTGCCAACTAGTGCCACCACTCATATTTGTTGTAACAGTAGTGTAAATATTTAAAAAAAAAAACTTTTTTGACTGTGAAACATCAGTCTGCTAGTGTAATCTAATTGCAGTTGCCTGCCTGCCAGCGTGTGTGCCAGGCCCACTTGCCAACTAGTGCCCCCACTCATATTTTTGTAACAGTAGTGTAAATATTTTTAAAAAAAACTTTTTTGACTGAAACATCAGTCTGCTAGGGTAATCTAATAGCAGTTGCCTGCCTGCCAGCGTGTGTGCCAGGCCCACTTGCCAACTAGTGCCACCACTCATATTTGTTGTAACAGTAGTGTAAATATTTAAAAAAAAACTTTTTTGACTGAAACATCAGTCTGCTAGTGTAATCTAATTACAGTTGCCTGCCTGCCAGCGTGTGTGCCAGGCCCACTTGCCAACTAGTGCCACCACTCATATTTGTTGTAACAGTAGTGTAAATGTTTTAAAAAAAACTTTTTTGACTGTGAAACATCAGTCTGCTAGTGTGATCAAATTGCAGTTGCCTGCCTGCCAGTGTGTGTGCCAGACCCACTTGCCAACTAGTGCCACCACTTATATTTGTTGTAACAGTAGTGTAAATATTTTTTAAAAAAACTTTTTTGACTGTGAAACATCAGTCTGCTAGTGTAATCTAATTGCAGTTGCCTGCCTGCCAGCGTGTGTGCCAGGCCCATTTGCCAACTAGTGCCACCACTCATATTTCTTGTAACAGTAGTGTAAATATTTAAAAAAAAAACTTTTTTGACTGAAACATCAGTCTGCTAGTGTAATCTAATTGCAGTTGCCTTCCATGCCAGCGTGTGTGCCAGGCCCACTTGCCAACTAGTGCCACCACTCATATTTGTTATAACAGTAGTGTAAATATTTAAAAAAAAAAAACTTTTTTGACTGTGAAACATCAGTCTGCTAGTGTAATCTAATAGCAGTTGCCTGCCTGCCAGCGTGTGTGTCAGGCCCACTTGCCAACTAGTGTCACCACTCATATTTGTTGTAACAGTAGTGTAAATATTTTTTTAAAAAAAAACTTTTTTGACTGTGAAACATCAGGCTGCTAGTGTAATCTGATTGCAGTTGCCTGCCTTAAAGCGTGCGTGCCAGGCCACTTGCCAACTAGTGCCACCACTCATATCTGCTATAACAGTAGTGTAAATATTTAAAAAAATAACTTTTTTGAATGTGAAACATCAGTCTGCTAGTGTAATCTAATAGCAGTTGCCTGCCTGCCAGCGTGTGTGTCAGGCCCACTTGCCAACTAGTGTCACCACTCATATCTGTTGTAACAGTAGTGTAAATATTTAAAAAAAAATCTTTTTTGACTGTGAAACATCAGTCTGCTAGTGTAATCTAATTGCAGTTGCGTGCCTGCCAGCGTGTGTGCCAGGCCCACTTGCCAACTAGTGCCACCACTCATATCTGTTGTAACAGTAGTGTACATTTTTAAAAAAAAAAACTTTTTTGACTGTGAAACATCAGTCTACTAGTGTAATATAATTGCAGTTGCATGCCTGCCAGCATGTGTGCCAGGCCCACTTGCCAACTAGTGCCACCACTCATATCTGTTGTAACAGTAGTGTAAATATTTTAAAAAAAAATTTTTTTGACTGTGAAACATCAGTCTGCTAGTGTAATCTAATTGCAGTTGCCTGCCTGCCAGCGTGTGTGCCAGGCCCACTTGCCAACTAGTGCCACCACTCATATTTGTTATAACAGTAGTGTAAATATAAAAAAAAAATTTTTTTGACTGTGAAACATCAGTCTTCTAGTGTAATCTAATTGCAGTTGCCTGCCTGCCAGCGTGTGTGCCAGGCCCACTTGCCAACTAGTGCCACCACTCATATTTGTTGTAACAGTATTGTTAGTATTTAAAAAAAAACTTTTTTGACTGTGAAACTTCAGTCTGCTAGTGTAATCTAATTGCAGTTGCCTGCCTGCCTGCCTGCCAGCGTGTGTGCCAGGCCCATTTGCCAACTAGTGCCACCACTCATATTTGTTGTAACAGTAGTGTAAATATTTTTTTAAAAAAATGTTTTGACTGTGAAACATCAGTCTGCTAGTGTAATCTAATTGCAGTTGCCTGCCTGCCAGCGTGTGTGCCAGGCCCACTTGCCAACTAGTGCCACCACTAATATCTGTTTTAACAGTAGTGTAAATATTTAAATAATAAACTTTTTTGACTGTGAAACATCAGTCTGCTTTTTTGTGTCAGGCTCACAGCGTATACTGTGCCCACTTGCCCAGTGCCACTTCTCATATCTTGTTTTATAGTAGTGTAAGTGTACATTTAAAAAAATAAACTTTTTTGATTGTGAAACATCAGTCTGCTTTTTTTGTGTCAGGCTCACAGCTTATACTGTGCCCACTTGCCCAGTGTCACCACTCATATTTTGTTTAATAGTAGTGTAAGTGTACATTTTAAAAATAAATGACAGGCAGAGGCAGGCCACCCCGCAGGTGCCATCGTGGTCGTGGTGCTGTGATTCCCTTTGACCCTACAATAATGCCCAGTGTTCAGAGGCCACGTACCATGAACGCGAAAAGTTCTGAGGAGGACCTAGTTGAATGGCTAACACAGGACACCCAATCTTCTACAGCTTCCGCTCGGAACCTTGACGCACCATCCACCTCCAGCTTAGCTTCGGGCACCTCTCAAGTTACCACTCGCCCGCCTGCTGCCACCACCAACACTAGCACCACAGCCACTTCACTTGATCTGTCAGAGTTATTGACACATCAGTTTGAAGAAATTAGTGATGCACAACCATCATTGACAGAGGAAGTAGATAACAGTGATATGTCTCAGTCAGGCAGCATTACAGACATGGACGTACGGTGTGATGATGATGATGATGTTGTACCCGCTGCTGCTTCCTTTGTTGATTTGTTAGATACAAGTGAAGCGGTTGATGATGATGCGTCTGTGGATGTCACCTGGGTGCCCGCTAGAAGAGAAGAAGAAGAGGGGGAAAGTTCAGATTGAGAGACAGAAAGGAAGAGGAGGAGACGATTTGGAAGCAGGGGGAGGTCGTCGCAAGGAGCTAGTGGCACAGTCAGACAGCATGCATCGGCACCCGGGGTCAGCCAGACAGCATGCCAATCAATGCATGCTGTTGCCACAACCAGAATGCCGTCATCACAGAGATCAGCAGTGTGGCATTTTTTTTGTGTGTCTGCCTCTGACAACAGCGATGCCATTTGCAACCTGTTCCAAAAGAAACTGAGTCGTGGGAAGTCCAACACCCACCTAGGTACAACTGCTTTGCGAAGGTACATGATCTCACATCACAAACGCCGATGGGATGAACACATGAGTAGAAGCAGCACACAAACTCAAAGCCACCATCCTCTTCCTGGTCCAGCATCTTCAGCCACGTCAACCACTGCTGTCCTCCTTGCCCCCTTTCAACCATTCGATACTCCGTCTCTCTTCCGTAGCAGTTCCTGCTCATCTGCCCACAGTCAGGTGTCTGTCAAGGACATGTTTGAGCTTAAGAAGCCCATGTCCCAAAGTCACCCCCTTGCCCGGCGTCTGACAGCTGGCTTGTCTGAACTCTTAGCCCGCCAGCTTTTACCATACAAGCTTGTGGAGTCTGAGGCGTTCAAAAAAATTTGTAGCTATTGGGACACCGCAGTGGAAGGTACCCGGCCGAAATTTCTTTGCACAAAAGGCAATCCCCAACCTGTACTCGATTGTGCGAAAGGAAGTAATGGCATGTCTGGCACACAGTGTTGGGGCAAGGGTCCATCTGAGCACTGATAGCTGGTCTGCAAAGCATGGTCAGGGCAGGTATATCACCTACACTGCGCATTGGGTAAACCTGCTGACAGCTGCCAAGCATAGAATGCGTGTCTCTGCAGAGGAGTTGGTGACACCGCCACGACTTTCAGGCAGGCCTGCTGCCACCTCATCTACTCTTCCTACTTCATCCTCTTCCATAACCTCTTCCTTGGCTGAGTCCTCTTCTGCTGCTGCATCTTGCTCCACATCAACAGCACTCCCCCAGCTCAGCAGGCACTATTCCACATCCCGGATACGGCAGTGTCACGCCGTCTTGGGGTTGACTTGCCTAAAAGCAGAGAGTCACACCGGAACAGCACTCCTGTCCGCCCTGAATGCACAGGTGGATCGGTGGCTGACTCCGCACCCACTGGAGATCAGCAAAGTGGTTTCTGACAACGGAAGTAATTTGTTGGCGGCATTGAAATTTAGCAAGTTGACACATGTGCCGTGCATGGCACATGTGTGTAATCTGATCGTACAACACTTTGTGCATAAGTACCCAGGCTTACAGGATTTCCTGAAGCAGGCCAGGAAGGTGTGTGGCCATTTCAGGCATTCCTACATGGCCATGGCGAATTTTGCAGATATCCAGCGGCGAAACAACCTGCCAGTGAGGCACATGATTTGCGACAGCCCGACACGTTGGAATTCAACACTCCTAATGTTTGACCGCCTGCTCAAACAAGAAAAAGCTGTTAACGAGTATTTGTATGACCGGGGTGCTAGGACAGCCTCTGCAGAGTTGGGGATTTTTTTGCCATGTTACTGGACGCTCATGCGCAATGCCTGTAGGCTCATGCATCCTTTTGAAGAGGTGACAAAGTTGCACCGAAGGCACCATCAGCAACATCATACCATTTGTTTTCTTCCTGGAGCATGCCCTGCGAAGAGTGCTTGATCAGGCCATAGATGAGCGTGAAGAGGAAGAGTTGTGGTCACCATCACCACCAGAAACAGCCTTATCAGCATCGCTTGCTGGACCAGTAGCAACGCTGGAAGAGGATTGTGAGGAAGAGGAGTCAGAGGAGGAATGTGGCTTTGAGGAGGATGAGGAGGAAGAACAACCACAACAGGCATCCCAGGGTGCTCGTTGTCACCTATCTGGTACCCGTGGTGTTGTACATGGCTGGGGGGAAGAACATACCTTCAGTGAGATCACTGAGGACGAGGAATGGGACATGAGTAGCTCGGCATCCAAACTTGTGCAAATGGGGTCTTTCATGCTGTCGTGCCTATTGAGTGACCCTAGTATAAAAAAGCTGAAGGAGAAGGACCTGTACTGGGTGTCCACACTACTAGACCCCCGGTATAAGCATAAAGTGCCTGAAATGTTACCAAATTCCCACAAGTCGGAAAGGATGCAGCAGTTCCAAAATAAATTAAAAAGTATGCTTTACACAGCATATAAGGGTGATGTCACAGCACAACGGGAATCTAACAGTGGAAGAAGTGAAAGTAATCCTCCGACTCCCACGACCACGCAGGCAAGGGCAGGACGCTTAACAGACACGTTGTTGATGGAGGACATGCGGAGCTTTTTAACTCCTATGCATTGCCACAGCCCTTCTCGGTCCACCCTCAGAGAACGACTCGACCGACAGGTAGCAGACTATCTCGCCTTAACTGCAGATCTCTACACTCTGAGGAGCGATGAACCCCTTGACTACTGGGTGTGCAGGCTTGACCTGTGGCCTGAGCTATCCCAATTTGCTATAGAACTTCTGGCCTGCCCCGCTTCAAGTGTCCTGTCAGAAAGGACCTTCAGTGCTGCAGGAGGTATTGTCACTGAGAAGAGAAGTTGCCTAGGTCAAAAAAGTATAGATTAGCTCACCTTTATTAAAATGAATGAGGGATGGATCCCGAAGGGACTGACATTGGGCGATACATTCGAGTAAAAAAGGCCTAATGAGCTGCTGTATGTTATCTTCGAATGCCGGATGACTTGCGTGATTTATCCGGCACTAACTAGGGTTCAAGCCGCAATGTTTTAGGGCACTTTCTGCCAGGGAAACAAACATATTTTTTTCTGGCCGCTGCTACAGCAGCGGCTGCAACAATACCTAATTTTTCCGGCATGTGCACATGCCAAATTTTTCTGGCCTCTGGTGCTGCACTGTGGCTTCAAAAAACAAAACAAAAAAATGGCACGTAACAGGGATTAAAGTGATAGGAATAGTACTACTTAACACACCAGTCATATCTGGTGGCACAGTAGATTGCACGCGCAGTGCCCCAAATTTGAAGTAGGAGGACCGACCAAGCATCTTTTTCCATCTCCCAGTTCCTAAAATCCATGCCATATACATGACCACGTCCCCTGATAGGGGACACCACAGTGGAAGGTACCCGGCCGAAATTTCTTTGCACAAATGGCAATCCCCAACCTGTACTCGATTGTGCATAAGGAAGTAACCTTACCATGGGTCCAAGGCCGCACATCTTGTAATTCTCTGTCTGGGAAATTATCTAACTATCAAATCTATCTATTGATCTATCAAATCTATCTATCTCTCTATCTATCATATCTATCAAATGTATCTATTGCATCTATTGATCTATCTATCTAATCTATGTATCTATCTATCTATCTATCTATCAAATCTATCTATCTCGTGGCAGGACCGACCAAGCATCTTTTTCCATATCCCGGTTCCGAAAATCCATGCCATTTACACGTCCCCTGATAGGGGACGTAACAGGGATTAAACTGATAAGAATAGTACTACTTAACACACCACTCATATCTGGTGGCACAGTAGATTGCATGCGCAGTGCCCCAAATTTCAAGTAGGAGGACCGACCAAGCATCTTTTTCCATCTCCCGGTTCCTAAAATCCATGCCATATACCCGTCCCCTGATAGGGGACACCGCAGTGGAAGGTACCCGGCCAAAATTTCTTTGCACAAAAGGCAATCCCCAACCTGTACTCGATTGTGCAAAAGGAAGTAACCTTACCATGGGTCCCAGACCGCACGTCTTGTAATTCTCTGTCTGGGAAATTATCTATCTAATCAAATCTATCTATTGATCTATCAAATCTATCTATCATATCTATCAAATGTATCTATTGCATCTATTGATCTATCTATCTAATCTATGTATCTATCTATCAAATCTATCTCGTGGCCGGACCGACTAAGCATCTTTTTCCATCTCCCGGTTCCTAAAATCCATGCCATATACACGTACCCTGATAGGGGACGTAACAGGTATTAAACTGGTAGGAATAGTACTACTTGACAGACCACTCATATCTGTTGGCACAGTAGATTGCATGCAGTGCTCTGACAAAATGCAGAAGGACATTTGGCAGACGGACATTTGGCAGACGGATATTTGGCTGACAGATAGAAAGCTAAAGAATGTTCTGATTTCGGCCGAGGGCAGATACGTTCCAGAGTGCTCTATTCTAATCAGAGCCTCGGGCGCCGCAACTGCCTCTGGGAACCTTACCATGGGTCCCAGACCGCACGTCTTGTAATTCTCTGTCTGGGAAATTATCTATGTATCAAATCTATCTATTGATCTATCAAATCTATCTATCTATCGCATCTATCAAATGTATCTATTGCATCTATTGATCTTTCTATCTATTCTATGTATCTATCTATCTATCAAATCTATCTCGTGGCAATGGGGAGTTTGCGGTTGTACAAATGGACTGTTTGCGGTTGTTTGCGGTGCGTTAAACGGGGAGTTTGGTCTGTCACTGTGAAGCGGGCGTAACCCTTACACTACCCGATCGATACAACATCATACCTGATGTTAAATTAAAGCACGTTATTCCAAACAATTTAGGAATGTTAGGTGATTTATGCCCTTTATGTATTAAAAACAGACTCTGCATCAACTATGTAATTTTCCGTGGGAGTTTTGACATGGATCCCCCTCCGGCATGCCACAGTCCAGGTGTTAGTACCCTTGAAACAACTTTTCCATCACTATTGTGGCCAGAAAGAGTCCCTGTGTGTTTTAAAATTTGCCTGCCTATTGAAGTCAATTCTCCCGGTTCGCCCGTTTGCGGACAGTTGCGGAAGTTCGCGTCCGCCGTTCACGAACCAAAATTTTTAGGTTCGCAACATCACTACTTGTAATAAGAGCAATGTTTAGTGAGGTTGTGATATCCATTGAAAGTAAAGGGCACACTAAAGGAATGTCAGCTGTGCTAAAATTTCTCTGGTAATTCTGTTTTACCATGGACTTGTAATATTCATAGCACTTCATTTTAAATTTGGACCTCTACATTTTTAACTTTTGTCCTGTGTGATATATTATCTGAAAACATCTCCAAAATAATTTTTGATGTTATTGGCTTTTTAATAAAAAAAACTTAAATATGTAGTTTGTAAAAATATTCTGCTCTTAAAAGCTCCATGTTTAAACAGCTGAAAAAATGTCCTAATGAAAATACAGATCACTAACAATTGGCCTCTACCTGTGAAAAATGAAAGCAGGCTACTTACTTTTTTATTTTTTAAAAAGATAGATAATCCCTTTATTAACCATTGCCCAGTTTTGCATAACCAACACTGTTATAGAAATTCAACAGTGTATTGTATCTAAGCCACTGCAGACTGACCCGTATTTCAATTATTTTGACAGACTTGCATTTTAGCCAATAAGTGCTGACTCGTAAATTACTCCACAGGAGTGAGCACAATGTTATCTATATGTCACACATGAACTAGTTCTGTCTATCTGTGAAAAACTAATAAAATGCACTGATATAAGAGGCAGCATTCAAAGGCTTAGAAATTAGGGTATGAGCCTACCTAGGTTTATTCTTCAATAAAGAATGCCAAACAAACAAAGCAAATTTGATAATAAATGTAGATTGGAAAGTTGTTTAAAATTGCACGCTCTGTCTGAATCATGAAAGTTTAATTTTTACTTGACTGTCCCTTTAGCTCTCCACTTTGTAATACCAGCGCACGATAATGTGAGCTTGTATTACAAGTAGATCGCGTTCGCATTGCTAGGAAGTATAATAATTTATATTTATACAGTACTGTGTATATATATATATATATATATATATATATATATATATATATATAAATAAATATATATATATACAGTATATCAGTATATATATAAGTACATTTATCATTTTACTAGACTTGTGCAGCCAAAACATTTTTTCTTACAAAGTTTTCATTACAAATGTTTAAAAGCTACAGGTGAAAATGTTTACTTTAGTTTACTTACCTTGAGCGTGCTGTACAGCTGCGCTAACCCATTCCTCCTCTTCACAGAGCCCTGTCAGCGCTAATAGGATGCTTAGTACGACTGACTCCCTGGGCCTGCAATAAAGACCTGGGGCTGGGGCTATATGAAGAAGAGGACCAGGTTAGCGTGGCTCTCCAGCACGCTAAAGGTATTTACCCCTAACATTTTTTAAAGGAAAGAAATAAATACTAATAAAGCAGTATTTTTTCTTTTTCTTTAAATTTTGTTGGTGCATTTATTCTGATATTTGTTCTGTTAAAATAAAACAAATATCAGATTTTCAGAACCAATGCACAACTTTAATTTTTTTACTATAGTGTTAAAGCTCATGGGCCTCGATCCGATATACAGCGTCAACCACAGAAGCCGGCGACGCCAAAATTTGCGCGGGTTTGGTATCCTATATATGGCGTAACTTAGAAGTTACGCGCGTATATTTCTGCCTTCGCCCGTTGTTTTTTGGCACATAGACTGACATACAAAACACGCGCAGTTTGGTATCCAATATATGGCGTAAGGACTTACACGCACAGATTTCAGAAAATCTACTCCATTCTCATCTTGCCACAAATTGAAGGCGCAGCAACCCTTGCACTGACTTAGAAACCAACGTAACTCTCTGAAGGCCTAACAAGTGCATGCTTAACAGTTAACCTCTTCAAAGCATTTATTATTCCTGCCCCTGCAAGTTTGTCAAACCAATCACAAAGGGGTGCATCATGGGGCACAAGGGATCAATCATGGGGCACAAGGGGTCAATCATGGGGCACAAGGGGTCATCATGGGGCACAAGGGGTGCTGGAAGCCCTACAATCCCCTGTTGTTCTGTCTACACATGCTGATTCTATAGTTGCTGCTGAGGTCCATGGTAATGGTGCTGCCCCTGCTGCAGCTGGTCATCGAATTACATACTGCGGATTTCCTCTGCATGTAAGTGAAACTACTTCATCCCACCCTCATTCCCTTAACCACCCTAATTACTGAAAATGTTGTTTAATTAATGTTTAATTCATGTTTAGGTCACTATGATTTATTGACTATCATTTTGAGGAATGAAAATGGATGTTTATACCTTATGTTCACACCTTCTGTAAAAACATTATTATTTAGATATATATACCCATGTGCAGGGATAGGCAAGGTGTCCTTCACTAAAAGTCTTTACCTTAGAAAATGTCTGCCACAGCCTTGGCTCGTGCATATCCCTGCACATGGGTCAATTTCTATTGAGAAACCTTGATTTACATCTTAAAAGTGAATATCACTATATGTACCCTTCATACACAACTATGTGATGTGGTTTAGAGAACATGAATATGTCATAAACATGATGATATTACCTTTTCTGGGCCATTTCCACACAGGCCTTATTATATTTTTCAAAAATATTAGTGTACTAAAACACCCCTCACATGGATGTGGATGACAATTATATGGTAAATAACAGAGGACAAGCTTTAGGATGAAATATAACAATATTTTTTTTTTTAGGCTTCTTAGATGAGGGGGCTGAGGTGCCTGGAGTGGCTCTCCTGCCTCCCCTGGGTTGTGTGGATTCAGAGGATTCTGCAGGAGTGTTGGCCACAGATGAGAGGCTGGAGGCAGTGTCCTGCTGGTGTTTGAAATGCTCCACCTACACACCCAACAGTTGGTTTTGTTTCCTCCATCTGTTGTCAGTCTGCATCTGCATATCCGAAATAACTCCCAGCATCTGAGATTGGTTCTGGACGATACCACTTAAAGATGCTGCCATGTCCCATTGCAGCTCAATGGAACACTGTAGTAAAGTCTGTTGGCTCCTGTAAAACCTGCGTTGGTCTCTCTGCATTCTCTCTCAGGTTGATGTGAGCCTCTCACAGGTTGATGTTTGCCTCCTCTGGAGGGCAATATATTCGTCGCCCAGGGCAGAAGTCAGATGATCTAAAGGCTTTTCACCAGCAGGAATTATAGGCAGAGGTTCACCTCTAGCTGCTGTTGCATCTGGAACAATGACAGCTGGTGCCTCATGATGAACAATGACAGCTGGTGCCTCAGGATGAACAACCCCAGCTGGTGCCTCAGGATGAACAACCCCAGCTGGTGCCTCATGATGAACAATGACAGCTGGTGCCTCAGGATGAACAACCCCAGCTGGTGCCTCAGGTGGAATTACAAAAGCTGGTGCCTCAGGAGGAACTACCACAGCTATATGCTCCTCTTCAAATGCTGGAGCTTTTCCAAGGGAAGCGGATGGTGGAGCTCTCCGGGTGGACTGGTAGTCCCATTAACGACTGGTGTGCGACCACTCAGACTGACCAGTTTGTATGTCCTGGTGGTAAAATTCCTGACTGGCCTGATATTGGGAGGGGGGTAAAGACATCTACCCTTTGGGGATGCCTTGGTTGCCCCTCATAACCAAAAGAATAGTCCTCCGGCCAGGGCTCCTGCCAGGACTCCTCCTCTTCAAAACTTGGTGGCATGACATATGGGTCCTCAACAGAGGCAATCCAACCCACCTCATGCCTGGGAGCATACTGTTGAGGGATTCTCTGGCCTGGTGGTTGTGGTGGAGCCATTCTCCAGCCTGCTGGTTGTACTGGAGCCATTCTCTGGCTTGGTGGTTGCGGTGGATGCATGCCCGTTTGCACCCTGGTGACAGGAGGTTCTGTGGAGGAGTCAAATGATGAGAGGTTTTAGTACAATTATATATATATCCATGTGGGCATACAATGTACATTGATACATGCTAGGGCCTATACTCATTCTCATGTCAAACTCTATAACATGCACGTGCACATTGTGATTTGTGATATGAGGGATTTTAATATGCAAAGTATACATGTATGTGTTTCATACAATAGTTCTGTGTACATGTCAGTGATGGAGAAAATGTGTTCTTTAAGTAACACTATGGTCACACAATTTCCTTTAGCCTGATGTAGGCACATAACGTGCTTTCTTGAGCTAAAAGTATTGTGATGGCTCTAGTGTCCATTTACTGAAAACTCTACATGTGGCTTGTGGCCTGTGTTACTCCGAGACATGTTAGTATTTCACTATTCCACCTCATATCATGAATTTCAATGTGTTAAGTAGCATTAAATGGACATTAAACCCATTTTTATTCTTTCATGATTCAGCTAGAGCATGCAATTTTAAACAACTTTGTAATTTACTTCCATTACCTAATTTGCTTCATTCTCTTGATATTCTTAGCTGAAAAGCATATCTAGATAGGCTCAGAAGCTGCTGATTGGTGGCTGCACATCAATGCCTCATGTGATTGGCTTACCCATCTGCATTGATATTTAATAAACAAAGAATAACAAAATAATGAAGCAAATTACATAATAGAAGTAAATTGGGATGTTGTTTAAAACTGTATTCTCTATCTGAATAATGACATAAAAAGCTTTGGTTTAATGTCCCTTTAATGTGAAATCTAATTGTAGATGTTTTTGTTAGTAGGCCAAATACCATGCTCCTCATTGTGTACACGAATGTGTGACATTAAAGGATGTTATATCTCAAATACATATAATACTGGTGTGTGGGATGTTACTCACCAGCATGCTGTGCTGATGTTGCAGTCCCTGAGTCACGAGCCCCTGGAAGTCCACGGATTGCTGTGACCCTCAGGGACCTGTGAATGAGCTCCTGCCACTCATTATATTCCGCCTCCTGGTGAGGACCACTGCCTGTTCCCCTCTGCTGCATGGCTTCTTGGCCCATTTTCTCCTTGACCCGCCTCTTTCAGTCATTCCACCTTTTCTTGAGCCCATCCACATTCCTCCTCTGCTGGGCCACGCTGTTGACTGCCTCTTCAACCCTCAGCCATGCATCTTTACGCCTTTGGGCAACTCCTTTGCCCTTCTCTTGGCCAAAGAGGGCAGTGTTGTTCTCCAGGACGGCCTGGACTAGCGCGAGGTTTTCTGCAAAAGAGAAGTTGGGGCACCTCATGCGCTCCTCGTCTTGGGCCGTCTGGCTCCCTCCCTTGGATGTCCCTGGTGTGGGTTCCTCCCTATCCTCTCCTTCCTCCCCCCTTCTATCCCCATGTGCACCCTCTGTCCCTCTTCTGAGTGTGCCTGACCGTGGGGCAACCTGCTGCTGCTCCTCCTGTCCATAATCCTCTCCCTGCAACTCCCCTTCCCTCCTCCCCCCACCCTAGATCTCCCTGTCATCCTGAAACTACACACACTCACACTCACTCCAACTTCAATCACACACAATCACAACCAAACACTCAGCCTATCACACTGTAAAAGATAATTAAAATATGTGAGGTGTTAGAAAAAAAAAGTGTTGTGTATTTCGTATATGTGTGTATGCAAAATGTGTGTAATATGTAAAAAAAAGTGTAAGTAAATGTACAGGCTCAACAATCCGACCTAACTAACTTTATGAAATGCTCCTCTCTCACTACTCTTACCACTAATCTCTCTACTCACTGTAGTGTGCTGTAGCTCCAAAAACCAACCAAACACACTAAAGAAAATGGCCGCTGCGCATGGGTTTATGTATGAATTTTGAATGGCGTAATTATGTGTCGCATCTTTTAGAATTGGCCGTTGTTTTTTACGATTCGTAGCCTAATTTGCATAAAACTACACTTTATTGAGACTTTACGTGAACAAAATACTGGCGTAAGTACTTGCGACGACTAAAATGTGTATTTGCGCACATTTTAGTTGATCACCGGTTTTTCCTACTCACGCCAGTTTAGCATCTGACGGTGCAGTATATTGGATAGGTCGAGTTGCGAGGTGAAATTACGGGCGGCGCGGGTTCCCTCGCTTGCGCCGAAAACTACGCCGTATATCGGATCGCGCCCATGAAGTTTAACTACATTTTATTCTTAAAGGTATCATAAGTGTGCCTTTATCACAAGATACATACATAATTAATAACAAAAGGTCTTTAATATAACATTGTTGTAAATGAGAATAGTGAATATATATATATATATACAGTATAACAGCACATAATAAAAATCATAATGTTTTTTATAAGACTTGTTTACACTGTATAAAGCAATTGGTTTGTATGTTTCATTATAAATATATATTAGAAAACTGCAAAATGTTAATGTGACAATTAGGTTTGCTGTTGGAGAATTACTATTTCATGAATGAATGTAAGACAGATGCTAAATTGATGATATAAAAAAAGATGTTTTCATCTTTTTTTAACTGAAAACATTAGACATCTTCCTGCT
The DNA here is from genome assembly GCF_027579735.1 of Bombina bombina. Lineage (NCBI taxonomy): Eukaryota > Metazoa > Chordata > Amphibia > Anura > Bombinatoridae > Bombina > Bombina bombina. Next base: position 219,542,415 of record NC_069500.1, read on the forward strand.
GCTAAGCCTCCTGTTTCAACATTCTCTAAAGCTTAAATTTGTAATAATGTTTGGTGCCAGAATATTCCACAAAGTTGTGTTTCAGAGCCTCTGGGATAATGGCAATAACCGTTACAGTTACATACTGCAGTGCCATGGAATAGAAGAATAGAAAAAAAATGCATCATTTATCTTCTTTACTGTAGAGTCCAACTTAAGTAGATATAACTGTTTTTCCTGCATTGATGTATGCAGCAATACACATCTGTGCATGCTAGCATATGCTTTCAGCTGTTAAGTAAATGACTTTTCATATTCTCAAAAGAAGTGCTCTTTTAAAATGTTTACACAAGGCTTCAATGATTTAGACTAAAATATAATAAAAGTAAATGCTATAAAAATAAAAAATTAAAGACAGCACTTAAGTTCTCATTCAAAACACAAAAGCTGGTAAAAGTATTGATGTGCTTACTCAAAAACACAAATATCAGGAAATCTTCTCTTTGGACTCAATATATTAGCAGTGAATCCTGCTTTTGAGCCCTTGTGCCTTCCACAATTTAAGAAGCAGCATTCATCTCACAGCTGCTTCTTTACCCTCTCTGTAACCTCTAAGTTGGCAAAAAAATGAAACTCCGAGCATGTTCTTTGGGGTAATAGAAAGGCTCTGCACTATAAAGGTGGGCAGACCAGTCCTCAAGTAAGAAACCTTCTCCACCTGCCATTTGGTATATGTTTTTTTTTTTTTTTTTATTATTTATGGGCTCCATTTATTAGACAGCAGAAGCAGCTGTGGAGCTGTTGCTTCTTAACTGTCAGAAACGACACTGACACTAAGGGCTCGATTTATCAAGCCCCTACGGCTGCAAGTTCTTGCTCGCTGTAATTTATCAAGCAGCGGTCACCAGACCGCTGCTTCCCTAAGCTCTTCGCCACCTCTAAGGTGGCGAAATTCAATCTCCGCGGTCGAGTCCCACCGAGGAGATTGACAGCTCCTTCCCGCGCGTGATTGGCTGTGCGCGGGCAGGGGGCGGGATTGCATGTGAGCACAAAAAATATGTGCCCCTGTACGCCTCAGCTTTGATAAATCTAGCCCTAAGCATTCAAGTTTGCCCTTCCTATTCCTGGCCACTAGTCAGAGTTAGGTGGAGAGATTTCTTAAATGGGAGTTACTGTGACAAAAGTATAATTGTAAACAACATGGGCTGGAGATGCAAGAGTCAGAGGAAGATCAGGCAGTGGGCAAGACAAGGATTTTAATCAATCCAAGTTAAGGGCAGGCAGCTGGAAAGGCAAGGTATGAACAGACTGAGAACAAGGAATAAGCACTAGGTTGCTGGAAACTGTCCTAACAAGCAACGCAAAGATGGACTGACGATGCTTTTAAAGGCCAAGGGACATGACTAGCAACAGATGAGAAACTTGTATGGTTACCTGTATAAGTGCATAAGCAAAGTATTCTATGATGCTGAGCACTAGGAAGGCAAGAAGTACATGCACGCCGATAGTGAATATGGGAACAAGAAAAAACACTTGTCACATTACCAGACCTTGAAACAAGTCGACTGCACATAGACACGAGCAAGTGATCCCTGCATAAACACGCAAACCTGATGACCAGAGATGGACACCTGTCATCACAGCAGGGAAGGCACCTGATGGTCCACAGGTTCCCAAGAGCGCATCTCAGAACCATAGCCTTCAAGTGAATAAGGTACTCAATTTTGCCAGCCCATACCTAGAAACAAGAATAGATTCTACATCATATTCACACTCTCCATTCTCAACAACAGGATACAGGTGGAGAGGGAGTACGGGAAGAGAAAAGGATAGAGACAATTGTTTTGAGTAACAATGTATGAAATACAGAATTGATCTTGTAGGAAGCAGGTAGTTGTAAAAGATATATCACAGGAGATACCTGAGCTAAAACAGAGAAATTTCAAAAGAATCAGGATTCCAATTTTTTGGTGGGACAAGTGGTTATTTTGTAGATATAATAACAGATTAAGAGTGGTAGGATAATCCTTGCAAAAGTCACATCAATTTACTCCAATGTGTCCCACTGCCACTTATTCACACACTCACTCCCCTGACTGTTATCCCTGGAACTTAATTCAATCCCCAGTATGGTAACCTTGGTACTTGCTTACCCTGTTCCAGATGTCGTTCTCCAATACTTGTCCTTATTCGCGTGAGTGCTACGGTGCAAAGGGGCTCCGTATCCTTGCAGTCTGCAAACAGTTGCTTCTCCCTCTAACACTTCTCAGTGTCTCAGCAATCATCAATTAGTATGCGGCAATCTGGACTCCTGGGCACTCCAATGACATCACTTTTAGGGGGAGGAGTGTAACCTCATAGCAGGGCAGTGTGGCGAACCACTGTACGGAGGTGTGGATCAACTGGAAAATAATACACTGAAGAAGAAATGCAAATCACACCTTCCAGTTAGTAAAAAAGCAACATTTTGGGGTCGATCCGATAAAAATCGTCGCCCGCAAAAGCCGGCGACACCAATATTTACGCTGGTTTGGTATCACATATACGGCGTAACCTAGAAGTTATGCGCGTATATTTCTGCCGTCGCCCGTAGTTTTTTGGGCTATAGGCAGGTATACCAAACCAGCGCAGTTTGGTATCCAATATGCAGCGTAAGGACTTACGTGGCGAAAATGGAGAAAACTTACTCCATTTTCACTTCGCCACAAAAAGCAGCCGTAAGAAGCCTTACGCTGACTATTGGAGCCCCGTAACTCCCTAAACTGGCTGCTAAAATAAACCTAACACCTAACGCATGCGCAGTCTATCTCCCTGTCAACCGCGATCTTCTAAAATAAACCTAACACCTAACGCATGCGCAATGTCTATCTACCTGTCAACCGCGATCCCCCCCCCCCGAAATCCCTAATAAAGTTATTAACCCCTAAACCGCCGCTCCCGGACCCCGCCGCCATCTACATAAACTAACCCCCTACTGTGAGCCCCTAAAACCGCCGCCATCTACCTTATCTATCCCCTAATTAGAACCCCTTACACCGCTGTCATCTACCTTATCTATCCCCTAATCTGACCCCTTACACCGCCTCCACCTATATAAAAATTATTAACCCCTAATCTAATCCCCCTATACCGCCGCCAGCTATATTAATATTATTAACCCCTAATGTAAGCCCCTTACACCGCCGCCATCTCTATTAAAATGATTAACCCCTAATTTAATCTACCTACCCCGCCGCCAGCTATATTATCTATATTAACCCTAAGTATATTATAGTTAATATAGGTATTACATTATATATATTAACTATATTAACCCTAATTATATTAGGGTTAATATAGTTAATATAGTTACTATAGTATTTATATTAACTATATTAACTCTATCTAACCCTAACACCCCTAACTAAATTTATATTAAATTAATCTAATTCATTTATAAACTAAAATATTCCTATTTAAATCTAAATACTTACCTATAAAATAAACCCTAAGATAGCTACAATATAATTAATAATTACATTGTAGCTATGTTAGGGTTAATATTTATTTATTTTAACTAGGTATAATAGCTATTAAATAGTTATTAACTATTTAATATCTACCTAGTTCAAATAATTACCCAATTACCTGTAAAATAAATCCTAACCTAAGTTACAAATACACCTACACTATCAATAAATTAAATAAACTACAAACATCTATCTAAAAATACAATTAAATTAACTAAACTAAATTACAAAAAAAAAAAACACTAAATTACAAAAAATAAAAAAAAGATTACAAGATTTTTAACCCCTTAATGACAACTGACGTACCAGGTACGTCATGCATTAACAAGCAGTTAATGACAATGGACATACCTGGTACGTCAGTTGTCTAACAGAGTGCTGGAAGCGATCACAAATGCTTCCAGCAGCTCTGAGCGCATTGCAGTGATGCCTCGATATGGAGGCATCCTGCAATACCACTTTACAAGCCCTCGATGCAGAGAGAGCCACTCTGTGGCCCTCTCTGCACCGGTAGCGATAGTGCCGGGTGTGAGGGTGCGCGTGCTCTAACACTGACAATAAGGGGTATCAGTGCAGCACCAGCAGACATGTTTCGTGTGCCTCACACACACTTGTTCACTGCTGAATGTGAGCCTTCACTGATACTCCTATTTAAAGGAACATTTACAAGCAATTAAAAACAAACAAGATTAACCCCTTATTGTACTTTTTCTCTAGATTCTACTATATACAGGAACAGGAGGAACTAAATACTTTGAAAATAGCTTGAATAGACTTAATAAGCTGGAGCAGAGGAAAGTATTATGTCTAAAACATTTGAAACAAGATTTTATAAGGTGATATTTAGCATTTAACCTATAATTACCAGAAAATATTTGTTGTTTGTGTATATAAATCGGACAAAGGGGGAAATATTTAACCTATAATTACTAAGAATTATTTTGTTGTTTGCGTATATGAATCGGACAAAGGGGGAAATTTATCAATAAATATATGGCTGCACACACAAAAAATTTTGAGTGTACTGTGCTACAATCAAAAATGTTCTTTACTTAATAAGATAGTGATACCTGTTATGTACTGCTGTATATCTGACTTTTTGGTATTAGAATTATAAACTTATGGAGTAAATTAGATAAAGAGGTTTGCATCACTCTCTTTGTTGATGCCTTGTGGGCATCTAGTATTTAGTAGAAATATCCACTGTGCCTCTTTATAGTCCAATTTTTGGATTCTATCCCCACCCCTTTTATGTGGTGGCACGTGATCTATTGCCTGTATGGACATAAGAGCCGCATTGCCTGAATGCTCCATTTTAAAGTGTCTGGCCACTGGGGTGAACACATCAGGGGTTTCAATGTCCCTTATGTGTTCTTGCGCCCTCTCCTTAACGAGTCGTTTTGTTTTTCCAACATATTGGATATGGCACCCCCTGCCTCCTTGCTTGACCTTACTACCATGCTCAATATAGATACATCAGAACAACGTACTGCAACTATCCCTCAATTTAAGCCCAGCATGAGGAAAAGTAATTTCTATCCAATAAATAGCAGGAGCAAAGGAATAGACGTGTTCCAACGTACAGTGGAACACAAATTGAAGGAATTATCAGATAAAATACAAAAAGAGAGGACGAATAAAAACAAAGATAGATATCAACACAATTTAAATAGAGAACAACACTTGGCCCTAAAAGCACTACAGAACAACCAACAGATAGTCATTAAGGAATCGGACAAAGGGGGAAATGTAGTGGTCATGAACCGTGACTACTACATTAATGAAGCTCATAGACAGCTAAACGAGGAAGATGTCTATACAAGACTCACCTTTAACCCCACGAATAAGTTTAAAGCCCAATTAGAGGATATCCTTAATTTAGGTAAACAAGTGGGTGCTTTTGCTGAGACACTTTTTGAAACATTACTACCCAGTAATCCATGCACACCAATCTTTTATTTTCTTCCAAAACTACACAAGGACAGTCACAGACCACCAGGATGTCCCATTATCTCTGGGATGGGGTCCTTACTTGAACCCCTCTCTGAGCTAGTGGACCCCTATCTCCAACCATTAGTCACAAATCTAATGAGTCACATAAGAGATTCAACTGATGTTTTTAATCATATGAATAACTTATCATGGGAAGATACCTATTGCCTAATGACAATAGATGTCACTGCCTTATATACATCCATCCCACACCACCAGGGGTTAAAAGCATTATCATTTTTTCTGACCAATTTTTCTGACTATACTAAGGAAATCATAGATTTCCTGCTTACTGCCGTGGATTTTCTTTTATCTCACAATTACTTTCTTTTTGAGGGGTGTTGCTATCTCCAGAGACGTGGGACGGCCATGGGGGCAAAATTTGCCCCCTCCTATGCCAACCTATACATGGGTTGGTGGGAGGCCTCCCACGTCTATGGAGATGACAACCCCTTCAGAGAACATATCATTTATTTCGGCAGATATATTGACGACCTGCTGGTGTGTGGGATGGAGATCAAGAACTGGCCAAAGATTTTGTTGCGAAGATCAACGATAATTGCATGAATCTAAAATTTACATCACAACACAGCACTGACCGCATAGAGTTTCTTGATTTGGACCTAACTGTGAACAGGGATCAAAAAATTGTATATACATCTATTTTCAGAAAGCCAACAGGTGGCAACACCATATTGAATTACAAATCCAGTCACCCTGCACATGTTAAGAAAGCGATCCCCAAGGGTCAGTACATAAGAACCAAAAGAATATGCTCAGATACACAAACATTTGAAGCCCAGTGCCAAATACTTGAAAATAGATTGGCCCAAAGGAATTATCCTATTCCATTGCTTAAAAAAAACAAAGAAGAGGTAGACAAAATTCCAAGAGAGACTTTGTTGCAATACAAATACAAACACAAACATATACAAAATCGCAATACACTAGCCTCCTCAAATGAAAGCAAACTTGTATTTAGCACACCGTACAGTCTTGAGTACCAGAAAATCTGTAATATTATCAATGTTTACCTATATTAGCCACTGATCCAAAGTTAGAGCAAATAGCTAGTACAGGATGTAGATATGGGCTAGAAAAAGTAGGACCATTGGTAATATAATAGCACCCTCAGATCTGGCCAACACTAGTACTTGCACTTGGCTTCCACATAGGCTAGGCTTTTTCAAGTGCAGGGCACAAAAATGCAATATCTGCAGTCATGTTGTGGAAGGAACAAGTTTTACTTCCACGGTAACACAATGTACATATAATATTAGACATAAACTCATTTGCAAATCCAATCATGTAATATATCTATTGACCTGCAGGGGGTGCCATATCCAATATGTTGGAAAAACAAAACGACTCGTTAAGGAGAGGGCGCAAGAACACATAAGGGACATTGAAAACCCTGATGTGTTCACCCCAGTGGCCAGACACTTTAAAATGGAGCATTCAGGCAATGCGGCTCTTATGTCCATACAGGCAATAGATCACGTGCCACCATATAAAAGGGGTGGGGATAGAATCCAAAAATTGGACTATAAAGAGGCACAGTGGATATTTCTACTAAATACTAGATGCCCACAAGGCATCAACAAAGAGAGTGATGTAAACCTCTTTATCTAATTTACTCCATAAGTTTATAATTCTAATACCAAAAAGTCAGATATACAGCAGTACATAACAGGTATCACTATCTTATTAAGTAAAGAACATTTTTGAGTGTAGCACAGTACACTCAAAACATTTTGTGTGTGCAGCCATATATTTATTGATAAATTTCCCCCTTTGTCCGATTCATATACGCAAACAACAAAATAATTCTTAGTAATTATAGGTTAAATATTTCCCCCTTTGTCCGATTTATATACACAAACAACAAATATTTTCTGGTAATTATAGGTTAAATGCTAAATATCACCTTATAAAATCTTGTTTCAAATGTTTTAGACATAATACTTTCCTCTGCTCCAGCTTATTAAGTCTATTCAAGCTATTTTCAAAGTATTTAGTTCCTCCTTTTCCTGTATATAGTAGAATCTAGAGAAAAAGTACAATAAGGGGTTAATCTTGTTTGTTTTTAATTGCTTGTAAATGTTCCTTTAAATAGGAGTATCAGTGAAGGCTCACATTCAGCAGTGAACAAGTGTGTGTGAGGCACACAAAACATGTCTGCTGGTGCTGCACTGATACCCCTTATTGTCAGTGTTAGAGCTACGGCTCTTTTTTGCTTTTAATATGTGCACACAATAAAGTTATTATTTTTATACTCTCTACTGACCCTGCTCTGATGCTTTGATGCAGTAGGTTGTTAGCCCTGTAGCCGAATTTCGTGGGGACTCTTTGTACTTAACTTTACGCCTTGGACAGAGGCGTGTCGGCTGGGCTCCCTACTTCCGGATTTGGAATCATCAGCTGCTGCAACCAACGGATCCCACGTCACACGCTGAAGCAACGCTACTCAAGCTGCCAGACATGCTCCCTGAAGGACCGGTAAGCGCCACATTTGTGTATTTCCTTCTCTATTGGTTCAAGTACTTGCTAAATTCACAAGGTCTGTTTCTATCCTGTGTTGAAATGTCAGAGTAGGAGCACTACACTTGAGACATTTCAACAAGTACTTGTACCAATACCAGGCATAATCTAACAAACAAACAAAAAAGGGCCTTGATTAAACTTCAAAGTAATGAGCAGCTGGTGATACGCACTGCCGACAAAGGCAGTGCGGTAGTTGTTATGAATAAGGTAGATTATGTGGCGGAGGCACTACACCAATTGCATAACACTCATAACTATTTGGTACTTGACAGAGATCCCACCAATGGCTACAGATACAAACTGAGACAGATTTTGGATGATGATAGGGAGTAGAGGTTCTTGGATGACCAGACTGTGGAATATCTGGATGTAAAATTCCCCAGAACCCCCTGGTTCCACCATCTCCCCAAAGTACACAAAACTCTGGTAAATGTCCAGGGAAGGCCCATTGTGAGTGGGATTGATTCCTTATTGGAGCACCTCTCACAGTGGGTCGACTCTATTTTGCAGCCATTGGTAGTGGAATTGGCCTCTTACATCAGGGACAACAAATATGTCATTAACATCATCCAAAATATTGAGTGGGACACTGGTTATACATGGATTACAATTGACACAGTGGCACTCTACTCGTCCATACCGCACACAAAGGGCACACAGGCCGTTGCTTAATTTTTTCAGAATTTTTCTGATTTCTCAAGTGAATTCCAAGCCTTTGTTGTGAGAATTGTATGGTTTCTCCTCACACACAATTTCTTCAAGTTCGAGGGAGAATTCTATCTCCAAAGATGCGGGACAGCCATGGGTGCTAAGTTTGCCCCATCATACACCAATTTATACCTTGGCTGGTGGGAGCTGGACTGCATCTTTGGAAATAGTAACCCATTCAAGGGTAATATCAAAATGTACAGTAGATACATTAGTGATCTCCTGTTCATTTGGATGGGAGATCATAATGATGAACAAAGTTTTGTGAATTACTTGAATTTGAATGACATGGGCCTATGTTTTACTTTTGAAATTAACCCAGTTGAGATTAATTTCCTGGATTTTACTCTTAAAGGAGTAAAAGGAGAAAGAGTAACAACCAGCATATACCGTAAGCTCATAACAGGGAACACCCTTTTGCATGGCAACAATTGCCATCCTAAACAGATAAGGTTTGCAGTAGCAAAGGGACAATTTACGAGATTGAAGAGAAATTATTCAATTTCTTCTGATTTTGAAAGAGAAGCTAATGAGCTTAGCAAAAGGCTTAGTCACAGGAAGTATCCCAAATATGACATACTCAGGGCCAGAAGAGTTGTGGAGTCCACCCCCAGGGATACACTTTTGGGGATCAAACAGTAGGGATTACACACAGATAATTTCAAAGGGGTCCATTTTGTGACTGAGTTTAGTGCTCAATACCAGCAAATCTGCAAAATTGTGAAAAAGCATTTTTCACTTTTTGCAGCAGATGACCATCTGACCAGTGTTGTGGACAAGAGTATTAGGTGTTCTTACAAAAAGAGTAGAACCCTGGGCTCCATTTTGCACCAACACAGTTGAAACATACACCGAACACTAACAGTTCTTGGCGTAGACATACTGGTATGTACAAATGTGACAGCAGCCGTTGTCACCTTGTCAGTATGTGCACATCACAAAAAGGTTTCAGTCCACTGTGAATCGGAAGAGCTATGAGATTCAGTCATGCCCAAAATGTACAACCAACTATGTTGTATATTTGATTACCTGCTTTCACTGCAAATTGCAATACGTTGGCCTCACATCCAGGGACATGAGGTCCAAAATCAGAGAGCATCTATCTACAATTAACTTAGGCAAGGCATCCACCCCCCCCTGGTCCAGCATTTTGCCAGAACACATAATCGGAATCTAAATACATTCAGATGGTATGCCATTGAGAAGGTTGTTTGCCCAGACCAGGGGTGGTAACTTGGGTAAGCTACTGGCCAAAAGGGAAATCTTTTGGATTTTTAAACTGGACATCAGGGTGCCCCAGGGACTCAACTTGAGATTTGATATGATCAAGTATTGGGAATAACTATATCCATTGAGTACCTGGGGGCTTCCTGTTTATTCTTCCATCTATGTGCAGATTTTCATACGTATAAACACCTAAATCCCTTGGCAAGGACTCCTTAGTCCTACCTCTCAAATATTTTCTCCAACCCTGTTCAAATCACTAATATTTTGATATACATGATATACATCATGCACTGTGTTTTTTTACACAAATTAGGTATTTGTTATTTCAGGCTTAATTGGTCATCTTGGATCCTGGTTTCTTTTATATAATCAGGACCACTTATCTAGACATTTAAATATTCTTAGGGATAAGTATTGGAATATGTGAAGTCCCTTTCTAGAGTTTCACTACTCATGTGATCACACTGATAATCTATTTTTCAGTGCATAATAAGCTCACACCCGTTGTACTTTTTGACTGTTTGTATTATATTCGACGATTGCATCTTTTATCTCACAGTTCATTGTGCATTTTACATATTGTAATTAGTTAAATACTGAGTTCCATTTTGTAAATAGGTTTTAGAGGAGGCATAAGAACATGTGTTCAGTGACAGCATTCATTATGTGTGCTAGTAATATATTACATATCTATGCTATAATTGTGTTTGTAATGTCTATCGCCAAAAGCAGTTGAGCACGCATCCTCAAAGGAATGTTGGCAGCGCGAGGCAAACAAATTCACCTGGCTGCAGCGAAGGCACAGGAACATTAAAAACAACAACAAAACATGCAAACGCCCGCACAAAGTATTAAAAAAAACTAAGCTCCCAAACGAAGTATTAACACCTAAACTGCAAACCCACACATCACAAAATAATAAAGTAATTAATCCATAATCCGCAAATAACATAACATATTAATCCCTTAACCGTCAATCACCCACATCGCAATAAACCTAATTACCTTATTAACCCCTAAACTGCAAAACCCCCACATCGCAATAAACCTAATTAACCTATTATCCCCTAAACCCCCACATTGCAATAAACCTAATTAACCTATTAACCCCTAAAAAGCAAAACTCCCACATCGCAATAAACCTAATTAACCTATTAACCCCTAAACCCCCACATTGCAATAAACCTAGTTAACCTATAAACCCCTAAAAAGCAAAACCCCCACATCGCAATAAACCTAATTAACTTTTTAACCCCTAAACCTCAAAACCCCCACATCGCAATAAAACTAATTAACCTATTAACCCCTAAACCACAAAAACCCCACATTGAAATAAACCTAATTAACCTATTAACCCCTTAAACTGCCAAAAACCACAAGGCAAATAACTAATTAAATTACTAAGCCCCCTAACCTAACACCCCCTAAATTAAACCCAATTACCTAAATTAAAAATACAAAATTACAAAAAATAAATAAGTTTAAATTAAGCTAAAATTACAGAAAATAAAAAAGCCTGACATTGCAGAAAATAATAAACAAATTATCAAAAATAAAAAAATTAAACCTAATCCCTATGAAAATAAAAAGCCCCCCAAAATAAAAACACCCCCTAATCTAATGCTAAACTACCAATAGCCCTTAAAAGGGCTTTTTGTAAGGCATTGTTAAACAGCTCTTTTGCAGTTACAAAAAAATCTAAGTCCCCCCAACAGTAAAACCCACAACCCACCAAACCCCCAAAATAAATAAACCTAACACTAAAAAACCTAAACTTTCCATTGCCCTGAAAGGGACATTTGTATGGGCATTGCCCTTAAAAGTGCATTCAGCTCTTTTGCTTCCCTTAAAAGGGTATTTAGCTCTTTTAAGAAGTGCCCATCCCTAATCTAAATAAAACAAAACCCTCCAAAAATGAAAAAAAAAAAAACAGGTTGGTACTCACAGTTGCTGAAGTCCAGCAGAGAAGGTCCTGTTCCAGGTGGTGAAGTTTTCTTCCAAGTGACTGACTACCTCTTCATTCTTCTTCCAGGAACAAGCTGGTGTGGAGTGCAGGGCGGAGCTGAAGACCGATGACCGATGACCGCGGAGCTAAAGACCAGGGACCCTGGAACTGAAGACCGGTGACCTTAGAGCCATGGAGTGTGGAGGATCCTCTTCGTACGATGTCCGCCATACACTGAATAGTGAATTCAAGGGACGCGATTAAAGATGGCGTCCCTTTAATTCCTATATATTGGCTGACTTGATTCTTCAAATTCAAATCAGCCAATAGGATGAGAGCTACTGAAATCCCATTGGCTGATTAAGGGCTATTGGTAGTTTAGCATTAGATTAGGGGGTGTTTTTATTTTGTGGGGGCTTTATTATTTTCATAGATATTAGGTTTCATTTTTTTATTTTTGGGGGTTAGACTTAGGGGTTTTTTTAAAAAAAAAATTTTAGATTATGGTTATGGGCTGAATACCCTTTTTAGGGCAGCAAAAGAGCAAAATGCAATACCAACAATCTCATCTCTATTAACCCATAGAACCTATTCCCTCCCTTTTCTTGTGCCCTCTGGAATGCTCTGTCTGTAACAAACTTACAACTGTCCACGACCTGTTTGTTTCCAACGCTTTCAACCTTTTAGCAATTACCGAAATTTGGCTTTCTTCCTCTGACACTGTTTCCATTGATGTTCCATAGGCCAGGTGAGAGACACGGCGGCAGTGTTTAATATCTCCCATATTCTATTATTCATATATACATCCATATGCTGCAATTTTCCCCTAATATATATTAACTCATTCTAGGCCTTATAGTTTACTTTAAGCTGCAAAGCGCTATTGATTTTTTTTATTTTTATTTTCAACAAGCTTTATTGACAAAAATAAAGGTTTAACAATTGCCATGGAATGCATCCGGCGTTATACAGTTAGATCAGTAAAAAGAATAAAAAGAAAGGGAAGAGCATAGGACAGGAACAATACCGTCTGATGATCAAAGTTCTGTGGATCATGGCAATGCATACCCAATAATGATATCTCAGTAGAACAAAGTAGCTTGTAGAGTTTTTCTTTTTTCCAAAACATGTGGACAGGCTGACCACTAAACATGAAAACTTTGCTACATAACATATTTCAAAGTTAACAGATCTTGCAAATATAAATACACATGAATAAAAATTACTATCAGCAAAATAATGATTAAGTAACAAGATTAAAGTTCCATTGAACCAAACAGGACGCAGGCCCAAGGCAATATTCCAGATGGGTCAAACACTTTTCTCGCCGTTTAAAGTGATTTAAGCAGATGGGGATACCCCTTTGTTGGAGTTATGTAGTTGGGAAGGAGTCCTAGTGTGTGTATAGATATATGTTTCCCAGGATAAAGACATGGCGCAGTAGAAGTCCATCCTATTTGTTTTCTGATAGTGAAATCTTTCTAGGGACAGGAGGAGCGTAACGTTTTGTGACCAGTCACTCTGGGTTGGTATACTACGCTGTTTCCATAATCTAGGAACCAATTGCTTAGCCCCGCTTAGCATGATGTATAATGAAACCTGTCTATACTTACATTTGATCTTAGGCGGATTATTGAATAATAGCGTTAAAGGGTTAAAGGGGATGTCTACAAAAAGGACCTTTTGGATTTCTCTATGAATGTTCTGCCTGAAGGGTTGGAGTATAGGGCAATCCCACCATATATGGAGGAGTGTCCCTGTTTGTTTACAGTCCCTCCAACACAATGGATCGGATTGAGGATAAATCTTGGCTAGCCTGCTAGGGTAGAGATACCATCTTTCTAGGAGTTTTAAGCTCGTTTCTGTGATACCCATTGAAGAGGGTGCTTTTCCCATTTGTTGGAATATAATTCCCCAGGTTTCAGGAGAGACCTCAAACCCTAGTTCAGTTTCCCATGTTTTAGTGTATGGCGGTAGGTTTTTAGAGTGTAGGGCAATGAGGATTTTATATATCTTAGAGAGGGTGCCCTTCGCTAGTTGTGAAGAGTGACATAATGTTTCAAAGGGGTTTAAGCTTCTTGTCAAGTTAGGCTTGTCTTTGTGGAAAGAGAGGGAATTAGATAATTGTAGATATTCAAACCATCTGTCAAAAAAAACAATGTTTTTGTCTGCTAAGGCAGTTTTGTGTAAGATGGTTCCCTTTTCTATAACTAAGTGACAGGGTAAACCTGTTGACAGCGTGTACGGTTCGTCTAGCCATTTCTGTGATAACGGGGTGAAGTCGGTATTGTGTAGTAAAGGGGTTAGTGGTGAGTGGATGGTAGATATACCTTTCTGAGGGCGCGTGAGGTGGTCCCATGAGGAAAGAGTATTGAGCACCAGCGAAGGGGTGAGTGGCGGTAGAGTCCTGTGTTGTCTATATGTCCAGCACACAGAACCTAGACTTTTCGAACTAGTTAGGTCATGCTCAAGCTTGACTCACTCTTTATCCAGATTGTTTTTGCACCAGTCAACCACTCTGGTTAGCTGTGCTGCCTGCAAGTATAACAAGAGGCTAGGTACCCCGAGTCCCCCTTCATCCCTATTCCTATAAATGATGTTTTTAGCTATTCTAGGACGTTTATGTGCCCATATGAAACCATTTATAAAGGATTGTGCAGAATGTACGTACTGCGGGGGAGGTTGGATGGGTAATGTCTGAAACATATATAAAAAACATGGTAGGATACTCATTTTGAAGGCTTGTATCCTCCCAAGCCATGAGAGATGTTTGTTACGCCAGGCCCCCATATCTGATCTAATAGAGTTCAAGAGGTGCTGGTGATTTAAGCGATGTAAGGACTCTCTCGAGTTTGTTAAGCTTATCCCTAAATAATTTATAGAGGTATGTTGTGACCGGAATTGGTATTGATTAGTAATCTGCTGGGAGGTCTGATCAGTGATGCTTATGCCTAGGAACTCCGATTTCTGCATGTTTATTTTGAAGTTAGAGAGGGAGCTATATGTTTCTATAACCGGCATCAGTGCCTCTAGGGATTGTAAGGGGGAGGTCAGTGAAAATAAAATGTCGTCCGCGTAGAGAGTAGATTTGTATTGGGTATCTGCTATATGTATACCGTGGACTCCTTCATCCTTCCTGACATTGGAGGCTAAAACCTCCATGGCCAAGATAAACAAAATGGGGGATAAAGGGCAGCCCTGTCTCATTCCATTTAATATGGGGAATGCGTCTGACATAGAATCGTTCAATTTGATGCGTGCTTTCGGCATCCGATAGAGGGCAAAAATTTTCTCGATAAGCTTTTCTCCTAGGCCAAATCGGGATAATGTAGATTTGAGAAACAACCAGTTCAGCCTATCGAAGGCCTTATGGGCGTCGATGGCAAGGAAGATTGAGGGGATATTTTGTGACTGGGTGTATTCAATCAAGTTTAAGATTTTGATGGTGTTATCTCGAGCTTCTCTACGGGGAACAAAGCCTACTTGATTTAAATGAATTAGGTGTGAGAGAACTTTATTAAGTCTAGAGGCTATGAGTTTTGCATAAAGCTTAATGTCTACGTTTAAAAGCGAGATAGGATGAAAGTTAGAAGGGCTATCTGTAGGTTTGCCAGGTTTAGGGATCACAGAAATATGTGCTTCTAACATAGGGGGAACGAAAGGATGCTCCTGGTCCACTGAGTTAAATAAGGCACATAAATGCGGGAGTAGGTTGGGTGCAAACTTTTTATAATAGGCAACAGTGAACCCATCAGGACCCGGGCTTTTACCCGAGGGTAGGTGTTTAAGGATAGTCAAGAGTTCCGTCATGGTGAAGGGCTCTTCCAGTTCTGATGCCTGAGCGTCGGTGAGTTGCGGTAAGGGGGTGTCTAGGAGATAGTCATTTATAGCGCTTCTAGTGTCCGTGGGGTGGGTGGGTTTAGGGAGGTTATAGAGTTTAGAGTAGTATGCCTCAAATTGATCAAGAATTTCAGGAGTGGTATTTACTGTCTGGTTTGTGGGAGATTTAATTTGATGTATGAAGGTTTTAAGTTTTTTAAGCTTCAGGGAGCGTGCTAGAAGTTTTCCTGCCCTATTACTTTCAAAGTAAAATTTCTGCTTGGTCTTTAAGGCCAAAGAGTTGGCTTCATTAATTTGTTGGTCATGGACTGTTTTCCTCGCCTTTTCCAAGTCAGCTAATATTTGAGGGGAAGAGGGATTTTGTTTATGTTCATATTCAAGCTTGGCTAATAGATCAGTAGATGTTTTATACAACTGGCGACCCCCCTAAATTTCACCGGTTGGTGTTTACGGGAAAGATTTAGGAGTTCTTCTTTTTCTCTGAATTCCTTGAACTTCATGATGATATCTCTTGGGGGGGCCATGTCCAGAGGCTTTGGTCTAAGGGCTCTGTGGGCTCTGACCCATGGTATATCTGTGGATGGAGAGGTGTTCCTGAGGTGTGCGAAGAGGGCTGGGAGGTAGATTGGAAAGTCTTTAGGTAATACTGACTCAGGCACACCCCAGATTCTTAGATTTTTCCGATGGCTTCTATTCTCCAGATCTTCAATTTTGTCGAAGAGATCTGCTATAAGAGTTGTGTGTTGATTTGTAGAAGCTTGGCTCGAGTTAATCTCTTCTTGAAGGTGGTCTGTGAATTCTTCCAGAGCCTCCACTCTGTTGCCCACAGAGTGAAGATCCTGCTTTATTTCTGCTATCTCCTCATGTATGCACAAGCGGATTATATCCACAATGTCCTGTTTGGATTCTAATGTAGAGAGGATGGTGTTTGGGACAGGTGTGCTCTCCTCTGCATCATCCATATTTGCTTGTGGTGTCTGGGCCCTTTTCAGTGGTGATTTGTTAACCTCTTCGCCCATAGTAGGTTTTGTGTTTGTGGGAGAGAAAAACTGGGCAACCATGCTATCTCTGTGGCTGTGTAGTTTGGGAAGTTTATTGGGTTTTGCAGAGCGTTTAGCATTCATTTTTCCACACTGACCGCGAGTAAATAAGTGTACTTGATGCCCTGCGCAGGGACAGATGTGGAAGTGGTTTATAGATAGGGGTGGTGAGCAATATGATCAGTGAGTTTCGATAAAATCTCTATCAGTGTAGACAGAGTAATGAGGGCAAGTGCCACTTGATATATTAACAGCACAAGGGAAAGAGCAGTCTCTGAAACTAGCGTGGCAGTCGTTGTAATTTTGCCAAGTGTTATGTGTGCGCTTGTTACACTTAAAAAGCTAAGCCGCTCCAGCTCCAAATCTAATCTGATATATCTCTAGGGCGCAAGTCTGTCGGTAAGCTTATTCACACCACCCCTAACTCTCTTTTCTTTATCGGGCCCTGGTGCTACAGCACTATTTGTACCTCACCCTTTTCAGGTCAATCTTCCGTGACGGCGCCCTCCGCCTCTAAGCAGCGTGATGGCGGCTTCCTCAATACGTGCCCGGGCCGTGTCGGACTAAGGCATCACACTGTGAGTGAGTACAGTTTGTCCCCGGTGCTTCGCGCAGTTGCGCTCCGTATTGTTGGGCAATGTGATAGGGTTTCCCTGAGGCTATCGCCTAGCTGCTTCCACTCCAGCACGGAGGCCTATGTCCTGTCAGGTTGTTTCCAGATGCGTCACAAGTAGCGATCGTGATAGCGCCCAAATCAAACTATTTGGGACCGGTTAAAAAAGTGGTCTTGGGGTTCTCCATTCGGTAGTCGGTCACCAGATCGTGCCGTGCATGTTAAAATTAGGGATAGAGTAACTATTTTGAGCAAATCTATGGAGCTGGGTCACAGAGCTCAGAAATTACACAGCCTCCATCGCTGCTGCTGGCTCCGCCCCCCCGCTATTGATTTTTTACTAAAGTTTGAGTTTCATATGTTTGAACTTATCTTTCTAAATTCCCTCTTCATTTGCTATTTTAGGACTTTTTGCAGAAAATTGCCTGTATCTATTGGCATTGTAAACTTATTTTGCTAGCGCAGATCTATACCTGTTTAGTATTGTCTATTCCCCTTTTTTTCTCCAACTAGATCTGCTGCTGTAATATGGCCGAAAAAAGTGTCTTTGATTATAGAAAAGATTTATATAAAGATATGAACACGTTGTTCTCTAGAGAAGTGATAATTACCAAACAGAATGTAGAACCTTTTTTTGACCTAATAAAGGAATTAGAAAACAAACTCCTTTTGAAAATGAAACACAGGACATAATACATATTCTTAGATAAATATTTGGAAGCAAAAAGAGTCCCTAGAGGTTTAAGGATAACAAAGGAGTGTGCCTTTAAAATTGAAGAACCTGAATTTAAAACTAAATGGTGCAATATCTTAGAGAAGCTTCATTTAATTTAATGAGGTTAATCAAGGAATATAGAAATGAAATATTGAAGACAATAGAAATAGAAATTAGGGAATTAGAAGAAAAACTACAGGAATTTACTGAATTAGAGAAATACAAAAAGAAAGAAAAAAGGAATAAAAAATGAATGGATTCCACTAAAGAGGAATTACTCAAGGTTAAAATAAATAAATTCAATAGAGATAAGGAGGATTATTTATCCCATATAGAAAGTCCAGAGAACAATAAATATATTTCATACAGATGGTGGGGTACCAGAGAAGAAGTAGCCAAAATTACTCCAATAAGACAAACTCAGAAAGAAAACAATAATAAATTTCAGACAGTAATAAGATATAACGAAAGATATAATAAAAGCAATGGGAATTTTAGAAACTATCCACTAGATTTAGAGTTTTGTCAATAAAGACCTGCTGTGCTAACAATGCTTTTTTTTCCAGCGCACTCTTAAGACAACGCTGGTATTACGAGTTGTCTGAATGGTTGCGTTAGCCTCAGAAAAGTGAGCGTTGAGCAAATTTAGCTCCACTTCAACCCTCAATACCAGCGTTGCTTACGGTAGCGGTAAGCTGGAAAAACGTGCTTGTGCACGATATCCCCATAGGAAACAATGGGGCTAAGTTGGCTGAAAAAAACCTAACACCTGCAAAAAAGCAGCGTTCAGCTCCTCCTAACGCAGCCCCATTGTTTCCTATGGGGAAACACTCTCTAAGTCTACACCTAACACCCTAACATGAACACCGAGTCTAAACACCCCTAACCTTACACTTATTAACCCCTAATCTGCCGCCCCCACTATTGCTGACACCTACATTATATTATAAACCCCTAATCTGCCGCTCTGGACATCAACGCAACCTACATTATAGCTATGAACCCCTAATCTGCTGTCCCTAACATCGCCGACACCTATATTATATTTATTACCCCCTAATCTGCCCCCCCCAACGTCGCCACCACCTACCTATAGTGATGTTGCAAACCTAAAATTTTGCGTTCTCAAATGGCGAACGCGAACTTCCGCAAAAGTTTGCGAACCGGCGAACCGGGCGAACCGCCATAGACTTCAATAGGCAGGCGAATTTTAAAACCCACAGGGACTCTTTCTGGCCACAAAAGTGATGGAAAAGTTGTTTCAAGAGGACTAACACCTGGACTGTGGTATGCCGGAGGGGGATCCATGGCAAACTCCCATGGAAAATTACATAGTTGATGCAGAGTCTGGTTTTAATCCATAAAGGGCATAAATCACCTAACATTCCTAAATTGTTTGGAATAACGTGCTTTAAAACATCAGGTATGATGTTGTATCATTCAGGTAGTGTAAGTTTTTTTTTTTATTTAAATGTACACTACTGTTTTAGCAGATATGACTTGCACTGGTGTGACACTGTGCCCTGGCAGGACCTGGAACGCACACTTTTAAGGGAAACTGACTGCTATTATTTCACAGTAAAAAAAGGTTTTGTTTTTTTTAAATATATGTACACTACTGTTTTAGTAGATATGACTTGCACTGGTGTGACACTGTGCCCTGGCAGGACCTGGAGCGCACACGTGTGAGGGAAACTGACTGCTATTATTTCACAATAAAAAAGGTTGTTTTTTTTAAATGTATGTACACTACTGTTTTAGCAGATATGACTTGCACTGGTGTGACACTGTGCCCTGGCAGGACCTGGAACGCACACTTTTAAGGGAAACTGACTGCTATTATTTCACAGTAAAAAAAGTTTTTTTTTTTTTTTTTAAATGTATGTACACTGGTATGCACTGGTGTGACACTGTGCCCTGGCAGGACCTGGAACGCACACGTGCGAAGGAAACTGACTGCTATTATTTCACAGTAAAAAAAGTTTTTTGTTTTTTTTTTTTAAATGTACACTACTGTTTTAGCAGATATGACTTTCCCTGGTGTCACACTGTGCCCTGGCAATCAAACGCACACGTGTGAAGGAAAATGACTGCTATTATTTCAAATTGAAAAAAGTTTTTATTTTATTTTAAATGTACACTACTTTTTTTAGCAGATATGACTTGCACTGGTGTCACACTGTGCCCTGGCAGGACCTCAAATGCACACGTGTGAAGGAAAATGACTGCTATTATTTCAAATTAAAAAAAGTTTTTTGTTTTTTTTAAATGTACACTACTGTTACACCAGATATGAGTGGTGGCACTGGGCAAGTGGGCACAGTATACGCTGTGAGCCTGAGCTGGCAGGCAGGCTGCAATTAGATTACACAGGGGAAAAAAAAAGCAGACTGATGTTCTAGCCCTAAAAATGGCTTTTTGGGGTGCTGTCCTTACAGCAGAGATCAGATGAGTCCGTCAGGACTGTAGTGGACACTGAATACACTAGCCTAGCTATCGATTTCCCTATTAAATCAGCAGCAGCTACACTGTCCCTCCTCTCACTAAGAATGCATGCTCCGAATGAATCTAAAATGGATGCTGTCCAGGAGGTGGGAGGGTCTGGGAGGGAGTGTCTGCTGCTGATTGGCTGGAATGTGTCTTGTGACTGTGAGCTACAGGGTCAAAGTTTACTCAATGATGACGAATAGGGGGCGGATCGAACATCGCATATGTTCGCCGTCCGCTGCGAACGCGAACATGCTATGTTCGCTGCAAACTATTCGCGGCAGAACTGTTCGCGACATCACTACCTACCTACACTTATTAACCCCTAATCTGCTGACCGGACATTGCCGCCACTATAATAAATGTATTAACCTCTAAACCGCCGCACTCCTGCCTCGCAAACACTATAATAAATTGTATTAACCCCTAATCTGCCCTCCCTAACATCGCCGCCACCTACTTACAATTATTAACCCCTAATCTCCCGCCCCAATGTTGCCGCTACTATAATAAAGTTATTAACCCCTAAACCTAACCCTAACCCTAACACCCCCCTAAGTAAAATATAATTTAAATAAAACGAACTAAATTTACTATAATTAAATAAATTATTCCTATTTAAAACTAAATACTTACCTATAAAATAAACCCTAATATAGCTACAATATAACTAATAGTAACATTGTATCTATTTTAGTATTTATATTTATTTTACAGGCAACTTTGTATTTATTTTAACTAGGTACAATAGCTATTAAATAGTTAATAACTATTTAATAGCTACCTAGTTAAAATAATTACAAAATTACCTGTAAAATAAATCCTAACCTAAGTTGCAAATACACCTAACACTACACTATCAATAAATTAATTAAATAAATTACCTACAATTTGCTAAAATTAAATACAATTAAATAAACTAAACTATAATACAAAAAAACAGTTTTACTAATTTTAGTTTAAACTAATTACACCTAATCTAAGCCCCCTAATAAAATAAAAAAGCCCCCCAAAATAATAAAATGCCCTACCCTATCCTAAATTACAAAGTAATCAGCTATTTTACCAGCCCTTAAAAGGGCTTTTTGCAGAGCTTTGCCCCAAAGTAATCAGCTCTTTTACCTGTAAATAAAAATACAATACCCCCCAACATTACAACCCACCACCCACATACCCCTACTCTAAAACCCACCCAAACCCCCCTTAAAAAACATAACACTAACCCCTGAAGATCTCCCTACCTTGAGTCGTCTTCACCCACCCGAGCCAAATTCTTCATCCAAGCGGGGCAGAAGAGGTCTTCCATCCGATTGAAATCTTCATCCAAGCGGTATCTTCTATCTTCATCCATCCGGAGCAGAGCGGCAGCATCCTGAAGACCTCTGACGCGGAACATCCATCCTGGCCGACGACTTCCCGACGAATGACGGTTCCTTTAAATGACGTCATCCAAGATGGTGTCCCTCGAATTCCGATTGGCTGATAGGACAGCCAATAGAATGTGAGGTCAATCCGATTGGCTGATTGGATCAGCCAATCGGATTGAACTTCAATCTGATTGGCTGATTGAATCAGCCAATCAGAATTTTCCTACCTTAATTCCGATTGGCTGATAGAATCCTATCAGCCAATCGGAATTCGAGGGACGCCATCTTGGATGACGTCATTTAAAGGAACCGTCAGGATGGATGTTCTGCGTCGGAGTTCTTCAGGATGCTGCCGCTCCGCTCCAGATGGATGAAGATAGAAGATACCGCTTGGATAAAGACTTCAATCGGATGGAAAACCTCTTCTGCCCTGCTTGGATGAAGACTTCAACCGGATGGAGGACCTCTTCTGCCCCGCTTGGATGAAGAATTCGTCTCGGCTGGGTGAAGACGACTCAAGGTAGGGAAATCTTCAGGGGGTTAGTGTTAGGTTTTTTTAAGGAGGGTTTGGGTGGGTTTTAGAGTAGGGGTATGTGGGTGGTGGGTTGTAATGTTGGGGGGTATTGTATTTTTATTTACAGGTAAAAGAGCTGATTACTTTGGTGCAATGCCCGCAAAAAGCCCTTTTAAGGGCTGGTAAAAGAGCTGATTACTTTGTAATTTAGGATAGGGTAGGGCATTTTATTATTTTGGGGGGCTTTTTTAATTTATTAGGGGGCTTAGATTAGGTGTAATTAGTTTAAAATTCTTGTAATTTTTTTTATTTTCTGTAATGTAGTGTTAGTTATTTTTTGTATTATAGTTTAGTTTATTTAATTGTATTTAATTTTAGCTAATTTTAGGTAATTTATTTAATTAATTTATTTATAGTGTAGTGTTAGGTGTATTTGTAACTTAGGTTAGGATTTATTTTACAGGTAATTTTGTAATTATTTTAACTAGGTAGCTATTAAATAGTTATTAACTATTTAATAGCTATTGTACCTAGTTAAAATAAATACAAAGTTGCCTGTAAAATAAATATAAATACTAAAACAGCTACAATGTAACTATTAGTTATATTGTAGCTATAGCAGGGTTTATTTTAAAGGTAAGTATTTAGTTTTAAATAGGAATAATTTATTTAATTATAGTAAATTTAGTTTGTTTTATTTAAATTATATTTAACTTAGGGGGGTGTTAGGGTTAGGGTTAGACTTAGGTTTAGGGGTTAATAACTTTATTATAGTAGCGGTGATGTTGGGGGTGGGATATTAGCGGTTAATAATTGTAGGTAGGTGGCGGCGATGTTAGGGAAAGCAGATTAGGGGTTGATACAATTTATTATAGTTTTTGTGAGGTGGGAGTGCAGCGGTTTAGGGGTTAATACATTTATTATAGTGGCGGCGATGTCGGGTCGGCAGATTAGGGGTTAATAAGTGTAGGTAGGTGGCGGCGACATTGGGGGGGGGCACATTAGGGGGTAATAATTATAATATAGTTGTCGGCGATGCTAGGGGCAGCAGATTAGGGGTTCATAGGGATAATATAGGTGGCAGCGATGTCCAGTCGGAAGATTAGGGGTTAAACATTTTTATTATAGTGTTTGCGATGTGGGGGGGGGCTCGGTTTAGGGGTTCATAGGTAGTTTATGGGTGTTAGTGTACTTTATAGCACTGTAGTTAAGAGATTTATGTTCCGGCGTTAGCCCATAAAGGTCTTAACTACTGACTTTTTTTGCGGTTGGAGTCTTGGTGGTAGGGGCTGTACCGCTCACTTCTTCCAAGACTCGTAATACCAGCGTTAGGCAAATCCCATTAAAAAGATAGGATACGCAATTGACATAAGGGGATTTGCGGTAGCCTCGAGTCGCGGAAAGAAAGTGAGCGGTAGACCCTTTCCTACCTGACTCTAAATACCACCGTTAAATAAAAAGCAGCGTTAGGACCCCTTAAACTCTAAATCTAGGCGTGTAAGGAATCCACTTCGCATTTTCCACTTGTTCCATGTTTTCACAAGTCAGCTGACTTAGGCTATTTAGGTGTTCACCTGTGTGCAAACAGGTGCTTAGTTATTTTCCTTGTAGCAGTTTACAGCTCTCCTGCTCAATGCAGCTACTCCCCTAAATACCAAGCTCTCTCTTTTGGATTACAATTTGTTCTTTCAAAATAGAACCAGTTTTTCCTACTGCAAGTTTCTACAATGTTACCTCTCTAAGAAACCAGCTACAAATTATCTGCTGCTTGTTGCTTTATATCAATCTTTGCTACACACAACCAAGCCTCTCTCACTAAATGGCAGTCTCACTGTAACTGAACAAACAGGATTGGCGTAACATTCTAACTTGGTACATTGCTGAACTGATTTCAACGATCTATAGTAAGTTGGGACTCTTTTCCTCTCACTCCTTACCTGCAAGCACAAGATTTGTTTGTTTCTCAGCGTCTGATACTTTTGTCAGATCTCTCCGCTTGTGCCGCTGTCACTCAGCACATTGACTCCTCCCACACATATTAAATATAATAAAGTTTCTTATGCATCCAGTACTTATCTCTCACATTTGGGACTTCCTTTACTTTATGTACTGAACAATATAGTATACCTGAAGCCTTTTGTTCTGCTTCCTGTTATTTACCAAATTTGATAACAGAGACAGCTATTCAATTTATACATTACTTTATTTACAAATATTAATTTCCTTTCACTTTCAGGCATACAGTCTATGCTATTTAATAGCCTGTTTAAGAAAGTGATACAAATACATTTTTTCTCAAGTCTGCAGTTGTGATCTTTTGCTCCTTCTTCATCAGGCATTACAAGGCGTTTGGTAATAAACAAGGGACCCATAGAGACCATTCAAATACCCATAATAATTATAGGGAATATAATAATGAATATAGGGAAAGGGACCCCACAGCTGCATGGCACCATAGATCCTATAATCTAAATAGACAGTATTACAACAATTATAGATGTGAAGGAAATGTCCCTAATACAAATAAAACTTGGAGATCAAGTACAAATTACAACAATCATTACCACAATAGCAACAGATCTGCTGACACTAATACTAACATAAGAATACCAACCGAAAATAGATATGAAACATTGAGACATATAGAAGAGAATAGTTATCATTCTCCCAAGCCAAGTACTTCTAGATTGACAGAAAACTTTTCTAAAAAAACAAGCCAAAATTCCTTTGCCCATCATTTTTAGGGGTGGGTCAAAGGACAATACAAGAAAGTCCATTACCACAAAGAAATACAAATATAAGAAAAAGAAGAGCTTCAGAAAAAGAGGAAGCAGAGGGGGAATTAAACGGTCACAAAAAATGAAGAATTGGAACTAAATGAAGATAAAGGAATTTTTAATTTAGGCAATTATACATTAACTAGAATAATGAAGACATTCTAAGTAAGGGTCTCACTTTCGCCCCCACCAGTAATCTGGATAGATTTGGAACCTTTATAGATACACATAGATTTATAAAAGATTAACTGTTAAAAGATGGTTCTCAAAAACTGAAACCGAGAAAAAAGCAGGAACCACCCTCATTGACCAAAAGGGCTATATACATTCTAATTTAAAGAAGAAATCATCTTGTTACCCAAAATCTGACAAGGGTCATGCTATTGAAACATTTGAAAGGCTAATAACTAAGGACATTGAAAACATTAAAGATGAAAAATCAATAATGTCCGAAATAATCTCACAGGGAAACAACTGAAAGTCATTATAGATTTGGAACATAATGAAAACATAGTGTTGAAGCCAGACGATAAAGGGGGGGGGGGGGGGTATAGTTATCATTAAAGGGACAGTCTACACCAGAATTGTTATTGTTTTAAAAGATAGATAATCCCTTTTTTACCCATTCCCTAGTTTTGCATAACCAACACAGTTATATTTATATATTTTTTACCTCTGTGATTATCTTGTATCTAAGCCTCTGCAGACTGCCCCTTTATTTGTTCTTTTGACAGACTTGCAGTTTAGCCAATCAGTGATGGCTCCCAGGTAACTTTACGTGCACGAGCACAGTGTTATCTATATGAAAAACATGAACACCCTCTAGTGGTGAAAAACCTGTTAAAATGCATTTTTAAGAGGCGGCCTTCAAGGTCTAAGAAATTAGCATATGAACCTCCTAAGTTAAGCTTTCAACTAAGAATACCAAGAGAACAAAGAAAAATTGGTGATAAAAATTAATTGGAAAATTGTTTAAAATGACATGCCCTATCTGAATCATGAACGTTTTTTTGGACTAGACTGTCCCTTTAATTCTGAAGATTATAATAAAATGTGTGAAACTATTCTAGGACATATTGGCACTTACAGCAAAATAGCAAAAAATCCCACAACACAATTTAATGTACACAGATTCTAGACAAAGCAAGTATAGAGGGGATATTAAACATAAAAAAAGAAAAAGATTACCTATTGATAGAAACACCAAAAATACCGCTACTATACTGCCTTCCGAAGATTCATAAATCTTTGGTTGTACCACCAGGTAGACCGATAGTGTCGGGAATCAATTCCATCACCTTGAATATCTCTGAATACATTGATGTATATCTACAGAAATATGTCAAGAATTTACCTTCATTTCTAAAAGATTCTACAGAAGTACTAAAACTGATAGAGAATATAAAATGGGAAGATAATTATTGGTTTGCAACTTTCGATGTAGCATCTCTTTACACGTGTATTTTACACAAAGATGGACTAGAGGCAGTAAAATATTTTCTAGACAAAGACGACTCTGTTAAACCTCTCCAAAAATCGTTTATATTGGAGTGTATTATTTTTATATTAACACATAATTATTTCAGTTATAACAATACATTTTATATACAAAACTGTGGAACAGCAACGGGGACCAGATTTGCCCCAAGTTATGCAAACCTCTTTATGGGGTTGTGGGAGAAATAATTTCTAGAATCGAGCATACTTGCGGCAAATCTTGTCCTATACAGATGCTATATCGATGATATAGTATTAATCTGGAAAGGAAGTCAATTAGAATTTACACAATTCATAGCAGAAATGAATATTAACAATAAAAAAACAGAAATTTACAAGTGAAATTAGTAACGAAAAAATAAGCTTTCTGGATTTAGAAATTTACATCTCCAATAACACTATCAATACCATAACACACTTTAAGGCCATTGACGCCAATAATTATATACATCAGAATAGTTGTCACCACCAGAAGTTTAAGAATAATATCCCTAAATTCTAAAGGATAAATTTATAGCCAGAGGGTACAAATAAACAGATATTATGGCTATTAAAGAGGAAATAAAAATAAGAGATAGAAAAGAACTATTAACTAAAAAGAAAGAAACACATAATATCTGATAATAAAGAACTTTTTATTCCCTTCATTACTAAATGTAGTCATAACAATTATCTAATAGAAAAAATCATAAGGAAACATTGGCCAATCCTGAAAATCGATGAAAGGATAGGGGAACTACTGCCTAAATACCCTAATATAATCTATAAAAAATCTCAGAACCTAAAATCTATCCTGGCCCCAACAGAGATCAGAAAGAAATCTAAGAGGGACCAAGACATTATGTGTAAAGTAATAAAAGGATTCTTCCCATGCCTTACATGAAAGGCTTGTAAACACGCAGAAAAAAACAAAAGAAATAAGGTCTAGTGAAAAAGCTATAAAATTAAACAACAAATCAGATGCTCCGATAAGAATATAGTTTATCTTTTAGAATGCAAATGTGGCCTACAATATATAGGTGAGTCTGAAAATCCCCTTAGAGATTGGATTAGAGAACATATCCTATCGACTGAGAACTATGATAAGGAAAGGAATAAGGAACTTCCAATTCCAAGACATTTGCAAGTTGTAACAAAGCAAATACCAAACTAGATTAGATAGTAAATGGATTTTTGAAATGAAGAACCTGACTCCCAATGGACTAAATCAAGCTTTTGAGTTAAACTGCTGTCTTACAGCGTAAATATGTAGACTAATATCCTCAACATTTCAAACTTTATATATATATATATATATATATATATATATATATATATAGTTGAATAGGTTTTCTTTGAACTAAGGATATAATATATATATAACTTAATAGGTTATATTAAAAAGATTAAAAGAATCAAAACATTAAGTATAGGTGAGTCAATGCTCTATTATACCATCTCCAATTAATATCAATGGTACAACTAGTCTCTGTATATAATACTATAGTCTTTGGATAATACTATCAACTAAAAATCATGCAAATGATCTATTAGATTTGAATGTCTCTATAACAGCTATTATAAGCATTTTAGGGATCGAATGCAATGTTTTAATGAATTATAAATTATATATACATATATTTTTTAAAGTATAAGATGCAAAATATAAATTGTTTGTACTATTTTTTCAAATCAGATTGTGAACATATCGCTACCAGTTTCTTTTATATGGACATTATGAACTCAATTTGTATTCTGTATAGTCACAATTTTGATATATAACCTTGTTTGTGTCTATTAATATATTTGATGCCATTTGCATTATAACTACTGCAAGATAGATGTTATCCTAAACAAATTAATATAGAAAGGAATGCTATAAATAGCTAAAATGCACTGTGTTGCAAGTGTGAGATAGAGCTTGACAAAGGCATAATAGCCGAAATGTGTTGCTCTATTTTTGGTCCGTTTGAGGATCCGTACATGTGAATCTAATACAGCCGCATATCCAGACGCTGGAACGGCAATAAGCAAAGCCGGCGTGTTGAACATAAACAAAAGCGTCCCTCTACAAATCGGTAAGATCCTGTCTTCATCCCGCTAAATAGTTGTTTGTTTGAGGAAGTTCTGGATCTGCCAAAGTACCTGGAGAGATGTCCGACACCATCCAATGTAAGTAAGACCTGAATAACCATATTTAAAAAATCTTCCGTACTTGTGACAAGTTTTCTTGTCTGTCCTCTTTCTTTTAGGAATTAATCTAACCACAGTGAAATTTAAAGACTCCAAAAAAGACTCTAAAGAGACTGTGAGTTAGCAACAATATTGTGTGGATTCTGTTTATATTTTTCATTTTTGAAGGATCCATTGTAATCAGACTTTTGCATACTGCACTCACATAAGCAATTCAATCAGGAAATTGTGTTTTAGATAACCCATATCTTACTGAAACGTTTCAATTACAATATTTATGAGCTATATTTTTATTTATTTTTTTTATATTTAGGGTTTATTCATGAAATTTGTTGATGTGATGAAATTTGTTGATGTGATTTTAAGCTGTTTTTTCATGAAATATGTTGATGTGATTTTAAGCTGATTTTTTTGAAGTGTGTGCTTTTTTATTGGTTAATCATATTTATTTCTTTTAATTTATTTCAATTTATATTATGCAATAGTCATATTTATATTAAAAGTATATACATTTTTTGGACATCGATTGCCACCTGATTTTAATATCTCCCACATTCTATTATTCATATATACATCCATATGCTGCAATTTCCCCCTAATATATATTAACTCATTCTAGGCCTTATAGTTTACTTTACGCTGCAAAGCGCCATTGATTTTTTAGTAAAGTTTGAGTTTCATATTTTTGAACTTATCTTTTTAAATTCCCTCTTCATCTTATTTTCACCCTCCTGCTCCTATCAGTACCTATCTCCATTTACATCCATCTCCTTTTCTTCCTTTGAAGTCCACTGCATTTGCCTGTTCTCCCCCCTCTCTCTTAGAGTGGCAGTTATCTATCGCCCCCCTGGACCAACCTCCCAATTCCTTGACAACTTTGCTGCCTGGCTTCCTTACTTTTTCTCTACAAATACACCTACTCTAATTCTGGGGGACTTCAACATCCCCATTGACAACCCATCTGCCCCTGCTGCCTCTAAACTTCTCTCACTCACTAACTCCTTTGGCCTTTCACAGTCCACCCTATTCCTTACCCACCACCATGGATCTGGCATTCTCCTATCTCTGCTCTCTCCCAGATATTGCCTGTCGCCCATTTTCCATCTCAGACCACCATCTGCTCACCTTTAATCTTAATATACAGGCTAAACCTACTTCCCCCCCCCTCGCCCCTTACCTGTAGAAATCTGCACACTGTAGACCCTCCCCAACTGTCCAACCTTACTCAAATATGCCTCCCCCACACTTCCACAATATCCTGCCCTGACCTTGGCATAACCCACTATAACAATACTCTCTCCTCTGCACTTGACCCTCTCGCTCCGCCCCAACTTCGCAAAGCCCCACGTCATCAGCACCAGCCCTGGCACTCCCAGCAAACATGCCACCTACAAAAATGCTCCTGCACTGCTGAACGTGCCTGGAGGAAATCCCGCTCTGAACCTGATTCCATGCACTATTAGTTCATCCTTTACTCTTACACCTCTGCCCTTCACTTAGCTAAGCAAACCTACTTCTCTTCTCTTATATCCACTCACTCCTCAAACCCTAAAAGATTCTTCTCCATTTTCAACTCTCTTCTCTACCCACCTGCACCACCCCCCTCATCTGCATTCAGTTTTTTAAGACCTTACCCACATATTCAACCTATCCCTTTCCTCTGGCTCATTCCCTGCCTCCTTCAAACATGCAAATGTCACCCCCATCCTCAAAAAACCCTAATTCTCCTGCAAAACATATCACTGTTCCTGCTAGCTTCAAAAATCCTTGAAAAACTAGTTTTCGATTGCCTAACCCACTTCCTGTCCTCCAACTCAATGCTCAACCCCCTGCAGTCTGGCTTCCGTCCCCAACACTCAATTGAGACTGCCCTCACCAAGGTTACTCTCCTTTCTGCTAAAAACAAAGACTACTACTCTATACTCATCTTACTTGACCTCTCTGCTGCCTTTGACACTGTTGACCATCCCCTTCTCCTATGGACTCTCAGCTCTCTTTGGCTCTGTGACACTGTCCTCTCCAGGATTCACTCTTATCTCTCTAACAGATCCTTCTCCATCTCTTTTGCCAGTGACTCCTCCTCCCCATTGCCTCTGTCTGTTGGAGTACCTCAAGGCTCTGTCCTGGGTCCTCTACTCTTCTCTATTTACACTTCTTCACTGGGTAAACTTATCAACAACTATGGCTTCAACTACCACCTCTATGCTGATGATACCCAGATCTACCTTTCCAGCCCTACACTCTCTCCTTCTGTCAATTCTCACATCATCGACTGCTTATCTGGCATTTCCTCCTTTATGGCCTCTCACCACCTAAAAATAAAAATGTCCAAGAACAAACTACTTCTAATCCCCCCTCTAACTCTACTACAGTTTTTAATTTTTCCATCACTGTTGGTGGCACCACTATTTCCCCATCATCCCAAATCCACTGCTTCTGAGTCACACTTGACTCAAATCTGTCCTTCATTCCCCACATTCAATTGCTCTCTTCATCCTGCCGCAACCACCTATGCAATATCTCCAAAATATGTCCGTTTCTGAGTGATGAAACTGCTAAACTGCTAATCCACTCCCTCGTAATTTCCTGACTTGACTACTGTAATAACTTGCTAACTGGCCTCCCTCTCTCCCACCTCTCTCCCCTTCAATCCATCCTAATTGCATCTGCCAGGCTAATCCACCTCTCTCGATGCTCCGTTTCTGCGGCACCTCTCTGTGAGTCCCTTCACTGGCTCCCCATTCCCAGCAGAATTAAATTAAAAATTCTCACCCTGACCTACAAAGTCCTCACCAATGCTGCCCCACCCTACCTGTTCTCACTCATCAACAAATAAACTTCAGCCCACCCCCTAAGATCCAACAATGACCTGCTCCTTGCATCCTCTACCATCACCTCCTCTCATGTTAGACTACAGGACTTCTCTTGTGCAGCACCAACCCTCTGGAATGCACTTCCTCGAGCTGTCAGACTCTCCCCTTACCTCTCCTCCTTTAAACGTTCCCTAAAGACCTTTTTGTTCAGGGAAGTTTATCACCCGACTCATTAACAAATGAACTTCACTAACCTAACAGCTGCCCTCATCTATCTCCTCACTAATATCATTCTCACCTTTGTAGTCTCCACCTCCTGTTTCCCATCCTCCTACCCATTTAGATTGTAAGTTCCCATGGGAATAGGGCCCTAAATTCCCCTTGTATTTGTCTGTAAAATGTTGTCTTTATTGTATTGTTTCTCTGTTGTACTTGTATCCTTGTACCCATGGGCAGCGCTGCGGAATCTGTTGGCGTTTTATAAATAAATAATAATAATAATTCCCATACAAATGCCCTTTTCAGGGCAATGAGTAGTTTAGGTTAGTATTAGGTTTATTTATTTTGGGGGGTTTGATGGGTGGTGGGTTTTACTGTTAGGGGGGCTTAGAATTTTTTGTAACTGCAAAAGAGCTGTTTAACTTAGGACAATGACCTCCAAAAGACTACTACTGGTAGTTTAGCATTAGATTAGGGGGTGTTTTAATTTGGGGGGGCTTTTAATTTTCATAGGGATTAGGTTTCATTTTTTTATTTTTGGGGGTTAGACAGGGTTTTTTTTACTTTATTTTTTTTTAATTTGTTTTAGATTAGGGTTATGGGCACTTCTGAAAAGAAATGAATGCCCTTTTAAGGGCAGCAAAATAACTGAATGCCCTTTTAAGTGCAATGCCCATACAAATACCCTTTTCAGGGCAATGGGTAGCTTAGGTTTTTTGCTGTTAGTTTTTTTTATTTTGGGGGTTTGGTGGGTGTTGGGTTTTACTGTTAGGGGGGACTTAGAATTTTTTGTAACTGCAAAAAAGCTGTTTAACTTAGGGCAATGCACTACAAACAGCCCTTTTAAGGGCCATTGGTAGTTTAGCTTTAGATTTGGGGGTGTTTTTATTTTGTGGGGATTTTTTATTTTGGATACCTTTTCATTTTTTTCTATAATTTTAGTTTTTGTTTTTTTTGTAACTTTAGCTTGGGGTTGTAATTTTTAAACATAGACTGCCCTCTGGGCAGGCTTATTGCCAAGTGTATAAAACAATGTTTTCTTTCAATAACCAGTTCATTTGTATGCATGTATACAACATTTTCTAAATAATAATGTACATTTTATCACGCAGCGTATTCACTAGTTTGCAGTTAACTTACGAAAATGTTCTTGTCAGAGGTAGGCTAGAGAGGGTTAAAATTGTGGCCTCTAGTTATCAAGCCGTCAACCGCAAATACGCTGGAATTCCGCAGTGTATTTGTGGCGAGAATGATGCGCCTTAGTTATCAACCCCTACTGCCCGGCAAAAGTAGAATATAGTGATGTAAGCTTCGATCCGCCGGACTCAGTCAGACACAGATCGATGCTTACGTCACTCCAGATGTTCCGAACTCAAGTTCGACACAATCTGACTACTTTTGGTGGTTATCAAACTACTACCAGGTACGCTCTCCACTATTCTGGGCCAGCGTACTTGGATTTCAATCCGCCGCCCTGGAGGTGGCAGATCCCATAGGAATCAATGGGAGTCTGACCATAGCGAAAGCTCATGTTCGCTGCTGCCCGATATCCCATTGATTCCTATGGGAGATGTCTGCAC
Organism: Bombina bombina; assembly: GCF_027579735.1. Taxonomy (NCBI): domain Eukaryota; kingdom Metazoa; phylum Chordata; class Amphibia; order Anura; family Bombinatoridae; genus Bombina; species Bombina bombina. Next base: position 219,575,953 of record NC_069500.1, read on the forward strand.
CTAACACCCTAACATGTACCCCGAGTCTAAACACCCCTAATCTGTCCCCCCCTACACCGCCGCAACTAAATAAATTTATTACCCCCTAAACCGCCACTCCCTGAGCCCACCGCAACTATAATAAATATGTTAACCCCTAAACCGCCGCTCCCAGAGCCCACCGCAACTATAATAAATATGTTAACCCCTAAACCGCTGCTCCCGGACCCCGCCGCAACTATAATAAATATTTGAACCCCTAAACCGCCGCCCCCGGACCCCGCCGCCACCTACATAATACCTATTAACCCCTATCCTGCCCCCCCCTATACTGCCGCCACCTATAATAAATTTATTAACCCCTATCCTGCCCCCCCTATACCGCCGCCACCTATAATAAATTTATTAACCCCTATCCTGCCCCCCTACACCGTCACCACTATAATAAAATTATTAACCCCTAAACATAAGTCTAACACTAACCCTAACACCCCCCTAACTTAAATATTAATTAAATAAATCTAAATAATATTACTCTTATTAACTAAATTAATCCTATTTAAAACTAAATACTTACCTATAAAATAAACCCTAATATAGCTACAATATAACTAATAATTACATTGTAATTATTTTAGGATTTATTTTTATTTTACAGGCAACTTTGTATATATTTTAACTAGGTACAATAGCTATTAAATAGTTAATAACTATTTAACAGCTAACCAGCTAAAAGAAATCCAAAATTACCTGTAAAATAAATCCTAACCTAAGTTACAATTAAACCTAACACTACACTATCATTAAATTAATTAAATAAATTAGCTACCAATACCTACAATTAAATACAATTAAATAAACTAAACTAAATTACCAAAAAAACACACTAAATTACAGAAAATAAAAAAATATTACAAGAATTTTAAACTAATTACACCTAATCTAAGCCCCCTAATAAAATAATAAAAAAATAAATAAAAGTCCCTACCCTATTCTACATTACAAAGTAATCAGCTCTTTTACCAGCCCTTAAAAGGGCTTTTTGCGGGGCATGCCCCAAAGTAATCAGCTCTTTTGCCTGTAAAAAAAAATACAACCCCCCAACATTAAAACCCACCACCCACATACCCCTACTCTAACCCACCCAAACCCCCCTTAAATAAACCTAACACTACCCCCCTGAAGATCTCCCTACCTTGAGTCGTCTTCACCCAGCCGGGCCGAAGTCTTCATCCGATGAGGCAGAAGAGGACATCCTGACCGGCAGAAGTCTTCATCCTATCCGGGCAGAAGAGGACATCCGGACCGGCAGACATCTTCATCCAAGCGGCATCTTCTATCTTCATCCATCCGACGAGGAGCGGCTCCATCTTCAAGACCTCCGGCGTGGAACATCCTTCTTGCACGACAACTACCTGACGAATGGCTGGTCCTTTCAATGACGTCATCCAAGATGGCGTCCCTCGAATTCCGATTGGCCAATCGGAATTAAGGTAGGAAAAATCTGATTGGCTGATGCAATCAGCCAATCAGATTGAAGTTCAATCCGATTGGCTGATCCAATGAGCCAATAGGATTGAACTTCAATCTGATTGGCTGATAGCATCAGCCAATCAGATTTTTCCTACCTTAAGTAGGAAAAATCTGCCAATCAGAATTCGAGGGATGCCATCTTGGATGATGTCATTTAAAGGACCAGCCATTTCTTGGGTAGTCATCGTGCAAGAAGGATGTTCCGCGCTGGAGGTCTTGAAGATGGAGCCGCTCCTCGTCGGATGGATGAAGATAGAAGATGCCGCTTGGATGAAGATGTCTACCGGTCCGGATGTCCTCTTCTGTCCGGATAGGATGAAGACTTCTGCCGGTCTGGATGTCCTCTTCTGCCTCATCGGATGAAGACTTCGGCCCGGCTGGGTGAAGATGACTCAAGGTAGGGAGATCTTCAGGGGGGTAGTGTTAGGTTTATTTAAGGGGGGTTTGGGTGGGTTAGAGTAGGGGTATGTGGGTGGTGGGTTTTAATGTTGGGGGGGGTTGTATTTTTTTTTTACAGGCAAAAGAGCTGATTACTTTGGGGCATGCCCCGCAAAAAGCCCTTTTAAGGGCTGGTAAAAGAGCTGATTACTTTGTAATGTAGAATAGGTTAGGGACTTTTATTATTATTTTTTTATTATTTTATTAGGGGGCTTAGATTAGGTGTAATTTGTTTTAAATTCTTGTAATATTTTTTTATTTTCTGTAATTTAGTGTTTGTTTGTTTTTGTAATTTAGTTTAGTTTATTTAATTGTATTTAATTGTAGGTATTGGTAGCTAATTTATTTAATTAATTTAATGATAGTGTAGTGTTAGGTTTAATTGTAACTTAGGTTAGGATTTATTTTACAGGTAATTTTATATTTATTTTAGCTAGGTAGCTGTTAAATAGTTATTAACTATTTAATAGCTATTGTACCTAGTTAAAATATATACAAAGTTGCCTGTAAAATAAAAATAAATCCTAAAATAGTTACAATGTAATTATTAGTTATATTGTAGCTATATTAGGGTTTATTTTATAGGTAAGTATTTAGTTTTAAATAGGATTAATTTAATTAATAAGAGTAATATTATTTAGATTTATTTAATTAATATTTAAGTTAGGGGGGTATTAGTGTTAGACTTATGTTTAGGGGTTAATAATTTTATTATAGTGGCGGCAGTGTAGGGGGGCAGGATAGGGGTTAATAAATTTATTATAGGTGGCGGCAGTGTAGGGGGGGCAGAATAGGGGTTAAAAAATGTATTATAGGTGGCGGCAGTATAGGGGGGGTAGGATAGGGGTTAATAAATTTATTATAGGTGGCGGCAGTATGGGGGGGCAGGATAGGGGTTAATAAATTTATTTGTTAATAGGTATTATGTAGGTGGTGGCGGGGTCCTGGAGCGTCGGTTTAGGGGTTCACATATTTATTATAGTTGCGGCAGGGTCCAGGAGCGGCGGTTTAGGGGTTAACATATTTATTATAGTTGCGGTGGGCTCCGGGAGCGGCGGTTTAGGAGTTAACATATTTATTATAGTGGCGGCGGGGTCCGGGAGCAGCGGTTTAGGGGTTCACATTTTTATTATAGTTGCGGCGGGGTCCGGGAGCGGCGGTTTAGGGGTTAACATATTTATTATATTTGCGTTGGGCTCCGGGAGTGGCAGTTTAGGGGTTAACATATTTATTATAGTTGCGGCGGGGTTCGGGAGCGGCGGTTTGGGGGTTAACATATTTTTTATAGTTGCGGCGGGGTCTAGGACTGGCGGTTTAGGGGTTAATAACTTTATTTAGTTGTGGGGGCGCCGGTATAGGGGGTAGAACAGTATAGTATAGTGTGAGTGCTTAGTGACAGGGGTATCAATAAAGCTGTAAAAAAGCCGAAGAGCAGCGAGATTGATGATTGATAACTATCACAGTCCGCTGCTCATCACCCCGTACTTGGTGCGCGGCTTTTTGACAGATTTATTGATAACTTTGGCGAGCGTATTCAGGTCTGCGACGGCGATGTGAGGCGAGCTTAGGCGAGCATATTGGATCCGGCGAAGGCAGGTACGTACGGAGCTTCATAACTAGAGGCCTGTAAGTGCATATTGTTTTAATTATGTTTTGTATTTGAGCCTATGGGCTCATCTCATTTGGTCTTAAAAATGGGGGTAAGGCAGCGCACTACAGGCTATGAGTACGGCTAGACAGCCAAAACGCATAAACCAAGTGCTGCACCCACTCTGTGATTGCATTGGATCTTCCTTTGTTGTTTTAAAAGGATATCAATAAAATGTTGCTTTTTTAGTAACTGGAAGGTGTGGATCGCATTTCTTCTTCAGTGTATTTTGTAGATAGCCACACTTTCAGCCAGATTACGAGTTTTGCGTTATGGATGGCTCGCTAATAACGTGTAAGCTATTTTCACCGCTCACCTTTCATAGCGCTGCTATTACAGGTTTGCAAAAGATTGGCTTGTGCGGGAATTATGGTTGTGTTGAGCGATGCTTCACCCAAATACAAGCAGTTTTTTGACATGCTCGTGCACAATTTCCCCATAGACATCAAGTTCACCGCCACCGACCTACACTTATTAACCCCTAATCTACCGCCCCCAATGTCGCCGCCACCACTAATACTAAAGTTATTAACCCCTAAACCTCTAGCCTCCCACATCACTAACACTAAATAAATATATTAACCCCAACATAACCCTAACCCTAAGTCTAACCCTAACATAACCCTAACCCTAACCCTAACACCCCCCTAACTTTAACATAATTAAAATAATTCTAAATAAAACTTACTTTACTATTAATAACTAAATGATTCCTATTTAAAAAATAAATACTTACCTGTAAAACATTGTAGTTAGCTTAGGTGTTATTTTTATTTCACAGCTAAGTTTGTATTTATTTTAAATAGGTAGACTAGTTAATAAATAGTTATTAACTATTTACTAGCTGCCTAGTTAACAACTAACATTACATTAAAATTAAATAAATTAAATTAACAAAATACAATTATCTAAATTACAAAATAATAAACACTTAATTACACAAAATAAAAAACTAAATTATAAAAAATAAAAATGAGTTACTCCAAATCTAATAGCCCTATCAAAATAAGCCCCCCCCCCCCCAAAAAAAAATAAAAAAAACCTAGCCTACACTAAACTGCCAATGGCCCTTAAAAGGGCCTTTTGAGGGGCATTGCACCAAAGAAATCAGCTCTTTTACCTGTAAAAAAATACAAACAACTCCCCTACAGTAAAACCAACCACCCACACAACCAAACCCCCCAAATAAAAACCTATCTAAATAAACCTAAGCTAACCATTGCCCTGAAAAGGGCATTTGGATGGGCATTGCCCTTAAAAGGGCATTTAGGGGCGGAGCCAACAGCCAAACAAAGAAGACGCACTTCAGAAAACTCCTGCAGAAATTTATTCAATATAACAGCAAATTGAGATTTATACTCGGCAATTTGCCTCAAAATTAACTCTGAACAAGCAGGACTGCCTTTACATCATTAGTGGACTGCAAAACTACTTTTTTATTCCAGCTTTTCCCCCTGGCTGTAGCTGCCAGATAGCAAACACCCAGGTCTGTGTGGCCTACTACAAATATGGCGTCAGATAAGGAGGAAGGTTCTCTAGTTATTCATAGAGCTCTGTGGAAGTTTGCCTTGCATTTGTCTGCCAATTTTGAGGATCTATCAGCTAGTCTCAGGTCTATTATGGAGAGACCTGCAACCATAAGGCAAGACAGACTGGAGGATGTAGAATTTTTGACCCGCAAAGCACACCTCCTTTTACGAGAGGGACAGTTAGGGGAGACTTTGGCAGATTCCATGCCCGGAACACCCAGTATCACTACAGAACCCACCCTTCCCCAAAATAGCTCTGCTCGGCAGGTTATAATCGGCCCCATGCGACCGATAGCTGTATGCTTGATTTCACAGGGAGAGCACCACATGAGAACTAGACAGCCGGGTACATCTCATATGGTCCGGAGCCTGTAGGAGCTCTTACCGCCAACTTACAGCATCACGATCAGGGACACTGCACTTGAGAGTAAGAGAGCAATCCCCATAGAGACCTTCAACCTCACTGAGGCCCGGTGGAGACACAATCGCTCCGTTCATTGTGGACTACCCTTCCTGGGCAATTGTACATACATACATACATACATACATACATATGTATACTCATTTATGTGAGTTCCATGCTAGTATGGAGCCTAGTGTGCTTTCAAGGGCTTTTTTCTATTATATTCACTGCCAGCATAACAATAGTCAGAGATGTGTATTTGTCCAGGTGTATGGAACTGAGATAGAGATGGCATTAGAGTTTTTATATACATTAGTAAGATAGATGGGAAACTAGCTGCATTATGCTTATCATGCACTGAAACAGTTTGTAAATGTACTCTTCATACTACTTTGTTTCCCTCATCACAGCTTTGATTTTAGCTTACTCACTTAGCCTTGAGTGTTTAGCAAAGATTCCCTAGCTATATCATGTATCAGCCTTTACAATTATCTACCAATATCTCTGCATAAGGGTACATGATGGTAATTCTCTTGCTCTTTAAATGTTTGAATGTTTCATTTATGTGTTTGAGGCCTACTGTGATGATAGCAGGATGTGATGTCACTAGCTGGGGGGCGGGGCTTAGGTCCGGTGTCTGTGTCGCAGTTAGTTTAGTACAATCAACCTGTCTGGATGTGTATTGCTATGCTCTGTAATAAAATAGAGTTGTACCATCATTGCCGTGTCCTGCATATGTCCTGCATCTCATGACATGGTGTCAGAAGTTCTGGACTACGCTTCTGTTTCTGATGATGACGATGTCAAAGTTTACCCCACCTGAGCCTTTTGACTTTTCTCAGCCTGCAGCTTGGTCCACATGGCGTCAGCGGTTTCAGCGCTTCAGGATTGCATCCAAACTGAACAAGGAGAGTGGTGAAGTACAAGTTAATTCTCTTTTATATTCTATGGGGAAAGATGTAGAGCCAGTGTTCAATGCTTTTACTTTCCAAGAAGGGGACGAAGTTAACTTTGATATAGTTATGGATAAACTCAGTGCCCACTTTGTGCCCAAAAGAAATGTGATTCATGAGAGAGCTTGTTTTCACAAACGTAATCAGCGTGTGGGAGAATCTGTGGAGTCATTTGTGCGCAGCCTGTATGAATTAGCTGAATTCTGTGAGTTTGGTGTTGCTAAAGAAGAGCAAATCAGAGACAGAATAGTTATTGGAATTGCAGATGCTGAAGTCTCCCTGAAGCTGCAGTTAGAGCCTGATTTAACGTTAGACGGGGCTATTAGGATGGCCCGCCAGAGTGAACTGGTGAAAAAGCAAAGTGCTGATCTGAGGTCTGAGAGTATTGTGGATGAAGTGCAACAGTCTAGGAAAATTACTAGTGAAAGGCACAGTGTGAGCGGTAGATCTAAAGTACTGGAAAGGCCTAGAAGTGGATGGGCGCAACATGGCCGATGCACACGGTGCTACCGGGCTCATGATCAGAGTGCTATATGCCCGGCCAGAGATAAAAGATGCAGAAAATGTAACAGAATAGGCCATTTTGAAGTGGTGTGTAAAACTGAATACATTAAGGAGATGCAGGTGGACAGTGACCAGGAGGGTCAGGAAGTGTCTTTTGTGGGGTCTGTTGTGGAACGGACAAGCTCAGAGGAAGATTGGAAAGTTACTTTTACTGTAATGGGAGCCAATGTTGATTTTAAGATTGACACAGGAGCTGATATCACTGTAATGTCTTTTGCTGAATTTATGAAACTGCCTCGACAGCCCCAGCTGGCGAAGGTTACTACAAATGTTCATAGTCCTGGTGGCCGCATTGATTGTGTGGGGAAATTTCTTGCAAGCTGTGAGTACAAACAAAAAAAGTTCACCATGTGGGTGCATGTGATCCGAGGTCAGTGTGTTAACAGTTTATTGAGCAGAAAAGCAGCCTGTGACTTGGGCCTCGTGGCCAGAGTGAATGAGATCTCTGAAGATATGTTTGGCGAGTTGGGCCTACTGAGCTGCAAACCTGTACGTATAGCACTTAAAAGTGACGCAGTCCCGTACAGTATTTCTACTCCTCGTAGAATTCCGTTCCCGCTCATGCCTCAAGTGGAGAAAGAGCTCATGCGCATGAAGTCTATGGGGGTTATTGAAGAGGTTGTTGAGGCAACTGATTGGTGTGCCCCCATTGTTCCAGTTGCAAAGAAAAACGGAAAGGTGCGCATCTGTGTGGACCTGAAAAGGTTGAATGAGGCAGTGAAGAGGGAGAGATTTGTGCTGCCGACACTGGAAGATATAGCCCCGAAGTTGGCTGGGGCGAAGTTCTTTTCCACATTAGACGCTTCTAGCGGCTTTTGGCAGATCCCCCTGGATCCAAAGTGCCGCAAACTGACTACCTTTATCACTCCGGTAGGTCGGTTCTGTTTCTGCAGACTTCCCTTTGGGATATCCTCCGCTCCTGAGATCTTTCAGAGGGAAATGAGTTCTCTCCTGAGTGGCCACGTGGGCACAGCAGTCGTCATGGACGACATTCTAGTGTATGGGTCTACAGTGGAGGAGCATGATCAGCGTTTGAGTTGTGTGCTGCAGGCTATCAAAGAGTCTGGGCTGAAGCTGAATAAAGAAAAATGTCATTTTAGGAAAACTGAATTATGCTACTTTGGGCATATCATCAACGGGGATGGCATCAAGCCGGACCCCGAGAAAATTCGGGCTATCGAACAGATGAAAAGCCCTTCTGATGTACATGAGCTGAGACAGATATTGGGCCTTGTAAATTACGTGGGCAAGTTTCTTCCAGACTTATCTACAGTTTTGCACCCTATCACAGAGTTGCTTAAGAAAGATGTTGCCTGGGTCTGGGGACCCTCACAAGAAAAAGCGTTCCTGCATGCTAAGTCCCTGCTGGGGTCTGCCCCAGTGCTGGGGTTCTACGACCCTTCAAAAAAGACTGTGGTTAGTGCTGATGCAAGCAGTTATGGGTTGGGGGCTGCACTCCTGCAGCTGAATGACAACAAACTACAGCCCATCGCCTACTGTTCCCGCACACTGACGGATGCGGAGTCAAAATACGCTCAAATTGAGAAAGAGTGCCTGGCTGCAGTTTGGGCCTGTGAGCGCTTTCAGCGTTATCTAGTGGGTTTGGAGAAATTTAGTCTGGAAACTGACCACAAACCGCTAGTCCCTCTTATCAATTCTTATGACATCGACAAAACACCCTTGAGATGCCAGAGACTTTTAATGAGACTGCTCAGGTTCAATGTTCAGGCAGTGCATGTGCCGGGGAAGCAGCTGGTTGTGGCAGATACACTGTCCAGGCTCCCGCTGGCTGCTGCTGAAGAATCCTCTACAGAATCGGATGTAAAAGTGTATGTTGATTCAGTTCTGGCCTCTAAGTCCATTTCTTCAAGGAAACTGGAAGAGATAAAGAAAGAGACATATTTGGACACAGATCTGCAAGAAGTTATAAGGTACATAAGAGATGGCTGGCCCGAGAGCCGGGCAGCCTGGATGTCTTTAAATGCTTACCAGCCAGAGAGGTCGCAGCTCACGGAGCTGGAGGGGTTGGTGCTGTTCCAAGACCGTATTGTAATTCCTGTCAGCATGAGGAAGGAGATGTTAAACAGGATTCATGATGGCCACTTAGGCATTACAAAGTGCAGAGAAAGAGCAGCTACAGCTGTGTGGTGGCCTGGGATCAGCTCCGACATTGCAAATCACGTGTCTAAATGTGCCTTTTGCCGGGAACGCCGGCCTACTCAGAGAAGGGAGCCCTTAATGTCTACTCCGCTGCCTGCGGGGCCGTGGCAGAAAATAGCTGCTGATTTGTGCGAACTGCACGGGAAAAAGTTTCTTGTTGTTATCGACTACTATTCCAGGTATTTGGAAATAGCACCCCTGAATGATATCACAAGTCAGGCCGTTATCATTCGCCTGAAGAGCTTGTTCGCCCGCTGGGGCATTCCAATGGAGCTGGTGAGTGATAATGGCATGCAGTTCGCTTCTACAGAGTTCAGTGCTTTCAGCAGGGAATATGATTTTGTACATTCCACGTCAAGTCCACATTATCCGCAGGCCAACGGAATGGCTGAAAGGGCAGTTCAAACAACAAAATTCATCCTAAAGCAATCTGAACCGTACCTAGCCCTCTTGTCATACAGGGCGACGCCCATTCAAGCCACCGGGTTTAGCCCGGCACAGCTGATGCTAGGACGCCAGATTCGCACCACTTTACCCTCAGTGGGTGTCTTCAAGCCGCCTGGCCCTGTTCCTCGGGACGAAGTCCTTAGGAGGGATGAAGAGGCCAAAAAGGGTTATCGTTTCTTCTACGACAGGAGACATTCTGTCAGGCCTTTACAGGAACTGAAAGCGGGCCAAAGTGTCAGAATTAAACTGGATGATGAGAAGAAATGGAAGACGCCTGCTACGGTAGTGGGCCGCTCTCCAGAACCAAGGTCTTACACAGTCCTTACAGAGGGAGGGACGGTTACACGCCGTAACCGGAGACATCTTCAGCCTGTACCTGAGAGTCTGGAACCGGATACCTCAGTACCACCGCCGGTGGGATCTCCTGTTCTAAGAGAGGTGCCTTCCCCTCAGCAAGATCATAGCGGGGATATATCTTTGCCTCCAGCAGACTCTTGTTCACCATCTTCTGTATCAGAGGACAGTTCATGCAAAGTTACATCAAGCGGAAGAGTGGTGAGGCTTCCGGCCCGATACAGGGACTGACTTTAGCTAGAACAGTGACCGGAAGTATGGGCAGAATAATCCCATGGTCACTGTGGACTAGGGTAGTCTACCCCGATGTCCAAGTCAGGATGTAATTTATTTGTTCATGTTTTCTAATCTATCTGTTCTTATAATGTTCTAAAACAAAATGTTGTTGTATACCCTGTTGGTGTACCTTGTTATTTAATATATGCGAATGTATGCTTTGCCTTTGAAAAAGGGGAAGATGTGATGATAGCAGGATGTGATGTCACTAGCTGGGGGGCGGGGCTTAGGTCCGGTGTCTGTGTCGCAGTTAGTTTAGTACAATCAACCTGTCTGGATGTGTATTGCTATGCTCTGTAATAAAATAGAGTTGTACCATCATTGCTGTGTCCTGCATATGTCCTGCATCTCATGACACCTACTTTTGCTTATTGCTGTATGTGCATAATGCTTATAAAGTTAAATCTTTATAGAACTTCAATGCTAACCTATACAAATGTTATAGAGAAGTACCTCTTTCTAGATATTTTCTATTTTGTCATATTTGGGCTGGTCCTTAGCCTGCTCTAGTAATATAAGTTTAGAGAATAACCCCATCCTATTGTTTATTATCTACTAGCCTGCTCACTGTTAATGTTCGTCCCAGGCTGCTGCTACTAGAGTAGGTTAGGTCAGTGATTTTTAACCTTTTTTTTGCCGTGGCACACTTTTTTACATTAAAAAATCCTGTGGCACACCACCATCCCAAAAATAACACATTGTAGCTTAATACAGTGTGTGTGTGTGTATATATATATATATATATATATATATACACAAACATACATACATACACACACACACTGTACTGTCATGCCATGCCTCCTACAAACTGTACATGACATATTGACATTCATTCACAAACAATCATAATGATTGTCTGTGAATGAATGTCAATATGTCATGGTTGTAAATGATGCCTGATGAGCCTGTCACATACCTCCCAATATTTCAAAATTTGAAAGAGGGACACCCCCGCACTGGGAAAAAAAAAGTCCCAGAATAAAAAACAAGCAAAATTTAAAAAATATGTCACATTGTTGTCAGTCTGCCGCGGCACACCTGAGGATCTCTCACGGCACACTGGTTGAAAAACACTGGGTTAGGTTATATTCCTTATCTGGCTTTTATTAGCTCCATCATTCCCTATGGCCTAGATGACATTAAATATTTCCCACAACTGAATTATTCTATATATACCAAATGCGTGGCACATATCCGCTTAGTATGACTACCACAACATTGGTTCCTGATATTACTATATATAGCGCCAGTCTCTATTACCATTTGTTTATTTACAAGGCGCTCTCATATTTCAGCAGAGGTTTTCTTTGTTACACAATATATTCCAGGTCTCACTGTTTGTTTTGGTGGTGGGTAGTAGAACATTAATAATTATTTCTGGCTTTTAAACACTGTTAAATAGAGGGTACCACACATAAGGGAGGTGGATACACCACTCACTGATCAGCATAGTATCTTAAACAGCGAGCAACATTAACTATTGCAGGGGTTAATTTCACTATTTTCTAATACAGGGGATAGTGCTAGATGATACACATATAGCTTACTTTGAGACCATTACTTAGGACCATATATTCCTTTTCCTTAACTTATCTATGATATCCCCAACTGAGACTTTGAAAAGACTACTCCTGCCCTTATTTAAACCTAGCACAACAGTCTTTGTCCTACGGACGGCGGCCGAGTCTGTGGAATAGGACGAGTCAATTCCTTCACAGGATGAATACATATAGGCCTCTAGTTATCAAGCCGTCAACCTCAAATACGCTGGAATTCCGCAGCGTATTTGTGGCGAGGCTGATTCGCCTAAGTTATCAAGCCCTTTACAACGGCAAAAGTAGAATTTTGTGACATAAGCTTCGATCTGCCGGACTCAGTCCGACACAGACCGATTCTTACATCCCTCCAGATGTTCCGCACACAAGTTCGGCACAATCTGACTACTTTTGGGAGTTATACCTGGTACCTGGTTTTCAATCTGCCGCCCTGGAGGCGGCGGATCCCATAGGAATCAATGGGAGTCTGACCATAGCCAAAGTTCATGTTTGCTGCTGCCCTACATCCCATTGATTCCTATGGGAATTGTCTGCACCTAACACCCTAACATGTACCCCGAGTCTAAACACCCCTAATCTGTCCCCCCCTACACCGCCGCAACTAAATTAAGTTATTACCCCCTAAACCGCCGCTCCCGGAGCCCACCGCCACTCTAATAAACTGATTACCCACTAAACCGCCGCTCCCGGACTCCGCCACCACTATAATAAATATGTTAACCCCTAAACCGCTGCTCCCGGACCCCGCCGCCACTATAATAAATTTATTAACACCTATCCTGCCCCCCTACACCGCCGCCACCTATAATACATTTATTAACCCCTATCCTGCCCCCCCTACATCGCCGCCACTATAATAAAGTTATTAACCTTTAAACCTAAGTCTAACCCTAACCCTAACACCCCCCTAACTTAAATATTAATTAAATACTTCTAAATATTATAACTCTTATTAACTAAATTAATCCTATTTAAAACTAAATACTTACCTTTAAAATAAACCCTAATATTGCTACAATATAAATAATAATTAGATTGTAGCTATTTTAGGATTTATTTTTATTTTACAGGCAAATTTCAATTTATTTTAACTAGGTACAATAGCTATTAAATAGTTATTAACTATTTAATAGCTACCTTGTTAAAATAAAGAGAAATTTACCTGTAAAATAAAAACTAACCCAAGTTACAATTACACCTAACACTACACTATATCATTAAATAAATTATTCCTATTTAAAACTAAATACTTACCTGTAAAATAAACCCTAAGATAGCTACAATGTAATTAATAATTACATTGTAGCTATTGTAGGATTTATATTTATTTTACAGGTAACTTTGTATTTATTTTACCTAGTTAGAATAGTTATTAAATAGTTATTAACTATTTAATAACTACCTAGCTAAAAGAAATACAAAATTACCTGTAAAATAAATCCTAACCTAACAATTAAACCTAACACTACACTATCATTAAATTAATTAAATAAATTACCTACAAATAACTACATTTAAATACAATTAAATAAACTAAAGTACAAAAAATAAAAAAACTAAGTTACAAAAAATAAAAAAACTAAGTTACAAAAAATAAAAAAAAATAAGATACAAACATTTAAAAAATATTACAACAATTTTAAGCTACTTACACCTAATCTAAGCCCCCTAATAAAATAACAAAGCCCCCCCAAAATAAAAAAAAATGCCCTACCATATTCTACATTAAAAAGTTACCAGCTCTATTACCTTACCAGCCCTTAAAAGGGCCTTTTGCGGGGCATGCCCCAAAGAAAACAGCTCTTTTGCCTGTAAAAAAAAATACAACACCCCCCAACATTAAAACCCACCACCCACATACCCCTAATCTAACCCAAACCCCCCTTAAATCAACCTAATACTACCCCCCTGAAGATCATCCTACCTTTAGCCGTCTTCAGCCAGCCGACCACTGATGGAACAGAAGAGGAGATCCGCAGCGGCCGAAGTCTTCATCCAAGGGGCGCTGAAGAAGTCTTCCATCCGACTGAAGTCATCATCCAAGGGGCGCTGAAGAAGTCTTCCATCCGACTGAAGTCATCATCCAAGGGGCGCTGAAGGTCTTCCATCCGATTGAAGTCATCATCCAGGCGGCGTCTTCAATCTTCATCAATCCGGAGCGGAGCCATCTTCAGACGAGCCGACGCGGAGCCATCCTCTTCTACCGATGGACTAACGACGAATGACGGTTCCTTTAAGTGACGTCATCCAAGATGGCGTCCCTCGAATTCCAATTGGCTGATAGGATGCTATCAGCCAATCGGAATTAAGGTAAGAAAAATCTGATTGGTTGATTGAATCAGCAAATCATATTGAAGTTCAATCGGATTGGCTGATCCAATCAGCCAATCAGATTGAGCTCGCATTCTATTGGCTGATCGGAACAGCCAATAGAATGCAAACTCAATCTGATTGGTTGATTGGATCAGCCAATCCAATTGAACTTCAATCTGATTGGCTGATTCAATCAGCCAATCAGATTTTTCCTACCTTAATTCCGATTGGCTGATAGAATCCTATCAGCCAATCGGAATTCAAGGGACGCCATCTTGGATGACGTCACTTAAAGGAACCGTCATTCGTCGTTAGTCCATCGGTAGAAGAGGATGGCTCCGCGTCGGCTCGTCTGAAGATGACTCCGCTCCGGATTGATGAAGATTGAAGACGCCGCCTGGATGATGACTTTAATCGGATGGAAGACCTTCAGCGCCCCTTGGATGATGACTTCAGTCGGATGGAAGACTTCTTCAGTGCCCCTTGGATGATGACTTCAGTCGGATGGAAGACTTCTTCAGCGCCCCTTGGATGAAGACTTCGGCCGCTGCGGATCTCCTCTTCTGTTCCATCGGTGGTCGGCTGGCTGAAGATGGCTAAAGGTAGGATGATCTTCAGGGGGGTAGTATTAGGTTGATTTAAGGGGGTTTGGGTTAGATTAGGGGTATGTGGGTGGTGGGTTTTAATGTTGGGGGGTGTTGTATTTTTTTTTACAGGCAAAAGAGCTGTTTTCTTTGGGGCATGCCCCGCAAAAGGCCCTTTTAAGGGCTGGTAAGGTAATAGAGCTGGTAACTTTTTAATGTAGAATATGGTAGGGCATTTTTTTTATTTTGGGGGGCTTTGTTATTTTATTAAGGGGCTTAGATTAGGTGTAAGTAGCTTAAAATTGTTGTAATATTTTTTAAATGTTTGTATCTTATTTTTTTATTTTTTGTAACTTAGTTTTTTTATTTTTTGTACTTTAGTTAGTTTATTTAATTGTATTTAAATGTAGTTATTTGTAGGTAATTTATTTAATTAATTTAATGATAGTGTAGTGTTAGGTTTAATTGTTAGGTTAGGATTTATTTTACAGGTAAATTTGTATTTCTTTTAGCTAGGTAGTTATTAAATAGTTAATAACTATTTAATAACTATTCTAACTAGGTAAAATAAATACAAAGTTACCTGTAAAATAAATATAAATCCTACAATAGCTACAATGTAATTATTAATTACATTGTAGCTATCTTAGGGTTTATTTTACAGGTAAGTATTTAGTTTTAAATAGGAATAATTTATTTAATGATATAGTGTAGTGTTAGGTGTAATTGTAATTTAGGATAGTTTTTATTTTACAGGTAAATTTCTCTTTATTTTAACTAGGTGGCTATTAAATAGTTAATAACTATTTAATAGCTATTGTACCTAGTTAAAATAAATTGAAATTTGCCTGTAAAATAAAAATCAATCCTAAAATAGCTACAATATAATTATTATTTATATTGTAGCTATATTATGGTTTATTTTAAAGGTAAGTATTTAGTTTTAAATAGGATTAATTTAGTTAATAAGAGTTATAATATTTAGATGTATTTAATTAATATTTAAGTTAGGGGGGTGTTAGGGTTAGGGTTAGACTTAGGTTTAGGGGTTAATAATTTTATTATAGCTGCGGCGGTGTAGGGGGGGGCAGGATAAGGGTTAATAAATTTATTATAGGTGGCGACGGTGTGGGGGGGGGCAGATTAGGGGTTAATACGTTTAATATAGGCGGCGGCGGGGTCCGGGAGTGGCGGTTTAGGGGTTAAACAATTTATTTAGTTGCGGTGGGGTACGGGATCATCAGGATAGGGGTTAATAAATTTATTATAGGTAGCGGCAGTATAGGGGGGGCAGGATAGGGGTTAATAGGTATTATGTAGGTGGCGGCGGGGTCCGGGAGCGGCGGTTTAGGGGTTAATCAGTTTATTAGAGTGGTGGTGGGCTCCGGGAGCGGCGGTTTAGGGGTTAAAACATTTATAAGAGTTGCGTCGGGGTCTAGGTGCGGCGGTTTAAGGGTTAGTAACTTTATTCAGTTGCGGGGGGCTCCGGGGGCGCCGGTATAGGGGTTAGAACAGTGTAGTTTAGTGTGGGTGCTTAGTGACAGCTTGTTAATAAAGCTGTCAAAAAGCCGAAGAGCAGTGAGATCGGATGAGTGATAACTATCACAGTCCGCTGCTCATCGCCCCGTACTTAGTGCGCGGCTTTTTGACAGCTTTATTGATAACTTTGGCGAGATTTTTCAGGTCCGCGGTGGTGATGGTAGGCGAGCTTAGGTGGGCGTATTGGGCCGGCGAAGGCAGGTAAGTAGACACGTTGATAACTAGAGGCCAAAGGCTAAGAAATGACTAATATATCTGTTATATATCCGTTATATGGAGCTAACCGTACCCATTTTTCAAGATTTTATATTCTGTTTAAGCAGTTACATTGGGTAGTTCTATTAGCAGTACATACTTATCTCTTTGTGATATTCTAAGCTTATTCCCCATTTAGCCATGATAAGCTCCTATCATCTTAGCCCATTGATAACAATGTGTATGCATTAGCTTCCTACTCCTTTGTATGCCCCTCTGTAGATAGGACCCCTATAGTTACTACATTTAATTATACGCAGTGACTGATCATTATGCTACCTCCCTTGACTATATATCATTTGTTGTGCACTGATACCCTTGGTTTAATAGTAGTGTTTACTAATATGCTCGGCTTAACTGTGGTTTCTCAGTATTTATATGTCAATGATGCTAGATATTTTGTTGTATCTTATTCACCCATGCCACTCATATTATCTGTCCTCATATCGCTTCTCCTTAATCTCCTATTAATTTACTGACATACCTCCGTTGGCTCTGAGAAACAATGAAAAATTAAATGAAAAAAATAAATAAATAAATAAATAAATATATATAAATAAATATATATATATATATATATATATATATATATATATATATATATATATATATACACACACACTTTAAATACACTGTGAAACAGAATTTCATCAAGATAATTTGTACAATATATTGAATATGTTGTATGTGTTTGTCTTTTTGGGAGAAATGCATCTAAAATACCATAATCAACTGAACCAATGGCATCAAACAAAACCCTCAGAAAATATGTAGTGTGGGAATATGAAAATGTAAGGACATAAAATATAGAATATAAACACTGAAACAGTCCCTAACATTACTCAACAAAATAACTCATGTCCCATTCACGGTTCAGACCCAGGGGAGTGACAGTCCTCAATTTATATATCCAATATAGTTCTTGTTTGAGTAATAATTTACATCTGTCACCTCCCCTGGGAGGAAACATTATGCGATCAATGACTTGGACCTTCACTGCAGATTCCTTTACATACTCTCTAGTATCCCTTACATGCTCCCTAATCCTAGATCTCAGTTCTCTTGTTGTTTGACCTGTATATTGCAGCATACAAAATTTGCACTCCAGGAGATATACTACAAACGTAGTCCTACAATTGGCATAAAATTTGTGCAAAAATTCTCCACCCAAACCATTCCCAACATGTAAGAAGCCACAAGTAACACATGGACCATGACCACATCTATAGGTCCCTTTCTTTTTGATCCAGTCACTCCTATCAATATAATCAGAACAAACTAAACTAGGTGACAAACTAGAGGAGATGTGGTGATGGTCTTTTAGGCACAAATTTACAAGTACCAATATGAGGTCTAATATGAGGTCTAAGCGTAGCATCCTCCTCAAGTAAGTGAAGATTTTTCTTCATAATAGAACATACTTGATAGTTTCATTAAGTAAATGTCATCATATCCTCTCCCCTTAAGACATTCAATTAATTCCTTAGCTTGTTGGTCAAATAATTCACTGGACTTAGTATTTCTACGCTAGCGTGATCAAACGGTTCCCTGACAACAAAAATCAAGCCGTCTATGAAACGCATGTAAAACACAATCTGTTCCTTAAAGAGGTTCTGTTCCGTATACAAATACAGGTTCTCCCACTATCCCACATACAGATTTGCGAATGAGGGAGCAAATTTTGCCCCCATCGCTGTCCCGCAAATCTGTATGTGGAATTCCTTGTCAAACATAAAAAAATTATGTTTTAACAAACATTCAATAATTTCACATAGAACCAGCTTAATCTCCTCTGAGAACCTGTTGTGCATATCAAAAAAGTATCTCTTAGCTTGTATGCCCAAATGGTGGGGTATACTAGAGTACAATGCAGTGGCGTTCACCACTACCCATCTGTACTCCTGTTCCCACCTGAAATTGTTAAAAAATTGTAAAAGGTGGGTCGAATCCCTTAGATAACTTTTCAGACCCCTCACCAGGAGTTGTAAGATTGAATCAACCCACTCAGAGGTGGGTTCAAACAAAGACCCAATTCCCGAGACAATAGGACATCCTGGGGGTTGGGTCATGTTTTTTTGAGATTTAGGTAGATAATGAAATATTGGAATCCGAGGATTCTCTGGGACCAATGACTCAACCTGGTCCCTGGTGAGGAGTCCAACAGTAATAGTCTGTTCTAATATTCTCAACAATTTTGATTTAAACAGAAACATAGGGTTGGAACTAAGCTTTCTATATGTGTTGCAATCATTGAGCTGAACTCTCCAGAACATAGTCATTTTTATTAAGAATGACTACATTCCCACCTTTATCTGAATTTCTGATGACAATATTTTTGTTGTTCTCAAGTGACATCAGAGCAGCTCTTTCTCTATGTGTCAGAGTAAATGTTTTTTTCTTCCATTTTACAGTGTTCTCCAAAGCTATGACCTCCCTTTCCACTCTCTTCTGATATAAATTTAATGCTGAACCTCTAAATTGGATTGGATAAAAGCTAGAAGAATGCTTGGTAGGGATAGGAATATCTCCATCCTGCATACCAAAATCACTTGCCATGCTCCTAAGATCTTCTAACATGATGTTATCTCTAAAATCCAATAGTTGGTCAGTACATACATTGTTTACTTCACCACCCCCACTAGCACAAATAACCTCATTATGTGCCATATTTATGGGTAAACAACTGTTCTGCACTGAAAAAAAGCTTTTCAAAGTTAACTTCCTTATAAATTTGTTCACATCCAATAATGTCTTGAATGCAGAAAAGGTATTAGTTGGTGCAAAACCAAGTCCCCTTGACAATAAAGAAGTTTGTTCTATAGTTAAAGTAATATCTGAAAGATTGAGAACAGTTAGTCCTTCTTGTTCACTTTGGGCTTTCTTCCCGACTTTCTTCATTCTTCTCCCAGCTCTTCTTGGTTTTTTCCTAAAGGGACCACTGATAGTTCTTTAACTTTTGGTTGAACAACCATTTCTTCCTCATCTGAGTCCCCATCACCACCACCATCAGGTACCTGCAAAAGACATGGAAGAACAAGAGAAAAGAGAAGAAGAAGAAAGTAGAGAGGAAGAAGAAGAAGAGGGAAATGAAACAGAAAGAGGTGCGGACGCTCCACTGCCATCAGACACGTTGGATTACTGATCCGAATTTTCTGTAGAGGAAAAAACAACTCTACATTTGTTGTTCTTCTTCAGAATAGACTTAGGGGCCACATTTAAAACTTCATCTGTATTTTTATGATACTTTGTATTTTCTTGTTTACTTGAGGATGTGTTCTTCTTGTTTTTACCAAAACCCTTCTTAAAGTACCTCCCTTTTGGTTTACGTTGGAATTGTGACCAATTGTAGACTTTATTATTGGCATAATCTTCAAGATCACGACTAAACTTAGTACCTTTTCTATTGGCCAATTCCTCATCAGATTTTTTAATCTTATTTTGTAACACAAATTTAAATTCTTTATACTTTTCATCTGATTTAAACGCTTTAAGGTCACTCTTCACAGAGGTTATCTGTTCTTTCAATTTATCCCTTTTAAAGTTTTTACTTTTATTCGCAATGTCCATTAGTTTTAATGAGCAAATTGTGAGGGCCTCATTCCATTCCTCTGTTAATTCAGGAACCTGTAAATCAAAGGAAGGATACTTTTAATGCGCAATCCACAAGGGATTTTTTTAGCATGAATATAATGGTCAAAAGAGACCACATCCCACATTAATCTTAGGTCATTAAGCAAAAGTTTTTCCAACCGAAAAAAATAGACTCTTAATGGTGTTATTTGTCCCCCCTGGGGTTTCACCCATCATAAAGATTTTCTCAAAGAAGCTTTTCCTATGCTCCACATTAAAAATCGATTTATTAAAGCTCATGTTTCCTTCCTCCATAGCAAATGTAATACGATTAGCCAAAGCTGTACCTTATAAAAAATATATAGCCCTGAGCATCACTCATGATGCATGTAATATGCCTGACACCTCTAACCCTGTTAGTACCCAAAAAATAATGCTGCACCTCCACTCAGGAAACACTTAAAACACTGACCTAATGTTCATTATATCCAGTTGCTCAAGAAAGTGGCACTGTGTGTATTACAGCTAATGCTGAAGCAGTGCTGAAACGCCATTTCCTAATTCAATGAACAGTTCACAAAGTGTGGATGGTATCTACTCAAATTCACAGTTCACAGTTCATGTAAACAATGATATCAAAGAAGGTCTTACTTTTACTAGTGTTCCGTATTTATTTCCTCCTTCTCTCTCTCCCATTCAGGCATCCGATCGAGCAGGCAAGCAACACCAGAACTCCAAACATGCACAACCCAAGCCGCTGCAAATCCGGAAGTCCTGATGTCACAGATGAGCGGAGGTGAACTAACCAAGCAAGTAGGCAGCAGGGGTGCTAGCTGAAGAAACTGCCAGTGAAGCCGTGTGAAAATATTGAATAGAAAAATACAGCAGCACTTTAAAGAGGAATCAGAGGGCTAGTATAAAAATGTCATCCATCTTTATTAGACATAGAGTTAGAACCGGTACAAGGCTAGCAAACTCCCTGACTAGTTTCGTGCTCCATTAAGCACTTAATCATAGGGTGAGTTTGCTAGATGCACACTACCTATTTAAAGGGAAAGTGCACCTGTTGATAATTCAATTCATTAGTTAAAAAAAACAACACTGCACTAGTATCTAAAAATGTATACAACAAAATTGATATTTTTTAAATACACTAATATTACTCGACAAAATAACTCATGTCCCATTCATGGTTCAGACCCAGGGGAGTGACAGTCCTCAATTTATATATCCAATATAGTTCTTGTTTGAGAAATAATTTACATCTGTCACCTCCCCTGGGAGGAAACATTATGCGATCAATGACTTGGACCTTCATATCATAACTTTTACATTGCCCAAAAACCCTAAGCTAAAAATAAAACCCACCCATTAAACCCTTAAAAAAACCTAACACTAACCCCCGACAATCCACTTACAGTTTTTGAAGACCAGACATCTACCCTCATCTAGGCGGCAGAAGTCCTCATCGAAGCCAGCAGAAGTCTTTATCCAAGCGGGCAGAAGTCTTCATCCAAGCAGATAGAAGTCTTCATCCAGATGGCATCTTCTATCTTCATCCATCCGGCACGGAGCAAGTCCATCTTCAAGACATCCGGCTCGGAACATCCTCTTCTTACGATGGTTGCTGAAGAATTAAGTTTCCCTTTAAATGACGTCATACAAGATGGCGTCCCTTACATTCCAATTGGCTGATAGAATTCTATAAGCTAATAGGAATTAAGGGTGAAAAAATCCTATTGGCTTTTGCAATCAGCCAATAAGATTGAGCTGGCATTCTATTGGCTATTCCAATCAGCCAATAGGATGAAAGCTCAATCCTATTGGCTGATTGCAACAGCCAATAATATTTCCCCCCCCCCTTAATTTCTATTGGCTGATAGAATTCTTTTGTAACTCAGGTTAGGTTTTATTTTACAGGTAAACTATTTATTAACTAGTCTACCTAGTTAAAATAAATACAAACTTAGCTGTGAAATAAAAATAAAACCTAAGATAGCTACAATGTAACTATTAGTTATATTGTAGCTAGCTTATGGTTTATTTTACCGATAAGTATTTAGTTTTAAATAGGAATTATTTAGCTAATAATTGTAAGTTTTATTTAGCTTTATTTTAAAGGGACAGTCTAGTCCAAAATAAACTTGCATGATTCAGATAGGGCATGTAATTTTAAACAACTTTTTAATTTACTTTTATCACCAATTTTGCTTTGTTCTCTTGGTATTCTTAGTTGAAAGCTATAAATGGGAGGTTCATATGCTAATTTCTAAGCACTTGAAGGCCGCCTCTTCTCTCAAGGCATTTTGTTAGTTTTTCACCACTAGAGGGTGTTAGTTCATGTGTGTCATATAGATAACACTGTGCTCATGCACGTAGAGCTCCTAGGAGCCAGCACTGATTGGCTAAAATACAAGTCTGACAAAAGAACTGAAATAAGGGGGCAGTTTGCAGAGGCTTAAATACAAGGTAATCACAGAGGTAAAAAGTGTATTTATATAACTGTGTTGGTTATGCAGATTTAGGGAATGGGTAATCAAGAGATTATCTATCTTTTAAAAAACAATAAAAATTCTGGTGTAGACTGTCCCTTTAATTATATTTAGGTTAGGGGGTGTTAGGGTTAGGGTTAGATTTAGGTTTAGGTTTAGGGGATAATAGGTTTATTATAGCGGCGGAGTGGGCGGATGGCAGATTAGGAGTTAATTATATTTAAATTGTGTTTTTGATGCAGCGGTTTAGGGGTTAATAATTTTATTATAGTGGCGACTATGCCGGGGAGCGGCGGAATAGGGGTTAATACATTTTTTAAGTGGCGGCGATGACTGGAGCGGCAGATTATGGGTTAATAATTTTATTTTATTATTTGCGATGCAGGAGAGCCTCGGTTTAGAGGTTAATAGGTAGTTTATGGGTGTTAGTATACTTTGCAGCACGTTAGTTATGAGTTTTATGTTACAGCTTTGTAGCGTAAAACTCATAACTACTGACTTTAGATGGTGTTACGGATCTTGTCATTTTAGGGTGTACCACTCACTTTTTGGCCTCCCTGCAAAACTCGTAATACCGGCGATATGGGAGTCCCATTGAAAAAGTACTTTTTTAAAAGTGCGGTACTGACATTGCGTTACGGCCAAAAAAGTGTGCGGTACAGCTATTCTGACAACGTTAGCGACGATGTGCCATAACAATGCTTTTTCACTCATAACGCCAAACTCGTAATCTGGCTGTTTATCTCCTACACAATAAATTGGAGCAGGTTGACGTCTAAGATCAGCAAACTGTTTATTCTTTTCTTGTGCCATTTTCATAGCCTTCTGAACAAGGGATATTTCAGCCTGATACTTCAATGAAGAGTAGGCAAGACCACTGGATGCAGGCCATAATTGCAGTAACAGGAAGTAAAAGTAGTGGAGTCATTTTGGCCATTGTTATAGGCAAATTCTGCTACAGGCAAAATATGATACCAGTCATCCTGCAAATAATAAAAGTAGCAACTTAGATATTGCCTCAAAGTTTGATTGGTTCTTTCCACCTGACCATTACTTTGAGAATGGTGTGGAGTAATGAGAGATCTCTAAATATGCAACAGGCGATAAAATTATTTCCAAAATGGTGAAGTAAATTGTACCCCTCTGCTAGAAATGGTCTCATGTAGTACTCCATGAAGTCTGACTATCTCCTTGATGAAAGCTGAGGCTGTCTTTGCAGCTGAAGGCAGATGGGTTAGACGATCAAAAATGACGAGTATAATATTATGACCAGAGGAAGGAGGCAATTCCACAAAAAAATCCATGGCTGCTGAAGCACATGGTTTACTCCAAAATTGTAGAAGCACTCCTAACTTAAATGTAAACGTATATATTTATTGTAGCAAAAAGTCCATCATGCGATATAGCAACATTTCGAGATTACACTTATGCATTTACTATGCTCATCTTCAACTTTTTGCATGCTTTGTGTACCACGCATATTAAAAATTGAAAGTAAAAGGGGGTGGAGCCAACTCTTGGGAAGAGCAGACGTGCCTGAGCTGAGCTCCTGATATAATTATATAAAATACTAACTTGAATTCAGATTTTATCCCATTAAATAGACCAAATTACCATAGTAGTAGCCTACAATCTGGGAAGCAGTAAAAAATGGATGGCTAAACCGGTATCTTTTGCCCGACATAAAGATCTCATAAGACACTGATTCGGAGGCCTACACAAAGACCCATTGCAGGAGTTATCCTTTCTGTGCCTACTGGGGACTATCACTGAAGCTCGGATATCCGACAATCCTCTCCAGCAATTGGGATGCTACAGACTACACTTATACCCACTTTTAATTCAGAGATGGAGGAAGCAAGTGGCGTTATACAGAAATTACTAATTGATCTGGACCGCAAGATGTGTAGGCAATTTGGAGAACTTATATCCCTTGTGAAACACGCTTTCCAAGAAGCAGAAGAAGAGGTGACTGGGGTGGCCAAAGTACAGAAATGCATTGATGATCGGCATAGCGTAACTCTTGCACACTCATATCACTTACGGGAGGTGAAGGAATCTGCGCGTGGCTTGTCACATATTCTAGAGGAGCCCGGACTCCCTGTTGTGGCATCTTTGATGGGGGATGCGGCCGATCCCCGGAAAACAGTTCGACGCCATTTTTACACGCAGCATAGGAGCGATACAGAGCGACAACTGCTCACTGAGTTGTGTACTAACGCAGAGGAGACATTCATCGGAGTAGTCCAGAGCAACACGGTCTTATCCACAGCTTCCCACTCTCAGCCTAACATGAAGACTTTGTTCCAGACAACTGATTATGATATTAAGAGCGTGGGGCCCCATTCAGAAGTCAGAGGAAAGGAACTCTTGAGCTGCTTGCACATATTTGTACAGGTTTCAAGGAGAGGATGGCTCCGTTTAAGGCTAATAGACAGAATACTGATGTGGGACCCTTGGGGATGAATTTTGATCCCACGCAATACTGGCCCAGAATTGGAATAGGCTGACTGCTAGTTTTTACTCAATTAGCCGCCCCGGTACACATAGATAATCTCTAGCAGAGGTTAATGCTAGATTGAGACTATTCTAATACTTGGATATTAATGTAAAGCCTAGTCTTTCGTGTCTCAAGTATATGCAACAGATTTGGAAGACTGTGATTTACATAGTGTTACAGAGCCTAGTTGTTTTCTATGTTGCAATATACAATCAAACTGTTTATTTTAGTTATGTGATTTCCTATAGCACTCAGCTTAAACCTAATGTACATCTATACTTGTTCAGACTAGATTCATAGACCATCACATTTCTTAGCTTTTTGTTTCATCTTTGATGGTTAATATATTATTTAGTGCTCTACATATGGTAACAGGTAATTACACCGGTTATTACACACACGTGAGTTCCCAACTACCTTTCAGAAAGTAATTGCTCTCATTAAAATATATTTTGAGCTCTCTTTACTCTACCCTTAAATTTAATCTGATTAAGTTAATGTTCAGTTTAGAACCTAAGCTAAGAGTCAGTATAATATGGCTAGACAACAACAAGTAGATTAAGTATTCAGGAGTACATATACCTAGACTACTAGCACAGAATTGATATATTTGTAATGTCTCTGTATTGCTTGTGGTTGTTTCTGTATATATATGTGCACCCATCTGCAGTGAGAATAGTACCATGTTATACCTAACATTTATATCAGCTTATCAGGATCAGCCTCTACGTGACCTTATCAGTTTGAAGCTTTTCTAAGCAGAGCGTAAACTGTCTCACATGGATGATAGCAATCTGTTGTATCTTGGTGCTAAACCACTATGTCTCTGTTATATTGCCTGATGGGTAGTTCCCCCAATTTGTGGACCCATTCTACTCACTATATGGTTGTACCTTATAATCGTTTTGCTTCCACACATAACAGATATAACAGTCATTTTGTTTGCATAAGTTATAAATACTGCCATTGTTCTATATTAACTATTTCTTATTAGTTTAATGGCAGCTCTCTCTTGCAAAGTTATGTAATACTGTGATGTCATATGTTACCTTATATATTTTAGAGATGTTACTACATATCTTATCGCTAGTATCCTGCAAACTGGGGTTCCTAAGATAGACAGGATTACTCCTATATAAGGCGTTTTTTGCTAATGGTGATCTAAGCTTTGTGATATATAATTCCGCCCCCACATACTCCCCATAATCTTTATGGTCCATGACATCTATGGTTATTGTGCATTACCTATAGGTTTATTATTACTTATAACATAAATACTTCAAATAACCTTCTACGTGTCTTGACCTAATGCCAGGTTTATACAAATATGTCCTACTAGGGGAAAATCCCAACTTTTGTTAAATCACTTATATGATATGAGATATCTGTAAATTTATTTTAAGTACCACCTTGCCACTAACATGTACATATCTTTCAGAGTCTATCTCTTTTGTGGTATATTAATCTGCATCAAATCTAAACAAGATATTAGCTGTTAGCTGCGATATGGACACATATAATTATTTCTTTTTGTTACATGCTATACGCAAGCCTATATACACATTTTGTCTGTATTTTTATAAGTTTTTCTGGACCTATCCTCAGAGAGGTTGTATAGTTCTCATGAATATGCAACAAGGATTTTCCTGCTACCTACTTTAACTCAAGTTGTGTATACTATACCCAAGCCAGAGTTTTTTGTATAGGTGTTTCTGGGCTATATCTTGCTCTATTTATGACTCTTTCTTCTCCCTGCATACGGGGAGACTCACCTATTGAACTATTAATGCATGTTTAAGCTTACTAGACCTAGTTTAAATGCTCAGTCCCCAATACTCAATAATGGAGCAGCCTAAGTTATACACGCATTAACCTAGAGACCTTTATTAGGTCTCGGCTCTAGGATATTCACAGAACACAACTGGTAGTAGCCTGGGAAGTATGTTAGCCTCAATATATCTTATGGCTCCGCCCTCCACTCCCCCCCATATTAAGAGCGGTGCTTAACCGCTGAATATCCCCCCCCCCCACACACTATATATATATTATTTCGCTCCTGGAAGCTCCTAAAGAGCTGTCTACCTGACCAGTAGCTATTTATTTCTTTTTTTTTACAATTCTGGTTCATTGGGCCTAAACTTGTGTTCTCATCTGGTCAGTCACGTATGCTATTTTATTAAAAAATCGAGGTTTCATTTGCCTATCATTAATGCTTTTTATAAGTGTCAAAGTATTTTGTTCAAGTTGGTTTGTATCTTTTTCTTTTTTTTTCATAAGAGATGTGTTATGTTCTATGTTTGACATGCAAAACCTCAATAAAAAATATTTAAAAAAAAAAACAATTGAAAGTAAAAAGTTTCCACTTGCGTGCAATAATTTAGAATATCGTGACCACGTTAACATATTCCTTCAGACTTTAATAGAGCTGAAAAGTGAAAAACAAAACACTCAACAAGTCTCACAATCCCGGTCACATTTTCTCAATTGCAGAAAACCCAACATGAAGTATGAATATTTCACAGTCCAATGTTTTTTGCATAGTAGACATAGTAGAATATGTTCTATTTATTAAGAAATATACACACACACACACATATATATATATATATATATATATATATATATATATATATAATTTTTTTTGGCACAACATATATCTATACCTATATATACTGGTTGTGGGATCCAAGCACTCACTGTAAATGGAATTACCTGGGTGCACTCTATGGTAGATAGGTAGGCTTAGTTCACATAAATTTTTATTAATAATTCATTAATTCAGTCAACGTTTTGGTCTTCACAGGGACCTTTGTCAAGACTGTTCTCTGTGAGAGGGTGTATAGTGCTATCAGCGGTGATAGCACTATACACTCTCTCACCAAGAACAGTCTTGACAAAGGTTCCTGTGAGGACCGAAACGTTGACTGAATGAATGAATTATTAATAACATTTATGTGAACTAAGCCCTGAGTGTGCCTCTTCTCTACAAGAAAGTTTATACCTATATATATATATATGATTATGTATAGGTATAGATATAGATATATACAGAAGTTCTTCCCCTATGTGAAGAACATTGGAATGTGAATTTTTTACAGTAAATACATCAGCGCTTTATTAAATATGAGTATTGCATAAATATAGTTAATATTTTCAGTTACTTGACTGCAAAGGGCGCCAATGCACTTATAAATATTTATTTATGTTTTTATATTTGTATAATATATATATAGGTGTGTAAATACATATATACACATATAAAAACATTTGTATACACATATAAACACACACACCTATATATATATATATATATATATATATATATATACAGTATCTCACAAAAGTGAGTACACCCCTCACATTTTTGTAAATATTTTATTATATCTTTTCATGTGATAATACTGAAGAAATGACACTTTGCTACAATGCAAAGTATTGAGTGTACAGCCTGTATAACAGTGTAAGTTTGCTGTCCCCTCAAAATAACTCAACACACGCCATTAATGTCTAAACCGTTGGCAACAAAAGTGAGTAATTATGTATATATTATATATATTTAATTATCTCTTTAAATATACATGTGCAGAAAATTGGATTATGAAAGATGCAATATTATCTTCTTATGTTGAGCTTTTAAATAACCATGATTGTGTTTGCGTGACTTGTGGGTGTTATTTTTTTTCTCAACTTTTTCAACTCCATTCAAGTCTACGGAGGAATGTAATTTTGCGTTCGCAACTTCTCAAATTCTATTTGTTACCACAACGTTACAAACGTGAAAGAGCAAACTTTTTACTTTCAACCCGTAATACGACTGCGAATCTCAGCGCAAAAAAAAAATACTTAGTAGTTTTAATGCTCGAACATGAGTGCAAACTACCACTCCTATAATCTAGTCCTTTTATTGCTGGATGAATTTCACATTTTTTTGGGTTAGTTTTTCTGTTTTCCAGGAGTCATTTAAACTTACCATGCCTGGAAAGGAATTTTATAATACCAATTTATAAAATTATGCATAAAGATAAAAAACAAAAATATCCTGCTTTGTACTGTTTTGATCATACATTTAGAATCCTAACTGTAGATTGCATTTTTCAATACTCAAACATGTTTATTTTTCTGTAAGGTTGCTGATCACATTTAGATAATACCTTTAGAAAAATAATTTCCTAATTCTCATCTTTGTTTAACTAGTTTTTCAATTAAATTTACTATCTATTCATGCCTGGATTTTATAACCAGTTGATAAATAAATTTAATCTACATATGCATTTTATGAATTAGTTTTTTTTTTTTTAGGCATGACTGTGAAATTCTGAAGTTTAAATTTAAATTAATTATGATTGGCTATCTGTAAAGACTGATAATATATATATATATATATATATATATATATATATATATATATATATATATATATATAATTTTAATTTTAAACTCTATAGTGCATTTGTTTAATGACTGAATACATGTTTGCAATATAAAGATACTGTATTCTAATTTATTAATGTTCAGACTTATATTCTCTGTTCTAGTTTAAGAACATTATAGTCTGCTACAATTGCAGTAAGTTCTGTTTCAGAAATGACAGTGAAATGGTTGGTTTACTAAACTCAGCACGCAGTTTACACACATTTCCTGCTGATAAACTACATTGCAGCTGTCTAGAAAATGAATACTATTTATCTCATGCTGAAGCAGAGGCTTAGTATCCAATAATCCTACAGAACATGGGCATGATGAAATTATGTATCCCATAGAGCATCATATCAGTTCTTCATGTGATTGAATTTCTTGGTATCTCAAACATCTGAAAATAATGATTATGTAAAAAGTAGATGTTATGTTGTTGTTGTTGTGGTTGAAAATTGTATTAAGAAGCAATATCAGGAATATTTTTTTAGCTACATCAAAGCTTAAATGTCATTTTTAGACATTAAATATCCAATTGAATACTAAACATTAATATTTTACTTATTCATATTAACATTTTCAGTAAACATGATAAGGTGCCATTAATG
The DNA here is from genome assembly GCF_027579735.1 of Bombina bombina. Classification (NCBI taxonomy): domain Eukaryota; kingdom Metazoa; phylum Chordata; class Amphibia; order Anura; family Bombinatoridae; genus Bombina; species Bombina bombina. The sequence goes on from NC_069500.1 coordinate 219,606,070, forward strand.
TTTGACAATACAAAATCATTTTTAATAGTAGACACAGTTATAAAATTTCAACTTCATGTCATTGTCTTCTGGACATATTATATTATTTTCCATTTTTAAAACAGTATTTTAAAATGGTGCTTATTGTTTTCATAATGGGAAAGATTACAAGTGGTGCACTTTCAGCGCTCCTGCTCGAGCATTAACTTGCTAGAAGTAATCTTTTTGCATGTTTAGGCTTGCGCTCATATTACAAGTTGAAAGTTAAAAGCTTGTGCATGAGTGAACCAGATGCATGATAACTTTGCACTATCATGATCGCTTTAACGTATTCTTTGCATACATATATATATAGGACAAAGAAAATATCAGCGTTTATAATATGGTTATCAGAAACTGCACAATAAATTAGTGTGACCTATAGGATCTATACTTGTATATTATAAACAGATAGACAATATAAGTGACCAAAATCTAGGCCAAATAATATATATAGGAAAACACTGTCCTCTTCTCTATTGATATGATTAAATGTACCACAAAAGAGTCACTCTTTATATTGTTGAGGTGGAAACAGTTTTTCTTGCAGCCTTTCTCCAAATGCAAAAAACCAAGGGTCCTCTAGAAGGTCTTAGTAGAATCTGGAATGGGTGGAAGAAGGGAGGGGCGCACAGAAAGACCAGATCCTAGTGCAGTATATTATGACAAGTTTGTATGACACACATACACATACATGCAGGTGGACACTCACTTGTAGAAACCTCAATCCAAATGAGGTAAGTAATTAGCTTAGAGGCTATATGCAGCCTGAAGACGATGTTAAAGTTGTTGTCCGTTGTATAGCTTACTTTCCCTTTAAGACCGGTGCCAGAAGATAGATATTTCACACGCTTCTTCTTAGTCTAAACACCTTGTCAATCTCTCCTGTATCCCCTTATATTGTATTATGTTTAATCTGTCAGGGGTATGGGAGGGAAGGGGAAGGGGCCGTATTGCTTGTGATACTGACCAAGAATTAGTTAAAAAGTAAATATACTTTATTGTGAATATATAACAAAAGTGTCAATAATAGTCCACAGTGACACTATTTAAAACTCTCAAAACTGGTTGAGCAATCCCAGTGTGGTTAAAAACGGATGTGCAACTGTGCAACAATGCATAAAATATTGTCTAATATGACTGATAATATAACTGATTTAACACTTTTCCCAAATGCACAAAGCAGACAGGATGGTTTGCAGAAGCTTGGAAAATTGGGGAATGGGTAATAAAGGGATTATCTACCTTTTTAAACAACAAAAATTCTGGTGTTTACTGTCCCTTTAACCCCTTAAGGACCACAACACTTTTCCATTTTTTGACAGTTTGGGACCAAGGCTATTTTTACATTTCTGCTGTATTTGTGTTTGGTTGTAATTTTCCTCTTATTTCTTTACTGTACCCACACATATTATATACCGTTTTCCTCACCATTAAAGGGAATTTCTAAAGATACCATTATTTTCATCATATCTTATAATTTACTATAAAAAAAATTATAAAATATGAGGAGAAAATTTAAATAAAACACACTTTTTCTAACTTTGACCCCCAAAATCTGTTACACATCTACAACCACCAAAAAACACCAATGCTAAATAGTTTCTAAATTTTGTCCTGAGTTTAGAAATACCCAATGTTTACATATTCTTTGCTTTTTTTGAAAGTTATAGGGCAATAAATACAAGTAGCCCTTTGCTATATCCAAACCACTTTTTTTCAAAATTAGCAATAGTTACATTGGAATACTGATATCTGTCTGGAATCCCTGAATATCCCTTGACATGTGTATATTTTTTTTTAGAAGACATCCCAAAGTATTGATCTAGGCCCATTTTGGTATATTTCATGCCACTATCTCACCGCCAAATGCAATCAAATAAAAAAAATCGTTCACTTTTTCACAAATTTTTGCACAAACTTTAGGTTTCTCACTGAAATTTTTTACAAACAACTTTTGCAATCATGACACAAATGCTTGTAAATGCTTCTCTGGTATCCATTTTGTTCAGAAATAGCAGACTTATATGGCTTTGGCTTTGCTTTTTGTTAATTAGAAGGCCGCTAAATGCCGCTTCGCACCACAGGTGTATTATGCCCAGCAGTGAAGGGGTTAATTAGGGAGCTTGTAGGGAGCTTGTAGGGGTAACTTTAGCTTTAGTGTAGTGTAGTAGACAACCCAAAGTCTTTATCTAGGCCCATTTTGGTATATTTCATGCCACCATTTCACCGCCAAATGTGATCAAATAAAAAAAATCGTTCAGTTTTTCACAAACTTTAGGTTTCTCACTGAAATTATTTACAAACAGCTTGTGCAATTATGACACAAATGGTTGTAAATGCTTCTCTGGGATCACCTTTGCTCAGAAATAGCAGACTTATATGGCTTTGGGGTTGCTTTTTGGTAATTAGAAGGCCGCTAAATGCCGCTGCGCACCACATGTGTATAATGCCTAGCAGTGAAGGGGTTAATTAGGGAGCTTGTAGGGTTAATTTTAGCTTTAGTGTAGTAGACAACCCAAAATATTGATCTAGGCCCAATTTTACAAACAGCTAGTGCACTTATGGCACAAATGGTTGTAAATGCTTTTCTGGGATCCCCTTTGTTCAGAAATATCAGACAAATATGGCTTTGGCGTTGCTTTTTGGCAATTAGAAGGCTGCTAAATGCTGCAGCGCACCACACTTGTATTATGCCCAGCAGTGAAGAAGTTAATTAGGTAGCTTATAGGAACCTTGCAGGGTTAATTTTAGCTTTTGTGTATAGATCAGCCTCCCACCTGAAACATCCAACTCTCTGATCCGTCCAAACAGCTCTATTCCCTCCGACACCCCACAATTGTCCCCACCATCTTAAGTACTGGCAGAAAGTCTTCCAGTACTAAAATAAAAGCTATCTTTTATTTTATTTTTAATTTCCCCCCACATATTTACATATTCTGCTGTGTAGGATCCCCCCTTATCCCCTAACCTCCCTGATCCCCCCCAAACAGCTCTCTAACCCTCCCCCTCTACCTTACTGTGCACCATCTTGGGTACTGGCAGCTGTCTGACAGTAGCTTGTTTCCCAAAAATAATGGTTTTATATTTTATTTTTATTTTTTTTCCTGTTGTGTAGCTGCCCCCCCCCTCAATAGCCAACACCCCACCCCTCCCAGATCCCTTAGATCAAAATTATCTCCCTCCTCTCTCCCACTTTCTGTCCTAAAAATGTTCCATAGTGTATTGGTTCCCACCCGCTCCCTCCACGTGCATGTGCCACACCCCATGCACACAAGCTCCCATGCGCACCCCCGGCACCCCCGCACATGATCCTGCCCCCCTCTGACGGCAACCCAACATCGACGGCTGCCCACCTGCCTAACACATCGGTTCCCACCCACCAACAATCGTGGCCATCGATGTCTGATGCAGAGAGGGCCACAGAGTAGCTCTCTCTGCATTGGATGGCTAAAAACTGTTATTGCAGGATGCCTCAATATCGAGGCATCACTGCAATAACAGGAGAGCTGCTGGAAGCGATCAGGATCACTTCCACCAGTTGAAGGAACCAACAACATACGGGGTCATTTTTTTGTAGAATGTACCCTGTAAGTCGTTGGTCCTTTAGGAGTTAAAGGGAAAGTCTACACCTTAATCATCTTAAAGGGACAGTATACACCAATTTTCATATAACTGCATGTAATAGACACTACTATAAAAGAAGACTATGCACAGATACTGATCTAAAAATCCAGTATAAAACATTTTAAAATCTTACCTCGAAGCTCCCAGTTTAGCACTGTTGATGAGGTAGTCTGGGACACCCACAGAAAGGGACTGGGTTAAGAAAAAGAGCAGACACCTTCCCCCTCCCCCTTCCCTGCATATGAAAAGACAGATAACATAATCAGGAGCCAGCAGTAGTCTGTAAATGGGTGTATACATCTGACACTGTGGGGCTGGGTTTGGAGTCTGAAAATCAGATTAAGAAATAAGCAAAACTATGCATTGTTATAGAAACACTTCCAGATGGGCTATATAAATGTATGATCTAAAAAACATTTATGCAAAAAAAAAAATCTAGTGTGCAATGCCCATTTAAAGTTTTACTTTTGGTTAAGCTGCAAAGATCCTCCTGCACTGCTTCTATATCATGCAGCAGAAACAGTAAAAAAGTTATATTAAAAATAATATTGTTTCTGGCCACTTTGAAATGGCTGCCAAGCTCAGCCCACTGATGACATCACAATCTGGTCTGCATCTATGCACTCTGCTGAACAGCATTGAATCCAACTTGTGAGCCTTTTATGATTGGATGCCATATGCAGTCCAGATCATGATGATGTCATCAGTGGACTGAGCTTGGCTATTTCAAAGTGGCCAGAAACAATATTCATTTTAAAATAACTTTTAATAGTTCCTGCTGCATGATATAGAAAAGGTGCAGTAGTCTATTTGCAGCTTAATCTAAGGTAAGACTTTAAAATAACAAAGGTGTAGACTGACCCTTTAATATTTCAAAAACACACTTTGAGACTAAACTTGCAAGAATCAGATAGAGCAAGAAATTTTAAGACACTTTTAAAATGAGTATTATTATTATTGGTTATTTGTAGAACACCAACAGATTACGCAGCACTAAAATCACTTCTATTTTCAAATGTACCTAATTCTCTTGGTATCTATTGTTGAAAATGAATACGCACATATCCTACACTAGGGGGAGTTAGCTGGTGATTGATGTTAGCATATATTTGTCTCTTGTGACTGGATAACTAGATGTATCCAGCTAGCTGCCATTAGAACAATGATGTTCCTTCAGCAAAGGATAACAAGAAGTGTTAGGCATTATATTATAACTGGGGGTATCACTTGACACTTAGCAATATTCTACACCTTCACCTGGAACTGAATGGGTTACTTGACGAGATATTGAGGTGAACAGCATTTAGAAAGCCAGCAAGTAAAGTCCAATCACTGTTCTGTTTATTATAAGGCATCACAGACTTTTAAAGACAATGTTTACAGAATATGGAGTTAAACAAATGACATATCATAATCACACCATTTTACACAGTATGCTTAGAACAAGAACTTCATAGTAAAAATAAGGAGTATTTTTAATGAGTGAGGAGTGTTAGATAAAAGTATACCTGGGCCATAGCAAGGCCATCAGACAAATTATTGAGATAAAGTGTTCAGTCTAGAACATCAACATATTTTTTTTTCTCACAGCATAATAAGCTATGTTATAAATAACTATAATAAACCATTCTTAAAATGGAGTCTAACAAAATTTATGAGTAGAGACAAAATGGTGTCAGTATTGTTATATCTATATATATATATATATATATATATATATATATATATTCTTACATTCCACCCTTTTATTCTAACAGAATAACATACTATGAACATTAAACAAAAATATAAATGAATACATCTATTAACAACAATATAAGCCTAATACTATGGTATAACATGAATGGATGTGAGAATACTGTAGAGAAATTCATTAACATGTACTGCTATATTAGTTAACTAATATTAAAACGCTAAATAGGCCAATAGGGCACAATATGTCACTGAACATGAGTATGGTCTCTCAAATACTCTCTATCTATCTCCCAGCATCCCCAAACTACTGGTCTATCTGCACAAAGACCCAACCAGCCCCCTATCTACCCCCAAACAACACTGCATCTTTATTTCTCAACCTGCATAGCTAGCAACCCCAAATAGCATAGAGTTTTCTGCTCTGTACACTCTTCACAGTGAAGCATAACATGGGAACAGCAAAAGTATCTCTGGGTGGCCTCTGATCTCTTTAAGAACAGCCTTTGTCCTCTTAGAGCGCCACCTCCCTCAGACACTCTGCTTCAATACTGTAGTCCATTTGCAGTGGGGGTGCTTTGCAAGTGTCTATCAGTAGGTACATACTGGAAGTACGATGGTTTGTTCTTGGGGTAGACAAGGGAAACAGGTGCATCCTCATAGCAACAGACACTCAAGTCAGAAGGAGTCTAAGAAGGAAACAAAACAGCACAAGTTGAGCATGCACCCTGATACAATCACAATTATGCCTGACAAAACCTCTCACTTTTTTTGTAAACATCACAAGTTTCTTCAATAGCTTGACCTATCCTATGTCATTTAAAACCAGGAAAACATTGTGGATATATAATACTAACTAAATACATTAGCTTCTCTATACAATTTAAATTATACCTTAAACATAAACACTAAGCAAGTAAAAACTGCTAGACTTCATCAAGAAACTGTATGGCTATGCTAAGTAACTTGTGCTAAGGCCTGCCCTGCAACAAAAATGAAAAGTAAAACAATCAATAAAAACATTTTCTTTAAAATGAATTTCTTCACACTTTCTCTTTGAACTACTCAAAAAATAACCTACATAGTAACATAGTAGATGAGGTTGAAAAAAGACGATCAAGTTCAACCTATACAAATCTAAAATACTTACAAAAAGCTCCAGTTAAGATTAAATAATCCCACTATAAGGTGACCCATTTAATACTAGCAATCATATCCATGAATTTTGTTTCTAGACAGAATTGTATCCAAACAATTTTAAAATGTATCTATGGTATTGGCATTCACTACTTCATTTGGTAATGAGTTCCACAATTTTATTGCGCTCACAGTGCAAAAACATTTCCGTTGTAGGAGATTAAGGGACTAAAGACTGCTGCTCCATAACCTGTCTGCTTGCTCTGAGGCGGCGTACAGACATCGCCACAAATCAACCCAATCGAATATGATTGGGTTGATTGACCCCCCTGCTAGCGGAGGGCGGCATTGCACCAGCAGTGCACAAGAACTGCTGGTGCAATTATAAATGCTGAGAGCGTATTCTGTCAGTATTTATCGATGTGCAGCAGATATGATCCGCAATATCGGATCATGTCCGCTCGCACAATAATAATTCGCCCCCTAAGTCTCCTTTCCTCCAACCTTAAATTGTGACTTCTTGTCACAAACAATTTTCTTGGAATAAACAGAGCTTCTGCCATCTCTGTATATGCGCCTTGAATATATTTATATAAAGTAATCATTTCACCTCCCAAGCGCCTTTTTTCTAAAGAAAACAGACCCTGTTTTTCTAGCCTCTCCTCATAGCTTAAATTCTCCATTCCCCTTATTAGCTTTGTGGCCCTTCTCTGAACATTTTCTAGTTCTGCAATATATTTTTTGCGATCGTTCCCCAGAACTGCACTCCATACTCAAGGTGAGGTCTTAACAGGGATTTATATAGTGACAGAATTATGATTTCCTCCCTTGAATCAATGCCTCTTTTAATACATGCTAGTATCTTATTAGCCTTTGTAGCCACTTCCCTGCATTGTGCACCCATCTTTACCTTGTTATCTATTACTACTCCCAAATCCCTTTCCTCCTCTGTTTCGCTAAGTCTTGTCCCATTTAAATAATACGTTGCCTGCTTATTTTTACTTACATTATGTAGAACCTTGCATTTTTCCATATTAAATCTCATTTTCCATTTACCTGCCCATACTCCTAATTTTTGCAGATCCCTTTGTAACGAAAGTTCATCCTGCTCTGACCTAATGACCTTACTTAATTTAGTATCATCTGCAAAAATAGAGATGTCGCTATTTAATCCTTGCTCCAAGTCATTTATAAAAATATTAAAAAGAACAGGGCCCAGTACTGATCCCTGGGGAACTTCACTGATTACTTTTGTCCAATCTGAGTATGATCCATTCACTACTAGTCGTTGCTCCATAAATTTGATCCAGTTATTTATCCATGAGCTAACATTTTCAGCTATTCCTAGTCCCTTAGTTTTGTGCATTAACCTCTCATGGGGCACTGTATCAAATGCCTTTGCAAAATCTAAGTATATCACATCAACTGATTCCTCTTTATCTATATTTTGACTTACTCCCTCATAGAATATAATTAGATTAGTTTGACATGATCTATTTCTCATAAAACCATAATTATTTGAACTCATAATCTTGTTTACACAAATGTGCTCATCAATATAATCCCTTATAATCACTATTGATGTCAGACAAACTGGTCTATAACTTCCTGGATCATCCTTGCTTCCTTTTTGAAGAGTGGCACCACATCAGCTTTATGCCCATCCTGGGGTACCATGCCTGAGGATGAGTCTTCAAAAATAGTAGAGGTTTGTCTATAACAGTGCTAAGTTCCCTTAACACCCTTGGGTGTATTCCATCTGGGCCTGGAGTTTTATTAACCTTAATATTATCCAGTTTTTTCCTGATATCCTCTATACATAACCCAGTTAATGGTATGGGCTGGCATGTTCTAGTTTGTTCCAAAGTATAGTCCATTGGTTACTCTCTTTTGTAAGAAAAAACAGAATTTATGCTTACCTTATAAATTTCTTTCTCTTGTGATGTATCGAGTCCACAGATTCATCCATACTTGTGGGATATTCTCCTTCCCAACAGGAAGTGGCAGAGAGAGCATCCACAGCACAGCTGTCCATACAGCCCCTCCCTTAGCTCCACCCCCCAGTCATTCGACCGAAGGCTAGGAAGAAAAAGGAGAAACTATAAGGTGCAGTGGTGACTGAAGTTTTTTAAATAAAAATATACTACCTGTCTTAAATAGACAGGGCGGGCCATGGACTCGATACATCACAAGAGAAAGAAATTTATCAGGTAAGCATAAATTCTGTTTTCTCTTGTAAGATGTATCGAATCCACGGATTCATCCATACTTGTGGGATACCAATACCAAAACTTTAGGACACGGATGAAGGGAGGGACAAGACAGGTACCTTAAACGGAAGGCACCACTGCTTGTAGAACCTTTCTCCCAAAAATAGCCTCCGAAGAAGCAAAAGTATCGAATTTGGAAAATTTGGAAAAAGTATGAAGCGAAGACCAAGTCACCGCCTTACAAATGTGTTCAACAGAAGCCTAATTTTTAAAAGCCCATGTGGAAGCCACTGCTCTAGTAGAATGAGTAGTAATTCTTTCAGGAGGCTGCTGGCCATACGGATGATGCTTTTCAGCCAAAAAGAAAGAGAGGTAGCCGCAGCCTTTTGACCTCTCCGCTTACCAGAATAGACAACAAACAATGAAGATGTTTAACGGAAATCTTTGGTTGCTTGTAAGTAGAGCTTTAAAGCACGAACCACATCAAGATTGTGCAAAAGATGTTCCTTCTTTGAAGAAGGATTAGGACACAGCGAAGGAACAACCATTTCCTGATTGATATTCCTATTAGAAACAACCTTAGGAAGGAATCCAGGTTTGGTACTTAAAACCACCTTATTTCCATGGAAAACAAGATAAGGTGAGTCACACTGTAAAGCAGATAACTCAGAAACTCTTCGAGCCGAAGAGATAGCTACTAAAAACAAAATTTTCCAAGATAGAAGCTTAATATCTATGGAATGCATAGGTTCAAACGGAACCCCTTGAAGAACTTTAAGAACCAAGTTTAGGCTCCATGGTGGAGCAACAGGTTTAAATACAGGCTTGATCCTGACTAAATGCTTGAACGTCTGGAACATCTGCCAGACGTTTGTGTAAAAGAATAGACAGAGCAGATATTTGTCCCTTTAAGGAACTAGACAAAATTCTAGGAATCCTAATCTTACTACATGAGTAACCCTTGGATTCACACCAACAAAGATATTTGCACCAAATCTTATGATAGATTTTCCTGGTAACAGGCTTTCTAGCCTGAATCAGGGTATCAATGACCGACTCAGAGAAACCACGCTTTGATAGAATCAGGCATTCAATCTCCAAGCAGTCAGACGCAGAGAAATTAGATTTGGATGCTTGAACAGACCTTGGATTAGAATGTCCTGCCTCATTGGCAGAGTCCACGGTGGAACAGATGACATGTCCACCAGGTTTGCATACCAAGTCCTGCGTGGCCACGCAGGCACTATCAGTGGTCTGAGGTGTAGGCGGGCATAAGGAACTATGTCCATTGCCGCTACCATGAGTCCAATTACCTCCATACACTGAGCCACTGATGGCCGAGGAATGGAATGAAGAGCTCGGCAAGTGATTAAAAGTTTTGATTTTCTGACCTCCATCAGAAATATTTTCATTTCTACCGAGTCTATCAGAGTCCCTAGGAAGGAAACTATTGTGAGAGGGACGAGAGAACTCTTTTTTATGTTCACCTTCCACCCGTGAGATCTCAGAAAAGCCAACACGATGTCCGTGTGAGACTTGGCTAGCTGGAAAGTCGACGCCTGAATTAAGATGTCATCTAGATAAGGCCTCACTGCTATACCCCACGGTCTTAGAACCGCCAAAAGGGACCCTAGCACCTTTGTGAAAATTCTGGGAGCCGTGGCCAACCTAAAGGGAAGGGCCACAAACTGGTAATGCCTGTCCAGAAGGTGAATCTGAGGAATTGATGATGATCTCTGTGAATAGGGATGTGTAGATACGCATCCTTTAAATCCACGGTAGTCATATATTGACCCTCCTGGATCAGAGGAAGAATTGTCCGAATAGTCTCCATCCTGAAAGATGGTATTCTGAGGAATTTGTTTAGAATTTTGAGATCCAAGATTGGTCTGAAAGTTCCCTCTTTTTTGGGAACCACAAACAGCTTGGAGTAAAAACCTAGCCCTTGTTCCGCTCTTGGAACTGGGCGGATCACTTGCTATGTAGGTCTTCTACACAGCATAAGAACGCCTCTCTCTTTGTCTGGTTTGCAGAGTCTTTGAAGTCCAGAAGATATCCTTGGGACACAATTTCTAAAGCCCAGGAATCGTGAACATCTCTTGCCCACGCCTGAGCAAAGAGAGAGAGTCTGCCCCCTAATAGATCCGGTCCCGGATCGGGGGCTACCCCTTCATGCTGTCTTAGAGGCAGCAGCAGGCTTCTTGGCCTGTTTACCTTTGTTCCAAACCTGGTTAGGTCTCCAGACTGATTTTGATTGAACAGAATTCCCCTCTTGCTTTGCTGCAGGGGAAGCTGAAGCGGGACCACCCTTAAAGTTCCGAAAGGAACGAAAATTATTTTGTTTGGTACTCATCTTATTTGTTTTATCCTGAGGGAGGGCATGGCTTTTCCCTCCAGTGATGTCTGAAATAATTTATTTCAGTGCAGGCACGAATAGGGTCTTTCCTTTGAAAGGGATGTTCAACAATTTAGAATTTGATGACACATCAGCAGACCAGGACTTAAGCCATAACGCCCTGCATGCTAAAATGACAAAACCTGAATTCTTTGCCGCTAATTTAGCCATTTGGAAAGCAGCATCTGTAATTAAAGAATTAGCCAACTTAAGGGCATTCTATCCATAATATCCTCTAATGGAGTCTCCACCTGAAGAGCCTCTTCTAGAGCCTCAAATCAGAAAGCAGCTGCAGTAGTTACAGGAACAATGCATGCAATAGGTTGGAGAAGAAAACCTTGATGAACAAAAATTTTCTTTAGGAGACCCTCTAATTTTTATCCATAGGATCTATGAAAGCACAACTGTCTTTGATAGGTATAGTTGTACGCTTAGCAAGAGTAGAAATAGCTCCCTCCACCTTAGGAACAGTCTGCCATGAGTCCTGTACGGTGTCAGATATGGGAAACATTTTCTTAACTGGGACTGGAAAAACATCAGTGTAAACAGGAACCTCTCTTTGACACAATTTATCTGGGACCACTATAGGGTCACAATCGTCTAGAGTAGCTAATACCTCCTTGAGCAATAAGCGGAGGTGTTCAAGCTTAAATTTAAAGGCCGTCATATCAGAATCTGTCTGAGGGAGCGTCTTTCCTGAATCAGAAATCTCTCCCTCAGATAACAAATCCCTTACCCCTACTTCAGAACATTGTGAGGGTATATCGGATACGGCTACTAAAGCGTCAGACGGCTCCGCATTTGTTCTTAACCCAGAGCTGTCACGCTTTCCTTGTAAACCAGGCAGTTTAGAGAAAACCTCTGTGAGGGTTTTATTCATAACTGTGGCCATGTCTTGTAAAGTAAATGAATTAGACGCAAAAAGAGGTACTTGGCGTCACTTGTGCGGGTGTTACTGGTTGTGACACTTGGGGAGAGCTAGATGCTAAACCCTCATTTCCTTCTAACTGAGAATCATCTATTGCAATATTTTTAAGTGCTAAAATATGCTCTTTATAATTTATAGACATATCAGTGCAAGTGGGACACATTCTAAGAGGGGGTTCCACAATGGCTTCTAAACACATAGAACAAGGATTTTCCTTGGTGTCAGACATGTTAAACAGGCTAGTAATGTAACAAGCAAGCTTGGAAAACACTTTAATCAAAGTAAATAACACTTTAAACAAAAACGGTACTGTGCCTTTAAGAGAAAAAAAGCTGCACAAACTCTGCAAAACAGTGTAAAAAAGCAGTAAACACAACAAATTTTTTTTACAGTAGCATCATAAAGCCTTAGTAACTTTGCACCACTATGCAAATAAACAATTAACCCCTTAATGTAAAAACCGGATTGAAAAAACTTCAAAACCGGTAAAATAACGTTCAGCACCTTGCCACAGCTCTGCTGTGGCACCTACCTGCCCTTTAGGAACGATTTGTGGAGGAAAAAAAAACCTCTTTACAGCCCTCAAATACAGCAGGAATCTCTGGAGAAGTAGCTGGATGCTTCTGAGGTAAATAAACTGTGCAACTGAAAATAGGCGCCTCCCATCTCACTCGATGTTATGGGGCCTAAAAGAAACACCACAGAGTGTTTCTTAAACTAGCCATGTGGGTTAATAACCCTTAAATAAGCCACAAAGACCCCTTAAAGTCCCTCAAAAAACGTTATATTTGCATATTGAACCAAAACGTTTTTTCCTATCAGTGTCACCAGTAACTATGAGCCCTTTATGCAAGCTTTGATTCCTCTTTACTGAATACAGCTTACCTTTCCCTCATGGGGATATTGCCAGCTTTTTCGAGAAATTACACAGTCTGTCTAGAAAAAAATAGACTGAACATACCTGAATGCAGTTTAGCCTGCAAACTGTTCCCCCAACTGAAGTTTTCCTGTACTCTTCAGCCCTTGTGAGAACAGCAGTGGATCTTAGTTACAAAGTGCTAAGATCATCATCCTCCTTACAGAAATCTTCATCCCTTTTCTGCCAGAGAGTAAATAGTACACACCAGTACCATTTAAAATAACAAACTTTTGCTTCAGAAAATAAAAACTTAACATTTTTGTCACCACACTCACTTTGCCCTTCCTAGCAGTTAAGCAGGCAGAGAGAATGACTGGGAGGTGGAGCTAAGGGAGGGGCTGTATGGACAGCTCTGCTGTGGGTGCTCTCTCTGCCACTTCCTGTTGGGAAGGAGAATATCCCACAAGTATGGATGAATCCATGGACTCGATACATCTTACAAGAGAAAAACTGGTTTAGTACCTCAGCCTTCACCCTGTCACTATTAACCCCCCACCTGCTAAGCTGATTTAAGGTTCTATTTATTTTCTATTTTTTTAAATATATTTTTTTTTACCTTTTTTTTTAAGATCCCCAGACTTACATCATTGGAAAGGTTAAGCGATTACCTTTTCAACAGTGGGTCTTGGGGGTCTGTAGCTGCTTAGATGCCTGAGATACAGGCTTCTAAGCAGCATGCCCCCTTTCCCTATACTTGTCATTGTCATTTTTAAATAAAGTTGCACGGTGATGTCATCACATCATTGCGTGTGACGTCACCATGCAAAACGTGAAGCCTTAGCGTTGCCTGTCACTATACAGGCCAGGGTAGGAGTGGGTGGGAGCCCCCAGATCTCTTTCAAGGTGGGAGAGTGCTAGCGACAGCTCTGAGCCGTTGTAAGCACCTGAGTGGAAAACTCTGCGACAGCTCAGAGTCGTCGTTAGCACTCCTTAACCATGCTACCCTCCACGCATTTTAATGTACCTATATTGTCCTTCTAAGATTTTATGCTATTTATGTACTTGAAGAACCTTTTAGGGTTAGACTTAGAATCCTTTGCAATTCATTTTTCATTTTCAATTTTGGCTAATTTAATTGCTTTTTTGTATGCTTTGTTATATTCCTTATAAATATGGTTTGGTGAGTCTGTACTATTTTCTTTGAATAATTTAAATGCCCTACATTTTTTCCTATTTTCTCTTAACATATTTTTATTTAGCCACATTGGCTTGGATCTTTTATTTTTATTTTATAACCATATGGTATTTGCTGATATGTATATTTATTTAACACCGTTTTAAATGTTATCCATTAATCCTCTATATTTTTATTAGAGAATACTTTGTCCCAATTTATGTTATTTAATGATTTCCTTAAATCGTTGAATTTTGCTTCCTCAAAATTAAAAGTCTTAGTTAAACCTTTAAGACACTGCTTATGAAAAACGATTTCAAATGTGACGATGTTATGATCATTGTTACCCAAATTTTCTTTGACTTCTATGTTTGATATTATATCTGTATTGTTTGATAGCATGAAATCCAAAATAGTTTTACTCCTAGTTGGCTTCTCTATTAATTGTGACAAGAGGTTATCCCTGAGAACATTTAAAAATCTATCCCCCTTAGCAGAATTACTAGTTTCATTGGCCCAGTTTATATCAGGGTAGTTAAATTCTCCAACAATTATAGCACTGTTATTAGCAGCATAACCTATTTGCATTAGTAGTAGAGCTTCCTCCAGGTCACTAATGTTGGGGGGCTTGTAGCATGTTCCAAGTAATATTTTTTAGGATTCCTCCGCCACTCTTTATTTCAACCCACAGGGTCTCTACATTGTCACCTGTATCATAAATATCTCCCCTTATTGTAGGTTTATGGTTAGGTTTAATATACATGCAGATTCCTCCAACCCTTTTATTATTCCTGTCCCTCCTAAATAAAGTATACCCCTCTAAGTTAACTGCCCAGTCATGTGAATCATCCCACCAAGTTTCAGTTATACTGATAACATCATAGTCCTCTTCTGCAACTAAGAGCTCCAGCTCCCCCATTTTACCTGTTATGCTTCTTGCATTTGTTGTCATACATTTAATTTTCATGTGCTTTCTGCTGTTACTTGATGTGCTTTCCTCCATACTTTCTAATGTGACAATTCTTAAGTCATCCCTTCCTTGAGATATTATATAGGGACATATATACACAGACTGATCTCTCTGTTCTATTGTGTTCTAACTGACCCTCCCCCCCTTTGCCTAGTTTAAAAGATTCTCTAAATGTGCTACCATCCTTTCCCCCAACAC
Source organism: Bombina bombina (assembly GCF_027579735.1). NCBI lineage: Eukaryota > Metazoa > Chordata > Amphibia > Anura > Bombinatoridae > Bombina > Bombina bombina. Next base: position 219,621,278 of record NC_069500.1, read on the forward strand.
ACCTGCACCTATGTCATTCAGGTGCAATCCATCCTTACTGTACAAATTGTACCCAAGTGAAAAGTCAGCCCGGTGCTCTAAAAAGTGAAACCCCTCATTTTTACACCATATTTTTAACCATGAATTAAAAGACCTTAGCTCATTTTGCCTTACTGAGTTAGCACACGGCACTGGTAATATTTTCAAAAATATTACTTTGGAGGTCCGTGCTTGAATCTTGCTACCTAACCCCTTGAAGTCATTTTTTAGGACTCTCCATCTCCCGCTGATTCCTTCATTAGTACCAATATTTACCATGACTGCAGGATCAGACCCACATCCCTCTAACAATCTATAAATACTCTCCACAATATGCCTAACATGAGCCCTTGGAAGAAAGCAAACTGTTCTATTTAAAGGGTCTGGATTACAAATTACCCTATCAACCCTCCTCTTTCTTCTTTGATGCGAAGAGGTAGAAAGTTCATGAAGAAAGGAGAAAGAATGTTGAGGAATACACAGAAGAAGAAACAAATGAAACCAAGGATAAAACAGAAAAACATCTTGAAACAGTTGACAACATTTAGCTTGGAATCCTTGAGATTCTTGACCTGTAGAGGGTTAGGCGTATAAGGAGAAACAAAAAAATAAGAAGTTGAGGGAAAGAAAGAGACCTAAGGTGTTCTTATACTCTTTAAGGCAAGATGAGACACAAAGATTGGGTTGATCAGGAAAAAACGATAAAAAATAGACTTAGAAAAGGATTTTGTTCTACGAGAAATAATAAAAGTTACTCCAAAAGGAGAAAACCTTTTTGAATTTATATCAATGGTTCTGACATCTGAAACCCTGTGGAAAGTGAGAAGACATAAGAGTCTTCTATGACCAGACTGTCTTGTTTTGAAAAAACAATGGGATTTGGAAGGGAAGTTCGGGAAAGGACATCTATAAAATCTATTACAGCTCCAGAAATGATTTGGAGAACCCAGGGATCTGAAGTAATAAGGTGCCAATTTGGGAGAAATACTTCCACCTATTTTGTTGGGGAAAAAGAGGAAAAAGGAGGAAGGAGAAGATTTACCTGGGTTAAATCTGGAACGGCCTCTGTGATGGAAGGATCTTGATGGCCAGGAACGACCTCTTGATGGGAAGAAGGCATGATTTTGTGATTGGTTTCAATAATAGTACTGGGACCTGGAGTTATATGCGTTATAGCTGGATCGACTGGGAAAATGGCCCCGTCTTTTCCCGGCCCTGTCAAAAACACTTGATTGTGTATAGAGGGTCTTTTTAATGGTAGATTTTGTCTTGGACAAAGTATTGAATGTATTTGCATAATTATTCATTTTAAATAAATATATGTTTCCAAATAATAAGCCATTGGATTCAGTAGAGCATTGTGTGGTAGCAAAATCGGATAGTTTTGGATCCAATCTGCAATTAATATTTCTCCTCCTTTCTGTGACTATGGGCTCATTAGTGTTGCCAAGAAAAGCAACAGATCTTAAAATTCACTCCCTTATGAAAAAAGGATCAAGGGAAGAATTTGAAGCAACAGCTTCCTCAGTAAGGTCAAACATTTTAGCAATGGGGCCAGTGGCATCTAAAAGCTTACCCTGACAAGCCCTAAGGAGGTGGTCAGAACCTTTTTTAAGGTTGGAACCTTGGGGGCCAAGAAATTCTAGAAAATCAGAGTCAATTTCAGGGGTAATAGTTGAATTGTTGGGCAGAAAGGGTCTAGGGCATTCGGCTCTGAGTTTCGATCTAAAGGACTTTTTAAGGGAATTACAAAGATAGTGGTCCATATAATCCGCAATTTTCTTCGAAGGAAACAATTCAGTAGAATGGGGATATTGCAGTTCATCAGGTTTGGTCAGGGGATTACCTAAAGAATCAAGGATTTTTTTTTCTTTTTAAGGCAAATTAAGATGGGTTTTTTTGCGTTGTTTCTATTTAATAAATTTGTCAAAGTCAGAATCGGAGGAGAAAAACCATCAGATGGATTGGAACAGTTATTATCTGAAAAATATTCTTCCTCAGAAGAGGAAAGATCATTATAGGGTCTTTTGCGAGCCTTAAGGTCAGAGACTGATCTCTTTAAAAGAGACTGAGTGAGGTCAGAATCTGAAAAAAATACGCCCTGACATACGGCTCTTATGATCAGGGGTTCTGGTGCCTAGGGTAATCTGCCAGCCAGCAGAGGGGATATCTGTGATTTGCAGAGAATGAGGAGAGTATGGATGAGACAGACTTGGCGTTCTTGCAATTCTTTTGGAGAAGAAGGGGTTACATGTTTGGTTTTTGATTTGCACTTTTTTGATACAGAAGTATTAAGGTTAATGACAGCAATAATGGAATTAATTTTATTATCTACTTGAGAAATAAAATTGGACAATTTGTCATTTAATGAGTTTACAGAAATGTCAATGTTATCTGGCTGAGACATTTAAATTATATAATCAATGGAGACACTTCAAATATACAAATTAATAAAGTGTTTGAAAAATATTTAAATAAGTTTTGTTACTAGAGGAAAAAACGTTGACTATTGGATACCTGTAAAATAAAATAAACATATGGGGACACTTAGTGGAGAAAATAAATCACTGCAGTATGTAGGATGAAACTGAAAGTAAATTCTTACAATGTATCCGAAAGACCAGTTACAGAAGAACAGCTGAGGAGGCAGAGAAAGCTGACAGGACTCTGCGTCAGCTCTGAGGTAAGTTAGAGGGTGGGAAAAAGGGGCAAGAAGGAAAGGGGCGTGTCGGAAGAGACAAAATGGCGATGAGAGACATCTGAGTAAAATGAGAACGGCTGCAATTAAAACACAGCCTAGGAAACGAAGGGGCCTGCAAAAACCTACTAAAAGGAAAAGGACACAAGCGGTAAGAACCACAACCTAAATACACAGGCAATAAACAATTCTTTATTGAAACGTAGCTAATAAAATGTAGAATGGGCAAAGGAAACTGAAATAAATGGGGAAGATGTCAAAACAATATAGGGAAACAATTATAAAAAAACAATTATGAACAAGCGAAATGAGAAAAAAACTTATCTGCACAAGCAGCGAAACGAAAGACGAGGAATTGGGGCTATATGGACAATTTATGGGCACTATGACTATGCTCATTGGCTTGTTTCATCAACTTATTTGCATGTCTGTTTTTCATTGGTTGTTCTTGTTTCCATTGTAATGTTCAACTTGTTTATGTTTTATTGAATGTTATTCTGTGAAAAGCTGCATAAGTAGTAAGGAGAAGGTAATGCAAAATAGGAGTATCTGTGCTTGTAATAAAATCAAAGCAGCAGACCCACTCAGAGCAGACTCACAGAGTTAATGTGCTAGATTTATAGTCTAGGTAGGCCCACGCAGGTGAAAATAATCCCCCCCCTAATTACCCACACAGGAAACAACCACAAAAAAAATGAAGGGTAGAAACAAACAAAAACAGTTTTTTTTTGTTTTGTTTTATAAAAATCCACCCCTTGCACAGCAAACAATTTTAAAAAGTAACCTGTTTAGCTAACTGCTTACTTAAACAGACAATCTTACTTTAACATATAATCAAGGCAGCAGACCCTCTCAGAGCAGAGTGTTGTTTTATTCTGCAAAGCTACTATATGTAATATTTACAATTCTCCAAATATGATCTTAGTAGAATCAGCTGTCTCATCTGATATAAGCATTACTAATTTACTAATTATTATATGCAACCTAAAAGGAAGGAAAGAATACAATCACAAAATTATTAAAACTACACAATATTTTTTAAAGGTAAACACATCTTTATGGTAAGATAATTCCTTTCACTGACAAACACCTGGAATTACAAAACTCAAATAGTAGATACCATATCAGTTAATAAACCGAAAAATACATTTGCTTTCATAACACAGATCCAATAAGAGCCATTGTAAGTAGAAAATATACAATCAATATCACTATAATTATGCTACTCCCAAAACTCATATTTCTCTGTATAATTGATATAAATTTCTAGCTGAGACATGTCCTCACTCTTTAATTTCGAGTAGTTTGACAATACACTAAGGAGTGATTACAATGGGAAATTCCTACAAAAACTTCCTATTCTCATACCTTTCTCCATTGTAAGACACATATATTCCTTCTTCACTTAAATATTAATGGGCGGTATAGAAACATGGGGGAACCTTCTGTGTTCTACAATGGTAAAGGGTCTAGAATATTCTGAGATATTGCAGCATTTTCTTTAAACTATAAAGGTGCAAACATATTCTCTATATTCAGTGGGCCATACAATAGGTTACAATACTGGAAGGTTTAGAGTTAAACTTATCTGGAAGGTTACTTTGTTTAAGTACATAAACTACAATGTGTACTAATACAAATAAGGCATACTTTTCTGCAGACAAAGCTATATGACTTCTTATAACTAATATGATCAAAAAAATAACACAATTACAAGAGAATACAAAACAAGCAATATAAGTAAACAAGTTAAAATAATACTCCCCTAATTTAGCTGTGGATGACTCTGTAATAGCGTAACAGGTCCTCAACTTCCAACAGTCAAGGCACAGTCCAGAGCAGAATAGTCTTTATGTTCTGAAGACACACATCATAGAAAACAGTCCAGTTCTGGGGCTGGTACCAGCATGCAATACAAAGAATGGATCCAAAAGATAGTTCAGCAACTTTTACTGCAGTGTGGTGGTTAAAACAAACTTGACAAAAGGTCTTCTTGTTCTTTCCCTCACTTAGGCGCCAGGCATCTTTTTATTTAAAAGTTTTACTTGCATTCAATCTTCAATCTTTTGAATTTTAGCTGTACAGATTTACCTAAATATGAAAAACTCAAAAGTCATTTAGTTAGTGTTATTTTTTTTTTATGTATACAGCTCCATGATCTCATCCTGCAAATACAAATATTTTTTTAACAACTTGTCTAAATATTGTAGATTCATTTTTTTTTTTTACTTAAAAACAATCACCCAAATCACATAAATAAAGATACTCATCAATACTCCCCCTTTGTTCTCGTGAAACACCCTATGTGTCAGAAAACTAAAAGACAATCCATGCACTCCTAAAAGAAGTAGTATCATTAAAATCAGGCAAAATCAAATACAGGTCAATATTCAATATTCCATTCATACAGCACCGTTCCACACACATTCTCTAAAAAATTAAAACATAAAAAACATTCTCTACAGAAACAGGAGATTGCTATCATAAGGTGCTGCAAGAAACGGAGCTACTCATAAACCTAAAAAGAGCCTCTGCTCAGTGTCTCACCTCTTTGAATAGCCCTGAGGGATTCGGGTCTCACGTCTCTACACAGACTCAACTATACTGCAAGAGCGGGTAAGTCCGGAGGGAGTGATCTACGCGCGCTTCGGCGCTTTAGCAGAGGAGACCAGGCCTAACTACGCCACTAGCTTTGTCATACAACACAAGATAGTGGATAGACAGCTTTACTGAGTTACGGACTTTACCTTAGTGTAGACCCGAAGTTGCAAAAGCAGGAGTTTACTTAACCTCAGTGCTACTACACTAAAAAAAAAAAGCGCACTACTAGTAAGGATACCCTCAGTCACAAGCATCCATTGCCCTGCATGAGATTGCATTGCGCTTCAACCAGGGAACGCAAGCACCTTGAAATAAAGAGACTTGTTTTAACCCACTACGGCTTTAAATCAAAAAGGCACAAACATAGCATACTTACTATCTAAATAGACACTGTCTCCCCATACATATCTGCTCAACTGTGTTTGCACCTTTATACAGCCTGCTAAGCCTAGAACTTGGGCTGAGTTAGGTAGATATACAATATAAACCAAGTGCTACTTGCGTGGTACTACTAGGCCTATACAGAGAGCACATTAAATAAAATTTACACACAGTGTTTTTACTTTTGATAGGATCACCCAAAGGCCCAAAACAGTACTTTTTCACAATTGTATATTAAAAAGTGGGGAAACTTTCTGAAAACCTCAAGTTTTGCGCACTGATATCCCCCTGGAGGTGTAAACGAGGGATGCCTTGTAAAATGCAAAATAAGGCAGATAAGCAGACACCTATACGCACCCTCAACAAATATTTAAAACAAGTGGAGTGCCCCAACCCCCCATCCTGTCAACATGGAAAATAATATACAAGCATCAATCCAGCAGGCGCATAGCGCTGAAACAAGGCCACAACACTAAAGAAGATCTACAGCATTTATCTTCCAAAGAAGACATAAAAAATGCAGTTCAGGAAATGCGTGAATTATTTAACAATCTCAGGAGGGATATTAGTGCTCTGGATGGTAGAGTCTCACAAGTTGAAGCGACTCAAACTACCAACCACCACCTCTGTACAGCATATGCAAACAGAAATGCAAGGGCAGTCAGAGGTAATACAACAATTATCCGAAAAACTTGAAGACATAGATAATAGAGGCCGTAGGAACAACCTACGTATCAGTGGGGTCTCAGAGACGATTCATCCGCCGGCTATAGAAGGCTATCTACAGAGCTTGTTCTGTACGCTAAAGGGAACACCATCATCCCCAGAAATAGCCTTAGAACGCGCCTATAGGGCGCTCAGAGTGAAACCACCTCCAAAAACACCCCCTAGAGACATTATTGTTTGTTTTTTGAGCTTCAAAGACAAAGGGGAGATCCTCATGTGCACATACTCAACACCCGGTTCAACATGCAGGAGAAGACCTGCAAATTTTTTCAGATCTATCACCAACCACCTTACAAAAAAGGAGAGAACTGGGCCACATCACAGCAAAATTGAGATCACATAAAGTCCAGTACAGATGGGGCTTTCCAGTGTCACTAGTGGCTATTAATCACAACAAAACCGCCATATACAGACCAGGCTCAGAGGCTCAGGTTTTTTATGCGAGTCTTTCACTTGGGGACAACCATCAACATTAACAAGAAAACCCTACTGACTCCACTGACACTGACCCTTAACTCTGGTCACAACTGTTTCTACACAACATTACTTCTGAAGAGAGAACAGCTGTCCACCCTTGGACCTTCTGAAGCAGTATCCTTTTTATCATGACAGTAAGCCCCGCTTTCAAGACACCACTTTAAAATTGACTTGAAAAAGATTACTGTTGACAAAGTTAGACACTATGAGAAAGCATATTGTAAACTGTGAATGGTATTTAAAATAATCACTTCCCCCCTGTTATAAATGAGAGATGACATACAGCAGTTCAGTTTAAAAGGGGGAACTAGACCTATATTTCATTATTACATTACATTGCAATAATGCTCTCTTACCTTGGTATACCCTGTACTTTTCTTAATATATGCTGCCACATTTGGTAGCTTGCGTAGCTAACTGAATGGGTATCATCCTGTTTAAGAAGGGAAGCCCAGCACAATTGTGTCTAAACAATCAAGTACAACCTCTCACCCTCTCTCCCACCTCATTATACCCACTTTTCCTCCCCCCACCCTCCTTTAAGCAGGTCAAAACCAGCATACCCACCCTTTCTTCCAACCCCTTGCACTATATCTTCCTTCATGCCACTTATTATCATCATTTTAATATTAATTGGTATAGGACTACTGTTGATAATGTTGGACACTCAGGGAAAGCATGTTGTAAACTGTGTGTGTTTTTTTCTTTTTTTTTTTAAAGTAATTAATGTTCTTCTGTAATGATGTTGAGGCGACACACAGCAGGCTAGCTTAAAAATGGGAATTAGACTTGTCATATACCACAAGACTGCTCTGTTGTCTCAATATGCCCTGTATTCCCCTTAGTAAGTAGGGTCACCATAAGTGGCTAGCATAGATGACTGCATGAGTACAACTTTGTTTAGGAAGAGATGCTCGGTATAACTGTACTCATATAATCTAACTCATCCTCCCTCCCTCCCCCCCTACCTCACTACTCCCACTTTCCCTTCCCTCTACCCTCCTTCTTACAAGACACAACATTTATACTCACCCCTCTTTCCCTCCCCCCTCCCTCGTACCATATCCCCCCTTTATGCCATTTCAAGGATTATCTCTTGAGTAAGTTGCCCTAGGACCAACAAGAGAATTATGAATATTTTGTATTGTATTAGTCAGAGGGTTACTACCCCTGTACCATTTGTTTGTTGTTACACTTTAACTAGTATAAGACTACGCACATAGGATATTAAGTTATCTGAAGTGTACTGTCTGGTTATAACTGTACACCAAGTTCTTTGCTCTTCTCTCTTTCTATCCTGATTTCCTCGTAACAGCTTTCCTTCACCTACAGTCTTCCCTCCTAGAGACTTACTTTCCCTCTCCCTTCTTCTTTCTTCCCCCCCCCCACTTTTTTTTTTCTCTCCTCAGAATGAATCATCAAAACAGTAAATTTGGCTCCCATGGCCTCACTTTAACCACCACCAATGCAAAAGGATTAAATAATCCAGGTAAGAGATCTATAGCCTTTAGAGCACTTAAAAATTTACATAGTCATGTACTCTTCTTTCAAGAAACACACTTCCGTAGAGGAAAAGAACCGAAGTGGTTTAATGCACAATACCCAACAGCCTTTTTTGCCTCAAGTTCAGTCAAGAGAAGTGGAGTTGGAATATTTATCCACCACTCTATTCCATTCCCTTAAAGATCACACATATAGAAAGAGACCCAGAGGGCAGATATTTAATCTTGACGGGCGTTCTATATGAGCACCCAATAACCTTGGCTACTCTCTACAGCCAGAACACTGATCAGCATGTATTTATGTCCAAAGTCTCAAAACTCCTCCTAGATCATGCGAAGGGCCCGATATTTCTTTCCGGCGACTTCAATCTGACCATGGAGGCGCAACTTGATATGTCTAATGGCGTAACCAGCACTCCTACCAAAATAATAAAGTCAGTTAAGAATACGATCTTGAATCTTTTACTACACGATATATGGAGATCATTACATCCAACAAGTAAAGATTTTACATACTACTCACCTCCATATAATAAATATTCTCGCATAGATTATTTTTTTACTGATGCGATTGGTCTTGATATGGTCACGTCTTGCTCTATTGGGCATATTACATGGTCGGACCATGCACCTGTCGTGTGCACTGTTCAACGGCCTGACCTACCTCCAACAACATACATTTGGAGACTAGATGACACTTTATTAGAAAACCCCTTGATAAAGACAGACATACAAAAATCCTTGACTGATTACCTAATGCACAACGACCCTTCACAGACCTCATATACAAATTTCTGGGAGGGGCACAAATGTGTGATACGTGGGGAATTCCTCAAACATAGCGCATGCCTCAGCAAACAATACAGACTAAAGCAAACCCAATTGTCAAAAACAATCGAACTTCTAGAAGAGACACACAAGAAAAGCCCATTAGAAACAGACAATAGTAAAAACCTAGAGAGGGCTAGAAAAGAACTTAATGATCTTTTACTGAAAGCTTATCAACGCAAACTGTTGGCCACGAAATAACAATATTATGAAGGAGGCAATAAACCAGGGAAATTGCTAGCTAGAACTATACGAAGAAAACAATTAAAAAACGCATATACATTTTATCCAGGAAACAGACGGAACAATATTATGGGGCAGTAGACAAATTGCAAACTCATTTCACTACTATTTTAAAGCACTATACAACATAACACATACGACTGATGTTAAACACCAAAATCAGGACATCTCGACTAGACAGCAAAAGATAGCTCAGTACTTATCGACACTGGGATTGCCACAGTTAGAATCTGAGCACAAAGACAGTTTAGACACACCCATTTCAGTAGAAGAACTATCTCAGGCTATCAGAGACTTTCCTAGCGGCAAGAGCCCTGGACCAGACGGTTCTCTCCTAAATATTATAAATTATTTTTCAAAACCCTAGGCCTAATGATGCTTCAACTCTTTAATAGCTTAGTAGCGGACCCTTTAATAGCTAGCATGATGCTTGAAGCGCATATTGCAGTTATTCCCAAGCCAGGAAAACCCTCCCACCTCTCCGGCAAACTTTAGGCCTATTTCGTTATTGAACACAGATATTAAGATACTAGCAAAAAGTTTAGCGAATCGCCTCAATAAATTTCTTCCAAGTCTGATTTCAACGGACCAAGTCAGTTTCGTGCCAGGCCGCAAGGCCGCGGGATAATACCAATAAAGTTATCCAATAAATAAATTACGCGCAGGTTGAGGGAGTGCCTATGGCGCTCTTCTCGACAGATGCGGAAAAGGCCTTTGACCGCGTGGATTGGCTTTTTCTGCGGCAGGTCATGACAGTTCTGGCAGATATGTCAACCAGATTAAACACACAAATTCAAAACACACCAGAAACAATTTTATTTATACACCTTCCTGACACTAAGACAGCTCATACTCGGGCCCTTCTGATCATGCTTACAGGAACCAAGAAACTTATTCCAATTTAATGGAAATCTAGTGAATCCCCAACAATTGATGAGTGGCGTACCGCTGTAGAGGAACTGCTATCATTGGAAACACTACACTACCTTAAAAGCAACCAATTGGCCACATATGAAATGATGCTGGCCGTCTGGAAAGCTGACCCCTCAAACCCTCCTTAGCCGATATCAACCATTATTGGTCTTAACCCCCATTAGACAAAAGCAAAAGCCCATGAAAGAGGTGAGAGGGAGAGAAAAAGAGAGAAGAGAGAGAGAAATGTGGTTTTTTTTTTGTTTGTTTGTTTTTCCCCTCTCCCTGCCCTTTCACTCTGACCTTTACCCTCCTCCTTCTTGTGCACAAAATTATCTAAATATTAATTGTTATGTTTCTATATATTTGTACAACTGTTATCGAAAAATTGTTAAAATTTTCAAGCTTGAAAACAGTAAAGTACGACTTAAGATAATTTGGGATGTTTAGGTCCCCATTTGTTCCTAGTCACAGAAGACAATCCTCCCCCGGCGAAACAGTTTACATCTGATCTCGTTCTAATTATATCTTAGTTTGCAATATTGTAATACACGAGAATTTGTTTTTAACTTCTGTAAATGACATGATGTCTTTGTACTTTGTATAACTGAATAATATGTTCAATAAAGCTTGTTTTAAAAAAAAAAAAAAAAAATCTCTAAGAAATCATTTAAAAACAACTATCCTCTATGCAAAACAAAACATTAACAGCCCTCACAAACTTTTAACAAAGACAATCAACTTGAAAGCAAACACATATACTTACACTCACTGAAACACAGCACTGAAAAATATCATGGGGTCGATCCGATAAAAATCGTCGCCCGCAAAAGCTGGCGACGCCAATATTTGCGCGAGTTTGGTATCCTATATACGGCGTAACCTAGAAGTTACGCGCGTATATTTCTGCCGTCGCCCGTAGTTTTTTGGGCCATAGGCAGGTATACCAAACCCGCGCAGTTTGGTATCCAATATACAGCGTAAGGACTTACGTGGCGAAAATGGAGAAATCTTACTCCATTTTCACCTCGCCACAAACAGCAGCCGTAAGAAGCCTTACGCTGACTATTGGAGCCCCGTAACTCTCTAAACTAGCTGCTAAATAAACCTAACACCTAACGCATGCGCAATGTCTATCTAACTGTCAACCGCGATCTGCTAAATAAAACCTAATACCTAACGCATGCGCAATGTCTATCTACCTGTCAACCGCGATCCCCCGCCGCAATCCCTAATAAAGTATTTAACCCCTAAACCGCCGCCATCTACATAAACTGACCCCCTACTGTGAGCCCCTAAAACCGCCGCAATCTACCTGATCTATCCCCTAATCTGACCCCTTACACCGCCGCCAGCTATATTAATATTATTAACCCTTAATCTAATATCCATAAAGTAATAAACTCTATTACCAGCCCTTAAAAGGGCCTTTTGCGGGGCTTTGCCCCAAAGTTAACAGCTCTTTTGCCCTATAACCTGCCCTCCCTACACCGCCGCACCTATATTAATGGTATTAACCCCTAATATAAGCCCCTTACACCGCCGCCATCTATATTAAAATTATTAACCCCTAATTTAATCTACCTACCCCGCCGCCAGCTATATTATCTATATTAACCCTAAGTATATTATAGTTAATATAGTTATTACATTATATATATTAACTATATTAACCCTAATTATATTAGGGTTAATATAGTTAATATAGTTACTATAGTATTTATATTAACTATATTAACTCTATCTAACCCTAACACCCCTAACTAAATTCTTATTAAATAAATCTAATTTATATTATAAACTAAAATATTCCTATTTAAATCTAAATACTTACCTATAAAATAAACCCTAAGATAGCTACAATATAATTCATAATTACATTGTAGCTATGTTAGGGTTTATATTTATTTTACAGGTAAATTGTTAATTATTTTAACTAGGTATAATAGCTATTAAATAGTTATTACCTATTTAATAGCTACCTATTTAAAATAATTACCTGTAAAATAAATCCTAACCTAAGTTACAAATACACCTACACTATCAATAAATTAAATAAACTACAAATATCTATCTAAAAATACAATTAAACTAAACTAAACTAAATTACAAAAAAAATAAACACTAAATTACAAAAAAATAAAAAAAAAGATTACAAGATTTTTAAGCTATTTTTTTACACCTATTCTAAGCCCCCTAATAAAATAATAAACCCCCAAAATAAAAAAAATTCCCTACCCTATTCTAAATTAAAAATAGTTCAAAGCTCTTTTACATTACCAGCCCTTAAAAGGGCCTTTTGTGGGGGCATGCCCCAAAGAAAACTGCTCTTTTGCCTGAAAAAAACACAATACCACCCCCCAACATTACAACCCACCACCCACATACCCCTAATCTAACCCAAACCCCCCTTAAATAAACCTAACACTACCCCCCTGAAGATCTCCCTACCTTGTATTCACCCCGCCGGGCAGAACTCTTCATCCGATCCGGGCGATGTCCAATCAAGCGGCAAAGAAGAATTCTTCATCCCGGTGATGTCTTTCTCCAAGCGGCAGCAAAGTCTTCTTCCATCGGGCAGCATCTTCCATCAAGCGGCATCTTCAATCTTCATTCTTCGCTCCTCCAACGCGGAGCATCCATCCCGGCCGACGACTGAACGACGAATGAGGTACCTTTAAATGACGTCATCCAAGATGGCGTCCGTCGAATTCCGATTGGCTGATAGGATTCTATCAGCCAATCGGAATTAAGGTAGAAAAATCTGATTGGCTGATTGAATCAGCCAATCAGATTCAAGTTCAATCTGATTGGCTGATTGGTTCCTATCAGCCAATCAGAATTCGACGGACGCCATCTTGGATGACGTCCGATGGAAGAAGACTTTGCTGCCGCTTAGAGAAAGACATCACCGGGATGAAGAATTCTTCTTTGCCGCTTGATTGGACATCGCCCGGATCGGATGAAGAGTTCTGCCCGGCGGGGTGAATACAAGGTAGGGAGATCTTCAGGGGGGTAGTGTTAGGTTTATTTAAGGGGGGTTTGGGTTAGATTAGGGGTATGTGGGTGGTGGGTTGTAATGTTGGGGGTGGTATTGTGTGTTTTTTTCAGGCAAAAGAGCAGTTTTCTTTGGGGCATGCCCCCACAAAAGGCCCTTTTAAGGGCTGGTAAGGTAAAAGAGCTTTGAACTATTTTTAATTTAGAATAGGGTAGGGAATTTTTTTTATTTTGGGGGTTTATTATTTTATTAGGGGGCTTAGAATAGGTGTAATTAGCTTAAAAATCTTGTAATCTTTTTTTTATTTTTTGTAATTTAGTGTTTTTTTTTTGTAATTTAGTTTAGTTTATTTAATTGTATTTTTAGATAGATATTTGTAGTTTATTTAATTTATTGATAGTGTAGGTGTATTTGTAACTTAGGTTAGGATTTATTTTACAGGTAATTGGGTAATTATTTTAAATAGGTAGCTATTAAATAGGGCATAACTATTTAATAGCTATTATACCTAGTTAAAATAATTAACAATTTACCTGTAAAATAAATATAAACCCTAACATAGCTACAGTGTAATTATTAATTATATTGTAGCTATCTTAGGGTTTATTTTATAGGTAAGTATTTAGATTTAAATAGGAATATTTTAATTAATAATATTAATATTAGATTTATTTTAATAAGAGTTTAGTTAGGATGTTAGAGTTAGATAGGGTTATTATACTTAAAGGGCCACTGTAAGTAAATATTTTCTATGCCTGTTACTAACTAACTACCCCAAATACACTTTTTATCAATAGCATTTCATTAACATATTTCTACCGTATGTCAGAAATCTTGTCTGCAAGTTTAATTGTTTTCCAAACCCACTCCGTGGGTATCCTTTGCTCTGTACCAATCCGTTTACAATACCTAGGTTTCAAAATGGCGCTTTAAACACAAAGTTATTGGTTTAAGTATTTTGAACATGCAGTGCTGAAAATAGTGGGCAGGATAACGTGACATCATCGGCGAATAAAAGATAAAACTTTTAGAACGTTATGAAACTTCGTTTTGGAGAAAATATAGGTCAGTAGGTTTTAATTAATGTTTATTAACTTTAATATGTTAGTTGTTTAGCTTAAAAATTAAAACAGAAAGTAATCCTTTAATTAATATATATATATATATATATATATATATATATATATATATATATATATATAATATAATAACGATATTAACTATATTAACCCTAATATAATTAGGGTTAATATAGTTAATATATATAATATAATAACTATATTAACTAGGGCCTAGATTTGGAGTTTGGCGGTAGCCGTGAAAACCAGCGTTAGAGGCTCCTAACGCTGGTTTTAGGCTACCGCCGGTATTTGGAGTCAGTCAAAAAAAGGTCTAATGCTCACTTTTCAGCCGCAACTTTTCCATACCGCAGATCCCCTTACGTCATTTGCGTATCCTATCTTTTCAATGGGATCTTTCTAACTCCGGTATTTAGAGTCGTGGCTGAAGTGAGCGTTAGAAATCTAACGACAAAACTCCAGCCGCAGAAAAAAGTCAGTAGTTAAGAGCTTTCTGGGCTAACACCGGTTCATAAAGCTCTTAACTACTGTGCTCTAAAGTACACTAACACCCATAAACTACCTATGTACCCCTAAACCGAGGTCCCCCCACATCGCCGCCACTCGATTAAATTTTTTTAACCCCTAATCTGCCGACCGCCACCTACGTTATACTTATGTACCCCTAATCTTCTGCCCTAACACCGCCGACCCCTATATTATATTTATTAACCCCTAACCTGCCCCCCACAACGTCGCCACCAGCTACCTACAATAATTAACCCCTAATCTGCTGACCGCAAAGCGCCGCTACTTACGTTATCCTTATTTACCCCTAATCTGCTGCCCCTAACACCGCCGACCCCTATATTATATTTATTAACCCCACAACGTCGCCTCCACCTGCCTACACTTATTAACCCCTAATCTGCCGACCGGACCACACCGCTATTATAATAAAGTTATTAACCCCTAATCCGCCTCACTAACCCTATAAAAAATAGTATTAACCCCTAATCTGCCCTCCCTAACATCGCCGACACCTAACTTCAAACATTAACCCCTAATCTGCCGACTGGAGCTCACCGCTATTCTAATAAATGTATTAACCCCTAAAGCTAAGTCTAACCCTAACACTAACACCCCCCTAAGTTAAATATAATTTACATCTAACGAAATTAATTAACTCTTATTAAATAAATTATTCCTATTTAAAGCTAAATACTTACCTGTAAAATAAATCCTAATATAGCTACAATATAAATTATAATTATATTATAGCTATTTTAGGATTTATATTTAGTTTACAGGTAACTTTGTATTTATTTTAACCAGGTATAATAGCTAAAATAGTTAAAATAATTACAAAATTACCTGTAAAATAAATCCTAACCTAAGTTACAATTAAACCTAACACTACACTATCAATAAATTAATTAAATAAAATACCTACAATTACCTACAATTAAACCTAACACTACACTATCAATACATTAATTAAATACAATATCTACAAATAAATACAATGAAATAAACTAACTAAAGTACAAAAAATAAAAAAGAACTAAGTTACAAAAAATAAAAAAAATATTTACAAACATCAGAAAAATATTACAACAATTTTAAACTAATTACATCTACTCTAAGCCCCCTAATAAAATAACAAAGACCCCCAAAATAAAAAAATGCCCTACCCTATTCTAAATTACTAAAGTTCAAAGCTCTTTTACCTTACCAGCCCTGAACAGGGCCCTTTGCGGGGCATGCCCCAAAGAATTCAGCTCTTTTGCCTGTAAAAAAAACACATACATTACCCCCCCCAACATTACAACCCACCACCCACATACCCCTAATCTAACCCAAACCCCCCTTAAATAAACCTAACACTAAGCCCCTGAAGATCTTCCTACCTTATCTTCACCATACCAGGTTCACCGATCGATCCAGAAGAGCTCCTCCGATGCCCTGATCCAAGCCCAAGTGGGGGGCTGAAGAGGTCCATGATCCGGCTGAAGTCATCATCCAAGCGGGAGCTGAAGAGGTCCATGATCCGGCTGAAGTCTTCATCCAAGCGGAAGCTGAAGAGGTCCATGATCCGGCTGAAGTCTTCTATCAACGGCATCTTCAATCTTCTTTCTTCGGGAGCCATCATCTTCCATCCGACGCGGAACATCCTCTTCTCCCGACGCCTACTCGCCGAATGACGGTTCCTTTAAATGACGTCATCCAAGATGGCGTCCCTCGAATTCCGTTTGGCTGATAGGATTCTATCAGCCAATCGGAATTAAGGTAGGAATATTCTGATTGGCTGATGGAATCAGCCAATCAGAATCAAGTTCAATCCGATTGGCTGATTGGATCAGCCAATCGGATTGAACTTGATTCTGATTGGCTGATTCCATCAGCCAATCAGAATATTCCTACCTTAATTCCGATTGGCTGATAGAATCCTATCAGCCAATCGGAATTCGAGGGACGCCATCTTGGATAACGTCATTTAAAGGAACCGTCATTCAGCGAGTAGGCGTCGGGAGAAGAGGATGTTCCGCGTCGGATGGAAGATGATGGCTCCCGAAGAAAGAAGATTGAAGATGCCATTGATAGAAGACTTCAGCCGGATCATGGACCTCTTCAGCTCCCGCTTGGATGAAGACTTCATCCGGATCATGGACCTCTTCAGCTCCCGCTTGAATGATGATTTCAGCCGGATCATGGACCTCTTCAGCCCCCCGCTTGGGCTTGGATCAGGACATCGGAAGAGCTCTTCTGGATTGATCGGTGAACCTGGTATGGTGAAGATAAGGTAGGAAGATCTTCAGGGGCTTAGTGTTAGGTTTATTTAAGGGGGGGTTGGGTTAGATTAGGGGTATGTGGGTAGTGGGTTGTAATGTTGGGGGGGTATTGTATGTGTTTTTTTTACAGGCAAAAGAGCTGAATTCTTTGGGGCATGCCCCGCGAAGGGCCCTGTTCAGGGCTGGTAAGGTAAAAGAGCTTTGAACTTTAGTAATTTAGAATAGGGTAGGGCATTTTTTTATTTTGGGGGTCTTTGTTATTTTATTAGGGGGCTTAGAGTAGGTGTAATTAGTTTAAAATTGTTGTAGTATTTTTCTGATGTTTGTAAATATTTTTTTATTTTTTGTAACTTAGTTCTTTTTTATTTTTTGTACTTTAGTTAGTTTATTTCATTGTATTTATTTGTAGATATTGTATTTAATTAATGTATTGATAGTGTAGTGTTAGGTTTAATTGTAAGTAATTGTAGGTATTTTATTTAATTAATTTATTGATAGTGTAGTGTTAGGTTTAATTGTAACTTAGGTTAGGATTTATTTTACAGGTAATTTTGTAATTATTTTAACTATTTTAGCTATTGTACCTGGTTAAAATAAATACAAAGTTACCTGTAAAATAAATATAAATCCTAAAATAGCTATAATATAAATATAATTTATATTGTAGCTATATTAGGATTTATTTTACAGGTAAGTATTTAGCTTTAAATAGGAATAATTTATTTAATAAGAGTTAATTAATTTCGTTAGATGTAAATTATATTTAACTTAGGGGGGTGTTAGTGTTAGGGTTAGACTTAGCTTTAGGGGTTAATACATTTATTAGAATAGCGGTGAGCTCCAGTCGGCAGATTAGGCGTTAATGTTTGAAGTTAGGTGTCGGCGATGTTAGGGAGGGCAGATTAGGGGTTAATACTATTTATTATAGGGTTAGTGAGGCGGATTAGGGGTTAATAACTTTATAATAATAGCGGTGCGGTCCGCTCAGCAGATTAGGGGTTAATAAGTGTAGGCAGTTGGAGGCGACGTTGTGGGGGGCAGATTTGGGGTTAATAAATATAATATAGGGGTCGGCGGTGTTAGGGGCAGCAGATTAGGGGTACATAGGGATAATGTAAGTAGCGGCGGTTTACGGAGCGGCAGATTAGGGGTTAAAAATAATATACAGGGGTCAGCGATAGCGGGGGCGGCAGAATAGGGGTTAATAAGTGTAAGGTTAGGGGTGTTTAGACTCGGGGTACATGTTAGAGTGTTAGTTGCAGACAAAATGAAAACTTTTCCTTTGCACATCTCTAATAGGTATATACAGATATATATACACAGATATATATATATATATATATATATATATCATTGTGAGTCTCAGACAGCCTGTCACTAAGAACTGCAGATCCTCCCTGTTTCTGTGTGAACACACAGCAGCCACAGCACAAGGCTAACTGAGAGATCTGACTGCCTGTCTCAAGAACAACAGTACCAGTGCACCAGTGCAGCGCTGCTGCATGTCTCCCTGACTGGGAGCTAGCTGACCATTTTTACCATACATCTGCAAACCACAGTTTCAACTACTGATTCCTGTCTGCCTGCCCATTGTGGGTAAATGATGGAAATATAAGACTTATATATTGACATTTGCCAAGGTACCAGGTTGTTACTGTAAAATCCTCAGACAACCTTACACTGTCTGGCAGACATTCATATTAATTGGTAACACCGCAGTTGTGATCCACAAATCCAGCTATTAGCACCCAATTCATAACAAAATACTAGAGCCTTAACATGGATCCAGCGGAACTTCCCCAGGTTGTGTATTCCCTTTCACAGTGAGTGGATCAAGTCTCTCAGGGTCTCAGAGAGCTCCAGATACAGGTTGACAGTCTCAAAAGTTTAATGAGAGACTCCTGTCCCGAACCGCAAGTCTGTTTGCCAGACAAATTCTCTGGAGACAGAGCCTTCTTCAATCAGTTCAAGAATGCCTGCAAGCTCCTGTTCACGCTCAAACCTAAGACGTATCATACAGAACGTATTAAGGTGTTGACTGTAATATCATTCCTCAGGGGTGAACCCAGGAATTGGGCAGACTCCTTCTTTGATTCTGACCATCCCATACTTCCCTGGATGATTTCTTCGCTGAGATGGGAATAATTTATGAAGACACGAATAGACAGCTCACTGCAGAGTCAAAGATGAGATCACTCAGGCAGGGGAAAAGACATGTCGAGGAGTATTTGACTGAGTTCAAGCAGTATTGCAAAGACACCGAATGGAGCGACATAGCCCTGAGGAACCAGTATCGCTTTGGCCTGTCTGACCCCGTGAAGGACGAATTGGCACGCACAGAGCTACCCAGGCTGCTTGAAGTGTTGATTGCCCTGAGTATTCAAATCGATAGACGACTCAGAGAAAGAAGATCATAAAGGGTGGCCTCTGAGGTTAAAACACCAACCTTTCGTCCAAAACCCAGCAGTACCCAGGTAGCAGAGCCAATAGATATTGGGTTTGCAAAGGGTCCATTACAACCCGAAGAGAGAAATTGTCACAGGTCAAAGAACCTGTGTATGTATTGCGCTTCGCCATCACATTCTGTGAGAGACTGCCCCCTCCTACAAAGGCAGAAAAAGCGTAAGTCCCACTATCATGATAATTGTCTAACAACCAAGGTCAAAAATGTAGCTTATTGTTCTCTCTCTCTCCTCCTACAGTGGGACCGCCATCAAATCTGCAGTGAAGCAATCATTGATTCAGGAGTAGTGATGTTGCGAACCTAAAATTTTCGGTTCGCGAACGGCGGACTCAAACTTCCGGTATTGTTCGCGAACCCGCAAACCGCGCGAACCGCCATTGAATTCAATAGGCAGGCAAACTTTAAAACCTACAAGGACTCTTTCTGGCCACAATAGTGATGGAAAAGTTGTTTCAAGGGTACTAACACCTGGACTGTCACATGCTGGAGGGGGATCCCTGGCAAAACTCCCATGGAAAATTACATAGTTTATGCAGAGTCTGCTTTTAAGCCATAATGGGCCTAAATCAACTAATATTCCCAAATTGTTCGCAATAATGTGCTTTAAAACATCAGTTGTGATGTTGTATCTATCAGGTAGTGTAAGGGTTACAGCCGCATCACAGTGACAGAGCAAACTCCAAGTGTTACGCACCGCAATCAACCGCAAACAGTCCACTTGCACAACCACGAGATAGATAGATTTGATAGATAGATACATAGATAACATAGCTCAATCGATGCAATATACATATGATCGATACACTGTACATAGCTCAATAGATGCAATATACATTCGATCAATACGAATTACATCGATCAATAGATGCAATATACATTTGATAGATAAGAATGTTATCGAATCAAAGATGCAATATACATTTTATAGATACGAATGACATCAACCAAAATATATTGGCAATAATTGGCTAGGTGGGCCTGGCACACAGCAGGCTGCAAGGCAGGAGGAAAGTGAAATTCAATGGCACCAGCAAACTGAGGATTCACAACAACTATTACCAAAAATTTAAATTTTTAATTATTAAGAATACTGTGACAACAAATATGATTGGTGTAAATATTTTTAAAGTAGGCCTGGCACACAGGCTTGAAAGGCAGTAGAAAAGTGCAATTCTAGGGCACGAGCAAACTGAGGATTAAGATCAACAATCAAGAATTTTTTAATTTTAATTAGTAACTATACTGTGACAACAATTATGATTGGTGTAAATAGTTGGCAAGACGGCCTGGCACAAAAGGCTGGCAGGCAGGAGGTAAATGCAATTCAAGGACACTAGGAGACTGAATACTGACAGTAAAAATAGTGATGATTGACAATTTTTGCAATACTGTTAAAAGAAATATGATTGCTGGCAATAATTGGCTAGGTGGGCCTGGCACACAGCAGGCTGCAAGGCAGGAGGAAAGTGAAATTCAATGGCACCAGCAAACTGAGGATTCACAACAACTATTACCAAAAATTTAAATTTTAATTATTAAGAATACTGTGACAACAAATAAGATTGGTGTAAATATTTTTCAAGTAGGCCTGGCACACAGGCTTGGAAGGCAGTAGAAAAGTGCAATTCTATGGCACGAGCAAACTGAGGATTAAGAATTTTTTTACTGTCTGTGACAACAATTATGATTGGTGTAAATAGTTGGCTAGACGGCCTGGCACAAAAGGCTGGCAGTGGCAGGCAGGAGGTAAATGCAATTCAATGGCACTAGGAGACTGAATATTTGCAGTCCAAAAAATTATCGCCTAGATTTAGAGTTCTGCGGCCAAAGGGGTGCGTTAGCTACGCATGCTTTTTTTCTCCCGCACCTTTTAAATACCGCAGGTATTTAGAGTTCACAGAATGGCTGGGTTTTCAGTGCGTTAGGCTCCAAAAAGGGAGCGTAGAGCATAATTTAACGCCACTGCAACTTTCGATACCAGCGGTGCTTACGGACGCGGCCAGCTTCAAAAACGTGCTCGTGCACGATTCCCCCATAGAAAACAATGGGGCTGTTTGAGCTGAAAAAAATTGTTTTCTATGGGGAAACACTTCCTACGTCTGAACCTAACACTCTAACATGTACCCCGAGTCTAAACACCCCTAACCTTACACTTATTAACCCCTAATCTGCCGCTCCCGCTATCGCTGACACCTGCATATTTTTTTTAACCCCTAATCTGCTGCTCCGTAAACCGCCGCTACTTACATTATCCCTATGTACCCCTAATCTGCTGCCCCTAACACTGCCGACCCCTATATTATATTTATTAACCCCTAATCTGCCCCCCTCAAAGTCGCCTCCACCTGCCTACAATAATTAACCCCTAATCTGCCGAGCGGACCGCACTGCTATTATAGTAAAGTTATTAACCCCTAATCCGCCTCACTCTCACCTCAATAACCCTATAATAAATAGTATTAACCCCTAATCTGCCCTCCCTAACATCGCCGACACCTAACTTCAATTATTAACCCCTAATCTGCCGACCGAATCTCGCTGCTACTGTAATAAATGGATTAACCCCTAAAGCTAAGTCTAACCCTAACACTAACACCCCCCTAAGTTAAATATAATTTAAATCTAATGAAATAAATTAACTCTTATTAAATAAATTATTCCTATTTAAAGCTAAATACTTACCTGTAAAATAAACCCTAATATAGCTACAATATAAATTATAATTATATTATAGCTATTTTAGGATTTATATTTATTTTACAGGTAACTTTGTATTTATTTTAACCAGGTACAATAGCTATTAAATAGTTAAGAACTATTTAATAGCTAAAATAGTTAAAATAAGTACAAAATTACCTGTAAAATAAATCCTAACCTAAGTTACAATTAAACCTAACACTACACGATCAATAAATTAATTAAATAAAATACCTACAATTATCTACAATTAAACCTAACACTACACTATCAATAAATTAATTAAATACAATATCTACAAATAAATACAATGAAATAAACTAACTAAAGTACAAAAAATAAAAAAGAACTAAGTTACAAAAAATAAAAAAATATTTACAAACATTAGAAAAATATTACAACAATTTTAAACTAATTACACCTACTCTAAGCCCCCTAATAAAATAACAAAGACCCCCAAAATAAAAAAATGCCCTACCCTATTCTAAATTAAAAAAGTTCAAAGCTCTTTTACCTTACCAGCCCTGAATAGGGCCCTTTGCGGGGCATGCCCCAAAGAATTCAGCTCTTTTGCCTGTAAAAAAAACACATACAATACCCCCCCCAACATTACAACCCACCACCCACATACCCCTAATCTAACCCAAACCCCCCTTAAATAAACCTAACACTAAGCCCCTGAAGATCTTCCTACCTTATCTTCACCATACCAGGTTCACCGATCCGTCCTCAGAAGTCTTGATCCAAGCCTCGGAAGTGTTGATCCAAGCCCAAGCGGGGGGCTGAAGAGTGACGTCCATCCTCGGGCCGAAGTCTGGATCCAAGCGGCGGCTGAAGAACTCCATCATCGGGCTGAAGTCGGAAGTCCATCATCAGGATGAAGTCTTCTATCAAGCCGCATCTTCAATCTTCTTTCTTCTGGAGCGGAGCGGAGCCATCTTCTTTCCAACCGACTCGGATCCAACCTCTTCAACCGACGCCTACTCACCGAATGACGGTTCCTTTAAATTACGTCATACAAGATGGCGTCCCTCGAATTCCGATTGGCTGATAGGATTCTATCAGCCAATTGGAATTACGGTAGGAAAATTCTGATTGGCTGATGGAATCAGCCAATCAGAATCAAGTTCAATCCGATCGGCTGATCCAATCAGCCAATCAGATTGAGCTCGCATTCTATTGGCTGATCGGAACAGCCAATAGAATGCGAGCTCAATCTAATGGGCTGATTGAATCAGCCAATCGGATTGAACTTGATTCTGATTGGCTGATTCCATCAGCCAATCAGAATTTTCCTACCTTAACTCCGATTGGCTGATAGAATCCATCGCCCACAAACGCAAACGGGAACAAGCTATGTTCGCTGTGAACCGTTCGCGGGCGAACAGTTCGGGACATCACTATTCAGGAGCCTACACTAGTTTCATTGATGCAGATCTTGTACATAAAAATAAAATACCCCTTGTGTTGAAAAGCAAACCAGTCTATCAGAGTCATTGATGGGACCCTAATCAGTACTGGCCCCATCACCCAACAGACCATTCCTCTCAAAGTAACTTCCTTGACATCACACATAGAGTATATATCTTTCGATGTGATAACTTCTCCTTTATTCTCCATAGTTCTTGGGCTTCAGTGGCTTCAGATTCACCGGCCTACTATCAAGTGGAATGATCTACAGGTTTCGTTCGATTAAACTTATTGTAAGGATACCTGCTTCCCGCATCCAAGTATTTGCCATTTGAATGAGATACAGATACCAGCTGAGTATAACGATTTTCAAGATGTGTTCAGCAAGAAGGAGGCAGAAACTTTACCACCTCATTAGTATTACGACTGCCCCATAGAACTCATTCCAGGATCTGATATACCCTATGTACATATCTATCCGTTATCAAAACCCGAACTGGATCACTTGAAGACATACATCTCTGAAAATTTAAAAAAGGGGTTCATAAGGCCTCCTACTTTGCCAGCTGGGGCTGGCATATTTTTCGTTAAAAACAAAGACCAATCCCTAAGACAGATTATTGACTACAGGGAGCTAAATAAAAGAACCATTAAGAATCTCTACCCCCTACCATTAATCCCAGAACTCATCGAATGACTCAGTCATTCAAGGATATTCACAAAATTGGACCTGAGAGGGGCATATAACTTAATACGTATTCGTCAAGTGGACGAGTGGCTTACAGCCTTCAGAACCCCGTAGGGGTTATACGAGTATATGGTAATGCCTTTTGGGCTGTGCAATGCCCCTGCTACGTTTCAATATCTGATCAATGATATATTTAGAGACCTTCTGGACATCTGTGTTATTGTTTACTTGGATGATATCCTTATATATTCAAAAGACTTGGAGGACCATAAAAAACACGTGAGATGGGTACTAACAAGGCTGCGTCACCATTGTCTCTACACCAAACTAGAGAAATGCCTCTTCCACACTACAGATATAACCTTCCTCGGTTATCACATCTCCCCGCATGGCATTGAGATGGACAAGACCAAAGTTGACACAATACTAAATTGGCCGGTGCCAACAACTAGGAAAGAGCTACAATGTTTCTTGGGCTTTGCCAATTATTACAGAAAATGTATTAAACATTATTCAACGATCACTAAACCACTTACTAGCCTCACAAGTGTCAAGAAAACTTTCCAATGGAACCCTGTTGCGCAGTAGATTTTCGAATGTCTTAAAAAAAAGTTTTGTGAAGCCCCTATCCTTCAATTTCCAGACCCAGAACTGCCATATATACTAGAAGTAGATACATCGGATACAGCACTCGGATCCATCATATCACAACGAAAAACCCCTGCTGAACCAATACATCCGGTAGCTTACTATTCAAGGGTAATGACTCCAGCTGAACTTAACTATCCCATAGGGGAGAAGGAACTACTGGTCATAAAAACTTCCCTAGAACACTGGAGGCATCTACTCGAAAGTACCAAATACCCTATCCTGATCTACACAGATCATAAAAACCTGGAATACCTCCGCACCAGTAGGACCCTCTACTCCAGACAACTCAGGTGGAATCTTTCCATCTCCAGATTCTCATTTCATATATCTTATCGACCTGGTAATAAGAATGGCAAGGCAGACGCATTATCGAGGAAAGATACAATACCAATTCCTATTAACCATCCAACGACAATCATTCCACCTGACCAGATTATCACCCTTTTACCATCTTTCATACAAATTCTACAAAAGAGACAAAAAGAAGAAACCATAAAACTGAAGGAACCCCTCAAATTGAAAGGAGATGGTCTTTTATACTACAAGGACAAGATCTACTTACCTACTAACTTGCGCCAGACCATCCTGCGTGAAAACCATGACTCACCTATCGCTGGGCATCTGGGTATTTCCAAAACCATTGATCTGATTAGAAGGATATACTGGTGGCCATCCCTCCAAGAACAAGTAAGAGAATACATACTCTCATGCCCTACTTGCATGGTCTCCAAAACAGAAAGGAAAAGGCCTTTTGGACTTCTCATACCTCTACCAATCCCCGACAGACCCTGGCACACTATCGGGTTGGATTTCATAGTAGATCTACCACTCTCCAACAAACAGAATACTATTCTAGTTGTTGTGGATCACCTCACAAAAATGTCCTACTTCATACCTTACCACAAGCTACCCACATCATCCGAAACTGCATCACTGTTCCTCCACAACGTCTTGAAGCTCCACGGGATGCCACAAGTGATCATATCTGATAGAGGTACCCAATTTACGTCACGTTTCTGGAGGCAATTATGCAAAACAATGCAAATTGAACACCGATATTCTACCTCGTTCCATCCTCAAAGCAATGGGCAAACAGAGCGTGTCAACCAATGGCTCGAACAATATCTTAGGTGTTATTGTTCGCATCAACAAACACAATGGTCACAGACCTTGTCGATGGCAGAATATATGCATACAACAATGCTGTTAACACCACCACTCAAAAATCTCCTTTTTATGCCAACTATGGATTTCACCCCTCATTCCGGCTCATTCCGTTTACAGATACTACTTGTCCCCAAGTAGACGATACCACTGACTCCCTTCTTGATCTGTTTCATCAGCTGAAGGAGAACATTGCTGAAGCACATACGTCCCCAAAACGTTACTATGACCTCAAAAAAAGACCTCCACCACCATATCAGGTTGGGGACCAGGTATGGCTATCCACTAAGCACATCCCGTTGAAGACTCCCTGCAAGAAACTCAGTGACACTTTCATAGGTCCTTTTCATATTATCAGAGTTGTCAACGTTAATGCAGTCATTCTTGATCTCCCTCCTTCTTACCGCATCCATCCCATATTCCACGTATCTCTCCTAAAACCTTATTTGGCCACCCGACATGACACACAACATGTTCCTACGGATTGTTTCCCTGATGATGAGACTGAGTACGAGGTTGAGAAGATTTTGGATTCCCGAATATACAAAGGAGTCTTGCAATATCTTATATTATGGAAGGGCTATACACCAGAAGAAGATTCCTGGGAACCATCTGACTACATCCAAGCTCCACACTTGGTCTCCTTGTTACATAGGCGGCATCCTGATAGGCCCCGGTTTACAGCTGGTGGGGAGGGGGGTATGTCATGATTCTTATCCATTTCACTATCTTTGCCATCATGCACATAATTTTGTTTACTAGACGCTATCTCTTTAAATTCTCAACTTACCTGAACCAAGTCTATATAACCTGGTCACGACCCTTTCCACACTGCTTTAGTATTGAGTAACTAGGGAGTTTCCTGCAAGCACCTAGCTAAGAGATACAAGCCTTTTAACCTTTAAAATCTTTTGTAACAGAATTAACAGAGGATTTTCTCTAACTATAACAGCACAAGACTTTCAACTCCAACAGCACACCTGCTGAGACAATGCTGAAACAACAACCAATTCCTGTTCACTTAAATCTGTGACTTCACATGCTTACCTGGAACAACAACGCTGCAGGATTTATTACAAGCTTCATTTCATTTCAGAAGTTTCCCAGTGAGTACACTTGTCTTTGTTTGTTTGCTAAAACAGCTCCTTCCTTTTCCCAGCAACTGTTTCAAGTGCCTATTGCTGCTCCACCCACTCTCTCTGTGTGAAACCACAGCAGCCACAGCCATCTCTCACTGTGAGTCTCAGACAGCCTGTCACTAAGAACTGCAGATCCTCCCTGTTTCAAGAACAACAGCACCAGTGCAGCGCTGCTGCATGTCTCCCTGACTGAGAGCTAGTTGACCATTTTTACCATACATCTGCAAACCACAGTTTCAACTACTGATTCCTGTCTGCCTGCCCATTGTGGGTAAGTGATGGAAATATAAGACTTATATATTGACATTTGCCAAGGTACCAGGTTGTTACTGTAAAACCCTCAGACAACCTTACACTGTCTGGCAGACATTCATATTAATTAGTAACACCGCAGTTGTGATCCACAAATCCAGCTGTTAGCACGCAATTCATAACAATATATATATATATATATATATATATATATATAAAATATGTATTTACAGGAGGGCAGAGCTAGCCTGCACCAAGATGGCTGCAGGTCTCTAGAGCTCCAGAGTGAGGTCGGACCAACACCCACTGTACAGGCAGGGAAGCGACACCAATGACCTGAAAGCCTGAGCCCATAGCAGCCGAACACTCGCTGAGCACACTCATACCAGCCGGAGCAGCATAGCATATCGCCGGACTGTAGCCGTTATGGAGCAGAATGGCAGACCACGTGGCTTACAGCTATAGCACCATTGCGCTCCTACCTGTCTACACTCGCAGCCAAAACTCTCAATGTGAGTAAGCGAGTGACATCCGCTTGGCCCGCAGCACAGCGCACTGCAGCTATTCCGCCTGAGACCGGACCTGGCTGAACCTGAGGAGGAATACCGCAGACACCCACCTAAGTAAGTGACCTCATGGCAACATGATATGAGCCCCTACTGCACAGCCCTCACTATCAACCCCCTGGACACAGCAATAAATACATTTATAAGGGGAATGTTAAACCCAGGCCCTTGAAAATATGGACATTCTTGTCACCGGGTGGCCCACACACTAAAGCACCTACTAGGCCTCAGGCTCCACTCTGTGCCATCTCTCTCCCTCTCTGCTCAAAGATGATGCAGCATAACAAGAACTGAGTTAACAATTTGCATCCTGGCTCCCACACTTGACTGTATTTACACAATCACCATTATCAGAGGGAACGCGACTTTATAAGCTTCTATACTTTTATTCCCATATTCATACCTCTTTATTAATAAGCACACGTGGGCCAGAGCATAAATAACCTGATCACCACTACTGCAGTTATACCAGCTGTCTTAAAGAAAACCGAGCAGGGAGGTGAGATATATAACCTTATATTACTCAGAAACAGTGGGGTAACAGTTATCTCCTTACACTCTGAATTTTCATGGCTTCAAAAAAAGGACCCAGATCTGAAAAACCCGGCAAGGGACTGGTTCCAGCAACATCAAAAGTTCATTCCTTTTTTAAGAACATGGAGAATCCTTCACCGAATTCATCCCCTATATCACATGAGACAGTCACTACAACCAAGCAGGGGAAGACACCACCCTTACAAAAGCAGACATAATGGCGCTTCCATCAAAGGAAGATTTCACCAATTGTATTGCTCAAGTGAGTTCTATGATTAAGTCGAGTCTTTCAGAGGTTAAAAAAGAAATAAATGAGATTGGTAACAGAATCATGCACTTGGAGGAAGACATTGAGCACACCGACAGAATCTTAGACAAGCAAATACGCCATACCTCTCAAAATTCTACTCTTATTCAACAACTACAAGATCAGGTTGAAGACCTGGATAACAGGGGCAGATGTCAAAATATCAGGATCAGAGGTATCCCAGAAACCATTAAATCTGCCGAACTACTACCCTATCTCCAGAAGCTGTTTAACGAATTAATGAGAGCTGACGGTCAAAACGGGAATCCTATTGAATTTCAACTAGACAGATTTCATTGGGCCCTCAGGCCTACACCTAAAGACTTTGCTCCTCCACGAGATGTCATCCTCAGATTCAACTGCTTCAAAGAAAAGGAGAACATCCTGACTGCAGCCAGGAAACATGCCCCCATATCCTTCGAGGGTCACCCCCTCCAGTTCTTTGCGGATCTCAGTCAAATGACTTTAACCAAGAGAAGAGAACTCAAACCCTTGACAATGCACCTGAGGGAGATGAAGATCCCTTATCGCTGGGGGTTCCCCTTTTGTCTGAAAGTTATAAGAGACAATTCCACAATAACATACAGAACACAAGAAGATCTTGATACTTTTTGTTCCCAACTGGGATTAAGCCTCCAGAATTACCCACTATCCAAGATTCTGCTCCAGAAACTCTGGAGCAGAGACCTCAACGCCAGGAATGGAGCAGAGTGACCCGCCACAAATGAAGTAAACTTGCTGACAATAGTCAGCCCCCAACTCAGGATAGGATTACTTGAGGACTTGCCTAACCAGGGTCTATGTCTTAACCTCTAAGGGTTTTTTTCTAAGTATGCTTATGGACTCTCATTTTATATAGTTTAGTTGTAGCCAGGGAACTAGCTATAATGAATATCCAAGGATAGGTCCACACAGCAATTACACCAGCTCCCGGGACAAATTGACTCAAGACTGCTCAATCTCTAGTTACAGCCAGCTGCCGCGGGGTACTTGAGACTTCCACTGTGCTTGAGCCCATAGTGATTTAGTTAAAAAGACTTAATGTTACACTGTTGTCTTTCCTATTGTTTATATGTGCCAGTTAGCCGACCTGCTACAACAAACTGTAGCAGTCACTTTTCCCTCCTTAAGGAGTCTCCCTAGGAGATTTTCTTTTTTCTTTTTTCTCTTTGAGGTTTACATTGTTTAAAATGTTACGCCTTATTGTTCATGAAGTGCCAAAAGATGTATTATTCATTTGTGTTTTTTACCATTCCAGCACTGTTTCTGAACTATGTGATTTCTTACCTATCCCTTCCCTAACCCCTCTACCCTGGTCTGCCTGGGCTCACAATCGTGATGAGAACTTCGGTCGTCAGGTAAGCCTTACCCTATCTATTTGGCTATCTTTTAACACAATATCCCACACACATGGCTTATCAAACACTTAATATTGTCGCACAGAATGCTAAGGGGTTGAATTCACCCACTAAGCATTCCGTAGCTTTAGCCTGGTTCAAGAAATCAAGGGTGGATATAGTTTTTGTGCAGGAGACCCACTTTCCCAAAGACTTACCTCCTTCTTAAGTAGGGACTTCCCAACTGGATACTTTGCCCATAATGCAAAAAAGGCTGGGGGGGTGGGGATCCTATTCCACAGAAATACCCCGTTCCAGGTAAGAAAGGTAGAAACTGACCCCGGAGGCAGATGGATTATAGTTACAGGCCTTCTTCACAATAGCCCACTCACCCTGACCAACATATATGCCCCTAACACCAAGCAAACTAAGGCCTAGATTTAAAGTTTTGTTGGTAACGACCCGCGTAGCTAACACTGGCTTTTTTCTGGCTGTACCTTTTAAATACCTCTGGTATTGAGAGTTCACAGAATGGCTGTGTTAGGCTCCAAAAAGGGAGCGTACAGGCCTATTTACCGCCACTGCAACTCTCGATACCAGAGTTGCTTACGGACGCGGCCAGCTTCAAAAACGTGCTCGTGCACGATTCCCCCATAGAAAACAATAGGGCTGTTTGAGCTGAAAAAAAACCTAACACCTGCAAAAAAGCCGCGTTCAGCTCCTAACGCAGCCCCATTGTTTCCTATGGGGAAACACTTCCTACGTCTGCACCTAACACTCTAACATGTACCCCGAGTCTAAACACCCCTAACCCTACACTTATTAACCCCTAATCTGCCGCCCCCGCTATTGCTGACCCCTGCATATTATTTTTAACCCCTAATCTGCCGCTCCGTACACCCCCGCCACCTACATTATCCCTATGTACCCCTAATCTGCTGCCCTAACATCGCCGACCCCTATATTATATTTATTAACCCCTAATCTGCCCCCCACAACGTCGCCTCCACCTGCCTACACTTATTAACCCCTAATCTGCCGAGCGGACCGCACCGCTATTATAATAAAGTTATTAACCCCTAATCCACCTCACTAACCCTATAATAAATAGTATTAACCCCTAATCTGCCCTCCCTAACATCGCCGACACCTAACTTCAAACATTAACCCCTAATCTGCCGACTGGAGCTCACCGCTATTCTAATAAATGTATTAACCCCTAAAACTAAGTCTAACCCTAACACTAACACCCCCCTAAGTTAAATATAATTTAAATCTAACTAAATTAATTAACTCTTATTAAATAAATTATTCCTATTTAAAGCTAAATACTTACCTGTAAAATAAATCCTAATATAGCTACAATATAAATTATATTTATATTATAGCTATTTTAGGATTTATATTTATTTTACAGGTAACTTTGTATTTATTTTAACCAGGTACAATAGCTATTAAATAGTTAAGAACTATTTAATAGCTAAAATAGTTAAAATAATTACAAAATTACCTGTAAAATAAATCCTAACCTAAGTTACAATTAAACCTAACACTACACTATCAATAAATTAATTAAATAAAATACCTACAATTACCTACAATTAAACCTAACACTACACTATCAATAAATTAATTAAATACAATATCTACAAATAAATACAATGAAATAAACTAACTAAAGTACAAAAAATAAAAAAGAACTAAGTTACAAAAAATAAAAAAATATTTACAAACATCAGAAAAATATTACAACAATTTTAAACTAATTACACCTACTCTAAGCCCCCTAATAAAATAACAAAGACCCCCAAAATAAAAAAATGCCCTACCCTATTCTAAATTACTAAAGTTCAAAGCTCTTTTACCTTACCAGCCCTGAACAGGGCCCTTTGTGGGGCATGCCCCAACGAATTCAGCTCTTTTGCCTGTAAAAAAAACACATAGAATACCCCTCCCCCCAACATTACAACCCACCACCCACATACCCCTAATCTAACCCAAACCCCCCTTAAATAAACCTAACACTAAGCCCCTGAAGATCTTCCTACCTTATCTTCACCATACCAGGTTCACCGATCGATCCAGAAGAGCTCCTCCGATGTCTTGATCCAAGCCAAAGCGGGGGGCTGAAGATGTCCATGATCCGGCTGAAGTCTTCATCCAAGCGGGAGCTGAAGAGGTCCATGATCCTGCTGAAGTCTTAATCCAAGCGGGAGCTGTAGAGGTCCATGATCCGGCTGAAGTCTTCTATCAACGGCATCTTCAATCTTCTTTCTTCCGGATCCATGTTCATCTTGCAGACCTCCGATGCGGAACATCCTGCTGGCCCGACGGACTACCGACGAATGAAGGCTCCTTTAAGGGACGTCATCCAAGATGGCGTCCCTCGAATTCCGATTGGCTGATAGGATTCTATCAGCCAATCGGAATTAAGGTAGGAAAATTCTGATTGGCTGATGGAATCAGCCAATCAGAATCAAGTTCAATCCGATTGGCTGATCCGATCAGCCAATCAGATTGAGCTCGCATTCTATTGGCTGTTCCGATCAGCCAATAGAATGCAAGCTCAATCTGATTGGCTGATCGGATGGGCCAATCGGATTGAACTTGATTCTGATTAGCTGATTCCATCAGCCAATCAGAATTTCCTTACCTTAATTCCAATTGGCTGATAGAATCCTATCAGCCAATCGGAATTCGAGGGACGCCATCTTGGATGACGTCCCTTAAAGGAGCCTTCATTCGACGGTAGTCCGTCGGGCCAGCAGGATGTTCCGCGTCGGAGGTCTGCAAGATGAACATGGATCCGGAAGAAAGAAGATTGAAGATGCCATTGATAGAAGACTATAGCCGGATCATGGACCTCTTCAGCTCCCGCTTGGATGAAGACTTCAGCCGGATCATGGACATCTTCAGCCCCCCGCTTGGGCTTGGATCAAGACATCGGAGGAGCTCTTCTGGATCGATCGGTGAACCTGGTATAGTGAAGATAATGTAGGAAGATCTTCAGGGGCTTAGTGTTAGGTTTCTTTAAGGGGGGTTTGGGTTAGATTAGGGGTATGTGGGTGGTGGGTTGTAATGTTGGGGGGGGGTATTGTATGTGTTTTTTTTTACAGGCAAAAGATCTGAATTCTTTGGGGCATGCCCCGCAAAGGGCCCTGTTCAGGGCTGGTAAGGTAAAAGAGCTTTGAACTTTAGTAATTTAGAATAGGGTAGGGCATTTTTTTATTTTGGGGGTCTTTGTTATTTTATTAGGGGGCTTAGAGTAGGTGTAATTAGTTTAAAATTGTTGTAATATTTTTCTGATGTTTGTAAATATTTTTTTATTTTTTGTAACTTAGTTCTTTTTTATTTTTTGTACTTTAGTTAGTTTATTTCATTGTATTTATTTGTAGATATTGTATTTAATTAATTTATTGATAGTGTAGTGTTAGGTTTAATTGTAGGTAATTGTAGGTATTTTATTTAATTAATTTATTGATAGTGTAGTGTTAGGTTTAATTGTAACTTAGGTTAGGATTTATTTTACAGGTAGGTTTGTAATTATTTTAACTATTTTAGCTATTAAATAGTTCTTAACTATTTAATAGCTATTGTACCTGGTTAAAATAAATACAAAGTTACCTGTAAAATAAATATAAATCCTAAAATAGCTATAATATAAATATAATTTATATTGTAGCTATATTAGGATTTATTTTACAGGTAAGTATTTAGCTTTAAATAGGAATAATTTATTTAATAAGAGTTAATTAATTTCGTTAGATTTAAATTATATTTAACTTAGTGAGGTGTTAGTGTTAGGTTTAGACTTAGCTTTAGGGGTTAATACATTTATTAGAATAGCGGTGAGCTCCAGTCGGCAGATTAGGGGTTAATGTTTGAAGTTAGGTGTTGGCGATGTTAGGGAGGGCAGATTAGGGGTTAATACTATTTATTATAGGGTTAGTGAGGCGGATTAGGGGTTAATAACTTTATTATAATAGCGGTGCGGTCCGCTCGGCAGATTAGGGGTTAATAAGTGTAGGCAGGTGGAGGCGACTTTGTGGGGGGCAGATTTGGGGTTAATAAATATAATATAGGGGTCGGCGGTGTTAGGGGCTGCAGATTAGGGGTACATAAGGATAACGTAGGTGGCGGTCGGCAGATTAGGGGTTAAAAAAATTTAATCGAGGGGCGGCGATGTGGGGGGACCTCGGTTTAGGGGTACATAGGTAGTTTATGGGTGTTATTGTACTTTAGAGCACAGTAGTTAAGAGCTTTATGAACCGGCGTTAGCCCAGAAAGCTCTTAACTACTGACTTTTTTCTGCGGCTGGAGTTTTGTCGTTAGATTTCTAACGCTTACTTCAGACACGACTCTAAATACCGGAGTTAGAAAGATCCCATTGAAAAGATAGGATACGCAATTGACGTAAGGGGATCTGCGGTATGGAAAAGTTGCGGCTGAAAAGTGAGCGTTAGACCCTTTCCTGACTGACTCCAAATACCGGCGGTAGCCTAAAACCAGCGTTAGGAGCCTCTAACGCTGGTTTTCACGGCTACCGCCAAACTCTAAATCTAGGCCTAAATTTTTCCGCAATTATTAAGCGACATATTCTATCAAATCAGATAGGGCCCTTAATATTAGCAGGGGATTACAACCTAGCACTTGACCCAATATTAAACTGTTCATCAGGTCGAAGTTGTGCCCCCCCCCCAAGACGATATCTGAAACAATATCTTTACTTCAACAACTAGCATTAATAGACACGTGGAGAACGAAACATCCCTCTCAACACACTTACACCTTTTACTCAAATCCCCACAGAACATACTCCTGCATCGATTATATTTTTGTTGACCAACTCCTATACGATCTGGTCAGCGATGTTGACATAACATCAACTACCTGGTCTGACCACGCCATGGTCTTCATAAACTTAAGATGGTCAGAATCTCCTCTATCTCCTTTTGTTTGGAGACTCAATGAGTCCCTACTTAAAAACAATGCCATAACTAAACAGCTCGCAGAAACAATAGAAGAATATTTCAGATTTAACAATACAGACAAAATTTCTCCCCACACCCTATGGGAGGCCCATAAAACTGTGTTGAGAGGTGAACTTATCAAGCATAAGGCCAGACAAAGAAAACAATATAGAATCAGCCATGACAATATCCTACAGTCCATACGCACATTGGAGAGGCAGCATCAGGCAGCCCCCTGGGATGCCTGTCTCTCTACACAACTCAGACAGTGTAGGAATGAACTGAATCAACTGCTCTGTGCAGAAGCCCAGACCAGAGCATTATTTCTTAAGAAACTTCACTTAGCCAGCTTAAACAAAATTGAAAACACAAAGAGAGAGCGCCTAATGGTGTAATATCGTCAAGATCAAAAGTGATACAAACATAAAAAGTATCTGCCAAGTGGATACTCACAAAGAGCTTAGCACTCGCAAGTAGTGCATACAGGAGGGCTGACCTTTGTACAGCAGTCAGTACGCTGAATGTGTGGAAGTCGTGTCGGAGATCTGTTATGATAGAAAAAGAACACAGAAGACCAATGGTGCAATATCGTCTAAATCCAAATGGACACGGCAAAAGAACATAGTTTCAGCTAGATGTATACTCACAATGGAGTTGGCACTCGCAAGTAGTGCATTTAGGCAGGCTGACCTTCATACAGCAGTCAGCACGCTGATTGTTTGTAGCTGTTATCGGCTTAGGCTTGTCCTCTGCACACCAGCGTGTGTACTGAATTCTCAGCTGTGGCTCAACTGTTTGCTGAGGGAAGGAAATCCTCTAGGTATGACGTGAACACACCAAAAAATGCACCTGAGGCTTGTTGAAGGCTCAGAATACACAAGGTGCATACAAATTGTTGTTCAGATTAGTAGGTCACAGAATAAAAACGGGTGACTAAAAAAATGTTTTTGAAATTACCAATAAAAAGGAAGTCAGCGGACAAAATGTTAGGTAAAAATAATTTAAAAGAAATTTATTTAAGAGCTAAATACAACGCGTTTCTCGGCCGATAAAGCTCACTGGCCATTTCATCAGGTAAGTATATAAGTATAGCGGGAAAACCACATTTAAAAATACATAGGAAGGTCATGATTGGTTGGTACATCCACCAATAAATAACCGGACATTTTGTTACATTTAAAATACAATATTTCGCTGACATCCTAACAAAATACTTTAGTTACATGCAATAACAAGAATGAAAATAGTGTGTACATGGAAACAATGTTATAAATATTGTGTAATTTAGGTACCGCAGAAGAAACCTTTTGCTCTTTAGCTAGAGTGTACAAAATACTAAGCAGCTTGTTATGATCCTGCCGTAGTGGAGGAGATGGTCAAAAAATTGTAGGGACACATGAGGCTACAAGAACTATAGCAGTGAAACATCAAATTGATAATTCTACTGTTTAGAATATATAATATATACCCTAATCAAAGTCTTCCGTGTCATAAGCAAGTATCTGCAACTGTGTCATGAGTGACAAAGAAATGGACATAAATAGCGTATGTTAATGCTCACTAATTGAGACACAATTTATTTTATATATATATATACACATTTGATATGGTATAATATGATTCTTGTACCTGCAATATATGGTACAATATAACTGATACTGTGTACTTTGGAGTAGAATTAGCATGTATTGTGTGTGTTCTATTTTGAACTTAACACCACAAGTAGACTATTTTTTGTCTGTGTTGGATATACAGACAATAGAGTAGAACATTTGATAATATTGTGTTCATTAGTTGAATGCTGCCAAATCCAAGTTTGAATTCAAACCTGAAGGCCACAGAGTATTCAACTTGTGAATCCAGAAGGTTTCACGTTGTCTTAATTTAATAATTCTATTGTAATCTGTTGAAGGAGGTATATAGTCTATAGGATAAAATTTGAAAATTTCAGGATTGCCCTGATGCTTATTAAGGCAATGTTCTGGTATACTATGTTTTACCTTTTTCTTTTTACAATTTTTGCAATTGCGTAAATGTTCTCCCTACCTGGTTCTGGCTTTTCTTGAGGTACGACCCACGTATTGGGCCCCACAAATACATTCAAGGACATAAATTATGAAGATAGAATTACAATTTAAGAATTTTTTAATGGGAAAAATTTCCCCAGTGATTTTAGAGGAAAATTTTTTGATACCAGATGGTATATATTTGCAGGTATTACAGCCTCTTTTCCCACATTTGTAGACTCCTATATGACTAAGAAAATTTGTATTGTTATTGGATTTTTTGTTAGAAAAAATATGTTTGACTTTTTTACTGGGAGCTAGCTTGCTCCTCAGAGTAGGAGCCCTAGTATATACGATTCTGGGATAACTATCTACTAAATTTTTCAAGATGGGATCTCTAAGTATTATTGGCCAATGTTTGTTTAGAATCTGTCTAATCTGTTTGTAATTATTATTGTATTGAGTAATAAACAATGGTTTTGCTGAAAAATTATCATTCTCTCTTTTTTTAGGGATCTTGTTCTTGTTGAGTAAAGTGTCCCTACCTAGAAGTCTGGCCTTGTCTCTACAAGTTATCAAAAGGTCGTTAGGATATCCTTTGTCAAGGAATCTTTGGTAGATGATTTTACTCTGCAAGTCAAAGGATTCTAGCGATGAACAATTACGTCTGATTCTCTCGAATTGACTAAAAGGGATGTTTGATAGCCAGTTGATATGATGATTACTTTTGAAGTTTAAATAACTGTTGCTGTCTACTTTCTTGAAAAAAAATTTTGAACAAAGATTTCCTGACTGGTCCCAACTTAATGTGAGATCTAGAAAATCTATTGTCTGCTTGTTGATATCAGCAGTGAAAGACAAACCAAAATCATTTTGGTTGAGTGAAGCAGCAAATAATGTTGCTGAGGAAAGGTCACCTCTCCATAGAAAGATCAAGTCATCAATGTAGCGGCCATAGAACACCAGACTCGCCCCAGCAGGGGAATTATAGATGTAAATATCCTCAAAAATGCCCATAAAAATGTTAGCAAAGCTAGGGGCGAATCTGGTGCCCATGGCCGTACCTTTGATTTGCAAATAAAATAAATCCTGAAACAAAAAATAATTGTGTTGTAAAATAAATCTAATACATTCTATAATATACTATTTTTGGAAGTGAGGCATATAGTGATCTTCATTTAATTTCAACAAGATTGTCTGTAAACCTAATTCATGAGATATGTTAGAGTAGAGAGAACTAACGTCACAGGTGATCCATACTAGGTCACCATTATTCTTAAAGTCCTTAATTTTATTGAGTAAATACGTACTGTCTTTAATATAGGATCTGAGGCCAACAACATGTTTCTGTAAAAAAAGGTCAATATAGTAAGATAGATTATATGTTAAGTTATCTATCCCGGCGATAATTGGTCGGCCAGGGGGGTGTTTTTGATCCTTATGGATTTTTGGCAAATGATAATAAAGTGCCACACTAGGGTTGCTAACTTTAAGAAAATTTCTTTCATCTTTATTTAAAATGTTAAGATTGGAGCCTCTTTCAATCAATATATGATATTCTTTTAGAAAGATAGATGTGGTGTCTGTTTTTAGGACTCTATAGTAGTTATTGTCATTCAGGATCCGTTTGGCCTCTGATAAGTAATCACAAAGATCTTGTATCACTATTCCTCCTCCCTTGTCAGCATCCCGTATGATGATATTGGGGTTGTCTGCAAGGGAGGAGACTGCCTTCCTTTCGCCTTGTAATTTGTAAAAATTCTTTTTCGACAATTTTGAAGACATTTTTTCAAGGTCGTCAATTACTAAATTATGATAAATTTCAACATATTGGCTACATCCCAATGGAGGAGAGAATGATGATTTCATTTTTATGTCAGTGTGAATGACACTTTCAAAAAGTTGATCAGTAAGAGAATTAATAGAACCTTGGGTAGAGATAACCCTTTCTCCTATATTCATATTGTCAGTGAGAATGCAGATAGTATCATTCTCCAAAAGATTATGTTTTTTGAGATTTTTTTGGGCAAAATATTTTTGCAATGACAGTTTCCTGGTAAATCTATTTAAGTCTACAAAGAGGTTGAAGATATTATGGGGATTGGGTTGAGAGTTCTGATTACGATCGTTTTTTGAAAAGCATGTATGAAAGAACAGACAAATTCCAAGAGGAACTTGTCCAATCAAAAAACAAAAAATTGGAAAGGGACAATGAGGACTACATTAATGACAGAATATATAGCTATAATCGTACACAACCTTCTAACTCAGAAATTCAGAACTCTGAGAGTCAAAGAAATACAGATCAAAGATCATATGACATAGATCAACCTACTGTGACCAATGCCCCACACAGACCAAATAGACCTGAACCAGGTGGAAATTGGACTACGGTTCATCATAGAAATAATAATAGGAACTATAAGGATAATTACAAGCCAAATAGCTATTATCATACCAAACCAACAAACCAATATAGAAAATCTAACACATATATACACAGAGATAGGGAGCAGCACAATTTACAATATTATAACAGATATAATGACAACCAATATGACACTTGGCACAGACAACAATCTCCCCACCAATCATATTATCCACCTAGAAATCATTATGACAACCATAGGACCTATAACGATAATTCCTACTATGGAAATAAAAGACAACCTAGAGAGAATAGTAGATTTGATAATTATCAGAATTACGATTCACCTATCCAAACTAATCAGTATACTTACAAAGATAATTATCCCAAGACAAATTATAATCAAAATCAGAACCAATACTTCCATTCGAATCGTTTCCAACCTTTGTCCTCTGTAACAGAAGACAATGTTTTCACAGAGCGTACACCCAGAAACAACACTACCTCCGCTTCCTCGCCTTTTTTAGACCATGCCCCCCACCATCGAAGAGCAATAATAGAAGAATCAAATCCCAGAAAAAGGCCTCTTCATTTAGACCAAGAGGCACAAGAGGTAGAGGCATTGCCACCAAGAAAGAAAAACACAACAAATTAGATAAGGGCATTTTCAATTTATCATCACACATCTTATCCATACAGGAGAAAAGAATCCTTCACAAGGGTCTATCATTTTGTCCACCCAATCCCCATAATATCTTCAACCTCTTTGTAGACTTAAATAGATTTACCAGGAAACTGTCATTGCAAAAATATTTTGCCCAAAAAAATCTCAAAAAACATAATCTTTTGGAGAATGATACTATCTGCATTCTCACTGACAATATGAATATAGGAGAAAGGGTTATCTCTACCCAAGGTTCTATTAATTCTCTTACTGATCAACTTTTTGAAAGTGTCATTCACACTGACGTAAAAATGAAATCATCATTCTCTCCTCCATTGGGATGTAGCCAATATGTTGAAATTTATCATAATTTAGTAATTGACAACCTTGAAAAAATTTCTTCAAAATTGTCGAAAAAGAATTTTTACAAATTACAAGGCGAAAGGAAGGCAGTCTCCTCCCTTGCAGACAACCCCAATATCATCATACGGGATGCTGACAAGGGAGGAGGAATAGTGATACAAGATCTTTGTGATTACTTATCAGAGGCCAAACGGATCCTGAATGACAATAACTAATATAGAGTCCTAAAAACAGACACCACATCTATCTTTCTAAAAGAATATCATATATTGATTGAAAGAGGCTCCAATCTTAACATTTTAAATAAAGATGAAAGAAATTTTCTTAAAGTTAGCAACCCTAGTGTGGCACTTTATTATCATTTGCCAAAAATCCATAAGGATCAAAAACACCCCCCTGGCCGACCAATTATCGCCGGGATAGATAACTTAACATATAATCTATCTTACTATATTGACCTTTTTTTACAGAAACATGTTGTTGGCCTCAGATCCTATATTAAAGACAGTACGTATTTACTCAATAAAATTAAGGACTTTAAGAATAATGGTGACCTAGTATGGATCACCTGTGACGTTAGTTCTCTCTACTCTAACATATCTCATGAATTAGGTTTACAGACAATCTTGTTGAAATTAAATGAAGATCACTATATGCCTCACTTCCAAAAAGAGTATATTATAGAATGTATTAGATTTATTTTACAACACAATTATTTTTTGTTTCAGGATTTATTTTATTTGCAAATCAAAGGTACGGCCATGGGCACCAGATTCGCCCCTAGCTTTGCTAACATTTTTATGGGCATTTTTGAGGATATTTACATCTATAATTCCCCTGCTGGGGCGAGTCTGGTGTTCTATGGCCGCTACATTGATGACTTGATCTTTCTATGGAGAGGTGACCTTTCCTCAGCAACATTATTTGCTGCTTCACTCAACCAAAATGATTTTGGTTTGTCTTTCACTGCTGATATCAACAAGCAGACAATAGATTTTCTAGATCTCACATTAAGTTGGGACCAGTCAGGAAATCTTTGTTCAAAAACATTTTTCAAGAAAGTAGACAGCAACAGTTATTTAAACTTCAAAAGTAATCATCATATCAACTGGCTATCAAACATCCCTTTTAGTCAATTCGAGAGAATCAGACGTAATTGTTCATCGCTAGAATCCTTTGACTTGCAGAGTAAAATCATCTACCAAAGATTCCTTGACAAAGGATATCCTAACGACCTTTTGATAACTTGTAGAGACAAGGCCAGACTTCTAGATAGGGACACTTTACTCAACAAGAACAAGATCCCTAAAAAAAGAGAGAATGATAATTTTTCAGCAAAACCATTGTTTATTACTCAATACAATAATAATAACAAACAGATTAGACAGATTCTAAACAAACATTGGCCAATAATACTTAGAGATCCCATCTTGAAAAATTTAGTAGATAGTTATCCCAGAATCGTATATACTAGGGCTCCTACTCTGAGGAGCAAGCTAGCTCCCAGTAAAAAAGTCAAACATATTTTTTCTAACAAAAAATCCAATAACAATACAAATTTTCTTAGTCATATAGGAGTCTACAAATGTGGGAAAAGAGGCTGTAATACTTGAAAATATATACCATCTGGTATGAAAATTTTTTCCTCTAAAATCACTGGGGAAATTTTTCCCATTAAAAAATTCTTAAATTGTAATTCTATCTTCGTAATTTATGTCCTTGAATGTATTTGTGGGGCCCAATACGTGGGTCGTACCTCAAGAAAAGCCAGAACCAGGTGGGGAGAACATTTACGCAATTGCAAAAATTGTAAAAAGAAAAAGGTAAAACATAGTATACCAGAACATTGCCTTAATAAGCATCAGGGCAATCCTGAAATTTTCAAATTTTATCCTATAGACTATATACCTCCTTCAACAGATTACAATAGAATTATTAAATTAAGACAACGTGAAACCTTCTGGATTCACAAGTTGAATACTCTGTGGCCTTCAGGTTTGAATTCAAACTTGGATTTGGCAGCATTCAACTAATGAACACAATATTATCAAATGTTCTACTCTATTGTC
The DNA here is from genome assembly GCF_027579735.1 of Bombina bombina. NCBI lineage: Eukaryota > Metazoa > Chordata > Amphibia > Anura > Bombinatoridae > Bombina > Bombina bombina. Next base: position 219,664,161 of record NC_069500.1, read on the forward strand.
TGTATATCCAACACAGACAAAAAATAGTCTACTTGTGGTGTTAAGTTCAAAATAGAACACACACAATACATGCTAATTCTACTCCAAAGTACACAGTATCAGTTATATTGTACCATATATTGCAGGTACAAGAATCATGTTATACCATTTCAAATGTGTATATATATATATATATATATAAAATAAATTGTGTCTCAATTAGTGAGCGTTAACATACGCTATTTATGTCCATTTCTTTGTCACTCATGATACAGTTGCAGATACTTGCTTATGACACGGAAGACTTTGATTAGGGTATATATTATATATTCTAAACAGTAGAATTATCAATTTGATGTTTCACTGCTATAGTTCTTGTAGCCTCATGTGTCCCTACAATTTTTTGACCATCTCCTCCACTACGGCAGGATCATAACAAGCTGCTTAGTATTTTGTACACTCTAGCTAAAGAGCAAAAGGTTTCTTCTGCGGTACCTAAATTACACAATATTTATAACATTGTTTCCATGTACACACTATTTTAATTCTTGTTATTGCATGTAACTAAAGTATTTTGTTAGGATGTCAGCGAAATATTGTATTTTAAATGTAACAAAATGTCCGGTTATTTATTGGTGGATGTACCAACCAATCATGACCTTCCTATGTATTTTTAAATGTGGTTTTCCCACTATACTTATATACTTACCTCATGAAACGGCCAGTGAGCTTTATTGGCCGAGAAACGCGTTGTATTTAGCTCTTAAATAAATTTCTTTTAAATTATTTTTACCTAACATTTTGTCCGCTGACTTCCTTTTTATTGGTAATTTCAAAAACATTTTTTTAGTCACCCGTTTTTATTCTGTGACCTACTAATCTGAACAACAATTTGTATGCACCTTGTGTATTCTGAGCCTTCAACAAGCCTCAGGTGCATTTTTTGGTGTGTTCACGTCATACCTAGAGGATTTCCTTCCCTCAGCAAACAGTTGAGCCACAGCTGAGAATTCAGTACACACGCTGGTGTGCAGAGGACAAGCCTAAGCCGATAACAGCTACAAACAATCAGCATGCTGACTGCTGTATGAAGGTCAGCCTGCCTAAATGCACTACTTGCGAGTGCCAACTCCATTGTGAGTATACATCTAGCTGAAACTATGTTCTTTTGCCGTGTCCATTTGGATTTAGACGATATTGCACCATTGGTCTTCTGTGTTCTTTTTCTATCATTACAGATCTCCGACACGACTTCCACACATTCAGCGTACTGACTGCTGTACAAAGGTCAGTCCGCCTGTATGCACTACTTGCGAGTGCTAAGCTCTTTGTGAGTATCCACTTGGCAGATACTTTTTATGTTTGTATCACTTTTGATCTTGACGATATTACACCATTAGGCGCTCTCTCTTTGTGTTTTCAATTTTTCAGTTCACCCGATTGACTACCGGTTTGGAGTGGAGCAGCCTTCCAGAATTATTGATTCCAACAATATTGATTTTACCTATCTATCATTGACTCTGCACTTTATGTGAAATCGTTTGTATTTTTATTTTATTTTTTAATTTATTGTCAATATATGTAATATTTTATCACTTGATTCATACGTATGCACATTGTTTGGGATTAAATTTTTTTGAGTACACACCACCATTTATGTGAAGCCACATATTCACTTAACTAGACACATTTAGTTTCTCAGGTATACACACTAAAAAACATTGTATTCCTTATGTGCTTTTATTCATATAAGTGCCAATACTAACTCAATATTACAATTCATGATCACTATTAGATCCATATTTTGAACATATATTTTTTTCGAAACGTTAGCACAGATAACACGCACATTTCTTGTGCATTAGTATAGCGCACCCTATCGTATGATTTTATATCGTACTTTTTAAACAAAATTGGCCCGTCACTCGCTAGAACCCTTAAGGAACGTAAACTTAATTCATATGTCCATAAAATATTAGACGAGTCAGGGAATCAAGCGGTAAGTAACCTGTCGATTGTTGAGAAATTCCAGAAGTACTATAGCAACCTTTACAATCTGCCCCCACCACAATTAGCGAATGCCCCTCTAGCGACTGAACAATATATCGCGGCTGCTAAACTCCCAAACATACCTAAAGAAATTGCCGAGGCACTAGATAACCCTATTTCATCTCAGGAGGTGTTGGCAGCAAAATAAAATCCTTGCCCTCCCACAAAAGCCCAGGTCCAGACAGCTTTTCCAACATGTACTACAAGCAATTTAGAAATTTATTAACCCCTTACTTGACATCCTTATTCCATTCCATTGACGAAGGCACACAATGGTCCAAGAGCTTCCTTGAGGCACATATTTCAGCGATACCCAAACCCGGTAAAGACCCCACAATAGTGAGTAATTATAGGCCAATATCCCTATTGAATTCAGACCTGAAAATATATGCCAAAATCCTTGCCACTCGAATTAACAAATACTCCCACAGATTATCCACGCCGACCAATCAGGCTTTATACCAAAAAGGGAGGCCCGAGACAACTGATTGAACAGTCCAGCCGGTCTGACATCCCCTCTATTTTAATCTCAACAGACGCTGAAAAAGCGTTCGACCGGCTGGACTGGAACTTTCTGAACCATAGCCTGACGGCTTTTGGTTTTGGCCCTATCATGACCCAAAGAATCTTCAGTTTATATACTCTCCCCACAGCAAAGGTTCGGGCAAATGGAACCTTATCAGATAGCTTCAACATACAAAATGGTACGAGGCAGGGGTGCCCCCTGTCTCCTCTCCTATTTGCCATCTCTATAGAAGTACTAGCGTCCCACGTTTGGAACAATCCTAAGATAACTGGTTTACAATTATGCACCAACACGTACAAACTCACTCTCTATGCCGATGACGTCCTCACCCTGCTCACTCAGCCATCTGAATCCCTGCCCCATTTACTTGAGGAGTTTGAAATGTTCAGTAAACACTCTAATTTTTCAATAAACACTCAGAAATCGGAAATCCTCAATCTTAATATGTGGAGAGGAGATTTTGAAGCCCTTCAGACCCATTGCCAATACAGGCTCTTACATGACAAAATCAAATATCTAGGAACATATATAACCCCATCTGTAGATAAAATATTCAAACACAACTACTTGCCCCTCTTAAAAAAGATTAGGAAGGACTTTGATACTTGGCAAAACAAACCTATATCCTGGTGGGGCAGGATTCAATCGGTTAAGATGACTACCCTTCTCCAGATCCTATATATCCTCCAAGCCGCCCTGATACATTTACCTGAATCATATTTGACTCAGCTCCAATCGTTAATAAACACATTTATTTGGGGGAGCATCAAACCCTGCATCAGCAAAAGAGTTCTTATTAAGCCACTGGGGGGGGGGCATGGGGGTCCCCTTTATTTCTCAATATTACAAAGCAGTTACGCTACAGAGGGTTTGGGAGTGGCACGACCATTCCTCAACAAAGACCTGGGCTTCTATCGACTCATACTTATTAGACACTGCTTTCATAGGCCCACTTTGCTGGATCAAACACAATTGCAGACCTGCACACGCCAGGACTTCACTGATGCACTTGCATATCTTTTGGACGTGGGACTCAATTAGGACCAAACATAAGGGAATATCTACTTTTGTCTCACCAATGACCCCAGTGCCAATAAATGCGGAGCTCAGTGGTGGGATAATCCCCTCTGAACCAGGTCACATAGATATAAGCCAGACAATTCCATTCACATGCCTGACTGACAAGGGAACCCTGAAACTTAGATCACAACTAAAAGACACTAAAGGGGGGGGTTTCTCCCACTGGTTAAAACATGCACAATTGTCTCACTTGCTGAGTTCCTCACCCCATAAGCGGGATCTTCTGAGAGAACTGTCACGTTTTGAGCGCTTTTGCTATGAGGGGACGGTACCCAGGGGATCACTATTGATTGCCAAAAAGTTACTGGATGCTACCCTCAAATTGCCCCCTTCATCCTATGATTCCCTTTAGCAGGAGGACCTAGGTCTCCCTGTATCTAAAGAGCAATGGGACAACATATTTTACCAATCCTCCAAATCATCATCCTCCCCCAGGATTTTGGAAATGAACCACAAAATCTTGTACCGTTGGTACCTCACCCCAGATAGGCTTAAACGAATTTACCCCAACACTAACGCAACCTGTTGGAGGGGTTGTGGGTCTACTGGCACGATGGCTCACATATGGTGGCACTGCCCTAAGTTGCTACCCTTTTGGAGAGACATAACAAAATACTTGAAACATGTCCTAGGTGACCAATTCTGCCTGTCACCTCTCACAGCCCTATTCAGCTATAGACCGGATAAAGGGTGTAAAATTAGATGGAAACTCCTCCAATATTGTTTAAACAGTGCCAGACTGCTTATAGCCCACAAGTGGAAATCCTTAGATGCGCCGACCGTGCAGGATTGGCTACACAACACATCTCAACTCCTCTCAATAGAGGAATACTCCTATTACAAAAATGGCTGCCTGCCGCTATTTCATAATATCCAGTTCTATTGGGACTCTCTCCTCCACTCACAAATTACCCTAGATAATTAAGCAAAAATTGACGAATGTTCTTAGCCCAGACGGACCTCCCCCCCTCACCTCTCTCACCCCTTCCCCTCTCTTCCCCCCCCCCCTCCACCACCCCTCCCTTTTCTTCTCTAACTTCTTGCAATAGCTGGAATGGTCGTTAGATAGTTTTACTTTAGTTTATTCTTTTTGATTATGTTGGTATAACTTTCTCTTAATTTGTAGTTTCAAAGGTATGATGTGAATACCTACTTAGATTGAATGTATGCCTTATGATAGCCGAATAAGCATAGGGCCTAACCGCCTGTTAAGCAACAGACTATCCATTCCTCATTTTTCACAAATCCATTTATTGATATGTGGTATGACATTCTGTATTGTGTCTATTTTACTTGAATAAAGCTTTTTATGGGAAAAAAAATACAAATATATGTATTTACAATAAAAAGATAATTTCCCTGTAAGTGAAAAACATTGGAATGTGAAATATTTACAGTTAATATACATTACAAAATATGAACACGTAAATACATATGTACACACAAATATATATATATACACATATTAAGAAAGATATGTATATATACACAATATAGCCCATTCCAATCTAACACTTTGTCATATACCATATACCTTAGAGCCCTTATAAATTAAAAAAATATATTTATTTAAATACTTTATATCAGATAGTGTGTATATGACTGCAACTGTAACTATAAATGTATTTATTTTGTGTTTGGTGCAACTTTTCAATAACACACTAGGTTGTCAGTTGCACTAACCCAGCAAGTATAAATTGTGATTATTGTGTGCAACTGTGCATTGGGCACACAACAATAAAATTGCTATATGAAAGTAAATTAGTTCAGTGCACTAATCACCACTTTCTATTATAAGTGTGTGATGCGTTCATTGTAGTGCTCACACCACACAAGTCTGTGGTTACATGTTTTAACCAATTACTTGTAACATCAAGGTTGAGTGCAACATAAAAAAATCACAGTACAGAATCCCTTTAATATGTTTTGTTCCTTTATCTACTCAAGCTAATAAAGAATCTGAAGAAAATTTTGTTAATATTCACATTAATTATATATGAACATAAACCAATGCAAGAAACCAAAAAGTCAACTTCATAATTAAAGATGATTAATTTTAGCTGACATTAATTACCTTGTTGCTGAACTTCCCAAATAATTACTTAATGGAATATAAAATATCACACATTTTCTGCAGATACATGTTTTTTTATGCAAACTGCTTATTCTTGTATAAAAATATTAATGTGGTCTAGATATAAAATAGACCACTCTATATTAAGGAAAGATTGAAGAAATATATATTTCCAATTATTTATTTTCAAGGCGATTAGATTAACTTCATTGGCCTCTTCAGTCAAGCAGGTTTCTTTCCACATGGGAAACGTTTATGAATGTGCTACTTATACAATTTGCTATGGGAGATACAGACTGTGATTAATTAAAGCACTAGATGCACAGACAAGCTGATTAATTAAACTCATCTAGAAACTTAGGCTGTAGCTTGGACACATTGCATTGCATGAAATAAAAGATATTAATCACTGACCAGAAGACTATATCAAGACACAAGCAAATTACTTTAGACTGTCTCCTATGAGGGTCTTTGTTAGATAACCAAATTCAATCAGCAAGATTACAAGTTTTGCGGTATGGTGTGGTACGGCTATACTGCTGAAATATTGGCTAATGCGCGTGGAATGGCAGATCTCTCGTATTACAAGTTGCGGCGGTATAGCTATACTGCAAGCATTTTAGCCTGTAACGCAACTCTCCATTCCGAAACTAAAAAAAATTAAGTTTGAGTGCAGGATTTCCATAGCGCTGATTGCAGGTTGTGAAGTCCGCTAAAATGCTTGCATTATAGCCTATACCGTCGTGATCCATACCGCGATCTCAGTAGTTATGGATTTTGCAAAACAAAAATGTTTCACAAAACTCATAACTAAAATGTTACAAAGTACACTAACATCCATAAACTACCTATTAACCCCTAAACCGCCACCCTCCCGCATCGAAAATACTTTATTAAACTTATTAACCCCTAAACCACCGGCCCCCCACATCGCTACTACAATAAACCTATTAACCCCTTAACTTCCGGCCCCCCACATAGCAACTACTATAATAAATATATTAACCCCTAATATGCCGGCTCCCACATCGCAACTACTATAATAAACCTATTAACCCCTAAACGGCAGGCCCCCCACATCACAACAACTAAACCTATTAACCCTTAAACCACCACCCCCCACAAATCAACCAATAGGATTTCAGTAGCTCTCATTCTATTGGCTGATTTGAAAATGCCAATAGGAATGCAAGGTACCCCATTTTTAAACAGGTACCTTGCATTCAAGCTTCAGTGCACGGCAGTGATCGTATGAAGAGGCTCCTCCACGCTGGATGTATGTGCCACTGGCGACGATGCTCTGTACCTTAACAGCTCCGTGCCACCGGGATGAATTAGAAGATGCCCCCCCCCGATGGATGAAGATGTTGCTGCCTGGATGAAGACTTCTTGCAACCTGGTTGAAAATATATGTCCGGACTTCAGGAACTATGAGTAGATTTTCTGGGGTTATTGTTAGGTTTTTTTTTGTTTTTTTGGGGGGTGTTTTTTTAAGATTAGGGATGAGCAGTAAAAGAGCTGATTGAAAAAGAGCTGAATGCCTTTTAAGGGCAATGCCCATACAAATGCCCCTTTAGGGGCAATGGGTAGCTTAAGTTCTTTTAGACAGTTTTTTTTTATTTTGGGGGGTTGGTTGGGTGGGGGGGTTACTGTTAGGGGGATTTTGTAATTTTTAGGTAAAAGATCTGGGGGGTTTTGTGTTTTTTATTTGCATTTTCACATGTACAAAAAATATAGAACATTTAAAACAGCAGAATCATTTCCGACATATAATAAGTAACAAATTACAACCAGTATCCCGTTTCGAAGGCCTTCTTATTGCAGGTTGATTTACAAAAGTTAATAATGTCCAGAGTAATTGATTCCCTGCATATAAATGATGAGGCAATCCTTCCATCAAGGCTCAAGGATACTTTGTTAAAGTGAAAAGTCTGCGTGGAGACATAAGCAACAGAGGGCGCCTCCAGGTATAACACTGCGATGTGCTAAACAGATTAATAGAAGACAATCACTAACACTGCGATGTGCTAAACAGATAAATAGAAGACAATCACTAACACTGCAATGTGCTAAACAGATAAATAGAAGACAATCACTAACACTGCAATGTGCTAAACAGATAAATAGAAGACAATCACTAACACTGCGATGTGCTAAACAGATAAATAGAAGACAATCACTAACACTGCGATGAGCTAAACAGATAAATAGAAGACAATCACTAACACTGCAATGTGCTAAACAGATAAATAGAAGACAATCACTAACACTGCAATGTGCTAAACAGATTAATAGAAGACAATCACTAACACTGCGATGAGCTAAACAGATAAATAGAAGACAATCACTAACACTGCAATGTGCTAAACAGATAAATAGAAGACAATCACTAACACTGCGATGAGCTAAACAGATAAATAGAAGACAATCACTAACACTGCAATGTGCTAAACAGATAAATAGAAGACAATCACTAACACTGCGATGTGCTAAACAGATAAATAGAAGACAATCACTAACACTGCGATGAGCTAAACAGATAAATAGAAGACAATCACTAACACTGCAATGTGCTAAACAGATAAATAGAAGACAATCACTAACACTGCAATGTGCTAAACAGATTAATAGAAGACAATCACTAACACTGCGATGAGCTAAACAGATAAATAGAAGACAATCACTAACACTGCAATGTGCTAAACAGATAAATAGAAGACAATCACTAACACTGCGATGTGCTAAACAGATAAATAGAAGACAATCACTAACACTGCGATGAGCTAAACAGATAAATAGAAGACAATCACTAACACTGCAATGTGCTAAACAGATAAATAGAAGACAATCACTAACACTGCAATGTGCTAAACAGATAAATAGAAGACAATCACTAACACTGCGATGAGCTAAACAGATAAATAGAAGACAATCACTAACACTGCAATGTGCTAAACAGATAAATAGAAGACAATCACTAACACTGCAATGTGCTAAACAGATAAATAGAAGACAATCACTAACACTGCGATGAGCTAAACAGATAAATAGAAGACAATCACTAACACTGCGATGTGCTAAACAGATAAATAGAAGACAATCACTAACACTGCGATGAGCTAAGCAGATAAATAGAAGACAATCACTAACACTGCAATGTGCTAAACAGATAAATAGAAGACAATCACTAACACTGCAATGTGCTAAACAGATAACTAGAAGACAATCACTAACACTGCAATGTGCTAAACAGATAAATAGAACACAATCACTAACACTGAGATGTGCTAAACAGATAAATAGAAGACAATCACTAACACTGCAATGTGCTAAACAGATAAATAGAACACAATCACTAACACTGAGATGTGCTAAACAGATAAATAGAAGACAATCACTAACACTGCAATGTGCTAAACAGATAAATAGAAGACAATCACTAACACTGCGATGTGCTAAACAGATAAATAGAAGACAATCACTAACACTGCGATGTGCTAAACAGATAAATAGAAGACAATCACTAACACTGCAATGTGCTAAACAGATAAATAGAAGACAATCACTAACACTGCGATGTGCTAAACAGATAAATAGAAGACAATCACTAACACTGCAATGTGCTAAACAGATAAATAGAAGACAATCACTAACACTGCAATGTGCTAAACAGATAAATAGAAGACAATCACTAACACTGCGATGTGCTAAACAGATAAATAGAAGACAATCACTAACACTGCGATGAGCTAAACAGATAAATAGAAGACAATCACTAACACTGCAATGTGCTAAACAGATAAATAGAAGACAATCACTAACACTGCGATGTGCTAAACAGATAAATAGAAGACAATCACTAACACTGCGATGAGCTAAACAGATAAATAGAAGACAATCACTAACACTGCGATGTGCTAAACAGATAAATAGAAGACAATCACTAACACTGCGATGAGCTAAACAGATAAATAGAAGACAATCACTGTACTCACAATTGTGCCAGCACCAATGTGCTGGGTAACACAGACTGGGATCTCCCAGTGACCCAGCTCACTGCTCCAACTGTTACAGGGAGTGCAGAATTATTAGGCAAGTTGTATTTTTAAGGATTAATTTTATTATTGAACAACAACCATGTTCTCAATGAACCCAAAAAACTCATTAATATCAAAGCTGAATAGTTTTGGAAGTCGTTTTTAGTTTGTTTTTAGTTATAGCTATTTTAGGGGGGATATCTGTGTGTGCAGGTGACTATTACTGTGCATAATTATTAGGCAACTTAACAAAAAACAAATATATACCCATTTCAATTATTTATTTTTACCAGTGAAACCAATATAACATCTCAACATTCACAAATATACATTTCTGACATTCAAAAACAAAACAAAAACAAATCAGTGACCAATATAGCCACCTTTCTTTGCAAGGACACTCAAAAGCCTGCCATCCATGGATTCTGTCAGTGTTTTGATCTGTTCACCATCAACATTGCGTGCAGCAGCAACCACAGCCTCCCAGACACTGTTCAGAGAGGTGTACTGTTTTCCCTCCTTGTAAATCTCACATGTGATGATGGACCACAGGTTCTCAATGGGGTTCAGATCAGGTGAACAAGGAGGCCATGTCATTAGATTTTCTTCTTTTATACCCTTTCTTGCCAGCCACGCTGTGGAGTACTTGGACGCGTGTGATGGAGCATTGTCCTGCATGAAAATCATGTTTTTCTTGAAGGATGCAGACTTCTTCCTGTACCACTGCTTGAAGAAGGTGTCTTCCAGAAACTGGCAGTAGGACTGGGAGTTGAGCTTGACTCCATCCTCAACCAGAAAAGGCCCCACAAGCTCATCTTTGATGATACCAGCCCAAACCAGTACTCCACCTCCACCTTGCTGGCGTCTTAGTCGGACTGGAGCTCTCTGCCCTTTACCAATCCAGCCACGGGCCCATCCATCTGGCCCATCAAGACTCACTCTCATTTCATCAGTCCATAAAACCTTAGAAAAATCAGTCTTGAGATATTTCTTGGCCCAGTCTTGATGTTTCAGCTTGTGTGTCTTGTTCAGTGGTGGTCGTCTTTCGGCCTTTCTTACCTTGGCCATGTCTCTGAGTATTGCACACCTTGTGCTTTTGGGCACTCCAGTGATGTTGCAGCTCTGAAATATGGCCAAACTGGTGGCAAGTGGCATCTTGGCAGCTGCACGCTTGACTTTTCTCAGTTCATGGGCAGTTATTTTGCGCCTTGGTTTTTCCACACGCTTCTTGCGACCCTGTTGACTATTTTGAATGAAACGCTTGATTGTTCGATGATCACGCTTCAGAAGCTTTGCAATTTTAAGAGTGCTGCATCCCTCTGCAAGATATCTCACTATTTTTGACTTTTCTGAGCCTGTCAAGTCCTTCTTTTGACCCATTTTGCCAAAGGAAAGGAAGTTGCCTAATAATTATGCACACCTGACATAGGGTGTTGATGTCATTAGACCACACCCCTTCTCATTACAGAGATGCACATCACCTAATATGCTTAATTGGTAGTAGGCTTTCGAGCCTATACAGCTTGGAGTAAGACAACATGCATAAAGAGGATGATGTGTACAAAATACTCATTTGCCTAATAATTCTGCACTCCCTGTATGTGATCAAGCAGACTCCTCTCAATCAGATTTGTGTTTGTAGTATAAAAATGGTAATTAATTAAAACAAAATATAAAAGCAATACTTAAAAATAGGGGGATACAATTGCCCCTAGAGACATTTGCTACTAGTTTCTCAGCTTAACTAGCTGTTCCCTCAGGCATATGTCTCTAACTAACAAGCACTGTCTATTTATACATACTGACTACCTATCTGGATGTAGCCACTACTCACACCCACTTATCACATGTGTTGCCTATCAGGTTAATTACAAGTGTTAGCAACATAGAGGTAATTTGTTACAGAACAACATTCTGTTTGCAAACATTTGGATTTATACAATTTGAAAAACCTTGCTCATATGTTCTTATATATCTCATTTAAAGGAAATCCTAAATCCACAATATATAAAGCTTACTTGCTTATGTTGATAATAATAATAATATCCCTTATATATTTATAATTGTGTGACCTAAAGCCTTTATATAGAGAGGGGCCACATTCAATGTTCGTAACAATGCAGTTCTGTTAGCTCTTTTAAAGATGGCAATCTCACGATCATAATTGAAAGATATACCAATTCTGAATGAGTAAACTATTACTCCAAGTGATATGAACACAAACATGGGCTAAATGCAATTATTTACTTTATTCGAAGTGACAAATGTGGTGTATATGGTAGCAAGTGTCTCTAGGGGCAATTGTATCCCCCTATTTTTATGTATTGTTTTTTTATTTTGTTTTAATAAATTACCATTTTTATACTACAAGCACGAGTCTGATTGAGAGGAGTGAGTCTGCCTGACCACATAACCATTGGAGAAGTGAGCTGGGTCACTGAGAGATCCCAGTCTGTGTTACTAAGCACATTGGTGCTGGCACAATTGTGAGTACAGTGATTCTCTTCTATTCATCTGTTTAGTACACCACAGTGTTACACTAGGAGGCACCCCCTGTTGCTTGTGTCTCCACACAGACTGTTTGTTATCGAAATATCAAGGAGAGGAGCAGTCCTGTGAATTCAGTGAGCTGGGACACTGAGAGATCCCAGTCTGCGCCACTCAGCACACTGTTGCTGCCACAATTGGGAGTACAACAATTTTCCTTCCTTCTATTTGGCTTGGAATACCACAGTATTACACTAGGAAGCACCCTTTTTTGCTTATATTTTCACACAGATTGTGTGCCATCTGAAAATTAAGGAGAGGAACAGCCCTGAGAATTTACTACATCCCATTCTCCCAGATGAGAAGATTTATCTATGGGTTCACTTTGAGATCTTGATTTGATTAAGGACATTGTAACTTCCATCTTTATCAAGCTGGACTTTAATTAATATAATATCTTAAGTAATATTTCACTGTATGTCTATATCTCTATACCATTGACATCTATTGTGTTAGCACATTTTGCTTTTTATTTTTGGTAGCTCATTATAGGCGCCCCCTAGGGACCTTAGCTATATATTGGCCCAGGTTGTTTAGTACTTTGTTAAAGTGAATTAACTAAACATATATTGATGAGAAAATGCTCCTGAAGCTTAACCGTTTTTAATCCAAAACATAAAGGTAACTGGGAGAGGGTTAAAAGGAGGGGGGACAGTCAGTAGTGTAATTTCTTAATTTTATGTATACATATATTAAGTGAGTTGGTTTAGGGGGATATAGGGTCCTGGTGTCTTGTTTATTTTTGTGTGGTAAATAAACTTTGTGTAAGTGTCGATTTGTTATGGGAGGGAAGATTTTTATTAGATTTTGGAGCTGCTCAACAGATCCATTATCTCCTGGAAGTAATCTAGTTTATCTGTCTTTAGGTAGTGATAGCATTCTAGCTGTAGTAAGTCAGGCGTTTGTGAGTGCCATTCCTGGAGTTTAGGGATGACACTAGATGTCCAGTGTTTAGGAATAATTTTTTTTGGCGCTGTTAATCATTATCAGTAAAAGGGATATTTTGATTTGATTTTGTAATTTGGGTATTTCTAAGAACAGTAGTGACTGCATACTTGGTGTTATTGTAACATCTAAGGTTTTGGATATGTGTTTAAATACAGAATTCTAAAATGTTTCAATATAAAGACAGGCCCACCATATGTGGTGCATGGAGCCTCTTTGTCCGCATCCCCTCCAACATTTGTCACTATTGTTTAGGTTTGTCTTTTGTAGTCTGTAAGGAGTAAGGTACCATCTGCTAAGAAGTTTGAAGCAGCGGAGGCTTTTGCTGCTGTTTGGAAGGATTTAAGTCATGCTACTGGGTCGTGTTCTATGTTCATTTCTGTGCACAATGCCTAAGAATAAGAGGGTACTGTCTGTTTGTCGGGTAGAAGTAGAAGTTTGTATAAGATGGAAACTGTATGTCTTGGGGGAGTTTGTTGAGTGCATAAGTTTTCAAATTGGGTGAGGTATCGTTGCATTTTAGATTTATGCCTATGAGTTGAAATGTAATGTATGAGTTGCGTGCGGGATAGCCATGTAGAGAAGAGTGTTTTGTCCCATTGTTGTAGTTTTTCTAGAGACATAGTGTTACCTTGATCAATTGTTAATATGTGGGTCTGCTAGAGGGATGCAAGTTTCCTAATGATAGATCTGAGCTTTATCTAATGGGGTGAGGTGATGAATAGATGAAAGAAATATTAGGATTTGTGGCTATTATTTTATCCCATTCCTGAAAGGTTTCTAATATTATTGGGTAGTGGTAAATTAAGTCAGGTCGTTTTCTCGGTTCCTTCCAGGCTAATGTTGCAGTGTTATTCCTCCCAACAATACAGTTGTCCATTTGTACCCAAGCTTTTTGGACCGAGTTGTGACTCTCGACATTCTGTTGTAGTAGGATAGCTCTTCTGTAAAGAGCCAGGTTAGGGATGCACAGTCCACACCTCCCTCTGGGCAGGCATATAGGCCTAGATTTGGAGTTTGGCGGTAAAAGGGCTGTTAACGCTCCGCAGGCTTTTTTCTGGCCGCACCATAAATTTAACTCTGGTATCGAGAGTTCAAACAAATGCTGCGTTAGGCTCCAAAAAAGGAGCGTAGAGCATTTTTACCGCAAATGCAACTCTCGATACCAGAGTTGCTTACGGACACGGCCAGCCTCAAAAACGTGCTCGTGCACGATTCTCCCATAGGAAACAATGGGACTGTTTGAGCTGAAAAAAAACCTAACACCTGCAAAAAAGCAGCGTTCAGCTCCTAACGCAGCCCCATTGTTTCCTATGGGGAAACACTTCCTACGTCTGCACCTAACACCCTAACATGTACCCCGAGTCTAAACACCCCTAACCTTACACTTATTAACCCCTAATCTGCCGCCCCCGCTATCGCTGACCCCTGCATATTTTTTTTAACCCCTAATCTGCCGCTCCGTAAACCGCCGCTACTTACATTATCCCTATGTACCCCTAATCTGCTGCCCTAACATCGCCGACCCCTATATTATATTTATTAACCCCTAATCTGCCCCCCTCAACGTCGCCTCCACCTGCCTACACTTATTAACCCCTAATCTGCCGAGCGGACCTGAGCGCTACTATAATAAAGTTATTAACCCCTAATCCGCCTCACTAACCCTATCATAAATAGTATTAACCCCTAATCTGCCCTCCCTAACATCGCCGACACCTACCTTCAATTATTAACCCCTAATCTGCCGAGCGGAGCTCACCGCTATTCTAATAAATGTATTAACCCCTAAAGCTAAGTCTAACCCTAACACTAACACCCCCCTAACTTAAATATAATTTACATCTAACGAAATAAATTAACTCTTATTAAATAAATGATTCCTATTTAAAGCTAAATACTTACCTGTAAAATAAATCCTAATATAGCTACAATATAAATTATAATTACATTGTAGCTATTTTAGGATTAATATTTATTTTACAGGCAACTTTGTATTTATGTTAACCATGTACAATAGCTATTAAATAGTTAAGAACTATTTAATAGCTACCTAGTTAAAATAATTACAAAATTACCTGTAAAATAAATCCTAACCTAAGTTACAATTAAACCTAACACTATACTATCATTAAATTAATTAAATAAAATACCTATAATTACCTACAATTAAACCTAACACTACACTATCAATACATTAATTAAATACAATATCTACAAATAACTACAATGAAATAAACTAACTAAAGTACAAAAAATAAAAAAGAACTAAGTTACAAAAAATAAAAAAATATTTACAAACATAAGAAAAATATTACAACAATTTTAAACTAATTACACCTACTCTAAGCCCCCTAATAAAATAACAAAGACCCCCAAAATAAAAAATGCCCTACCCTATTCTAAATTAAAAAAGTTCAAAGCTCTTTTACCTTACCAGCCCTGAACAGGGCCCTTTGCGGGGCATGCCCCAAAGAATTCAGCTCTTTTGCCTGTAAAAAAAACACATACAATACCCCCCCCAACATTACAACCCACCACCCACATACCCCTAATCTAACCCAAACCCCCCTTAAATAAACCTAACACTAAGCCCCTGAAGATCTTCCTACCTTGTCTTCACCATCCAGGTATCACCGATCCGTCCTGGCTCCAACATCTTCATCCAACCCAAGCGGGGGTTGGCGATCCATCATCCGGTGCTGAAGAGGTCCAGAAGAGGCTCCAAAGTCTTCCTCCTATCCGGCAAGAAGAGGACATCCGGACCGGCAAACATCTTCTCCAAGCGGCATCTTCGATCTTCTTCCATCCGGTGCGGAGCGGGTCCATCTTGAAGCAGGCGACGCGGATCCATCCTCTTCTTCCGTTGTCTCCCGACTAATGACGGTTCCTTTAAGGGACGTCATCCAAGATGGCGTCCCTCGAATTCCGATTGGCTGATAGGATTCTATCAGCCAATCGGAATTAAGGTAGGAATTTTCTGATTGGCTGATGGAATCAGCCAATCAGAATCAAGTTCAATCCGATTGGCTGATCCAATCAGCCAATCAGATTGAGCTCGCATTCTATTGGCTGATCGGAACAGCCAATAAAATGCGAGCTCAATCTGATTGGCTGATTGGATCAGCCAATCGGATTGAACTTGATTCTGATTGGCTGATTCCATCAGCCAATCAGAAAATTCCTACCTTAATTCCGATTGGCTGATAGAATCCTATCAGCCAATCGGAATTCGAGGGACGCCATCTTGGATGACGTCCCTTAAAGGAACCGTCATTAGTCGGGAGACAACGGAAGAAGAGGATGGATCCGCGTCGCCTGCTTCAAGATGGACCCGCTCCGCACCGGATGGAAGAAGATCGAAGATGCCGCTTGGAGAAGATGTTTGCCGGTCCGGATGTCCTCTTCTTGCCGGATAGGAGGAAGACTTTGGAGCCTCTTCTGGACCTCTTCAGCACCGGATGATGGATCGCCAACCCCCGCTTGGGTTGGATGAAGATGTTGGAGCCAGGACGGATCGGTGATACCTGGATGGTGAAGACAAGGTAGAAAGATCTTCAGGGGCTTAGTGTTAGGTTTATTTAAGGGGGGTTTGGGTTAGATTAGGGGTATGTGGGTGTGGGTTGTAATGTTGGGGGGGGGTATTGTATTTATTCTTTTACAGGCAAAAGAGCTGAAATTCTTGGGGCATGCCCCGCAAAGGGCCCTGTTCAGGGCTGGTAAGGTAAAAGAGCTTGTAACTTTTTTAATTTAGAATAGGGTAGGGAATTTTTTATTTTGGGGGGCTTTGTTATTTTATTAGGGGGCTTAGAGTAGGTGTAATTAGTTTAAAATTGTTGTAATATTTTTCTTATGTTTGTAAATATTTTTTTATTTTTTGTAACTTAGTTCTTTTTTATTTTTTGTACTTTAGCTAGTTTATTTAATTGTATTTATTTGTAGGAATTGTGTTTAATTAATTTATTGATAGTGTAGTGTTAGGTTAATTGTAGGTAATTGTAGGTAGTTTATTTAATTAATTTATTGATAGGGTAGTGTTAGGTTTAATTATAGCTTAGGTTAGGATTTATTTTACAGGTAAATTTGTTATTATTTTAACTAGGTAACTATTAAATAGTTCTTAACTATTTAATTGCTATTGTACCTGGTTAAAATAATTACAAAGTTGTCTGTAAAATAAATATTAATCCTAAAATAGCTACAATGTAATTATAATTTATATTGTAGCTATATTAGGATTTATTTTACAGGTAAGTATTTAGCTTTAAATAGGAATCATTTATTTAATAAGAGTTAATTTATTTCGTTAGATGTAAATTATATTTAAGTTAGGGGGGTGTTAGTGTTAGGGTTAGACTTAGCTTTAGGGGTTAATACATTTATTAGAATAGCGGTGAGCTCCGCTCGGCAGATTAGGGGTTAATAATTGAAGGTAGGTGTCGGCGATGTTAGGGAGGGCAGATTAGGGGGTTAATACTATTTATTATAGGGTTAGTGAGGCGGGTTAGGGGTTAATAACTTTATTATAGTAGCGCTCAGGTCCGCTCGGCAGATTAGGGGTTAATAAGTGTAGGCAGGTGTCGGCAACGTTGAGGGGGGCAGATTAGGGGTTAATAAATATAATATAGGGGTCGGCGGTGTTAGGGGTAGCAGATTAGGGGTACATAGGGATAACGTAGGTGGCGGCGCTTTGCGGTCGGAAGATTAGGGGTTAATTATTTTAAGTAGCTGGCGGCGACGTTGTGGGGGGCAGGTTAGGGGTTAATAAATGTAATACAGGGGTCGGCGGGGTTAGGGGCAGCAGATTAGGGGTACATAAGTATAACGTAGGTGGCGGTCGGCAGATTAGGGGTTAAAAATTTTAATCGAGTGGCGGCGATGTGGGGGGAGCTCGGTTTAGGGGTACATAGGTAGTTTATGGGTGTTAGTGTACTTTAGGGTACAGTAGTTAAGAGCTTTATGAACCGGCGTTAGCCAGAAAGCTCTTAACTCCTGCTATTTTCAGGCGGCTGGAGTTTTGTCGTTAGAGCTCTAACGCTCACTTCAGAAACGACTCTAAATACCGGCGTTAGAAAGATCCCATTGAAAAGATAGGATACGCAAATGGCGTAGGGGGATCTGCGGTATGGAAAAGTCGCGGCTGAAAAGTGAGCGTTAGACCCTTTAATCACTGACTCCAAATACCAGCGGGCGGCCAAAACCAGCGTTAGGAGCCTCTAACGCTGGTTTTGACGGCTACCGCCGAACTCCAAATCTAGGCCATAGTTTCTCTCCAGATCCTGCTTGCAATTTTATATGAATTTTGTAGGTAAAGGAATTGGCAGAGTCTGGAAGAGATATAATAGTTGCAGTAATACATTAATTTTAATTATTCCTATTCTACCCAGCCAGGAAAGGGGTTTACTGTTCCATGAGTTGAGATCTTTGATTAGTTCACTTTTTAGCTTTAGGTAGTTTAGGGTGAATAGGATGTTAGATTTAGCAGTAAGGTTTATTCGTAAGTATTTACATTTTTCGGTGGCTAGTTTCAGTTGGTGTTCCGAAACAAGTCGGTTAATAAGGTGTGGTGTTGAAGAGATATTGAACACCTCCAATTTGGATACATTGAGGTGGAAGTTGGAAATTAGGCCATATTGTTGTAGTTCCTGGAGTAGTTCTGGTAGTGAAGTGTCTATATTGGATAACGTAAAAAGTATATCGTCAGCATACATAAAAATGTGTTTTCTGTATTGCCAATTTTTAGATCTGAAATGGTAGTGTTGAGCCTGACTTTTTGCACCAGAGCTTTAAATGAAATTATGAAAAGTATGGGTGATAACGGGCCGCCCTGGTGGGTACCATTAGTAATACAGAAAGAGTCAGAGAGGACCCTGTTTGCTCTAACTCTTGCATTCTGATTGGAATAAAGGGAAAAACCCATTTGGAGAAAGGGTTCTCCAAAGTTCATTCTAAACATAACCTCTCTAACAGGTAGATTACAAGTTTTGCGTTCGTGTTTTAACGCTTAAAAAAATGGTCATGATTCGAATCAGCCAATAGGATTTTAGCAGCCATAATTCCTATTGGCTGATTTAAAATTTTCAGTCAATAGGAATGCAATGGTACCCCCAGTATAAAAGGGGTACCTTGCATTTGATTCCTCAGTATGCAGCAGACGATCGCATGAAGAGGACCTCCACGTTAGATCGATGGACTTCCGCCTGGACCTCCGCCTTGGACCTTCGCCTCCACGCATCAACCACTCTGCCTCCGCAGGGGTGAAGAAGATGCCGGTCCCACAATGGATGAAGATGGAGCCACCTGGATGAAGATGCAGCCGCCGGAATGAAGATCATTCAAGCAGGACTTCAGCAACTGTGAGTACCTAAAGTTGTGTTAGTGTTAGGTTTTTTAAGGTTTTTTTTGGGGTGTTTTTTTTTTACATTAGGGTTTGGGCATTTCTTAAAAGAGCTGAATGCCCTTTTAAGGGCAATGCCCATACAAATGCCCTTTTTAGGGCAATGAGTAGATTAGGGTTTTTTTAGATAGTTTTTTTTATTTTGTGGGTTTGGGGGGTGGATGTTTGTAATGTTAGTGGGTCTTTGTATTTTTATTTAGAAAAAGAGCTGATTTCTTTAGGGCAATGCCCTACAAAAGGCCCTTTTAAGGGCTATTGGTAGTTTATTATAGATTCGGTTTCTTTTATTTTGGGGTGTTTTTTTTTTAAATTAGTATTAGAATAGGAATAATTGATATTATTTTGGATAATTCGTTTGTTATTTTGTGTAATGTTTTTTATTTTGTTTTTTATTTTTATTGGGCAGCAAAAGAGCTGAATTTTTCCCATAGACATCAATGGGTTGCGTTATGGAGCTTTTCATTCCGCGATCGCAGGTGTTAGGTTTCTCCCCATTGATGTCTATGGGGAAAGCAAGCATGAGCACGTCAAAGCAGCGCTTGTATTTTGTGCGGTATGGAGCGCATCGCAACCATATCGCAAGCGCAAGCTGGATTTTCAAAAACTTGTAATGGCAGCGCTATGTAGGTTCGTTAACTACCCTCTATAGTGCAAAACTTGTAATCTAGGTGTAAGATAGAGCCAATCGACTCTATCAAAGGATTTTCAGCATCAGTTAAAAATAGTGTTAAGGGGAGGGAATGGTGTTTGGCATAGTCTATAATGTGTTGTACTCTAATCGTATTGTCCTTTGCTTCATGACCTGGTACAAACCCCACCTGATCAGTGGAAATGAGATGTGGAAGGAATTTATTGAGTCTAGTGGCAAGGACGTTGGCCAGTATTTTAATATCGGTATTCAAGAGTGAGATTGGTCAGAAGTTACTGGGACTTTCAGGGGTTTTTCCTGGCTTAGGCAGAACCGAAATATGGGCTTCAAGCATTTGATGAGGAAGTGATTTGGTCATGGTTAAATCATTGTAAAGTGATAGAAGATGTGGGACAAGAAGTGTTTTGTATGTCATAGTATTTGGGGGTGAACCTGTCAGGACCTGGGCATTTTCCTGATGGCAATTATTTTATTGCCTGTGTTATTTCCGAGGCAGTAAAGTGGGTTGTGGGAGTCCAATTATTCCGAGTCATCTGAGCTACGTTTCTTGAGGGGAAGAACCTTTAGGTAATTTGAGATAAGTGCTTGTTTAGTAGTGTTCTGTGTAGTGCAAGGAGGGGTATGTGGAGTAATTAGATTGTACATGATAATATTTTTGAAATGCATTAGCTATTCCTTTGCTATCCAGTATTTCTCCCGAATTGGGGGACTTGAGGGTGTGGATAAATGATTTGTATTTTTTGCATTGTATGGATCTTGCAAGTAATTTGCCAGGTTTATTGCCCTGATCATAGTACATTTTACGTAGATAGAGGGTTTGCCTTTGCCAATTGGCTGTCAGAAGATCTCTAAGTTATTTTTTAGCTTGTGATAAGGATGACATATGTTATGAGTTATTAGAGTCTTGTTTGTGTTTTTGTTCTAGTTTTTGTATTGTGGTGTATAATTTTTCATATTGTGTCCTCTTTTCTATAATTTGTTTCTCTTTTAAGTTGATCAGTTTCCCTCTAATAACACATTTATGTGCTTCCCAGTTGTACTAGAGGAGTCTGTATGTGAATTAAGGGTGAAAAATTCTATAATTGCTGTACTTAGTTTTTCTGATATTATTGGGTCTGATAGTTAATGGTCGTCTAATTTCCATATTATTTCTATTAGTTGGGTCTCTGGCCAAAGAAGGGTGCATGTGACCGGTGCGCGGTCTGTCCATATGATTGCGCCTATTTCACATTTAGTGATAGTTGTGAGACCTGTGGATTCTGTGAATAGATAGTCAATACGGGAGTATTTTTAGTGTATATTAGAGTAAAATGTGTAGTCTTTGGCTGTGGGGTTCAGAGTGTGCCATATGTCGTGTAGATTTAAGTCAATTGAAGTGACTCTGACCAATTTCAACACATTTTTAGTAACGCTAGAAGTGCCATTGGATGTGCCATTGGATAGTGAGGGAAGTTGAAATCGCCGTCCAATAGCACTGTGCCTTTGTAGTTGTTCAAAAGTAATCATGAGATTTTTATTTAATGAAGCAGTGTTGATCGTTATTAGGGGCATAAATATTAAGGAGAGTGATGGGATGCCCAAATAGGAGGCCCACCACTAGAATGTGATGACCCTCAGGGTCGCTGACAATTACTGTGGGTTGTAGTGGCATGGACCTGTAGAGCAGCACTCCCACCCCATTCTTTTTCAGAGGGCAGGATGCAAAAAATGTTGTGGGGTATTTGAGAGCTGACCACTTAGGTTCCTTACTCTTTTGGAAGTGGGTTTCTTGGAGGAATATTATGGAATGATTGAGTTTTGAGAGTTCTCTTGTTACAATTTACCTTTTATAAGGACTATTAAGTCCTTTGACATTTATAGTGGTCAACATTACAGTCTGGTCTGGTTGAGTATGCGGTTTGGAAGGCATGACCATTAGTGTCTGCAATTGGGTATGTTGTTGGGTACTTTGGTAGTGGGGGAGCGGATTAGGGTAATTAGGGGTTTTTGGATTTAAAGAATGAGAGTGTATTTTATGAGAACCAAGTTTCAGGTGGAGAAAGGGAGGGGGAGTTAAGGGTGATAGAGGGGGTATAAGTGTTTGTGGGTAATTATACATTAAATTCAGGGTATAGGGTTATTATCTGCAGAGCTGGATAATAGATGGTACTGGGGAGTGCATAAGTACAAAGGGGTGTGCCAGTGGGGTTGTGTCCTCGTTCAGCTGGTGTGTTTATTATGTGTAAACTGTAATGTCCGATGTTAAAGAAAAGTCCTCTCACATCTGTTGAGGCCTGGAACCTAGTCTGGACTATTGGCATGTGGCACATGTCTAGGGGAGCAACGGCATGGGGATGATATTGTGAAGGTCTATTCTTATCCTGTAAGTGGAGTAGGGTAGTCGGGAGGTTGTTTTGTGTTATAGTAAAAGAGAGTAAGGTATTCTGAACATTATTTTTATGGGAAAAAAGCAACATTGTGGAAATAAACATTGCAGTTGAAATCGATAGTTTTTAAGCTCTATATAATGCACTTTTTTTTTTTAAGGTAGATAGTTTAGCATTCAATAAGTTCTTTTATACCGAAAATTAACAATAAACATTACAATACTATAACCAAAAATGTAAACATTGCAGTTGAATTCTGTGTGTTTTAAGCACTACATCTTCTACATTTTTAACTTAGAATATTCACCTTTTAAGCTAGCTTTCAACAGGTTAATTTAAATTTGAAAATTAACATTAAACAGCGGAATATGTTAAGCCCGATCTAGGCCAGCATGGCTACTCTATATTAGATATGTTCTAAACCTCGGGCATAACATTAGAATGCTTTAAACAAAAATGTTAACATTGTAGTTGAATTCTGTGGGTTTTAAGAATTACATCTTGTACATTATTTTAACATAGAATATTTACCTTTTATACTGGCTTTTAACAGGTTCATTTAAACATGAGAATTAACAATTAACAGTGGAATATAGTAAGCCAAAAGACTGGTATATGGTAGGCCCCAAAGTCTGATCGAGGCCAGCATGTCCATTCTATATTAGCTATGTTCTAAAACTTGAGCATTTGTGACACAAGTAAATTTGAACACCATACCTTTTTGTAGAGTAGTTAACAGTACCTTATTCTCTGCTTACTTGTTATGGTCTTGGGTCAAGTAGATCTTGCTGAGAAGTTCCATTTGAAACTTCTGCTGAGGTACCTGGAATCTTGGTAGGGTTTAGGGGTGGAAGTGTAGATGGAACTGTGATAGATAGTTGTTGGCAGAACTGATTAAGGTCTTCCTTTGTACAATATATATTGCGTTCTTGTTATCTTTTGTTGCAATGATGGAAACTGGAAATCCCCATCTGTACGGGATTTTGTGGGCTTGCAGGGCAGCTGTTCTGTGTGACAGTGATTTTCTTTTCTGCTGCATCACAGGACTGATATCAATAAAAATCTGGATAGGAATTCCAGCTTGTTGAAATGCTTGCTTTGATCTTGAGATCCGCAGTACATCTTCTTTGTCCTGGAAATTGAAGAGCTTGAGTATAACATCACATGGTGGAGCTTTGGGATGAGGCCTGGGCCGCAACACTCTGTGGGTTCTCTCAATTGGTATTTCTGTTGAAGCTGGTGTGCCCTTAACGGTCCTAAATAGGTTCTGCAGATAACCCCCCCAGGGCGGTGGGAGAGATGGACTCTGGCACTCCTCTTATTTGCAAATTGTTGCGGCGACTGCGATTGTCCAAGTCTTCAATCTTGTCATTTAGCGATTGTATAATATTATCTTGTGAAGACATTTTGGTAGACATTTGTGTGATATTTGTGGCTGATGAAGTTTGATTATCCTCTATTATTGTGATACTGTCTTTCAGTGTAGAGATGTCTTTGTGCAATTCTTTGTATAGTGTTCTTACTTCATGCATCACCTCTTTTATATTGTCTTTAGATGAAAGGTGGCTGAAATCTTCTTTTGTTACACAGTTTGGAGGCAGGTTGTCTGTATAAATATAGTATAATTCCTATTTAAAACCATAGCTACCACACGCCCAGATAACAAGTTTTGAGTGCTATAAGGAAATTAATGAATGCAACAAAAGTGGCAATATTTAATCCCCTATAGCGCTGCCATTACAATTTTTTAAAAAACAGGCTTGTGCGAGTGATATGGTGTTTTTAAGCTCCATACCGCACCAAAAACAAGTGCTGATTTGACGTGCTTGTGCACGCTTTCCCCATAGACATCAATAGGGAGAGCAGGTCAGAAAAAAACACCTGCGATTGCGAAAAAAAAAGCTCTGTAACGCAGCCCCATTGATGTCTATAGGGAAAAAGAAAATACGGTTTAAACACACTAAAATAAACCCCACATCTAAACACCCCTAATCTGCTGCCCACGATATCGCCAACGCCTGCCTACAGTTATTAACCCCTAATCTGCCACTCCCGATATCGCCACCACTATACTAAGTACCCCTATTAACCCCTAATCCGCCGTACCCCAACATCGCCCATACTATAATAAATATATTAACCCCTATTCCGCCACTCCCCGACATCGCTGCAACTAAACAAAGCTATTATCCCATAAACCTCTGGCCTCCCACATCACTACCACTAAATAAACCTATCAACCCCTATACCGCCAGCCCCCCACATCGCAACAACGTAAATTAAACTATTAACCCCTAATCCTAACGTAACCCTAATCCTAATGTAACCCTAACACCCCCTAACTTTAACACAATTAAAATAGAGCTAAATTAAATTTACAATTATTAACTAAATAAATATAAAAAACCTAAACCGCCAGCCCCCCATATCGCAACAACCTAAATTAAACTATATTTAACCCTAACCCTAACATAACCCTAACACTCCCTAACTTTAACATAATTAAAATATAGCTAAATTATAGACTAGTTAGTAAATAGTTATTAACTATTTAATAACTACCTAATTAAAATAAATACAAAATTGCCTGTCAAATACCTTACACTAAAACCTAAAATTACTAAAAAATAAAAAAGCTACCATTACAAAAAATAAAAAAACTACCATTACAAAATAAAAAAACGAAATTATCCAAAAAAATAAAAATTATTCCTATTCTAATACCCTTTAAAAAAAACACCCCTCCAAAAAAAAACCTTATCTAATACCAGCGCTATGGGAATCCCATTAAAAAACGTAATTTTTACGAGTGCAGTACTGACGTTGCGTTACAGGCTAAAAGGCTTGCGGTACACCTATACCAACAAGACTCGTAATGGCTGCGTTGCTGTTTTAACACGGAAAATACCATATTTTCAGCATTAAAAAACGAACGCACAAACTTGTAATCTAGCTGATAGTTTGCTGCTTGCTGGCAGTATGTGTTTCTGGCATGGGTTCTGTAGGCTCCATAGGTTTAAATAATCTCCCAGAGTCCTGTAGGTGGTGGCTTTTTCTGCCCTGGCTGATTTCTTGTTGGGCATTACAGGGTTCATTAATATTTGCTTAAACTACTTATCTCATGTCCTCTAATGTAAATAATATAGCATTAATTTATTCTTCAGTAAGTGTTGTGAGGCCTCTTTATGTGATTGCTGCTTGATATTTAAGGTATATTTGGCTGTGATGCAGTTATTGGAACCTCTGCATTAGTTAAGTGGTGGCGAATGGCGGTTTTTCAGACTGCTGTTTTATATCTTGTGCCTGCTCATCTGCAGCTTGTTTTTAGCCTAGGGGTGGTATTATGTGTGTTCCCTTTTCTTGCGATGGACTGTAATAACCCCTTGCTTACCGCCGTGTAAACTGGATGCAGCTTCAGTTGTGATGTTTCTGTGATGGTTTCTGTAGGCAGTGCTCAGGGCTGCGGAGGTTGTATCATCCGAGTTGTATGACAGCAGTCCGGTTCGTCCAGTTCTTTGTGTCGCCGGTGTTATGTTGCAGACAAAGTCCGGGTGTTTGTGGGTCCCCGTCCTTGCTCCACCCTACATGTGACCCAGTTTGGGGGCATATTTATAGGCTTACAAGCCTGTTTGCACCTTAGCCACTACGGGGCCTAAGAGCTCTAACATTATTATTCAATAATGCAGTGCAGCATGTGGGTAGGATTGTGCATGGATAGCAGGGGCTGCTCCTTGTATTTGGAGACTGCGCTGATCATGTGTGGGGACTGGGATCTATGCAACACAGACCACGGGCTTCACTTTCTGCCTCCGGACCTTAGAAGGCACTTGAGGGAGTCCGACACAGTCACAGTGGGGCATTAGAGGTAAGTGAATGTATTGGGGAAAATCAGTTACATGACCTCGGCTGCTAGACAAGGCTGAATGATCCCAACACGTTTTGGCAATGGAATGGTTAATAGCCATCAAGGGCAGCGTAAAAGGATTGTAGCTGTAGACTAGCTTGTTACTAAAAATGAAAATATATTACATAGGAAACAGAGAACGGGTTAACCCAGTGCCTGCCGTGTAGGTCTGCAGAGAATTTTTGTTTCAGTGTAGGACTTAATACTAAAATATAATATATTCTTCAATTCTATTTGAAAATATGATATGTTGCAAGGATGATTTATGTGTGATCTTATAGAGGATTCCCTCTGGGACCTAAATGCAATGTAAAAATGAACAGATTAGTCTGTAATAGCCCTCACTTTAAAGCAGAAACAGATGTTTTATGTATAAAGACCAGGGATGTTTGGTGTCACAAACACGCGTGTACATAAAACATGTGTGGACTGTGGATTGGAAATGGCGCTAAGTCCATCAGTGGTCAGTTAGCAATTAGGTAAAGTTTATTTGTTCTGCTAACAGAAGTCCTTATCCATTCAAAAGAGCGTTTTCTGAGAAATTAAGCAAATTAGATTTGTATTTTATAGATGAGTATTATAAATATCTGTGCAAATGTATGTATATTTACTCAGCAACTTCCTAAATAAATATACATTTTAATAAATTAAAATACTGGGATGGATATGCTACTCGATCCATTTAATCAGTAATAGTTTATGTATGTGTCAAATATTTTTAGTAATAAAACAAATTTTGTCTAGTATTTTTTGTATGTTTCTACTGTCGTGATGTGAATAATATACACATTACAGGGCCTGTGCATGTAGAACTGATAATACAAAGCTTTCACCAATATTTATAGCACTTCCTCTAATACACACCAGATGGTTTGCACTGTGTCATCACCACAGCCAGCTAGCTCCTAGGTTTTAGTAAGCAGCATTTTGTTGCAATTTTATTACAAGACCAGAGACTCATATTTTTGCATTCTCTCTTTTTACTACTCAATGCAGCTTTTAAAAGTACATAATAACATAAACAAACATATTAAAACAGCATAGAAAACAGATAACCACAGTAAGTAGCTAAGGATAGAGCTAACTTATAACTCCAAGAAAAAAGTGACCAATCAGAGAAGGAATAGTGACCATAAACTGTCCAATAAGCATCCAAACTTCCTCTTTCTTTTTGCTGCTCAGGCAAGATAAGTATAACATTTTTACCTCCAATAAAGTTTAAAATTTCACTCAGTTTTTCTTATTCCTAGTCGATATATATTTTATATATTTTCGTTTATTTATTTTTCCCTAACATTCTTAGTTTATATAAGTCATTTCTCTGTCAGTTATGCACATTTAACAATGTTTTAAGTTTTAAATTTGCCTCCGTTTTTTCGGCACCTCTGCAACTTCATCACACATTCCCTCCGGTTTTGACCTTTCATTATTATAGCTACCCATTACCTCCGGTTTCCCGTTTTTTCTGACTGAAGTGTTTGCAGTCAGTTTTTCCTCCTCCATCTCCCCTGTCACTAACGTTCCGGTCGCCATCTTGTGGGCCGGACTTCCTTTCCCGCCCCTCAGCCTGACGTGTTTTACCTCCCTGTCAGTCTGAGTCAGCTCTCCTCATGACCGGCAACATTTGTTGCCATTGTTTCCCTCAGACGAAGCAAATTGTTTTTCAAAGCATTTTTTCTTGCCTTACATTGCCATCTTGTGGTAAACGTTATTAACAAATTATTTATTTAATTTCAAAACGGTTTTTACATATGTCAAACCTTTTCAAGTATTATTATTATATAAATCAATTGTAGCTATATATTTTTGTGCTAGTATTATCTACACATATTTAAAATTTGAGTATTTAATTTATACCTTACAAGTTTTATTTAAATTATAAATAAAAAATATTAAGTTTTTAAAATGTCTGAAAACCCAGAAAGTTCTCCTCCTTTAACAGCTCAGACTGTTCAAATTATGATTGATTCATCAATGAACAATCTTTTCAATAAAATGTCTTCATTAATGGGCATTAAAGAAACTAAAAAATCTTTAAAGAGAAAAAATCCCTCAATTTCTGTAATTGCCAGCAAAAAGCTTATAACAAAATCTCGTCAGCTTTTGTCTGACACCACAATTCCTCGCAGCTCGGGAACAAAAACTGCTGCTAATAGAACCCTGAATCCCAAGGGTGTCCAAATGGGAGATACTAACACAAGTACAATATTTAAAGAAAATATAAGGAATGTTGAAAAATCATCCTCTGATGAAAACAACTCTGAGGATGGTAGTTATACAGATTTAAACTCAGATTCTATAGATGTGGAATCTGAAAATTCAGATTATACCCCTGCCACAAAAAGGCATAAGAAAATGCATAAAAAATTAAAAGAATATATTGAGGAGGAGACAGAATTCACTGATTGTCTGGGTTTACCAAGATTTAATCCCGATGAACTTCACCATCCCCGCTCTGCGGAATGGTGTCCCAATATAGAGGTGGCAAAATTTATAGATTTCCAACTCAAGAAACCTTTAAAGAAACAGACTCGCAACAAGATGAGAGCGGAATGTCCTCGCCCTTTACTCCCAAAAAATGCTTCAATTACCCCTGAAGTTGACCCTAAAATCCTTAAATTCATTGGTGCCCCAGGCTACAAGGTTAAAAAAGGAATTGATAGATCCTGGAGGATTTGTCAGGACAAATTGTTAGACTCCATAGGTCCCCTGACCAAGTTATTCGAGTTATCTGAACAGGGTGTTGCAGAGGATGCCCCTCTGGATCCTTATGTTGTCAGAGAATGGGTCCAACGGCTCCTATGTTTCATAGGTAACACAAATGCTGCCATGACCCTAGAGAGATGAAAAAATATATTGCGAAAAATCGATCCAAAAATATCGGATTTCGCTTCCAATGAAATATCTCCGGACGACAATGGGTTGTTGTTTGGTGACTCTTATTTGAAAGAGCTCAATCAATATGTTAACACCTTTTCAAATCTCAATAAGGTTAAAACTTCTGTGAAAAAGATTTTTTACCCTAATCAGAGTTTCTCTGACAGGGCCGGGAGAGGCAGAGGCCGCTTTCCCGGCCGTCAACCATTCCTATCCAGGTCTCATTATAACCAGTCCCATCAACCCTATTATTCTACCCAACATCAGTATCAATTCAACAGAAGTTTCCAAGAGCCTTCAACCTCAACAACTTTCTTCCCAGCAAGGAGCCGCCCTTGGAACCAAAGAGGTTTCAGGGGTAGAACAAGATCAAGACAAGCTCCAGGTAAGATTATTGGTTCCTTTTCAGATTCCTTCTTCCCAAAACAGAATTGGTGGCAGAATTGCTTTGTTTGCCCAAAACTGGGCGTCAATCACTTCCGACCCTTGGGTTCTTCAAGCGGTGTCAGGAATTTTCATAGAATTTATTTCCCTTCCCATTCAAATAAAATTTCCACAACCAATTCATTTCTCCCAAAAAGACAAAATTCTGGTTCAAAAAGAAATTTTTTCCCTTTCTGCCAAAAAAGCTATTCTTCCGGTCCATCATCCTCAAAATTGTTATTTAAGCAATCTTTTTCTTGTCAAAAAGAAAAACAACCAATTCAGACCGGTTATAAATCTAAAATCTTTAAATGCTTACGTTGTTTACCATCATTTCAAGATGGAAGGCATTCATTTATTAAGAGAGTGTCTAAGGGAAAACGATTGGTTAGTTCGTTTAGATCTCACAGACGCCTATTTAACCGTTCCAATCGCTCAAGAGCACTGGAAATTTTTAACTTTCCGTTGGGAAGATCAGTTTTGGAATTTCACCTGTCTTCCTTTCGGCCTATCCTCTGCTCCTTGGATTTTCACAAAATTACTCAAACCAGTAATAGCTTGGTTGAGGCTTCGAGGTGTCCGTCTAATTATCTATTTAGACGACATACTTATCATGGACCAGAATTTTCTCTCACTCCAAAATCATTTATTTTCAACAATCTCCCTTTTGGAATCTCTAGGTTTCTTAGTAAACAAACAGAAATCAGTTCTGGTTCCTACCAAATCTCTAATCTTTTTAGGTTTCAAGATAGATACAATCCTTTCCACTTTGAGTCTCCCATTAGACAAAGTGAAGAATATAAAGAAAGAGATTTCCAAAACTCTATCCAAAGATTCAGTTCCCATCAGAACTATAGCCAGGATAGTAGGGTTACTTTCATCCTCTATTCAGGCTATTTTTCCTGCCCCCCTTCATTATCGCGAACTTCAAAGATTGAAAATCCTTCATTTGAGAAAAGGTTTTTCCTACTCTCACTTGATTCCCATATCTCCAGAAGCGAAAGAAGAACTCTCTTGGTGGCTTTCACATTTAGAGGCCTGGAACGGAAGAGCCATTTTTGGCAAAACTCCGGATTTCATCATCGAATCCGATGCCAGCCTTTCAGGCTGGGGAGCTCGTTGCGGTCCTTCCATCACAGGTGGTAAATGGACTCTGGAAGAAAAACGCTTTCACATAAATTGTTTAGAATTATTGGCTGGCTCGTTTGCAGTCAAGAGTTTTGCAAAGTTTTCTTCTCCAGTTTCTATTTTACTGCGCATGGACAATATATCTGCGGTGCAGTATCTCAATCGTTTGGGAGGCACCAAGTCCAGGGACCTGTCCAATATCACCAAGGATTTTATTCATCTTTGTTTGGACAGGAACATTTCAGTCAGAGCAGAATATATTCCAGGACAAGCGAATTCAATGGCGGACTGGGGATCTCGTCATTTGACGGATTTCAGCGATTGGAAATTGGACAGGAGTCTTTTTCTCTCGCTCCAATCTCTCAGAGGTCCCTTTTGTTCGGATCTTTTTGCATCCAGGACCAATTTTCAGATTCTTCCTTATTTCAGCTGGCGCCCAGACCCGGAAGCAGCTGCCATAGATGCTTTTCTCCATCCATGGCCACGTCTAGGGGTCTACGCGTTTCCTCCATTCTCGATGATCCTGAGGACGATTTCAATTGTCCGCAGGGATCTCCTTCGTCTAATGATTGTGACCCCCCTTTGGCCGACACAGTCATGGTATCCATCCCTTCTGGAAATGTCCATCGATCTCCCGATTCTTCTTCCTTGTCTTCCCCATCTTCTTACGGATCCAGAGGGCAATTACCACGATCTAGTCCTTCAAGGTTCTCTTCTCCTGGTAGCATGGACGATCTCAGGGGACCCTGGGCTCTCCGAGGCCTTTCGGCTGGAGCAAGATCCCTCTTTCAGGAATCTTGGGCCCCGGGCACTCGTAAATGCTACTTTGCCGCTTGGTCTAAATGGTCTAGCTGGTGCTTGCAAAGGAATCTGGATCCCGTTTCTTCAGATCTAACTGACATTATTAATTATTTATCACACCTTTTTGATTTAGGTTTAGCATATAGAACTATCAATGTACATCGCTCAGCTATTTCTGCTAGACATAATTTGATTAATAATGCTTCTATAGGTAAACATCCTTTAGTTTGTAGGATCCTCAAGGCCATGAGGATAAAACGTCCTCCAATTCCTAAACATGAATTTTTCTGGGATGTGGACCTAATTTTTTCCCTTTTTAAGTCTTGGCCTCATAACGCCTTATTATCTTTTAAACAACTCACAACTAAACTCGCCACTCTTCTTTGCCTAATTTCTTTCAGAAGAGTTTCTGACGTTAAAGCTCTAGATTGGAATTCTAAACGCTTCTCTCCGGAGGGCGTTACCTTTTTCATTTCACGAAGAACTAAAACCCTTTCCACATCTATCTTTTACCCTTACCTTCCTTTTGAACCTTCCCTTTGTGTGGTTGAATGTTTGAAATCTTATGAATCCAGAACTTTACCTTTTACAAAACCTTCTAATAACCAACTTTTAATTTCCTTTATTCCCCCTCATGCTGCCGTATCCTCTACTTCCATAGCGAGATGGGTTAAATGGGTCATGAAAGAAGCTGGGATCGATATTTCTTTCTCAGCCCATTCAGTTAGAGGTTCTGCTGCTTCTAAAGCCTTTTTGAAGTCTGCTCCGCTTCAGCGGATTTTGGATGCGGCAGATTGGTCTTCAGACTCTACCTTTAAACAATTCTATTTCAGACCCATTCAACATGCCTCACTTAACTTATTTTCTTAAATGGTTTATTCCAGGATTAATGTGCTTTAAACTTGCAAAAATATGAGTCTCTGGTCTTGTAATAAAATTCCAATTATCCTAATATTTTGAAGGTATAATCTAGATTTTATTAAAGACACAGAGACGAGTATTTTCCCACCTCAATTATGTTTGATACCCTCCCTTTAAGAATTCTTTTATATTGTTATTATTACTTATTTTTTCTTATTTCGACAGTTTCCATCTGAAGGAAATCCTTTCCTTAAATCGGGATTTGTACCTTCTATTCAAGAGGATTTTCACCTGACAAGTACCCTTAGATCCAAGTCATCTTCTGCAATCAAGTTCTTATCTCACAAGTTTTCCTTCAATCAAACTTTCAACTGTTATGCATATGTTTTATTCTGTTTGGGACTTTTTGGACTGTTACTAGTTCTAAAATTTTTTCCATGGGTGAGCATCAGTCAAGAAAGAGGAAGTTTGGATGCTTATTGGACAGTTTATGGTCACTATTCCTTCTCTGATTGGTCACTTTTTTCTTGGAGTTATAAGTTAGCTCTATCCTTAGCTACTTACTGTGGTTATCTGTTTTCTATGCTGTTTTAATATGTTTGTTTATGTTATTATGTACTTTTAAAAGCTGCATTGAGTAGTAAAAAGAGAGAATGCAAAAATACTCGTCTCTGTGTCTTTAATAAAATCTAGATTATACCTTCAAAATATTAGGATAATCGGAATTATACACCATGCTGAGACCAATTTTATTGGTGACCTATTTTTCATAATTGCAGATTTTTTTTTATTAACCACTTTTCACCTAAAAAGTAATGCAGCCCTATTTCACAGAGCAGGGGTTAAACTCTGACCTCTTTGTAAAGGGTAAGGGGAAATAAACTCCCAGTTGAAGTCATGAACTGTCAAGGTTGATTAGAAAGGTATACACTATACTACATTCTTATTAACACATTCTGAGCTTGGTTTATTGAATAAACAAAGCTCAGAATGTGTTAATGACTGTAGTACTGTATACCTTTCTAATATCATTTTGAATATGCTTTTGTCTGACAAAAGCATATTCAAAATTATATTAGAAAGGTATACACTATACTGCAGTCATTATTAACACATTCTGAGCTTGGTTTATTCAATAAACCAAGCTCAGAAAGAATGTGTTAATAATGACTAAAGTATATAGTGTACCTTTCTAATCAACCTTGATAGTTCATGTCTTCAACTGGGAGTTTTTTTTTACATTTTTATATTTATTGAATAATGAAGGAATCTATAAGCATAATTAGCAGCATTAAAGTAAAAAGTATGTTTTAAACATATATTAATGGGCCTGGATTTCTAGATCTCATAATCAGAGCAAGCATTTTGTTAACTGGCAAGAGTTTCTGTTACAATCCTTTAGACTAAAATCAGATGTTTACTAAGTTGACCAGTTTTACAAGATACCATTTAAAGGGACATGAAACCCATATGTTTTCTTTCATGATTTAGAAAGAGCATGCAATTTTAAATAACTTTCCAATTTACATCTAGGGGGGTAGTTATCAAGCCGTCAACCTCAAATACGCTGCGTATTCCGCAGCGCATTTGTGGCGAGGCTGATACGCCTTAGTTATCAAAGGCTCGAGACCGGCAAAAGTAGAATTTTGTGACGTAAGCTTCGATCCGCCGGACTCAGTCCGACACAGATCGATTCTTACGTCACTCCAGATGTTCCGCACACAAGTGCGGCACATTCTCACTACTTTTGCTAGCTATCAAAAAACTAGCAGGTACGCTCGGCACTTTTACGGCCCAGCGTACCTGGTTTTCAAAGCGCCAGCCTGGAGGCGGCGGATCCCATAGGAATCAATGGGAGTCTGACCATAGCGAAAGTACAAGTTCGCTGCTGACAGACATCCCATTGATTCCTATGGGAGCTGTCTACACCTAACACCCTAACATGTACCCCGAGTCTAAACACCCCTAATCTGACCCCCCCTACACCGCCGCAACTACATAAAGTTATTACCCCCTAAACCGCTGCTCCCGGAGCCCACCGCAAGCTACTATATACATATTAACCCCTAAACCGCCGCTCCCGGAGCCCACCGCAACTATAATAAATGTATTAACCCCTAAACCGCCGCTCCCTGAACCCGCCGCAACCTATATTAAATGTATTAACCCCTATCCTGCCCCCCCTACACCGTCGCCACCTATAATAAATTTATTAACCCCTATCCTGCCCCCCACTACGCCGCCGCCACTGTAATAAAATTATTAACCCCTAAACCTAACCCTAACCCTAACGCCCCCTAACTTAAATATTAATTAAATAAATCTAAATAAATTAACTCTTATTAACTAAATGAATCCTATTTAAAACTAAATACTTACCTTTAAAATAAACCCTAATATAGCTACAATATAAATAATAATTATATTCTAGCTATCTTAGGCCTAGATTTAGAGTTCGGCGGTAGCCGTCAAAACCAGCGTTAGAGGCTCCTAACGCGGGTTTTTTACGCACTCCGGTATTTAGAGTTTATTTACCGCGACTCAAAATACACCTAACGCTCAACTTTCTACCGCCACCTCAGACCCAGTAGTAAACATATACCGCACAAAAAAACATCCACGAATCACAAAACAAATATTACACAAAGTACACTTACACTCATACAAACACAACACTATCTTTATTTTTCGTATTTTTTATTTTTTCTTTAAAATACAACGGATTAAAGTTGCGAGATCTCGGGTGTTTGAAAAAAATCCACACAAATCCATTTTCCCATTGACTTACATGGACATACGGGAAAAGACCCTCATATACCTACATCTAACGAATAACATTATCACAAACATACACTCATCGATGCATACAAACAATATACACCACATTACATACACAAAATATTTATTTATTACAAAAAGAACACGATTTAGCGACTTTTTCACACAAGCTCATGACGTCACTCACTTTACGAGGAAAACCAGTCTTAGAAAAAAAAATATAGAAATCTTTGGAGCCTCCATTGACTTCTATTGGGAAGACGTGCTCGTGCACGCGAAACCCTCATTTCCCTAACGCACGCAAATAGCGTAGACTGAAAAACTCCAAATACCAGCGCTAGAAAATACATGATTTCATGCGTTAGACCCAGCTATGATAAATAGATAAAGAAATGACTATTTCCCTATGGTGGACTTATGTTTTTTAATATTAAATATTCACCACACCATAAATATTTTTAACACTTTTAGATTACATCAACTACAAATCCCCATCACTAGTAACACATTATTATTTCAATAAAATTACATTTACAATTAAAATAAAAATCAATACACATTTCTGGATTCACAAACACTACACAATGGGAAACATCTCTCATTTACCTTTATTATTGCATTTCTGTTATTCAACTCATATGCTTGCAGCAACTGCATATCTACATAGGCTTAACACATGATCACTCATGGATGCACATACATTACTTTTAACATTCACTCATACATGTGCATTCAAATGATGGGGGAAAAACACATTACATTCTCTCTAGGAATCACAAAACACAACATATGGATTTTACTGTACTTTTAACATCATGATTCCATCACCAGAAACCATTAGGAATTACGTACAACACGAACATCATTACACCAGATTACAGATGTCACTTTATGGGAAGGAACAACAATGCCAGACCGCTATATACAAGTCAGCATATGTGGGACACAATCACAATATATACGTACATGTACATAACACGCATCACCCATCACGCAACCACAAAGCACACATTTAGATTTTATTCAGCACACAATAACAATGTAGCACAATACAACAACACAATGAGGATTTCACAACTACATAGGCAGGTTAATAATATCATGACGTCATTAGAAGATTCAACCATACACATCACAGATTCACCACTGTACCGCCCCTTTAGGAACTTTAACACTCAATACTACAATACAACATATACGTAAAACACACTTTTGAACAGCATTATTATGGAGATTTCAATGGGACAATTCAGAAATATTGTCAGATCGCACATCAATTATATATATAATACTACAGATGACAGCCGGAAGTTATTCAGTATTCGTGCAATTTTTATGGGACGCATACAATATCGTCAGATCGAAAATCAATTATATATATAATACTACAGATGACAGCCGGAAGTTATTCAGTATTCGTGCAATTTTTATGGGACGCATACAATATCGTCAGATCGAAAATCAATTATATATATAATACTACAGATGACAGCCGGAAGTTATTCAGTATTAGTGCGATTTGAAAGGGACGCGTACAATATTCACATCTCGGCAATCACTTATATATACAATACTACAGATGACAGCCGGAAGTTATTCAGTATTAGTGCGATTTGAA
Organism: Bombina bombina; assembly: GCF_027579735.1. Taxonomy (NCBI): domain Eukaryota; kingdom Metazoa; phylum Chordata; class Amphibia; order Anura; family Bombinatoridae; genus Bombina; species Bombina bombina. The sequence continues at coordinate 219,701,200 of NC_069500.1, forward strand.
AGGGACGCATACAATATTGACATCTCAGCAATCACTTATATATACAATACTACAGATGACAGCCGGAAGTTATTCAGTATTAGTGCGATTTGAAAGGGACGCATACAATATTGACAGCTCGGCAATCACTTATATATACAATACTACAGATGGCAGACGGGAATTTCGGAATTATTATTGCGATTTGAAAGGGACGCGTACAATATTGACAGCTCGGCAATCACTTATATATACAATACTACAGATGACAGACGGGAAGTTCTGAATTATTATTGCGATTTGAAAGGGACGCATACAATATTGACAGCTCTGAAATCACTTATATATACAATACTACAGATGTTACTTTATCATTTACAAACAATATTGCAGCAACATTGATCGATCACATTCGATGCACATTATACACAACTATGCACTTTCATTCATGTTAGCCTGGACGTGTGCTTGTTACTATAACATCGCGTTTAGGAAATATTGATTACGCATATGATCAAACATTACAAACATGCACTGTATGTGTGATATTTGACACTTTCACATTGAGAATCATTGTTTGAAACTAACATTTCAGCAAACAACAAATAAACGCCCACTGTCAAAGCATTGGCGCCGCTCACATACAAACAGGTGAATACAATCAGCAATCATTACAAACTCACTACCATTGGACTAATTGTACTATAAATCCCCCAAACAACATGGCCAATGCATCACTTGTGATCCACATCAGATCAAGTGCTTACCTTGTTACGCTGTTTTGAAAGATGGATGACGATGACATGGTAGACGCTGCTGGTGGTGCTATTGGCGAACTAGCTGTTGGTCGAATCAGGCAGCCTCGGCGGCTCAGACCGAGACGAAGGGGTCGTCTGGTTCGAGGTCCTCGTGTCTACAGGGTGAGACCCACCTTGGAAAACATGAGTGACTTTGAGGTTTTTGATAAGTATCGGCTCGATCGCGAACAGCTCATTGGCCTTTACGATCTTCTTAAACCTCATTTGGAGCCACGTATACAAATAAGGACTGCTGTTCCCCCCATGAGTAAGATGCTAAGCTGTCTATACGTCCTGGCCTCCGGGAGTTTTCAATCCGGAGAACTGTACATGCATGGCCTGGCTCAAGGTACATTCTCTGGGGTGTTTGATAACTTTCTGAACGCCATGGTACGTATCAGTAAGCAATACATAGGATTCCCACAGAATGATGGTGATTGGAGGCGCCTGAAGCGGGAATTCTTTGATATTGCTCAATTGCCCAATGTCTTGGGAGCCATTGATTGTACCCACATTGCGCTGCGTGCTCCAATTGATGACTTGCCCTTCAGAAATCGCAAACATTTTCATAGCCTCAACGTGCAGTATGTTTGTGACGCACGGATGAGGATTATGCATGTGTATGCGAATTTTGGAGGTGCTTGTCATGATGCCCGCATCCTCTCTCTGTCGTCCCTGTGGAGACAGTTTGAGGAAAGACAAATGCCCCCTGGTTATCTCGTTGGTGAGTATTAGTGCACAACATGGTTAATTATTTTGACAATTGCCCCTGTATTTTTTAACTGTTAGCGTCATGTTCAGCTATAGGATTAAATTTAACCATTTGTTATTTACCGACGCTAATGTCTATTTTTATTGAAATGCAGATATGTAGCATGTCTTACCTTAAGTGTTCATATAGAGAATGCAATGTAAACATGTAGTTAGCATTTTACACAAGGTTTGGTTTAGGAGAAATACGCATATGTAGCATGTCTTAGATGAAATGGCAAGATATTATCTCATGCAATTTAACCCTGTCATTGTCTTTTTCTGCTAATGTCTATTTTTATTGAAATGCAGATATGTAGCATGTCTTACCTTAAGTGTTCATATAGAGAATGCAATGTAAACATGTAGTTAGCATTTTACACAAGGTTTGGTTTAGGAGAAATACGCATATGTAGCATGTCTTAGATGAAATGGCAAGATATTATCTCATGCAATTTAACCCTGTCATTGTCTTTTTCTGCTAATGTCTAGTTTTATTGAAATGCAGATATGTAGCATGTCTTACCTTAAGTGTTCATATAGAGAATGCAATGTAAACATGTAGTTAGCATTTTACACAAGGTTTGGTTTAGGAGAAATACGCATATGTAGCATGTCTTAGATGAAATGGCAAGATATTATCTCATGCAATTTAACCCTGTCATTGTCTTTTTCTGCTAATGTCTAGTTTTATTGAAATGCAGATATGTAGCATGTCTTACCTTAAGTGTTCATATAGAGAATGCAATGTAAACATGTAGTTAGCATTTTACACAAGGTTTGTTTTAGGAGAAATACGCATATGTAGCATGGCTTAGATGAAATAGCAAGATATTATCTCATGCAATTTAACCCTGTCATTGTCTATTTCTGCTAATGTCTAGTTTTATTGAAATGCAGATATGTAGCATGTCTTACCTTAAGTGTTCATATAGAGAATGCAATGTAAACATGTAGTTAGCATTTTACACAAGGTTTGGTTTAGGAGAAATATGCATATGTAGCATGGCTTAGATGAAATGGCTAGATACAGATTTATATATAATTTTTTTTAATTTCTTTATGTTTCTGACAACTTTTAATATGGATTATGGTTTTTAAAAAATATATTTATACAACAATATACTAGTTTAAGTATTCTGTTTGAATTATGTTCTGTTCTAAATTTATAGGTGATTCTGGGTACATGAGCCGGCCTTGGCTCATTACCCCCTTGCGTAGCCCAACTGATGTGTCTGAGGAGCGCTACAATAGGGCTCATAAGAGAACCAGGGCGGTGGTTGAAAGGATGTTCGGGCTCCTGAAGATGAGATTCAGGTGCCTGGACCGTTCTGGAGGAGCACTCCAGTACAACCCAAAGAAGGTGGCTAAGATCGTTGTAGCCTGTAGCGTCCTGCATAATATTGCACAGCGGGCTGGGATGCTGCAGGCCGTCCCGGTGGACAGAGACCTCCTCAGAGATGAGGAGGATGATCCTGTTCTAGAGGGGGAATTCCAGGACGAGGGACTTGATGTCAGAGCAGACGTCATCAACCGCCACTTTAGACGGTAAATAATAGAAGTTACACTGGAGTATTTTCAATAGATGTGAACTCTAGGGAAATGACAAGTAGAGAATTGTGCAAACATGTTAGTATTGATCAAATGTTAGAATAATATTTATTTCTCATAATATAGGTGATGCTCTGGGCATTGGGTCCTATAGCGAGTCTTTGCCACCTGGTTTTTATAGAGGACATCAGATGGTAAGTAGAAATGTATGGACTGTTGCTGGCATGATTTGTACACAAATACATAATATGGCATACATTTTTAAAAATATAACTTTGTTTACACATTACTTATGTACATAATCAGAAAGGGATACTCTAGAATGACTATGGTTCAATGTCACACAGAGGTTTGTTCTGCTCAATATGACTCATCTTCACACTTGATAGAAAATAACACAGGTTCATACACAGGCTTAGTAAGCTAGTGATAGATATTTATTATGAAATGGGGGGTGGGAGAGGGGTACAGAACTGATTCACACACTTGTATGAAATCTTTATATATAATTTCTTACATTAGGGAGATGACTTAATATAAAGACTGAAAGGGAACAATTTGAAGCCTGACAGTGAAGATTTCCAAGACTGACAGTGGGGAAAAAGCCAAGATTGAAATTGAAGTATACCAATGGGATCATGTCTGGCATATTTAAATTCTGCTGACCTTGAAAACCATACAAAGACATGTTCACATGGTAAGTGCAAACTATTTGATAGAATAAGGCTGTGGAGACATCCTATTGGAGACACTTAGATGATTTTCTATTTTGTAGATGGTATTTCCCAGTCCTCTATTTAATGAACTGATGAATAAGACACCTATTGAAGATCAACTGTTTACCCCTGAATTGACATTCAAAGACCATGCATTGTCCAGGTTGGTGTACCAATGCATGCTAGTGAAGACTGTAGAATATTAGTAGCTTACATACATTAGTCATATTTAGTTCTTAATTAGATATTTAGGGATCACAATCAGACACTTAGATGATTTTCCTTTTTAGATGGTATTTCCCAGTCCTCTATTTAATGAACTGATGAATAAGACACCTATTGAAGATCAACTGTTTACCCCTGAATTGACATTCAAAGACCATGCATTGTCCAGGTTGGTGTACCAATGCATGCTAGTGAAGACTGTAGAATATTAGTAGCTTACATACATTAGTCATATTTAGTTCTTAATTAGATATTTAGGGATCACAATCAGAAAAAGGAATACATATTATAGTTGATATAGAGGTATTTGAATGGACATGAAATATTACATTTATGTTCAGCATACATATATTGTTTACATGTGATATACATTATTATGTATAAATTTAATTTTTGAAATTTAAATATTATTTTTAATCAACAATATAATGGTGTATGTATTTCATTAATTTAAAATGAATGTAATGATTATGTGTAAAAAATGTTGATCAAAGTTAGAGCATAGACACCATATGATTTTAAATGTATTTTATGAATATTTTACAACGTGTGTATTAACTTTGTTCCATTTTTATTATTTGTCATTTCAGATTGGCATCTGATGACTTCATGGAATATTTAATTATTTTCTATTAAATATATATATTTTTTTTTTAGCAGATTCTAATATATATCAATATAATCTGTAAATAAATAAAACTTGGACTCCCATGACTGATAGTTGGCTATTTGACAAGCACATGCATAAGAGAAAATAATGCATTAATAGTAGAAAATAAAATTCTTCAGAGAATATTAAAAGATATATTTTAACATTAATTGGGGAGTCATATTCTTCAATGCTTTTATATTGAAAAAGTATATATTAAAAATATTTAGGATATGTATTAATATTATGATTGTTTTAACATTTAATAAGGTGAAGTGGTTCAATTACATGAAAGTGACAGTGTTGTTGAATGTAAAAAGAATTGTATAAGATCATGTATCTTCCTTAGGTATCTCAAAACATTATTAGAAAATATTTTACAATTATTACATTTATAAATGGTAGGTCATTTAACTTTATAATTTTTAATAATTAGTTATTGGATGCCAGGTTAATCTATGTAATTTTCTAGTGGAGTCATTTAACTATACTTAGTAATATTATGTATTTATTACAATCTTACCTCTTGGGTTAGACATCAAATATCTATATAGAATGTAATTTCCCCTTTAGTTTATTTTGTCAATGTTAAATCAAAATACAATATGTTTGGGTCCTTAAAGGGGTCATTCAAAATGTATATTTTGTATACATTGTTACAAATATCATACAAGAATTTAAACATATTTAGAATGTACTATAGAATTACATTCAGTCTTTAAATATACTTGTTAAAATAAAAATAAATGCACATATCTTAGTCAATGATATAAGGCATCTATATGCAAACAACAATCAGCATCAAAATAGCCTATGTAGAGATGTATTTAATCCACGAATATATATAATTACAATATAATAATTGAATAACAAAACATATAAAGTTGGTCAAATATAAGATTATGATACAAAATGCATACATAACATATAGCTTAATGTCCCTCTACGCTGAAGGCTAAAAAAGACCTCATTTAATAAATATATTTCAGTCAGTGTGTAAAACAATCTAGAAGTTAATCTAAATTTGCTTTACTCATATGTTAGACTCATTTAGCAAAAGGAAGGTGCCTAGGTTTATGATATATTAAGCATTATTGTGAAATGTTTATTTAAAGGGACATGAACTCAAAATATACTTAAAGGTAGCCATTTAAAAAAACAAAGATTTATACATTCTGAATGAGTATTCTATTTTAATCAAGTTTAAAACTTGTCTCATATTATGAATGCTCATTGTGATGTTGCTATCATTACTTTAGAAATAAGGCAGTAAATAGCTAATTTATTTGCTTCAGTACTCTGGACAGAACTTGATTGTTTGGAATAATTGATGCAACAATCGTCAAGGACAACCCAGGTTTTTATTAAACAATTGTCCGTAATATAAAATATCATTATTGTTTTTCAAAGAAACATAACAAGATAACTTAACATTTGATAATCGTATTAAATAATAAAGTTGATTAACATTTCATGCTCAATCACCAATGGTAAATTTTTTTGGACAGTGTCCCTTTAAGAGCTTGAAATAGTGTATTTACTTCTCTTCCTATCTTTACATACTTTGCTTGAAAAGCATATCGAGATAGGCTCAGTAGATGAAGATTGGTGGATGCACAGAGATGCCTTATGTGATTGGCTCAACCATGTGCATTTAAATTTCTTATGTTGAGGATATATAAATACTAAGAGAAAATGATTTACATTTTAAAGTCTAAACAATCTTCTATCTCTACAGATCATTTGATACAATTGTTTGTAATGTCTCTTTAAAACTAAAGACGCCATTGCACAATAACATATATGAGCACTTCAGAGAAATACAAGCTCGAGGTTTATTTGCGAATAACAAAGCTGTAGTTTAACATTTATAAACAGATTATCAAAGTTACTGACATTCTTCCCGGAATTTTAACATTAATAAATATTGCGTGGGAAACGCATCTTCAAACACCAGATTAGCATATTTAAACATTAGTGTAATGTCACGCAATAGCACACAATCAATGTGCATTATAAATACATTTAATAGAGCAATGTCAATACTTCACAATAAATTTATTTAAAGAACAATAAAGACATACAATATTAAATGTGTATTTGTATTAAAGAAACAGACCGTTATTAAACCGAGAAATTTCTACAACATTAATAATGTGACAGGATTAGATTTTAAAGAGTATTTAATCATTAATATTTCACGGATCACGGATATTAAATCTGCGTCACACATATCCGCATGACAGGCCCATGAGTTACAAATAAGTCTACATGAAAAATGAAGTTACAGCACCACCAAGCGGTATGTGTAAGGAAGTTACTAAGATATGAAACATTAAGGAACGGCCAATCAGAGTTCATCACACAAACACAACTTGAGTCAGGATGGTCTCACAGACATTATAACAATATTTCAAACTTTTATCCAATCAGATGTACAGATAAATTGTCCCATGGTGCATCTCATGTTTACTTCACCATATAAAAGTCCATTACACGTTGCCATCTTTGTCAGTTCTCTAATGCCTGCAGGCAATATATATTATTATTATACAACCCAGCAGGCATGTCAGTTCCCAGGTTCACCAAGGAGGAGAGCGCTGCACTGGTCCACGCCGTCAAGGACTTTTATCCCCAGCTGTTTGGGAACAAGAGGAGCTCGACAGATGCGCCTGTTAAGAAGGCCCTCTGGGAGTCTATCACCAATGCGGTTAGATTGGTGTGTGACGTCCAGAGGACCCAGGATCAGATCATGAGGAGATTCGGAGATATGAGGTTGCGTTTATCGAAAAAAGTCAACCTCATAAGGGACTGGGTACAAGCCCGTAAAAGAGGGGGCCAAAGAAAGGCCCCGCGGAAACTGTACCTACTCCCTTATGAGGTGACTTTATGCGAGCTCCTCAATCTCCGGGTCCCCAAAAGATTTAGATCCTCGCCATCCTCGGCCTCCTCTTCTTCCCTCCCAGCTGCGGGATCTGAAAGTCCTGACGCGGGGGACAGGGCAGATGCTTCTCCGTCCGGTGGCCTGGGAGGACCCGATAGAGAATCTGAACCAGGTAATTATCCAACTTCATATAATATTTATAATGTTAAAAATCCAAAAATTGTATTTAGTCAGATACTAAACCTATACAGATCTCACAACATACACTACATATGATGTTTAGATATCTGATTTTACATTAGTGATACATGAAATTGGAATGATGTTTCTTGCGCTCTACAGAATATGCGTCACAGAGCGGAAATGTAATTTCGCATCCACGTTAACATGGGTTTGCGGAAAGTGGCATTGCTTTATACATGTTGGTCAAATGACGGATGCGTAATTCCGCTTGGAATCATTGCGCAATGATCGCGAAAATGGCATTTCTCATCCACGTTAACATGGGTTTGCGGAAAGTGGCATTGCTTTATACATGTTGGTCAAATGACGGATGCGTAATTCCGCTTGGAATCATTGCGCAATGATCGCGAAAATGGCATTTCTCATCCACGTTAACATGGGTTTGCGGAAAGTGGCATTGCTTTATACATGTTGTTAAAAATTAAATGGAAAATCTTAGATTAGTGAAGAATACAGTATTCTTATTTTAAATATTATATCTAATAAAAAACGAATAATACTAATAAATTATAACATATGGCCATCAATTGATGATTATGTAATAACAAGCATATATTCTTAAAGATACAGTAAACAACACAACTGATTGAAAATAAGAGTCCAGGATATATTTATCATTCATTAAATTGCGGAAACTATTAACTCATGGGACTACCAAAGGATTAATATTTTTCTATTGATTTGTTATTAATGTAAATATTTTAAACATGGCATGATTAGTATTAATGATATGCAATCCTCATTTAATATATTACAGATATGGATGTGGCTGCTGGATCCTCAAGCCAGGGCTTGTCACAGTATGGTATGTCTCATTTTAATTGACATTTGTCTTAGAAACATGGAATGAACATTACATACTAAATACACATTGTTCTATATTTATATGTAATGTCTATTTAATAGATGAAAATTATATAATTATTCGGATATACTTAAATAACATATTTGATTTTAATTGCATGCTCAATACCATTCATTACATCAACATATGGAGTAGATAATTCATTAACAAACAACAACATTGTGGAATCTATTTAATTTTAGATTAAAGGGATACTGAACTACAATTATTAATATTGTCTTTCACATACAGTATGCAATATTAATAAACATAAAATATAATACTATCATCATATGTGACATATTCTATTGCTAAATGTAGTTTAAAATAAAGAAAGTACGTTTATGTGCATCTAAATATTTGTTGACCAACCTGGGTTTATATTGATGATTGGTGGATACCTTCAACAAACAATATTTATTGAATCCAATATTCCTTATCTGCCTTTAAGATTAATATCGAACAACATTCGAATTATAATAGGAGTCAATGTTAAATCATTTTTTACAGTTTGAACATAGAAATCAATTATTTAAATTAATCATGTCAGTGTCCCTTTAAGACAAAATAGATTCATTCATCATTACATTATTTTTATTAAAAACTATTGATATATAAATCTAATTATCTGTTGGAGTTACTTTATATATATCTGCATACTCTAACAGCACCATGATTACATATTAGTAATAATAAAGTTTGTTATGTATTGTGATAAATATGTGTTGTGTCCTAAACAAGATTACTGTACATTGAAAAAATGGCTCGATGTGACACATGTTTGTTTAGATTTGTCAACAGATGCTCCTCAATATGTGGTTTGTGTGTATTCTTGTAACTTCTTAAGGACATATGACGGAATTATTCCGTCATAAAACAATTGAGCTAAGTGAAAGCTGTGTCCTTAAAGGGTTAAGAACATTGATCATTGGGTATATTTAGATATGCAATAGCAGCATCTGAGATGAATTTGATGTCTAATGTAGTCTGACATTAAACATATGTTGAATACAGATATGTTTACAGAATCCCCTTGATTCAATCAAGCATTTTCTGGTGTAATGACTGCTCTATTATTCACATTTTAAAGTTGATTAATGTTAAAATTCTAGACAGATGTGATTTAGTGATATCCAAAATGTGTTTAATAATATATATCTATATCATTCATAGAGAGAGTTGGTGTGGGGAGCCCACAGGAATCCAGCAGTGACATAGAGCCGCCTTTGCGGGCTCCTGGTAAGTCCATTGACTCATTTATATGTAATTGAAGGTGTATTGCTAATCAATATTATGATCATGATTCCGATGAAGCATAACATTATAAAAAATCATAGAATTTATCTTCTGATTATATATTTATTTTTTATATTGAGCGATTAATAATTTCTACTTTATTATTCTACACATTTGTTATTCATAAGATGTCTAACATATGTTTTTTTCATTTTTTAATTTTTTTAACAACAGTCATCAAGTGATACACACATGAGAAATCTTAAATGTTCTATGTACTATGCTTTTATGAATTTAACATTAAGACAAACAATACATTAAGATTCTGATTTATTGACAATAACAAATCTATTGTCATTTGTATGCTCCATCAAAATGATGTAAATCATAACTTTGTGTGTGTATATCTTTAATGCAACATTGATGTGCGTATTTGAGCAACAGTAACATATGTTATAATATCTGATCTTAAGGTGTACACAACATGTTATGTTTTACAGAGATTGATGTCACATGTGGGATGGAGGAGGAAGAGGCTGCCTTGGAGTCTGATGGTATGTGAAATATATCTATCATGTTTCCAACATGTTTCTTTTTTTGAAATCATTTTATTGAAGACATTCAAAGTCTACAGCTTTTTCCCTTTAAAAAGGAATATTATTTGTCTGTTCAAATACACTACTGCCCCCTTTCTATATCAGGCAGCATGAAAATCTGCTTGTATATATTTTATTAAGAATATATAATTCATGCCATCATTATGTCACATGCATATTCCATGCCAAAACACAATAATAAGTTTCACATTGTACAGACAGTCATTGAGATTCATCTGAGTGCCTATATAGATACCATATCCTCATTTCAGAATAGTTTACAGATTCAAACACACTTCGAGGTATATTGAAAACATAATCAATTTTAAATGCGTTGATTTGATGTCAGGATGTATGAGATGTTAATATATTTATTTTACATTTTCAGATGGATCCACCACTTCTGGTCATCTGGATTCCGCCCCTGCCCAGTCACAGACCCCTCCCCGTGCACACACCCCTGACCATGGCCACACCTCTGCACACACCCAGAGCCCTTCCCATCACCAAACCCATGACCATGCCCCGACCACTGCCAGCCCTTCCCATATTTCATATCCTGTCCCTCCCAAAAAACGCCCATACACCCCCCTTCGCCGCTCTCCCCGTATTCTGGCCCGTACAGCTGCCCAGACCCAAACTCCCCACTCCCCAGCTGTACGGCCTACCCTGGAGCAGCAGCTCACCACTCCCCAAGCCATTCCCATCCCTCCCCGAGCCAATCCCATCCCTTCCCCCTGTTTAAACCTTCATTGTCCTGGGTGTCAGATTGTCCTTCCCAGGCACAGCTGTAAGTATCATTCTAAATACACTTTATAAGATACTTAAAGGTACAGTGAAGTTCAATTGGTTAAATTGTGATTCAAATCCAGCATGCAATGTTAAGCCAATGTATCATAGAATACTCTTATGAATTATTCGTCATTCTCTTGATATATTTATTGAAAACAACTTATTCCTATAATTAGTTTAAACAAGAAAATAAATGTGGCCATCATTTCTTTATTGTTGGATGAATGTATCCATCAACCAGCATGCACAAACAAGGTTCATCAACAAATATTGGCTTCCATAAAAACCAACATTCTTGCATTCAAAATATAGCTTGACAATTAAAACATATAATGAATATGTGTAATTTCTAAAGATTTGTCATGTCATGCTCTATCTGAATCAGTCCATTAAATATTTAGGTTCAGTGTCCCTTTAATTGGATATCACTACATATACCAAACACCACTACTTGGATCCAAAATTTTATGTCCAAATGTGGATACATTATCTCTTGTCTAACCCAGTGGGAATGTAATTTCTTCTGGTTGCTATGTTTACACAGCTTGTCCTCAATGCCAAAATGTTTAAGGATAGGTGTGCCTACCACAGTCTAAATTGAATTTTTAAATTGCTGATGTAAGTACAATGTAAATCCTTTAACAAGATTTGATACACTCAAGCTGTATAAGTGGATCATCTAAAACCAATTAAAGGGTTCAACATGTTTGAGTAACATGAGCCTTTAATGATTTCTGTCTGTCTGAATAACCTAATTCATGTGTAAAGAATATATGAAAAATAATTGATGTAAATAATTATTTGTCTTTATGATGACAATGTATGTATTAAAATCTTTTATTCTGTTGTGTAATTATCCTTAATATTAATTTTTATTTTATTTTAGGCTGTGACTCAGCATGGCTCATGCTAGAAGGGATAGCAAGAGTAGAGCAGGCCGTGTTGAGGAACGCAGCTGTCCTGAGAGGGATGAACGACACCATGCAGGCCCAGCTCCGGGTTCAGGACTTGACTCTGCGTGAAATTATGCAATTACGTTCAAGGCCTGAATCTGGAGCTGGACATGCACAGGACAATGAAGAGGATGACCAGTAAGTGGAGGATCTGGATATGCTCCATGGTGGCAGATAATAATCCTCCGTCCACATGTTGAATTTGTATTTATATTGTTGCCCTTTGGCCTTTTTATCAGTTTTTTGTTGTGCCTGTTGCACTCTTTTACCTTGTCATGTGTCTCCAATGAGGCTATGCTGGCCCTTGGCAACTCTCTTCATGGACTGTGATGCACTGTGTTACCTTGCCATGTGTCTCCAATGGGGCTATGCTGGCCCTTGGCAACTCTCTTCATGGACTGTGATGCACTGTGTTACCTTGTCATGTGTCTCCAATGAGGCTATGCTGGCCCTTGGCAACTCTCTTCATGGACTGTGATGCACTGTGTTACCTTGTCATGTGTCTCCAATGGGGCTATGCTGGCCCTTGGCAACTCTCTTCATGGACTGTGATGCACTGTGTTACCTTGTCATGTGTCTCCAATGGGGCTATGCTGGCCCTTGGCAACTCTCTTCATGGACTGTGATGCACTGTGTTACCTTGTCATGTGTCTCCAATGAGGCTATGCTGGCCCTTGGCAACTCTCTTCATGGACTGTGATGCACTGTGTTACCTTGTCATGTGTCTCCAATGAGGCTATGCTGGCCCTTGGCAACTCTCTTCATGGACTGTGATGCACTGTGTTACCTTGCCATGTGTCTCCAATGGGGCTATGCTGGCCCTTGGCAACTCTCTTCATGGACTGTGATGCACTGTGTTACCTTGTCATATGGCTCATATATTCCTTATTTTTAAAAGATTATTTATAAACGTTGTGTATGTTTTCTTACATACTAATAAAATAAATTTTATTTCACAAATCTTTGTCCTCATTCTTCCTGTTATTTTTTGCAAGCTCTAGTTTATGTTGTTTATCCTTAAAGGGACCTAACAAATCTATTTGTTATAATGAAATCATATATGTAAGACAATAGTAAATGACTTTAAGATTAACATCTCCAATGTAATCTTATTATTTGTGTTTATATTATTTTCTCTTAGCTCTATCATTGCCTGATTATGATTAGCAGAGTAATTTCTTTATATATGTATATATATTTTTGTATTTGTGTATATATGTATATTTAAATGTTCATATCCATGTGTGTATTTATAAACTCTGCATGAATTGATGCACCTTTACAAAATGATCTGAGTATTGATACAATGATATAATCCCTGTAAAGTGTTCATTTTATTTAAATAGTATTGACTATGTGTATGCTCTTTTTAAAAACAAAATAATGTCCCTTTAAGTGATGTTGATCACTATTGTAAATGAATGTATTTCCATTTGTAAAGCGTTTTTGTCCTTTTTACAAGAACAAGGACATATAATTTTATTAATAAACAATCTTATTGTAATGTTGACAGCACCTGTATTTCATTTTCAAATCTATATTATTGTCAAAGTGTAACCAAATCAATCTCTGTGTGTAATACAAATAATGTAGATGATGAATATTAGTTAACTAATATGTTAACAAAATACATCTCCTCCCATATATGGCTATAGGTAGGCTGACCATAATTAAACTTGAATAAATGACACGTTTAATCAATACATGTATAACTATTGTTATTCAACAACAATCCAAACATATCTTAAAACATCAATGGCATATGTATTTCTCATGTGTATCTTTTAAATGTTAAAGATATACACCATAGCTATAGTTCAAGGGACAGTCAAGTCCGAAAAGATGATTCATGATTTGGTGACATTCCTAGATAGCAATCTACACACATACTAGTTCATAAAATATAAATACGTTTCTTAATGATATGCCAAGATGTCACTGAGTCCTTGTATTGTCTGCGGTTTTTCAGCGATCTCGGATGCGCCATTTTGCTTAAGACGTCACCTGCCAGGCTGTCCAATGATTCCTTGTATTGACTGACGTTCTTACGTGATCAGGAATATGCCTTTTATTGGATTGCGTTTTGACGCGATCAAGGATGCGCCTTTTTTTTTTGGGCGTTCTTACGTGATCAATAATGTGCCTTTCATTGGATGGCGTTCTTACGTGATCAAGGAAGCGCCATGTTAAGACGGCACATGTAAAGTTAAAAAAACGTGTGATTGGATTGCGTAGTCCCGCAATATTTGTGCACGTTAAAAACGTTTGTGACTGCATGCAATTTTAAAAAGCTTGCGAATATGTATTATTTGCATCATGTTACATTGTTGACCCGTAGCTGATAAAGACCAACACATTCTCTTTTGCTGGATGTCTGGTTGAATCAACGAACGAAAGCAAAATGTTTTCATGCATAGGATATTTCTAGGCAAGTGCAAATCTCTACAGTCCATGTTTAATATGTTTGTCAACAATGTTCCTTTTTCTTAAAAATTAATGTTGTGTTTAATGTTGAACATATCTAATTAATAAATATGCGCTATTGTGTTTGAATAAAGTAATCAATATGCATTTATCATATGCTAAATATATGATGCCGACTTCTTCTAAATGTAATTTCGTTGTATATTTTATGAAAGGTTCATTAGACACTCACATTATAAATAAAAATATTTGATTTTGTCTATAGTTAGATAGTCCATTGTTTAACCAATAGGTTTATTTTGTCTTGTGTTGTAAGAAAATGTAAGTTATTTTCTTACTCCTCGCAAAGCCAATGAGTTTCATGTGAGTACCATCTCCAGCTTTGTCCAGTTTGTGTAAAGGTTCTTTTCATATGTTAATGATGGGGTATTGTGTTTTACGGTTGTAATGGTGGTTCATCTATATTTAAAATATAGCTAACCCTATTTTATTTGCAAGTGTTTGAAGCTTTTTAATATTGCTATCAGTATATGTTAATCTTGTTGTTTGTAGTAGTGTCTATTACATACAGTTATGTAAAAAATATAGGATACTGTCCCTTGAATGCAAATGTTGTTTTTTTGTATCATGTATGAGATCCACATAGTTTAATCTTCAAATATATTTTTGTTAGCATATTTCACCCCCCCACTCCTAAAAGGAATTTAAACCATATTCATTGTTAAAATAAAAATAGTTACAATAAAATATTAACACAATAATGTCTCTTAAAGAAAATAGACTTTATTTAACACGTCAATATAAATGTGATTTTCAAATTTTTTTTTGGAAAAATTACATGTATATATAGCAACAAGCTTAAAATGTGTTAGCATATGTAATGTTGTTAAAGGGACAGTTTCGAAAAAATTTTTTTTTACATTATTCGAAAAGTAAATTCTGTAATAACAAGGATATCAAATGTTTCTCAACAATTGAACATTTGTCTGGGTTTATTTAAATTTGCTATCTAAACCTATGAGGTTGGTGTGCTCATTTCTTAAATCTTGAAGAGTGCTTGTAATCATTATACAATTTGAGCACTAGAGGGCATTTGGATAGCATTTGTATATGTAAAACCTTGTGCTCATACAGCATATTATTGACCATGTATTGATCATTGATATCTAAAATGTTGTTATGTCAGAACAACAAATAAGTGGTCATTTTTCATAGTCATAGATACAAGGGTAAGCACATAAGTCACACATGTATTTCTCCATGTTTTGTTGTTTCAAACTTTATAATGCGTAATACAGTGTTTTCTTTGTAATCAATAATTTTCTGACTGTCCCTTTAAGCTGTGTTATTGGCATTCAAACAGTAATATGCCATCATGGATAATTGTTATGGTAATTTAGTTAGCGATTCGGGAAACAGTTTGGACATCACATCACAGAAACCAATCAATATCATGAACAAGGATAGGTATGTGATGATGTGGTTTTCACACACTTATAACCCACACTCTGCAAAGAATCTTCCTCCATGGACCCGGTCCCATAGAAGTCGATTATATACAGAGTGTGGTCCACAAGTGTATGAAAACCACATCATCACATACCTATCCATTACCCAAAAAAAATAATTTAAGATGGAAAAAAATACTTACTTCCTCTTCCTTCCCCTCTTCCCACGGGGCTGAGGCTCTGGGAGAGGCAACTGCCGACTCCGAAGAGTCCTCCTTGGAGCTGTTGTGGGAGGAGTGGAAGGAAGAGTACTGGGACGACCAAGGTGAGGAGTAGATGGCTGAGGAGGAGGAGGAGAAGATGGATGAGGAGGAGAAGATGGCTGAGGAGGAGGAGGAGTAGATGGCTGAGGAGGAGGAGGAGTAGATGGCTGAGGAGGAGGATGATGAGATGGGCCGGCAGGAGGAGATGGCCCAGCAGCAAGAGGCCCAGCAACAAGAGGCCCAGCAACAGGAGGTAGACCAGCATGCGCCTCCCGGAAAAATGTGAACATTTCCTGATGAAGATTGAACATTCTTGTTTGTCCTTCTTGTATTGTATTCAGTATACTGATTATTTCAGTTTGGCCTTGAATTATTTGATTCTGCCCATCAAGTATTCTGCGCCGTCCTTCTATGTTTTCTATCCGGGAGGTACGCATCTGGTCTATGTACTCCAGTAGAACCCGCACCTCCGCTATTTCTTCTTGTTGTGCCTGTTGAACCCGTGCACGGCGGGGTGCCCGTGCACGGCGGAGTGCGGGTCTTTGAGGGACCTCGGGTTCCGCGGGTTCAGCGGGATCCTCCTGTGCTTCCGGGGCCTCTTGATCATCTCCCGTGCGCTGTTCGTCACGGGGGGCCTCTTCCCTCCGAAGTGGGAATTCCTCACCACCACTCTCATCCCGGGGAGATGCAGGAGGCTGTGCTGCCTCGTCCCCAGACTCTGTATATTAAAAAAAAAAGAAAAAAAGAAATGTATATATTAGCATATTTGCAAATAAAGTTTTAAATGACTTAGCTTACGATACAATTACAAATGCAGAATCATTAATCCACTTTGAAATCTAACAAACAATCAATTCTATTTCCGCTTTTTCTAAACAGTGTTTGTGATATCTGGTCAATGTGAATGTTTTTGCGTTTGTTTTCAGTCTGTTTAAATGCACACCTAACCTATAGCCTAGATACTGATGTAACCGCTAAGTAATAGAATGCGTGTAAACAGCGTAATAGCATTAATCTGATCCTTAACACATGAAACCCAATGTTTTATCTTTCATGATTTATAAGCATACATTTAGTATAAACTTTCGAATGTACTTTTGTTATCTAATTAGCTTCATTCTCTGGATATTCTTTGATGAAAAGCATATCTAAATATGTTTATAAGATTCTGATTGTTAGCTGAATATAGCTGCCTCCTGTGATTGTTTCACCGTGTGCATGGCTATTTCTTCATTAAAATATATCTCAAGAATGATTCAAATTATGTAATATAAGTACATTTGAATGTTTTGTCAAATTGTATTCGCTACCTCAATCATGAAAGTAAATGTTTGCGTATAGTGTCCATTGAAATACATTCGTATGTGAAATTATTGTTCAATGAGCTTACCGTCAGATGAGAGTGGCAGGTTCCCGGTATCGATTCCTCCGATACCGACTACTTCCACCTCGGAGATGCTGGGCCGCAACATTTCCTCCCATCTGCAGTACTCCATTTCAAGGGCAGGGCCGCCACCGGTCCCTGCAGCATGTCGGGCCTCCAGGCTTAACTTTTTTTTAAGTTCAAGTTTACAGTCCCGGTACCGATGTTTGATGGAATCCATATCCCGGTTCCGGCCACCCACTGCATTGACTGCATTCCGAATCTCGTTCCAGAGCCTCCTCCTGTCAGTCGGGGTAGTCTTCTGGTGCTGCAGCATCCTATACCTGGCCATATAGGCCTCTACGAGGGCCTCCTTCTCCTCCATCGTAAACCTCGCCTCCCTAGTCGCCTTGGCCTTCCCCTGTGACGATGCCCTCTGTTTCCCGGACTGTGAAGCCCTACTCTGACCGCCACTGGGCCCAGCCACTTGGTCATCTTGAACCAAGTGGCTGGGTCCACCCACCGCTTCCACCCCCGCTTCCTGCCCCCCTTCCTGCCCCCCTTCCTGCCCTGTTCCTCTCCCCCTCCCTCTACTCCCCCCTCTACCTGTCCCCTGCCTGGCCTCCATCTCCTCCCTAAACTAAACCCCAAATAATCAAAAAAAAGTGAGTGTGATGAAATGAAAGGGGGTCAAAATAAAGAACTAAAAAGACAAAAAAGGTGCTTAAAGTGTGAGGGATGTAAAAAAAAAAGAGGGTAAGGAGTATTTAAATAAACGAAAAGAATAAGACTAAAAGGAGGATATGTAAACTAAATGTAACTAGGGGATGGGTATGGGATGGGTATGGGGTATGGGATAAGAGTAAATGGGATGAAAGGGAATGGGACTACAAGGAATGGGGTATGGAGTGTAGTATGAGGGGGTAGGGGGTATGGAGTGTATGTAGTGTTATTGATAAGTGTATGTATGTATTGAATGTGTTTGCGTGTAAATGTGTTAAGTGTACAGATAAATCACTCGCTCGCTAACTAACACTACTTCTAATTCTCAATAACAAACACTCCCACTAACGCTCACTAACTACCACTAACTGACGCTCACACTAACAACTATCACTAATAACTCCCACTAACTCACTCACGCTCCCACTAACAGACTCTCTCCCACTCCCGCTAACTCCCACTAACTCACTCACTCTCTCACGCTAACACTACCAACTGACTATCTCACGCTAACACTACCAACTGACTCTCTCACGCTAACACTACCAACTGACTATCTCACGCTAACACACTCTCAAAAATTCGCAAAATCTCTATTCTTAAATCTCCAAAGACCCACCAGCAACACAGTCAAAGAAGCCCTGCTTGTGTGGTGCTTATATACCCTGTGTAAATGTTTAATGATGTCCCAATTTCCATTGTAATTAGTGTTCAGGTGTGCTTTATTAGCAATTAATATTATTGCAATGTGTATTAGGTGTGTTAATTTGCGCATGCTCATTTTGAGTTGGTATTTGTGGAATGTGTAGAATGCGATGATGTCATAGTGGTCGTTTTCTCTAACATTGTCCAATAGTATTCTTTTTAAATGTGAATTTGCGATGGTGTGTTCTTCGTGAAGTGTTGTATATGTATGTTTTTCATAATATATAATGATATTGAATGCGATTTTTTTTTTAGTGTATGTATATATTTTTTATTCCTTGTTGTTATTGTGCGATTTTCCGCATCTTAAAGTATATGCGTATTCCCCGTATAAATAGTATTAAAACTTCCCCCGCTTGTGAATGTGTAATGCTTGTGTGCTTTGTTGATTGATTGATGTTGTGACATTTGCGGCGTGTTATTGTTGTGCATGATGTGGTATGCGTCATATGACCGAGCTGTGCGTATTCTCGCGAGATCGAGTGTTAGGTAAAAAAAGCTATTTTTTGCCTTTCCCATTGATCTCTATGGGAGACTGTCTAACGCGGGCAGGATTACGCGTGTGACATACACGCGTTAGGAGCATCGTTAGATGGTCTTATATTAACTCTAAATACCGGAGTCAAACAATGACGTGCGTTAGACATAAAACACGCGTGGCGTTAACAGCCCATCTACCGCCGAACTCTAAATCTAGCCGTTAGGATTTATTTTTATTTTACAGGTACCTTTCAATTTATTTTAACCATGTACAATAACTATTAAATAGTTATTAACTATTTAATAGCTTACCTAGCTAAAATAAAGAGAAATGTACCTGTGAAATAAATCCTAACCTAAGTTACAATTACACCTAACACTACACTATACTTTAATAAATTATTCCTATTTAAAAATAAATACTTACCTGTAAAATAAACCCTAAGATAGCTACAATGTAATTCATAATTATATTATAGCTATCTTAGGATTTATATTTATTTTACAGGTAACTTTGTATTTATTTTAGCTAGTTAGAATAGTTATTAAATAGTTGTTAACTATTTAATAACTACCTAGCTAAAAGAAATACAAAATTACCTGTAAAATAAATCCTAACTTAAGTTACAATTAAACCTAATACTACACTATCATTAAATTAACTAAATAAACTACCTACAAAGAACTACAATGAAATACAATTACATAAACTAACTAAAGTACAAAAAATAAAAAAAGATAAGTTACAAAAAATAAAAAATTAAGTTACAAACATGTTAAAAATATTACAACAATTTTAAGCTACTTACACCTAATCTAAGCCCCCTAATAAAATAACAAACCCCCCCCAAAATAAAAAAAATCCCTACCCTATTCTAAATTACATAAATTTCAAAGCTCTTTTACCTTACCAGCCCTTAAAAGGGCCATTTGTGGGGGCATGCCCCAAAAAGTTCAGCTCTTTTGCCTGTAAAAGAAAAATACAACCCCCCCCCCCAACATTAAAACCCACCACCCACATACCCCTAATCTAACCCAAACCCCCCTTACAAAAACCTAACACTAATCCCCTGAAGATCATCCTACCTTGAGTCGTCTTCACTCAACCGAGCCATCGATGGAACTGAAGAGGACATCCGGAGCGGAAGAAGTTAATCCTCCAAGCGGCGCTGAAGAAATCTTCCATCCGATGAAGTCATCATCCAGGCGGCGCTGAAGAAGTCTTCGATCCGGCCGATGTCATCTTCAAAGAGGCGCTGAAGAGGTCTTCTATCCGGGCGAAGTCATCTTCCAAGCCGGGTCTTGAATCTTCCTTCCGCCGACGCGGAACCACCTTCTTCACCGACGGACTACGACGAATGACGGCTCCTTTAAGGGACGTCATCCAAGATGGCGTCCCCTCAATTCCGATTGGCTGATAGGATTCTATAAGCCAATCGGAATTAAGGTAGGAAAATCTGATTGGCTGATGGAATCAGCCAATCAGATTCAAGTTCAATCCGATTGGCTGATCCAATCAGCCAATCAGATTGAGCTCGCATTCTATTGGCTGATCGGAACAGCCAATAGAATGCGAGCTCAATCTGATTGGCTGATTCCATCAGCCAATCAGATTTTCCTACCTTAATTCCGATTGGCTGATAGAATCCTATCAGCCAATCGGAATTGAGGGGACGCCATCTTGGATGACGTCCCTTAAAGGAGCCGTCATTCGTCGTAGTCCGTCGGTGAAGAAGGTGGTTCCGCGTCGGCGGAAGGAAGATTCAAGACCCGGCTTGGAAGATGACTTCGCCCGGATAGAAGACCTCTTCAGCGCCTCTTTGAAGATGACATCGGCCGGATCGAAGACTTCTTCAGCGCCGCCTGGATGATGACTTCATCGGATGGAAGATTTCTTCAGCGCCGCTTGGAGGATTAACTTCTTCCGCTCCGGATGTCCTCTTCAGTTCCATCGGTGGCTCGGTTGAGTGAAGACGACTCAAGGTAGGATGATCTTCAGGGGATTAGTGTTAGGTTTTTGTAAGGGGGGTTTGGGTTAGATTAGGGGTATGTGGGTGGTGGGTTTTAATGTTGGGGGGGGGGTTGTATTTTTCTTTTACAGGCAAAAGAGCTGAACTTTTTGGGGCATGCCCCCACAAATGGCCCTTTTAAGGGCTGGTAAGGTAAAAGAGCTTTGAAATTTATGTAATTTAGAATAGGGTAGGGATTTTTTTTATTTTGGGGGGGTTTGTTATTTTATTAGGGTGCTTAGATTAGGTGTAAGTAGCTTAAAATTGTTGTAATATTTTTAACATGTTTGTAACTTAATTTTTTATTTTTTGTAACTTATCTTTTTTTATTTTTTGTACTTTAGTTAGTTTATGTAATTGTATTTCATTGTAGTTCTTTGTAGGTAGTTTATTTAGTTAATTTAATGATAGTGTAGTATTAGGTTTAATTGTAACTTAAGTTAGGATTTATTTTACAGGTAATTTTGTATTTCTTTTAGCTAGGTAGTTATTAAATAGTTAATAACTATTTAATAACTATTCTAACTAGCTAAAATAAATACAAAGTTACCTGTAAAATAAATATAAATCCTAAAATAGCTACAATGTAATTATTAATTACATTGTAGCTATCTTAGGGTTTATTTTACAGGTAAGTATTTAGTTTTAAATAGGAATAATTTATTAAAGTATAGTGTAGTGTTAGGTGTAATTGTAACTTAGGTTAGTTTTTATTTTACAGGCTAGGTAAGCTATTAAATATTTAATAACTATTTAATAGTTATTGTACATGGTTAAAATAAATTGAAAGGTACCTGTAAAATAAATATAAATCCTAAGATAGCTAGAATATAATTATTATTTATATTGTAGCTATATTAGGGTTTATTTTATAAGTAAGTATTTAGTTTTAAATAGGATTCATTTAGTTAATAAGAGTTAATTTATTTAGATGTATTTAATTAATATTTAAGTTAGGGGGCGTTATGGTTAGGGTTAGACTTAGGTTTAGGGGTTAATCATTTTATTACAGTGGCGGCGGCGTAGTGGGGGGCAGGATAGGGGTTAATAAATTTATTATAGGTTGCGGCGGGTTCATGGAGCGGCGGTTTAGGGGTTAAACTATTTATTTAGTTGCGGAGAGGTGCGGGATCAGCAGGATAGGGGTTAATAACTTTATTATAGAGGGCGGCGGTATAGGGGGGCAGGATAGGGGTTACTGGGTATAATGTAGGTGGCGGCTGTGTCCGGGAGCGGCGGTTTAGGGGTTACTACATTTTTAATAGTTGCGGCGGGGTCTAGGAGCGGCGGTTTAGGGGTTAATAACTTTATTTAGTTGCGGGGGGCTCCGGGGGCGCCGGTATAGGGGTAGAACAGTGCAGTTTAGTGTGAGTGCTTAGTGACAGGCTAGCAATAAAGCTGGGAAAAAGCCGAAGGGCAGCGAGATCGGATGAGTGATAACTGTCACAGTCCGCTGCTCATCGCCCCGCGGCTTTTTGACAGCTTTATTTGATAACTTAGGCGAACGTATTCAAGGTCCGCGGCGGCGAAGGTAGGCGAGCTTAGGCGGACGTATTGGGCCGGCGAAGCCAGAAAAGTAGACGGCTTGATAACTAGCCCCCCTAATATCTAATTTTCTTCATTCTTTTGATATCCTTTGTTGAAAATCATATCTAAATATGCTCAGTAGCTGCTGATTGGGGACTGCACATAGATACCTCATGTGATTGGCTCACCCATGTGCATTGCTATTTCTTCAACAAAGGATATCTAAAGAATGAAGGTGTATCCTAGCCACTGACTCACCAGCCTCTGATGCCACTGCACGTCACTGACTCAGCTTATTCCTGAAACCAAGTTCCCTTACTGAGATACTGGCATATGCTCAGCCTGATCCTGAAATCAAGTACCCTGGCTCTTATACCTGTGTATGCCCAGCTTGATCCTGAAATCAAGTACCCGTAAGGGTAGTCTGTCTGTTGAAGAACTTCTTTTACAAAGACTTTTGTTTGTTAATTATCAGGTTGGAATATAACCTCTATTTGCTTTGCCTCTTGTTTTCCTTGCATTACTTTAGTAAAGTTTCTTCAAGAAAAGACCTTCTTTGTTCTGTGTTTCCATTCTGGTATACTGAGTCCTACTCACCTCTTCACACCCTCTCAGATTAACTCAGCCATTGCCTTGCACATGCTCCATACCCTGCTCAGCCGAGCATGACAGAATGTCAAGGCCACACATTGGAGCTTGCAGAGGTGGTACCAGTTTTTAAAGCCATACTAGAACAAGTGACAAATATGGCACAGCTAATGCAACAGTACCTCCCACGGCTGCCTCAATAACATTTAAGGGAAATCCTTTCTAAAACTACTGCAGAGGGAAACATCAAAGCTGCTAAAGCACCCCTTTCACCTATGGAGATTACAAGAAGTAGAACTCAAGGACTTTGTTTTTATTGTGGGGTCTTCAGCCATGTCATCTCCTACTGTCCGGTGAAACTTCCTAAGAGATCTACCCAAGACACCCCAGCTCCTATTTCTGATTCATCTGCTGTGGTAACGGCTGGGAAGAGCACCTCAATTCCAACAACAAGAATGGCAGAGGTCAAGTTACATAGTATCCTGGTGCAGCAACTCCCAGATAAAAATAGTACTTCTGACATCAAATCTGACTTTGCTTCTCCCTTGGAAGTCTCTGTTCCCTCTTTTCAACGGGGTCCCAGTACATCCAGTCACCAGTAGTAGTCTGGTTCATCTGTTTCCTTAAATTTGAAACACCTTGTGAATGATGTATCACCAGCTCTAGTTGGAACCTTACCACCCACAGTATCCTCTGGCACTGAGGAAGAGGATTCAGATGGCTTCTCTACTATTTATGAATGTTCAGTCCCGGAAGAATCAGAACCCCAAACTGCAGCCCAGAGATGGAACCCAGGTCATCTGTCTAAATGCTCCAGAACAAGAATAAAATCTAAATGTATCACTGTTGCAGCTCTTTGTTCAGAAAGGCCCGTAGACCAATATTATACCTCCTGATTGTATCCCTGCCTCTGATGGCTTTCTGGTCAGTAAAGTGGACCTTCTAATATATGAAGAAGCTGTCATGGTCATGCCTGGATTTGAACCTGAGACTCCTGGTTCTCAGTCTTTTTCTCTTTTGCTGCACCACCAGAGGTATTTGTTTATTTTTGCAGCCTTTTGGAGACTTGTTACCTGCTGTGGATTGCCCTCTGGCTCTACCAGCTTGTCAGCTGCAGGTAGGTTGTAATGATCTCCGCTTTAAAAAGCTGCTTCACTATTTACTTCCTGCCTTGACATTGTGATTGATTTCCTTTGTTTGTGCCTCTGTTCTGCTTCCTGAATTCCTGTCTTGTTGGTGGATTCCTGGCTTCTGAACTTGACTTGCTGATTGACCATTCTTCTAAATTCTCCTTATGCTTTATGAAAGATTGGACTGCTTTCCTGGTTACACACCCTTGGCTTGTATTCTGACAAATCTCTTGTATCCTGTGTCTAAAGACCGCTGCTCTATAACTTGTCCCCCTGCTCTGAAGCTGCGATCGTGTTGATTGACACCCCCTGCTAGAATCCGATTGGCTGCAAAACTGCAGGGGGCGGCATTGCACAAGCACTAGAACTGCTTGTGCAATGATAAATACTGACAGCGCATGATACTTATATGATCCTTATATGCTTATATCCTTTATATGCTTGTAATTTATATGCTTTATATGATTATCCTTTTTATTATATGCTCAGCCTGTTCCTGAAACCAAGTTCCCTTACTGAGAAACTGGTGTATGCACTGCTTGTTTCTGAAACTAAGTTCACTTACTGAGATACTGGTGTATGCTCAGCCTGTACCTGAAACCAAGTTCCCTTACTGAGATACTGGCGTATGCTCAGCCTGTTCCTGAAACCAAGTTCCCTTACTGAGATACTGGCGTATGCTCAGCCTGTTCCTGAAACCAAGTTCCCTTACTGAGATACTGGCGTATGCTCTGCTTGTTCCTGAAACCGAATTCCGATACTGAGATACTGGCATATGCACTGCTTGTTCCTGAAACCAAGTTCCCTTACTGAGATACTAGTGTATGCTCAGCCTGTTCCTGAAACCAATTTCCTTTACTGAGATACTGGCATATGCTCAGACTGTTCCTCAAACCAAGTTCCCTTACTGAGATACTGGTGTATGCACTGCTTGTTTCTGAAACTAAGTTCACTTACTGAGATACTGGTGTATGCTCAGCCTGTTCCTGAAATCAAGTTCCCTTACTGAGATACTGGTGTATGCTCAGCCTGTTCCTGAAACCAAGTTCCCTTACTGAGATACTGGCATATGCTCAGCCTGTTCCTGAAACCAAGTTCCCTTACTGAGATACTGGCATATGCTCAGCTTGTTCCTGAAACCAAGTTCCCTTACTGAGATACTGGTGTATGATCAGCCTGTTCCTGAAACCAATTTCCTTTACTGAGATACTGGCGTATGCTCTGCCCTTCCTGAAAACAAGTTCCCTTACTGAGATACTGGCGTATGCTCAGCCTGTTCCTGAAACCACTTTCCCTTACTGAGACACTGGCGTATGCTCAGCCTGTTCCTGAAATCAAGTTCCCTTACTGAGATACTGGCATATGCTCAGCCTGTTCCTGAAGCCAAGTTCCCTTACTGAGACACTCGCGTATGCTCAGCCTGTTCCTGAAACCAAGTACCCTTACTGAGATACTGGCGTATGCTCAGCCTGTTCCTGAAACCAAGTTCCCTTATTTAGATACTGGCATATGCTCAGCTTGATCCTGAAATCAAGTACCCTGGCTCTAATACCTGTGTATGGCCAGATTGATCCTGAAACCAAGTACCCTGGCTCTGATACCCATGTATGCCCACCAGCTTGATCTTGAAATCAAGTACCCGTAAGGGTTATATGTTTCGGTTGAAGTACTTCTGCTTAAACTGATCTTTTACAAAGACTTTTGTTTGTTTATTATGAGGTTGGAATATAACCTCTATTTGCTTTTCCTCTTGTTTTCCTTGCATTACTTCAAGAAAAGACCTTCTTTGTTCTGTGTTTCCATTCTGGTATACTAAGTCCTACTCACCTCTTCACACCCTCTCAGATTAACTCAGCCATCACCTTGCACATGCTCCATACCACTGAACCTGCTCAGCTGAGCATGAAAGGTGTGCCACCGTTTGATCAGAGTACCCTTTATCCATTGCTATAAAGCTTGTTATTATGTGGGTGGTGAAATGTTCTTGTAGCAACTGGACTGTCGCAGGTCATGCATCCCAATCATTTATAGCACCCCTTTATATTTGTTTTTTGTTGTTCTTGGTAGCATAAATTGGGGTCAGATTTGACTAGTAGGTCCCTGCGATTAGTTCCTCATTTGGATCCCACCATAGGTCTGGTGTACTTTGCAAATGGCAACTTTGTATCCATAGTTAATATGGGCCAATATTTTCTCAAGATGGTTCCTGTAATAGTGGTGTTAGGTGCAACTGTTGTGACCATGGTAAATTTATTATCATCCACAGTTTCCATTTGGAGAAACTTGTGTTTGACTTCAAGTAACTGGGAGATCTCCTAAGTCCACCTGAGAATTATTCTCTTATCATCTGGGATTTATGTATAGTTTGGGGACAATTTATCCTGGAGGACTGAATTTTATACCAGACTTTAAAGGTATTATCTGAGTAAACATCAGAAACATACCTAGGGTGCTGGTCCTGTGTAATTTTGTGCTTAGTGTCTGTGGGGGCCTGTGTGGGGCCAGTTGGTGTCATTCATTCCTCGTTTAGCCACCGTTAGTAGTGTGGTGGGTTAGGGATCGTTATTGGTCTTGTATCCACCATACTGGCACTTACACATGTAGATCACAGTCACTCACATAAAATTGATGTTCTCAGGATAGTGTGGTATGACACTGTTGTTCACAACCATAACCAATATATAGCAATGTACCCAAATATAAAGGTGTCTTGGAGACATAGACTACCTGACTAATAATAACCCATATAATGTAAGAATGTAACAATAATAACATTATGTTTCTATTTTGAAAGGAATTGCCATGAAAAAAATAACAAATGTTGCAAATATGACTATTGCACACGTATAACAGTGCTTGTTGCATTTCCATGGCACAATGTTTCTCTTCATGGCGAAACCCGCCATTGATGTATTACATAAGCACTTTGATTCACATCGATGTGATGAGTACATTTTGAGCACTTTGATGTTGTAAATAATATGCTTTGTTTATTTCTATAACGGAGTTGACATTTACGTCACTTCCGGTTCTCACTGGGATGCGCCGTTTGCGTTCCACACATGAAGTTTGGTGCCACACGAGAGGAGCGTATGTTTATTTTGTAATCTATATTATATATAAGAGTGATATTTGTACACATAATTTATTCTGATGAAGGGGATATTTTAGTCCCTGAAACGTCAATAAATTTTGACACTGGTGTTATCCAAAATTACTTTGAGTGCATTTAATTTATATACATATTGGAAATTGGAAACATTACCCAGGCTGCTGATACTGGAGGGTAGATTTGTTCCTTGATTGCAATATATATATATATATCTATATATATATATATATATATATAGATGTATATTGAATCAGCCGATAGAATAAGAGCTGCTTAAATTCTATTGGCTGATTTGAACAGCCAATAGGATTTTAGCAGCTCTAATTCCTATTGGCTGATTCAATATTTTTATCCAATAGGAATGCAAGGGATGTGTACCTTGCATTGAAGATTCAGTGTACGGCGGCGACCATTTGAAGAGGATGCTCTGCGCAGGATGTCTTCAGGATCGACCCGCCCCGTGCCACCGGGATCAAGATAGAAGATGCCGCCTGGATGAAGATTAAAGAAACTGCCTGGATAAAGACTTCTCGCCGCTTGGATGAGGACTTCCCCGCCGGGATGAAGATTAAAGAAGCTGCCTGGATGAAGACTTCTCGTCGCCTAGATGAAGATCGTTCAAGCAGGACTTCAAAAACTGTAAGTGGATCTTCGGGGGTTATTGATAGTTTTTTTTTTAGTTTAGGGTTTGGGCATGTAAAAGAGCTAAATGCCCTTTAAAGGGCAATGCCCATCCAAATGCCCTTTTCAGGGCAATGGGTAGCTTAGGTTTTTGTTAGAGTTAGGTTTTTTATTTTGGGGGGTTGGTTGGGTGGTGGGTTTTACTGTTGGGGGGTCTTTGTATTTTTTTTTTACAGGTAAAATAGTTGTTTAACATAGGGCAATGCCCTACAAAAGGCCCTTTTAAGGGCTATTGGTAGTTTATTGTAGGCTAGGGTTTTTTTATATTGGGTGGGCTTTTTTATTTTGATAGGGCTATTAGATTAGCTGTAATTCTTTTTCATTTTTGATAATTTCATTTGTTATTTTTCGTACTTTAGTGTTTGTTATTTTTTGTAATTTAGTCTTTTATTTTTTGTATTTAGGTCGTTTGTAATTTTTAGAGTAGTGTTAGGATTTTTGTAATGTGTAGTTTAGTTTAATTTAATTGGTAGTTAGTTTAATTTTAGTTTAACAGTCATATTAGTTTAATGTTAGTTTAAACTTCGTTTTTTTAATTTGACAGGTAAATTTTAATTTAATTTAAGATAGGGAAATTGTAATTGTAATCTAAAGTTAGGGGGCATTAGGTTTAGGGGTAACTAGTTTAATTTAGTTTATTGTGATGTGGGGGCTTTCGGTTTAGGGGTTAATAGTTTACTTTAGTATATTTCATTGTGGGGGGCTTGCGGTTTAGGGGTTAATAGGTTTATTATAGTGGTGGCGGTGTAAGGCTTAATAACTTTAGTATAGTGGGGGAGATGTGGGCGGACGACAGATTAGAGGTTAATAATATTTAAATAGTGTTTGCAATGCGGGAGGGCAGTGGTTTAGGGGTTAATAAGTTTATTATAGTGGTGACGATGTCGGGGAGTGGCAGAATAGGGGTTAATAAAAAGTTTTAGTGGTGGCGATGTTGGGAGCGGCAGATTAGGGATTAATAAGTTTAATATAGTGTTTGCGATGTGGGAGGGCCTCGGTTTAGGGGTTAATAGGTAGTTTATGGGTGTTTAGTGTACCTTGTAGCAGTTTAGTTATGAGTTTTATGTAAAATATTTGTAGCTTAAAACTCATAACTACTGCTTTTAGATGGCGGTACGGATCTTGTAGTTTTAGGCTGTAACGCCGTTTTTTTAGCCAGAACGCAAAAGAGTGCAGTACTGAAGTTGCGTTACAGGCTAAAAGGCTTGTGGTACACCTATACCGACAAGACTCGTAATGGCTGCGTTGCTGTTTTAACGCTGAAAATACCATATTTTCAGTGTTAAAAGACGAATGCACAGACTTGTAATCTAGCTGAATGTGAAATCACTCAGAGGTCTTATGTCATTTGATTTTTACATTTGTTTTTATATATTGAAAACAGGATGTTTTATTTTTAATTACAAAACCTGTGGCTAATGATTCTACTCCATGTGAAAAGGCAGTAACAGTTTGAAGTCATGCAGCTATAGTGCACGTACCTTGTGACCAGATTAGCCTATATTAAATTGCATAGCAACGGTATCAAATTGTGCATGAAGTGCCTCTTTATATCTAAACTAAGACTATTACATAGTATATTTGCAGTTCTTGATGGAGGTGCGCCTAAGGTGACGTAAACGAAAGTCAGTGCAAACAATCCGATGTAAGGCCGCTCTTCTTTATCGTATGTCAACGGTTAGAAAATCTGTAGTGGGAAAAGAGGAAGGCGCCAATAGGGTGATAACGTTTGAGACCCTGACAGGTAAGTATGAGAAAAAAGGGTACTCACAAGTAGGGCGGCACTTAGACGTGCCAAACCAAGCAGACCGGGACCTCAGCGTCGCCCGGGAGACTCAAAAAGGCAACAACCAATCGTCAGGCCGGACCAAATTCCGTGTGGCCAGTCAGGAGCACTGGATGCTGCCACACCTCTCTCTTCGTATGCCGATTCGAAACACTGGCAAGAGGATAGGAGATAGGGATATCACGTGTGAAGCTCTCCCGATTACCGAGAGTTTAGTTAACACACGCCAACAAACTGGATAACGAACTCTCCTTGCTGACTTTGGTGCATTACGAATGCTCCCAGAATGCACCAAAGTCAGCAAGGAGAGTTCGTTATCCAGTTTGTTGGCGTGTGTTAACTAAACTCTCGGTAATCGGGAGAGCTTCACACGTGATATCCCTATCTCCTATCCTCTTGCCAGTGTTTCGAATCGGCATACGAAGAGAGAGGTGTGGCAGCATCCAGTGCTCCTGACTGGCCACACGGAATTTGGTCCGGCCTGACGATTGGTTGTTGCCTTTTTGAGTCTCCCGGGCGACGCTGAGGTCCCGGTCTGCTTGGTTTGGCACGTCTAAGTGCCGCCCTACTTGTGAGTACCCTTTTTTCTCATACTTACCTGTCAGGGTCTCAAACGTTATCACCCTATTGGCGCCTTCCTCTTTTCCCACTACAGATATTACATAGTATAGTCTCAATCACTTGAGACAGACGTTAGAATTTAATTTAAATTTAGTTGGTAACAGAGGGAGGAAAAGAAAGATGAAGGATATCCAATTTGTGGCTGATATGGTAATATATTTCTACTTCATTTTGTTAGTGTTGAGACATTTATTTATATGCTACACAGTAAACTTTTAAAGGTGAACATTCTGTTTTTAATAAACTGTTGCAGTCAATAGTGGGTGTACAATCAACCAGGCATACATTTATTTTTAATAATGTCAGTCCTTCTATTGTTCTAAGTTGATATGCATTTTACATGCTTGGGAAAAAGGTGATCATTTAAATGAATGGTCTTATCCACAATACTGTTTCTAACATGTTAATTTGAATGCTTTTTTAGTTTAAACATCTGGATTTCACAGTCATGAGGGCAATGATAGTCTCTACTGAACTTGAAACAGCTGCTCTAAGGATCTTCTAATTTATATCATTGATATATCAATAATACTTTTAATGTATTTTTTTTTTAATGTAGAACAGTTGGACAAACAAATAAAATATCCCTATAATGCTATTCCACTTTCTAAAAGTATAAAAAAAAAATGTTATGGCTAAACTTAGTAGTTGCAATAATTGTTCTCTGGAAAGTGCCAGTGGCTCAGCTGACTAAACATTTTTCACATCGTACAAAAGCTCATTCCAATGCATTACATCCACATCAGCTCTGGATTGTCAGTGGGAATAAAGACCAACACAGGACAAAGTCGATCTAGGTACTCTACAGTTCAATTTTGACTCAAACGATAATAAATATATTTTAGAAACAAGCAATATATTATAAACACAAGGGTATGTACATATACACGTATATATATTTGTATGAATGTATATTTATGATTATATATGTATATATGTATACATATGCACATATAAACACATATATATATATATATATATATATATATATATATATAACACACAGAGAAAACCCGGCACTCACTTACAAGCTGTCAGCTAAGATTTAAAAGCAAAAATGGAAAGGTTAGTCACCGCATCTGGCCAAATGGGACAAGCTCAGGTACCACGTCAAGGTCCTTTCCAATACCTGAGACCCTAAAACAGCCACACAATGCAAGCTTTCAAATCCAAACAAACTGAAAACAAGGGAAGGGTGCACAGGAATATGTAACCACCCTAGACATATACAAAACACGGAAGGGAACTGCACTCTCATACCGGACCGGGTACACATCCTATGACCCTCCAACATGCTCAGCCCTGGGTGCCACTGGCACTCACAGGAAGCTGTGCTGTCCCCAGAGCCACAAGCAGTTAACCCCAGACAGGTCTGGGTGCAAGAACCATAGGGAAAATTACAAAACAAATTAATACAACACACAGAGAAAACCCAGCACTCACTTACAAGCTCTCAGCTAAGATTTAAAAAGCAAAAATGGAAAGGTTAGTCACCGCATCTGGCCAAATGGGACAAGCTCAGGTACCACGTCAAGGTCCTTTCCAATACCTGAGACCCTAAAACAGCCACACAATGCAAGCTTTCAAATCCAAACAAACTGAAAACAAGGGAAGGGTGCACAGGAATATGTAACCACCCTAGACATATACAAAACACAGAAGGGAACTGCACTCTCATACCGGACCGGGTACACATCCCATGACCCTGCAACATACTCAGCCCTGGGTGCCACTGGCACTCACAGGAAGCTGTGCTGTCCCCAGAGCCACAAGAAGTTAACCCCAGACAGGTCTGGGTGCAAGAACCATAGGGAAAATTACAAAACAAATTAATACAACACACAGAGAAAACCCAGCACTCACTTACAAGCTCTCAGCTAAGATTTAAAAGCAAAAATGGAAAGGTTAGTCACCGCATCTGGCCAAATGGGACAAGCTCAGGTACCACGTCAAGGTCCTTTCCAATACCTGAGACCCTAAAACAGCCACACAATGCAAGCTTTCAAATCCAAACAAACTGAAAACAAGGGAAGGGTGCACAGGAATATGTAACCACCCTAGACATATACAAAACACAGAAGGGAACTGCACTCTCATACCGGACCGGGTACACATCCCATGACCCTGCAACATGCTCAGCCCTGGGTGCCACTGGCACTCACAGGAAGCTGTGCTGTCCCCAGAGCCACAAGCAGTTAACCCCAGACAGGTCTGGGTGCAAGAACCATAGGGAAAATTACAAAACAAATTAATACAACACACAGAGAAAACCCAGCACTCACTTACAAGCTCTCAGCTAAGATTTAAAAGCAAAAATGGAAAGGTTAGTCACCGCATCTGGCCAAATGGGACAAGCTCAGGTACCACGTCAAGGTCCTTTCCAATACCTGAGACCCTAAAACAGCCACACAATGCAAGCTTTCAAATCCAAACAAACTGAAAACAAGGGAAGGGTGCACAGGAATATGTAACCACCCTAGACATATACAAAACACGGAAGGGAACTGCACTCTCATACCGGACCGGGTACACATCCCATGACCCTGCAACATGCTCAGCCCAGGGTGCCACTAGCACTCACAGGAAGCTGTGCTGTCCCCAGAGCCACAAGCAGTTAACCCCAGACAGGTCTGGGTGCAAGAACCATAGGGAAAATTACAAAACAAATTAATACAACACACAGAGAAAACCCAGCACTCACTTACAAGCTCTCAGCTAAGATTTAAAAGCAAAAATGCAAAGGTTAGTCACCGCATCTGGCCAAATGGGACAAGCTCAGGTACCACGTCAAGGTCCTTTCCAATACCTGAGACCCTAAAACAGCCACACAATGCAAGCTTTCAAATCCAAACAAACTGAAAACAAGGGAAGGGTGCACAGGAATATGTAACCACCCTAGACATATACAAAACACAGAAGGGAACTGCACTCTCATACCGGACCGGGTACACATCCCATGACCCTGCAACATGCTCAGCCCTGGGTGCCACTGGCACTCACAGGAAGCTGTGCTGTCCCCAGAGCCACAAGCAGTTAACCCCAGACAGGTCTGGGTGCAAGAACCATAGGGAAAATTACAAAACAAATTAATACAACACACAGAGAAAACCCAGCACTCACTTACAAGCTCTCAGCTAAGATTTAAAAGCAAAAATGGAAAGGTTAGTCACCGCATCTGGCCAAATGGGACAAGCTCAGGTACCACGTCAAGGTCCTTTCCAATACCTGAGACCCTAAAACAGCCACACAATGCAAGCTTTCAAATCCAAACAAACTGAAAACAAGGGAAGGGTGCACAGGAATATGTAACCACCCTAGACATATACAAAACACGGAAGGGAACTGCACTCTCATACCGGACCGGGTACACATCCCATGACCCTGCAACATGCTCAGCCCAGGGTGCCACTAGCACTCACAGGAAGCTGTGCTGTCCCCAGAGCCACAAGCAGTTAACCCCAGACAGGTCTGGGTGCAAGAACCATAGGGAAAATTACAAAACAAATTAATACAACACACAGAGAAAACCCAGCACTCACTTACAAGCTCTCAGCTAAGATTTAAAAGCAAAAATGCAAAGGTTAGTCACCGCATCTGGCCAAATGGGACAAGCTCAGGTACCACGTCAAGGTCCTTTCCAATACCTGAGACCCTAAAACAGCCACACAATGCAAGCTTTCAAATCCAAACAAACTGAAAACAAGGGAAGGGTGCACAGGAATATGTAACCACCTTAGACATATACAAAACACGGAAGGGAACTGCACTCTCATACCGGACCGGGTACACATCCCATGACCCTGCAACATGCTCAGCCCTGGGTGCCACTGGCACTTACAGGAAGCTGTGCTGTCCCCAGAGCCACAAACAGTTAACCCCAGACAGGTCTGGGTGCAAGAACCATAGGGAAAATTACAAAACAAATTAATACAACACACAGAGAAAACCCAGCACTCACTTACAAGCTCTCAGCTAAGATTTAAAAGCAAAAATGGCTGAGCATGTTGCAGGGTCATGGGATATGTATGCAAAAAAGAATATAGACTGCGCTTCTCTGACCCCACAAAAGATAATATAACAATCACTGCTCTATAGTGAGTTAACAGGCATATAACCTGATTAAGAGGCCAATATTAAGCAGCAAGTATTGCAAAGTAAATAGATCTTAAACAATTGATACTATTACAGAAATTGAACAAACCAAGAACAGTAATAATAATACTAATACTTCCCTAAAAGAGATATGTAGACGTTGAGAAATGCAAACGTAGTGAAGGAAAGGATAATATGAGGATGCTGCTCTGTTGAAGGGTGCAATAAACTGTGTTCCTGCTCCCAAGGGACAAACTGTAAAGACAAAAAGAACACAGAGCGCAAAACCCTCCTGAACGTAAAAACAGTTTAATGAAATACACTGCGTTAAAAAGGACAAGTGCGAGCACAAACGTACATAACATAAAAAAATGCAGGCATAAAATATCACCACTCGGCAGTAGTACAGCTGGGCACGAATGAATGTCCGTCACACTTTATCCCACCGGGTCTTTCAACCGGCTTTCTTTCACTCGGCTGTTTGAGCTGTCTGCTATGGTATATCCGACACACGGTCCAAACCGGAAATCCAAGAGGTGACCGGAAATCGATAATGGCAGAGGTAGATTCACAGAATCCTGACAGTAGTAAGCTACTACAATGTAGTAAGCTTACTACAAGACAATGTCGTTGTCCTAAATGAGGCTCCTATTTGAACCAGGCGGGCTGGGACACGCCTCTAAATTGTAACGATCTGATAGGTCGATTTGTGCTGAAAGTACTCAGTCCATGGATAAAGGAAGTCCCACATATGACCATACAGAGAAAAGTTACAAATATATCTAAGAAAAATACAAAAATACAAAAATAAAAGGCGAGTCAGAGCATAATATACTGATTACAGGACCGCCATTATAATATGATATATATGAGGAAAAGTTCATGTGATGTGATAGTGTTAAAAACGACTTATCGTACATACTTCACATTAGTTGATATTGGTAAAATTCATAAACATACACAAAAATACATAAGGAATACATAAAAAAAATGAATTTTTAAACAGTTAATAGTCTCCTAATAAGAACTTTAAGCGTATATTAAAAACTGTATATATATATCTAAAATATCAATACATACATATATAGATGGCATATTTATCTAAGACATAAAAGACATGAGTCAAAGAGTGCTGACCCCAAAAAACATTGTTTCCCAAAGTTTTATTATAATTAAACCACAGAGTATGAGGCATAAAGAAATTAAGCATTATACCCCACTACTAAGGACAGGGTGCAGATGGTTATATGTAAGCATTTATTTTTACATAAAAGCCTGTAGATCCAGGTCTATGTTTAGACCTTTAGAATTATCAGTATTGAGGGTTCTGAGTTCATGAATCCAAAAGGTTTCACGTTGTCTCAGACTCCTCAATCTATTGTTAGAGCAATTAGGAGGAATCCAATCAAGTATCATGACTTTTAGGCTCTTGTTGTTAGCCTCATGAGACTGTTTGAAATGGAAGGGTACACTGTGATTTTCAATTTTATTTTTGATATTCCCCAAATGTTCATTGAACCTACTCCTAATCATTCTTTTTGTTCTACCTATATAGTAACAATTGCAGTCGCATATGAGGAGATACACTACAAAATTAGATGTACATGAAAATTTATGTTTAACCTTATAAGATTTGGTTTGATCTATATTTTTAAACACATCTCCTCCAATTATGCGACTGCACATATTACAATTCTTAGCCCTGCAAGGTCAGGTTCCATTTTTTCTACTGAGCCAATGGTTGTTAGAGCTTATGGAGGGTGCTTTAGTTTATGTAAATCTGGATGAAGCTAACATATTTTTGAAATCCCTGTTTTTTCTAAAAGTGATGGTTGGTTGATTGGGTAATAATTTCCCTATGATAGTGTCAGATGTGAGGATTCTCCAATGTTTTTTCAAGATGTTGCTTATTTCTCTACTGCCCTGACTGTAGGTGGTGATAAATCTGATTTCCTCTTTTACTGTATTTGGATTTTTATTTCCATTCTTATATTTATTATTAGAATTCAAGGGCACTAACATCGTATCCCTGTCCATGTTAGAAACTTTTTCTTTGACCGTGTTCAGGAGATTCTTGTCATAACCCTTTTCTATGAATCTGTGATCTAGTAAACTGGACTCTCCTAAATACTCCTCATAGTGGGTACAATTGCGGCGTATCCTCTGATACTGGCCCAGGGGAATGTTGTTCTTCCACCTCGGAAGATGCCCACTTTGGGCATTAAGAAAGCCATTTTTATCAGTGGGCTTCCGAAAATTGTTAACAGCAACTAAGTTACTATGGTCTATGTACAAAATTAGATCTAGGAATTCCATAGCGTCCCTATGGACCTTGCTGGTAAATCTGAGATTCATGTTGTTATTATTCAGATGTGCTATGAATTCTCTTGCCTCATCCTCCTGTCCCTTCCATATGAAGATGACATCATCAATGTACCGAAAATAATTAATAATTTTGGTACTAAAGGGATTATTATTCCAAACATGACCATTCTCAAACGAATTCATAAAAAGATTCGCATAGGACGGGGCAAATGTAGTCCCCATCGCTGTGCCTTGTAACTGTAAATAAAAATTAAAAACGATGTTTTTTGGGGTCAGCACTCTTTGACTCATGTCTTTTATGTCTTAGATAAATATGCCGTCTATATATGTATGTATTGATATTTTAGATATATATATACAGTTTTTAATATATGCTTAAAGTTCTTATTAGGAGACTATTAACTGTTTAAAAATTCTTTTTTTTATGTATTCCTTATGTATTTTTGTGTACGTTTATGAATTTTACCAATATCAACTAATGTGAAGTATGTACGATAAGTCGTTTTTAACACTATCACATCACATGAACTTTTCCTCATATATATCATATTATAATGGCGGTCCTGTAATCAGTATATTATGCTCTGACTCGCCTTTTATTTTTGTATTTTTGTATTTTTCTTAGATATATTTGTAACCTTTCTCTGTATGGTCATATGTGGGACTTCCTTTATCCATGGACTGAGTACTTTCAGCACAAATCGACCTATCAGATCGTTACAATTTAGAGGCGTGTCCCAGCCCGCCTGGTTCAAATAGGAGCCTCATTTAGGACAACGACATTCTCTTGAAAAAGTCGGGTCATAACCCGACGAAACGAGTAGAGTTTTGTGCACCAAGAAATACTGAGCTACATTGTAGTAGCTTACTACTGTCAGGATTCTGTGAATCTACCTCTGCCATTATCGATTTCCGGTCACCTCTTGGATTTCCGGTTTGGACCGTGTGTCGGATATACCATAGCAGACAGCTCAAACAGCCGAGTGAAAGAAAGCCGGTTGAAAGACCCGGTGGGATAAAGTGTGATGGACATTCATTCATGCCCAGCTGTACTACTGCCGAGTGGTGATATTTTATGCCTGCATTTTTTTATGTTATGTACGTTTGTGCTTGCACTTGTCCTTTTTAACGCAGTGTATTTCATTAAACTGTTTTTACGTTCAGGAGGGTTTTGCGCTCTGTGTTCTTTTTGTCTTTTCATGGGATATGTACCCGGTCCGGTATGAGAGTGCAGTTCCCTTCCGTGTTTTGTATACGTCACACCAATAGCACCTTAGCTCTCCAAGTTTAAAAAAGCAATAAAGTCTATGGCAGGGGAATGTTGTGTTAAACTGTTTATGCTCTTAGTTCATTGCTATGTATATTTTTCAAATTTCTTAAAAAAATCTTAAGCCCATCAATTTGGTGTATTATAACCTTTAATAAAAGGTTTGTACAATATGCTTCAGTTTAACTTTACTTTAACACCAAGAAAACAAATTAAATTTCATAATGGAAATTATTTTAAGTGTCTTAAAATGACACATTCTATCTAAATAATGATAGTTTAAAAATGTTGACTGATGTCCTTTAAGCAGAGATTTAATAACTCTAAGGATGAAAGAGTAACACCAGACTAAGGAGTCAGGTTCTCAAGTTGATCAGTTTTTTTTACAGTGTATTGGATTAATGGAATAGACTTCCATTAGAGGTAGAGAATTAATTATAAAATTCAAAAA
Source organism: Bombina bombina (assembly GCF_027579735.1). NCBI lineage: Eukaryota > Metazoa > Chordata > Amphibia > Anura > Bombinatoridae > Bombina > Bombina bombina. Next base: position 219,740,410 of record NC_069500.1, read on the forward strand.
GGAACGAGTACAGGTTCAATTGGCCTTTTGAATGTTATAATTTGTAAATAAAATGTATTTATATGTGCTTTACTTGTATTTGTATGTATTTATGTCCCATGAAACCACTTCATGTGATGTCATTAAATATGTAAATTAGTGCACACTTTGAAATATTTTCAAAATTGGCAAATCTGCTAATCCCAACGGAATTTCTGTAAAAAAATTTTGCACTGCAGATCTCACAGTTTTTTCTCACAAACTAATAAAGGTGGCAAGCTTTTGTGAAAATCCCTAATATAAAAGAAGATGCATAATTATAACCCTAATAGAAAAACACATGCATACAAAAATATAGGTGATTGTAAGATACCATTACTTTCAATAGGAGATATCCAGGAACTGCTCCTTTTTTACAATAATTCCACCAGGGCAGCCCCTGCGAGGGTCTGTGTGAAAAACAATGTTTGAACTTGCGAGGTTTAGATAATCGGGCCCATAGTGCGGCCACTATGAGCCAGTATGAGCATCTCAGTTCAAAATTGCTACCTTGTTGGTAATATTCCATTTAAGTTAGTACTTACATACATAACAATATTTTGTAATCTATAACCAGGACCATCCAAAGAGGGCAGAACTTAATTTTAAATTGGGTAAAGTTTTAAGGGTCCATAATTAAATAAGTGTGGCCTGGCTTACCATTTTTAAAAAGAGTCAACCATAAGTTTCACTCAGCAACCAATAAGACACACAGGTGCCAATATAGACAGAGGTACCATGTTTAAAAAGGGGCTTTTGCAGACAGGGGCACAGGTTGCACTGGAATCAAGATGGAATGATGTATTCACTTTAATAGATAGTTTCCAGTGCAACATGTACAGCATTAAAATATACTGTACTTTTTAAGATTCTCATTCTTTGACATTTTTTTTCTAAAACAGTGTTGGAACAATACAGCCAGTCAGAATATGTTTTATTCAAGGCACTATGTCCTTTAAATCAACACAAACTGAATAGCATGTGCTGTAGTTCTTTAAGAGTTAGCAGTATTTCTTTTATAAATAAACAAATAAACAACAATAAAGATTGTGTGTTTTTCTGGGATTCCGGTTTTTGGAGGCTTGTTTTTCTCTGCATGACATTTGACAAAGGTGTTGGGCTACACTGAAACGTTAAGTCCTTTTAGTGATGACCTGAAATAAAAGTTATTTTTTTATGAAGACCAGTGAGTGCCTTTTTGATGAGACTTTGAATTTTGGATAAAGCGCACCCTGGCAGCTGCATGAATTTGTAAGACTGTGCTTATCCTTCCTTGAGGATTTATATATATATATATATATATATATATATATATATATATATATATATATATATATACACACACAGTATATGTATACAGTATATATATATATATATATATATATATATAACCGACGGCAAGTACAGGCAGTGCTCTAGATACCACTCACACCAACAAAATGCTCGCACTGGTCAAATCAGCCACCTTCACGCTATGTGCATACAAGCACGCTTGCATCACTCTGCTCTCTGCTTACTTTGTCCCCCGAATAGAGAATATACAAAAAATATATATATATATATATATTTATATATAAAAATGCAAAAGAAAACATCAAGGCTGTATTGCGGTTCCCTGCCGTGACAAACAGTCACTGTGAAGACCTCTGTGAAGTATGCCTGAGCTCGGTGAATAAATGGAAAGACAATATGGATCAACGGAGGTAGGTACTCACTGGATTCTTTGCAGCAAATAAATGGAGGGGTAAGCAGGCAATTCTCCGGAAACTTGAACCAAATGGCACAGCCACCGCTGCACCTCTGGAAGACCAGTGAATTCTAGGACATCCACTCCTTGCATCCGCTCTCTGGCGTAGCTGCACTTCCTGTTAAACCACCGTGTTGATACCGGCCAATCCGTGCTCGTCTGTGACGTAGCTCCACCGCTCGGCCAATCCTTCTGGGGCAACTCTGAAATCCAAGTCCGGGGGACCAATGGGAAATTCCAGGTGATTTTACCAGGAATCAAAAGTTCGTTTATAGACCTGGCTTTGTAAAAGGGATAATAGATAAATGGAGAAAGAAAAAGCCAATAGCGGTCTTAAAATAAAACGTCCAATTTATTGGTCAATTTAAAAGTATTGACAATACTCAAAGCGAAAAGACTTTTCGCTTTGAGTATTGTCAATACTTTTAAATTGACCAATAAATTGGATGTTTTATTTTAAGACCGCTATTGGCTTTTTCTTTCTCCATTTATATATATATATATATATATATATATATATATATATATATATATATATATATATATATATATATATATATGAGAAGGGGAATATACTAAGTGTTGATATTGTATATACCTATAAATCCTGGACATTTTTAAATACAAATTTATTTAATATTATTTAACTAATTCTGAAATTACACCCTAAGTTCCTACAATCTCTAAATAGATATACTTTTATACTTGTAAATACTCATGTAGTATCCTCACTAATAACCCAAATCATATTAAATAAATGTGTATTTACAAATGTCCAGGATTTATAGGTATATACAATATCAACACTTAGTATATTCCCCTTCTCATATATATATATTTTTTGTATATTCTCTTAGTGAGTCAAACACAGGTGTGTTTTAAATTAATTAAGAGGTTCACAGCTATGATAGGTTGTTAGAAATCAGGGAGTTGCTTTGCAGGTGTATTTAATTCTAGCTGTTTTGCCATTTTGTTAGCAGGTGGACATTGATAAAGTTGTGACAGTATTTCTATACGAAACATGTTTGAGCTAGCCTGATTTAACATGTACTTGGATGTCAAATAAAGACGTTTTGCCTTTACCGGATATACTGGATATACTGATCCTTTTTCAAGTGTTCTACATTTTTTGAGTCTTCTGGGATTGTTGGAGACCGAGAGCCTTCTTCTGTTGGTCGGTGTGTGTGTGTATATATATATATATATATACTGAATATATTAAAGCTCTACTTTATCCACTTCCTGTGTTATTTGAAGAAAAGCTACCTTATCTCTCATTTGTAAGGGTTTGTGAGATAGTAACATAGTAGATGAGGTTGAAAAAAGACAGAAGTCCATTGAGTTCAACCTATATAAATCTTAATATACTTACAAAAAAACATAATTTATGTAAGAACTTACCTGATAAATTCATTTCTTTCATATTGGCAAGAGTCCATGAGCTAGTGACATATGGGATATACAATCCTACCAGGAGGGGCAAAGTTTCCCAAACCTCAAAATGCCTATAAGTACATCCCTCACCACACCCACAATTCAGTTTAATGAATAGCCAAGCAGTGGGGTGATAAAGAAAGGAGTAGAAAGCATCAACAAAGGAAATTTGGAAATAATTGTGCTTTATACAAAAAATCATAACCTCCATAAAAAGGGTGGGCCTCATGGACTCTTGCCAATATGAAAGAAATGAATTTATCAGGTAAGTTCTTACATAAATTATGTTTTCCTTCATGTAATTGGCAAGAGTCCATGAACTAGTGACATATGGCATATCAATACTCAAGATGTGGATCTTCCACTCAAGAGTCACTATAGAGGGAGGGAATAAAAATAAAAACAGCCATATTTCGCTGAAAAAATTAATCCACAACCCAAAAAAATACGTTTATTTCCATTTTTGAAAGAAAAAAACTTAAATCAAAAAGCAGAAGAATCATACTGAAACAGCTGCCTGAAGAACTTTTCTACCAAAAACTGCTTCTGAAGAAGCAAATGCATCAAAACGGTAGAATTTAGTAAATGTATGCAAAGAGGACCAAGTTGCCGCTTTGCAAATCTGATCAACTGAAGCTTCATTCTTAAAAGCCCACGAAGTGGAGACCGATCTAGTAGAATGAGCTGTAATTCTCTGAGGCGGGGCCTGACCCGACTCCAAATAAGCTTGATGAATCAAAAGTTTCAACCAAGAAGCCAAGGAAATAGCAGAAGCCTTCTGACCTTTCCTAGGACCAGAAAATAAAACAAATAGACTGGAAGTCTTCCTGAAATCTTTAGAAGCTTCCACATAATGTTTCAAAGCTCTTACCACATCCAAAGAATGTAAGGATCTTTCCAAAGAATTCTTAGGATTAGGACATAAGGAAGGGACAACAATTTCTCTACTAATGTTGTTAGAATTCACAACCTTAGGTAAAAATTGAAAAGAAGTCCGCAAAACTATCTTATCCTGATGAAAAATCAGAAAAGGAGACTCACAAGAAAGAGCAGATAGCTCAGAAACTTTTCTAGCAGAAGAGATAGTCAAAAGGAACAACACTTTCCAAGAAAGTACTTTAATGTCCAAAGAATGCATAGGCTCAAATGGAGGAGTCTGTAAAACCTTCAGAACCAAAATAAGACTCCAAGGATGAGAAATTGATTTAATGACAGGCTTAATACGAACTAAAGCTTGTACAAAATAGTGAATATCAGGAAGTATAGCAATCTTTCTGTGAAATAAAACAGAAAGAGTGGAGATTTGACCTTTCAAGGAACTTGCAGAGAAACCCTTATCCAAACCATCCTGAAGGAACTGTAAAATTCTAGGAATTCTAAAAGAATGCCAGGAGAATTTATGAGAAGAACACAATGAAATGTAAGTCTTCCAAACTCTATAATAAATCTTTCTAGAGACAGATTTACGAGCTTGTAACATAGTATTAATCACTGAGTCAGAGAAACCTCTATGACTTAGAACTAAGCGTTCAATTTCCATACCTTCAAATTTAATTATTTGAGATCCTGATGGAAAAACGGATCTTGAGATAGTAGGTCCGGCCATAACGGAAGTGGCCAAGGCGGGCAACTGGACATCCGAACCAGATCCACATACCAAAACCTGTGTGGCCATGCTGGAGCCACCAGCAACACAAAAGACTGTTCCATGATGATTTTGGAGATCACTCTTGGAAGGAGAACTAGAGGCGGGAAGATGTAAGCAGGATGATAACACCAAGGAAGTGTCAGTGCATCCACTGCTTCCGCCTGAACATCCCTGGACCTGGACAGGTATCTGGGAAGTTTCATGTTTAGATGAGAGGCCATGAAATCTATCTCTGGAAGACCCCACATCTGAACAATCTGAGAAAACACATATGGATGGAGAGACCACTCCCCTGGATGTAAAGTCTGGCGGCTGAGATAATCCGCCTCCCAATTGTCTACACCTGGGATATGCACCGCAGAGATTAGACAGGAGCTGTATTCCACCCAAGCAAGTATCCAAGATACTTCTTTCATAGCTTGGGGACTGTGAGTCCACCCTGATGATTGACATAAGCGATAGTTGTGATATTGTCTGTCTGAAAACAAATGAACGGTTCTCTCTTTAGAAGAGGCCAAGACTGAAGAGCCCTGAGAATTGCACGGAGTTCTAAAATATTTATTGGTAATCTCGCCTCTTGAGATTTCCAAACCCCTTGTGCTGTCAGAGATCCCCAAACAGTTCCCCAACCTGAAAGACTTGCATCTGTTGAGATCACAGTCCAGGTTGGCCAAACAAAGGAAGCCCCTTGAACCAAACGATGGTGATCTATCCACCGTGTCAGAGATTGTCGTACATTGGGATTCAAGGATATTAATTGTGATATCTTTGTATAATCCCTGCACCATTGATTCAGCATGCAAAGCTGTAGTGGTCTCATGTGAAAACGAGCAAAGGGGATCGCGTCCGATGCTGCAGTCATGAGACCTAAAACTTCCATGCACATAGCCACTGAAGGGAATGACTGAGACTGAAGGTGCCAGAATGCTGCAACCAATTTTAAACGTCTCTTGTCAGTTAGAGACAGTCATGGACACTGAATCTATCTGGAAGCCTAAAAAGGTGACCCTTGTCTGAGGAATCAAGAAACTTTTTGGTAAATTGATCCTCCAACCATGTTTCCGAAGAAACAACACTAGTTGATTCATATGAGATTCTGCAGTATGTAAAGACTGAGCTAGTACCAATATATCGTACAAATAAGGAAACACTGCAATACCCTGTTCTCTGATTACAGATAGTAGGGCACCCAGAACCTTTGCAAAAGTTTCTTGGAGCTGTTGCTAGGCCAAATGGAAGAGCAACAAATTGGTAATGCTTGTCTAGAAAAGAGAATCTCAGAAACTGATAGTGTTCTGGATGAATCAGAATATGAAGGTATGCGTCCTGTAAGTCTATTGTGGACATATAATGTCCTTGCTAAACAAAAGGCAGAATAGTCCTTATAGTCACCATCTTGAAGGTTGGTACTCTTACATAATGATTCAACATTTTTAGATCCAGAACTGGTCTGAATAAATTTTCTTTCTTTGGTACAATGAATATGTTTGAATAAACCCAAACCTTGTTCCTGAGGAGGAACTGGCATGATTACCCCTGAAGACTCCAGATCTGAAAAGCCTGAGCTTTTACTGGATTTACAGGGATGCGTGAGAGAAAAAATCTTCTCAAAGGAGGTCTTACTTTGAATCCTATTCGATACCCCTGAGAGACAATGCTCTGAATCCAATGATTTTGGACAGATTTTATCCAAAAATCCTTGAAAACCTTAATCTGCCCCCTACCAGCTGAGCTGGAATGAGGGCCGCACCTTCATGCTGACTTAGGGGCAGACTTTGGTTTCCTAAATGGCTTGGATTTATTCTAATTAGAGGAAGGCTTCCAACTGGAAGCAGATTCCTTGGGAGGAGGATTGAGTTTTTGTTCCTTATTTTGACGAAAGGAACGAAAACGGTTAGAAGCCTTAGATATACCCTTAGGTTTTTTTATCCTGAGGCAGAAAAACTCCTTTTCCTCCAGTGATAGTTGAAATAATAGAATCCAACTGAGAACCAAATAAATTATTACCTTGGAAAGAAAGAGATAGTAATCTAGATTTAGATGTCATATCAGCATTCCAAGATTTAAGCCACAAAGCTCTTCTAGCTAATACAGCTAAAGACATGGATCTAACATCAATTTTGATCATTTAAAACATGGCATCACAAATAAAATTATTAGCATGTTGCAGTAAGCGAGTAATTCTAGATATGTCAGGATCCAAATCATGTTGCGCTAAATTCTCCAACCAAAAGGTTGAGGCAGCCGCAACATCAGCCAAAGAAATAGCAGGTCTGAGAAGATGACCTGAATATAAATAGGCCTTCCTTAGATAAGATTCAAGTTTCCTATCTAAAAGATCCTTAAAGTGAAGGTAAAGTTTGGGCAGTAAAAACTAATATTCAGAATCCCTTTGCAGTATTAAATACAGTCGCTAACTTTTTTTTCCCCATAAATTTATTTTTTACATGATTTATATACCTATATGTTTTCGCTCGTTGCCCTGCGATTCTCCTCCCATTGCTAATTTCCAGATTTCTTAGGCAGTGACGTATAGAGCGGTCCCACCCGCTCTATACGTGTTTACTAGGCTCGTGCACATCGAGCATCTAACAACGGCGCATGCGCATACTAACTTCAGTCTCACATTTGCGCATGCGTTAGTCCCGGTCATAGGAAAGATGATATATTAAACACTATTAAACAATAAATGAGATTGATTATATTTATATACATTATATTTGAATATTGGTTTGTACAAGAATGCTTATATTTGCGATCCTATATGCTTTGAAAACTATGACTGGCAAATGATTGGGGTAATGCGCATGCGCTAACCGTGGACGCGCTCGCTTTGCTGGTATAAACTACTAAAACTTAGGCATGCGCAGAAGTAACCATCCCATTATTACGTCAATTGACGGCCGCCTAACGGCCAATAAATCAATTGGATGTTTAAACAACGTGACCGTTGTTTAGAAAAAAAAAAAAAAATATCGGGCTGATTATAGGATAGTGGATTCAATTACAAATTTGTCAAATATAGAAGGTAATATTGAAGTTTAGAAATATTGATGAATGAACATCATATTTATTTGGGTTCATATATTGATTGATGTATTGCATAGTAGTTTGGTTTACCTTCACTTTAAAGGAAGTACTATCTTCCATAGGAATAGTGGTACGTTTAGCAAGAGTAGAAATAGCCCCATCAACTTTGGGGATCTTTTCCCAAAACTCTATAGATTTTGCTGGTAAAGGATACAATTTTTTAAACCTTGAAGAAGGAATAAAAGAAGTACCTGGCAGGAATAGGAAAAACCCCTGGGGAAACCACAGGAGGTTTAAAAACAGCATTTAAATGTTTATTAGACTGAACGTCAATAGGGCTGGTTACCTCAATATCCAAAGTAATTAACACTTCTTTTAATAAACAACGCATATACTCTATTTTAAATAAATAAGTAGATTTGTCAGTGTCAATGTCTGAAGAAGGATCTTCTGAATCAGATCCTCATCAGAAGAGGATAAATTATTATGTTGCTGGTCATTTGAAATTTCATCAGCTAAATGAGAAGTTTAAAAGACCTTTTACGTTTATTAGAAGGTGGAAACGCAGACAAAGCCTTCAGAATAGAATCAGATACAAATTCTTTAAAATTTACAGGTATATCATGTACATTAGAAGTTGAAGGAACTGCAACTGGCAATGTACTATTACTGATGGAAACACTATCTGCATGTAAAAGTTTATCATGACAACTATTACAAATGACATTTGGTGGAATAATTTCTACACTTTTACAACAAATGCACTTAGCTTTGGTAGAACCGATGTCAGGCAGCAATGTTCCAGCAGAAACTTCTGAGGCAGGATCAGATTGGGACATCTTGTAAAATGTAAGAGAAAAACAACATATAAAGCAAAATTATCTATTTCCTTATATGACAGTTTCAGGCCTCTGATAGAGAAAAAAGCAAGAGGCTAACATCAATGGGGTATTGAAATAATGCAAAAATATTTGGCGCCAAGTATGACGCACAACGTAACTTAAACTTTTTTGGCGCCAAAAAGAACCGGAAATGACAGACTCGCGTCACTAATGACGCCACTGTGCGAAAAGGTCTCGGCGTCACGTATGATGCCGGAAATGACGAAGTTGCATCATAAACGTCTTTTTTCCGCGTCAAAAAAATGCTTGCGCCAAGAATGACGCAATAAAGTTTAACGTTTGACGCACCCGCGGGCCTAATACCCGCAATAGCAAGAAAGTAGTCAATTGAAAAAAAGACTAAACCCCAGGTAAGAAATACATTTCTTAAAATGTTTAAATTCCCCAAATATGAAACTGACAGTCTGCTGAAGGAAATACATGAACCTGATTCATGGCAAATATAAGTACAATACATATATTTAGAACTTTATATATGCCAAACCATAGCTGAGGTGTCTTAAGAAATAAAAAACATACTTACCAAAAGACACCCATCCACATATAGCAGATAGCCAAACCAGTACTAAAACAGTTATTAGTAGAGGTAATGGTAAATTGAGAGTATATCGTCGATCTGAAAAGGGAGGTAGGAGATGAATCTCTACGACTGATAATAGAGAACCTATGAAAAAGACCCCCGTTAGAGAAATCATCGTATTCAATAGGTGATACTCCCTTCACGTCCTTCTGACATTCGCTGTACTCTGAGAGGAATCGGGCTTCAACAATGCTGAGAAGCGCATATCAACGTAGAAATCTTAGCACAAACTTACTTCACCACCTCCAGAGGAGGCAAAGTTTGTAAAACTGAATTGTGGGTGTGGTGAGGGGTGTATTTATAGGCATTTTGAGGTTTGGGAAACTTTTCCCCTCCTGGTAGGATTGTATATCCCATATGTCACTAGCTAATGGACTCTTGCCAATTACATGAAAGAAAAGATTAAATCTCCTTTCCTCTAGCCTAATATTTTGACCACATGTCACAAACAATTTTATTTGAATAGACAGAGCTTCTGCCATCTCTGTATATGGTCCTTGAATATATCTATATAACATAATCATGACACCTTTCAAGCACCTTTTTTCTAGAGAAAAGAGACCCAGTTTAGTGAACCTCTCCTCATAGCCTAAATTCTCCTTTCTCCTTATTAGTTTTGTGGCTATTCTCTGAACTTTTTCTAACTCTGCAATTACTTTTTTTTAGATTGGTCCCCAGAACTGCACTGCATAGGTGAGGTATTACTTAATTATGCTTTCCTCCCTTGCATTAATGCCTCTTTATCTTATTAGCCATAGAAGCCACTGCCCTACATTGTGCACCCATCTTTAGCTTGATATCTATTAATACTCCAAAATCCCTTTCCTACTCTGTTTGGCTAAGTCTAGTCCCATTTAAATAATAGATTGTGTGCTTCTTTTACTTCCAAAAAGGTAGAATTTAGCATTTTCCAGTATTAAATCTTATTTTCCATTTACCTGCCCTTTCTTCTAATTTTTTTAGATCCCCTTGTAAAGTAAGTTCATCCTGCCCTGACCTAATGACCTTATGCAACTTTTTATCACCTGCAAAAATAGAGATGTTGCTATTCAATCCTTGCTCCAAGTCATTAATAAAAATATTAAAAAGAACAGACTCCAGTATTGATCCCTGTGGGACTTCACTGATTACCTTTGTCCAATCTGAGAATGATCTGTTTAATGCTACTCATTGCTCCCTTTCTTTTATCTAGTTATTTATCCATGAGCTAACTTTTTCCAATCCCTTAATTTTGTACATTAATCTCTCATGTAGCACTGTATCAAACGCCTTTCAAAAATCCAAATATATGACATCCACTGATTCCCCTTTATCTATATTTTTACTTCCTTGTAGAATCTAGATTAGTTTGACATGATCTATTTCTCATAAACCCATACTGATTTGAATTCATAATCTTGTTTACATGAATACACTCATTAATATAATCATTTATAATCCCTTCAAGTATCTTCACTACTATTGATTTCAGACTAACTGGTCTTTAGCTTCCTGGATCAGCCCTACTTCCTTTTTTAAAGAGTGGCACCACATCAGTGGTGCCAGTCCTGGGGTACTATGCCTGAGAATAACAAGACTAGAAAATTTTACAGAATAAATTTGTCTATAGCAGTGCTAAATTTCCATAAAACCCTTGGGTTTTGCAGTTTGTACGCTTCAAGTGTATGGGAAAATATGTTAACATGGTCATGATATTAGAAGCTACACTTTTTACGCACGTCGTTTTTTTGCTCGCGTTCTAACTTTTTAATTTCAACTTATAATATGAGCACAATGTAACATGTGCAAAAAGCCTTCATCTAGTGACTTAATGTGCGATTTCTAGTGAACTACTTGTGCAATGCCACCCCCTGCAGATTTGCGACCAATTGGCTGCTAGCAGGGGGTGTCCATCAGCCCGATCATATAGGATAGGGCGGATTGATGTCTGCAGCAGACCAGTTAAGGAGCATAACTGCTGTTTCCTGGGAGTCTGAAGGCTCGTGTGGAAACAGGGGCAATAGGGGCCATTCAGCCCTTGATAAATCGGTCCCTCAGTCTAGCCCTAAATGTATTACATTTTAAAAATGCAACATGCATGAATGATTACAACCTACCCGATAATTGATAAGCTTTAAATGCCAATAGAAGGTATTACAAGTATATTATATCCCTTTAAGTTGATTTGTGTATTAAATTGTGATATCCCATCTAAAAACCAGTTTGATGAAGATTTGCTATCACCATATGTTTTGTCCAACCTCCTGTTCTATTTGGAAATTTTCTGTTCTCACCCTGAAAGCAAACAACTGTCATTTTATGTCTCATGGAATTAGGGAACCATTTATGCACTGATTTAAAATGTCATCCGATGTGTTGTGACATTGTCTTCATTACTGATGAGTGATAGTTGCTATCAGTAATCCAATTTCTTGTTTTGTTGTTAATTGCATTTGGTTCAGATGACTATTGAGTGTAATGACCTCATCTAAAAATCATTAGAATGCCAGTAAGACTGAGTAATTCTTAATTCTTTTTAACATTTAACACAGGATGCTGATGATATTCATTAAGTTACACTTCATTAATGGTAATCAATTGGTTGTCTGCACTGAGATCATGCGCTCTATTTAGAGAAGTATCTCCAATTTTTATGTTTTTTATGGTTCTTGTTGCTGTCACTTTAGTTAATATGATTCATATAGTAATATAGGAACTAAAAGGTTTTCTAAAGAGTATATGACATGTCTTGGTAAAAACATTCGGCTAGATTACGAGTTGTGCGTCAAGGTAAAAAAGCAGCGTTAAGAGGTCAGTACGCTGCTTTTTTATGCCCGCTGGTATTACTATTCTTGAAGGTTTAGGTGTACCGCACACTTCTTTGGCCTTATCGCAAAACGACTTACGTAAACTTCGTAAAGTCTTTTTTCTATGGGACTTCCATAGTGCTGGTATTACGAGTCTGTCCTGGGAGGCCAAAACGTGAGCGGTACACACTACCCTGTCAAGAGTCCTAACGCATTTAAAAGTCAGTAGTTATGAGTTTTAAGGTACAACACCGTAACATAAAACTCATAACTAAAGTGCTAAAAAGTACACTAACACCCATAAACTACCTATTAACCCCTAAACCGAGGCCCTCCTGCATCGCAAACACTATAATAACATTTTTAACCCCTAATCTGCTGCTCCGGACACCGCCGCGACCTACATTATACTTATGAACCCCTAATTTGCTGCCCCCAACATCGCCGACACCTACATTATATTTATTAACCCCTAATCTGCCTCCCACAATGTCGCTGCAACCTACCTACATTTATTAACCCCTAATCTGCTGCCCCCAATGTCGCCGCCACTATACTAAATGTATTAACCCCTAAACCTAAGTCTAACCCTAACACCCCCTAACTTAAATATAATTACAATAAATATATCTAATAGTTACATTGTAGCTATCTTAGGTTTTTTTTTATATTACAGGCAAGTTTGTATTTATTTTAACTAGGCTTACCAGAAGTCACACTTTTACTGGGATTGTCCCAGTTTGGAGGCACTGTCCCAGTGTCCCACCCGGTTATTCATTCTGTCCCAGTAGGGTTGCCAACTCCGGGTTTCAAATCATGTGTCCGGTTTTCAGACCAGTTGAAGCCCGGACACAATATTTAAAATGACTGGACTGTGACTCTCCAGCATAGTTGGATGCTGGTACTTTGTTACATACAGCCCTGCTTAGCTTAACGTTTGTGTTCTTCAAAGTTTACATTTAGTAATACAGGCTGAGTGAGCACCATAGGGTTTTTTAATTTTGTAGTACTACTTGGTTTATTTTTCTAAGAATTTAACACCCCTCTGACCCCTGGTGACATCACCAGTGATACATCTTTAGGGGAATCATATGGGTATGACCAGGAAGTGTAGACAGGCAGGATTTTGGGTGTGGATCTTGCTTTACTTCATGCAGAATAACATATTGTCTGTAATCTTCCTGCATTATGGTATAGCATAGTCACTTAAACAGCTTTAGCAGATATGTGCTTCTTTTTTACTTATTTAATTCAATGTTGTATGTATGCCTTATCAGTATTTGGCTCAGTTCCTTAATTAGACACATAAAACACATATTACACTGCATATATTAAATTGTGTGATGTATACGCTTTTCACTATTTTATGAAATTGATAATTATGCTTGATGTTTGGCATTATTTAGAATCTGAGATTTAGACAAATGATTTATTTGCTCATGTTGTGTTGCCATGACAACGTAATGGTGCCTTTTTCACTAAGGGGTGGTGTTATGGTCTATTTAAACTGTGTGATTCACTTGTTTGACTGAGGAAGGGTAGAGTATTCATGAAACATTACACACATAAAAGCTACTACTTTAAAGGGACTGGTAATCACCACACCCTTGACCACGCCCCTGGCCACACCCCCACTGGTACCGCACCAGGTGGTCCCAGTTTCCCCTCTAAAAATTATGGTAAGCCTTATTTTAACTAGGTAGAATAGTTATTAAATAGTTATTAACTATTTAATAACTACCTAGCTAAAATAAATACAAAAGTACCTGTAAAATAAAACCTAACCTAAGTTACAATAACACCTAACACTACACTATAATTAAATAAATTAACTAAATTAAATACAATCACCTAAATTAAATTAAATTGGCTAAAGTACAAAACAAAACCCACTAAATTACAGAAAATAATAAACAAATTACAGATATTTAAACTAATTACACCTAATCAAATAGCCATATTAAAATAAAAAAGCCCCCCCAAAATAAAAAAAAACCCTAGCCTAAACTAAACTACCAATAGCGGGGCATTGCTCCAAAGTAATCAGCTCTTTTACCTGTAAAAAAAAATACAAACAACCCCCCCAACAGTAAAACCCACCACCCACACAACCAACCCCCCAAATAAAAGCCTAACTAAAAGCACCTAAGCTCCTCATTGCCCTGAAAAGGGCATTTGGATGGGCATTGCCCTTAAAAGTGCAGTTAGCTCTTTTACAGGCCCAAAGTCCCTAACCTAAAAATAAAACGCACACAATACACCCTTAAAAAAACCTAACACTAACCCCCTGAAGATCGACTTACCGGGAGAAGTATTCATCCAAGCCGGCCCGAAGTCCTCAACAAAGCCGGGAGAAGTCTTCATCCAAGCCGGGCAGAGTGGTCCTCCAGACGGGCAGAAGTCTTCATCCAGATGGGCACAAGTCTTCATTGAATGAACTTCAATCCTATTGGTTGATTGCATCAGCCAATAGGATTTTTTGGACCTTAATTCCGATAGGCTGATAGAATTCTATCAGCCAATTGGAATCTAAGGGACGCCATCTTGGATGACGTCACTTAAAGGTACCTTCATTCAGCTTAAGTCGTCGGATGAAGAGGATGCTCCTCATCGGATGTCTTGAAGATGGATCCGCTCCGCGCCGGATGGAAGAAAATAGAGGATGCCGTCTGGATGAAGACTTCTGCTCGTCTTGGATGAAGACTTCTCCCGGCTTCATTGAGAACTTCGGCCCGGCTTGGATGAAGACTTCTCCCGGTAAGTCGATCTTCAGGGGGTTAGTGTTAGTTTTTTTTTAAGGGTGTATTGGGTGGGTTTTATTTTTAGGTTAGGGACTTTGGGCCTGCAAAAGAGCCAACTGCCCTTTTAAGGGCAATGCCCATCCAAATGCCCTTTTCCTGGCAATGGGGAGCTTAGGTGCTTTTAGTTAGGCTTTTATTTGGCGGGTTGGTTGTGTGGGTGGTGGGTTTTACTGTTGGGGGGGTTGTTTGTATTTTTTTTTACAGGTAAAAGAGCTGATTACTTTGGAGCAATGCCCCGCAAAAGGCCCTTTTAAGGGCTATTGGTAGTTTAGTTTAGGCTAGGGTTTTTTTTATTTTGGGGGGCTTTTTTATTTTAATATGGCTATTTGATTAGGTGTAATTAGTTTAAATATCTGTAATTTGTTTATTATTTTCTGTAATTTAGTGGGTTTTGTTTTGTACTTTAGCCAATTTAATTTAATTTAGGTGATTGTATTTAATTTAGTTAATTTATTTAATTATAGTGTAGTGTTAGGTGTTATTGTAACTTAGGTTAGGTTTTATTTTACAGGTACTTTTGTATTTATTTTAGCTAGGTAGTTATTAAATAGTTAATAACTATTTAATAACTATTCTACCTAGTTAAAATAAATACAAACTTGCCTGTAAAATAAAAATAAACCCTAAGATAGCTACAATGTAACTATTAGTTATATTGTAGCTATCTTAGGGTTTATTTTACAGGTAAGTATTTAGTGTTAAATAGGAATAATTTATTTAATGATAGGAATATTTATTTAGATTTATTGTAATTATATTTAAGTTAGGGGGTGTTAGGGTTAGGGTTAGACTTAGGTTTAGGGGTTAATACATTTAGTATAGTGGCAGCGACGTTGGGGGCGGCAGATTCGAGGTTAATAAATGTAGGTAGGTGGCAGCAATGTTAGGGACAGCAGATTAGGGGTTAATAATATTTAACTAATGTGTGTGAGGCGGGAGTACGGCAATTTAGGGGTTAATATGTTTAATGTAATGGCGGCAACGTTGGGGGCGGCAGATTAGGGGTTAATAAATGTTGGTAGGTTGCTGCGACATTGGGGGCGGAAGATTAGGGGTCATAAATGTATGTAGGTTGCGGCGACATTGGGGGCGGCAGATTAGGGGTTAATAAATATAATGTAGGTGTCGGCAATGTTGGGGGCAGCAGATTAGGGGTTCATAAGTATAATGTAGGTGGTGGCGGTGTCTGGAGCGGCAGATTAGGGGTTAATAATATAATGCAGGTTTTGGCGATGTCAGGGGCGGCAGATTGGGGGTTAATACGTGTAAGATTAGAGGTGCTTAGACTCAGGGTTCATGTTAGGGTGTTAGGTGTAGATATAAATTGTATTTTCCCATATGAATCAATGGGGCTGCTTTAAGGAGTTTTACGCTGATTTTTTGCAGGTGTTAGACTTTTTTCAGCCAGCTCTCCCCGTTGATACCTATGGGGAAATCGTGCACGAGCACATACGACTAGCTCACCGCTGACTTAAGCAGCGCTGGTATTGGAGTGTGGTATGGACAACAATTTTACTCAACGCTCACTTCTTGTCTTTTAACAACGGGTTTCTGAAAACTCGTAATACCAGCGCTGCAGGTAAGTGAGCGGTGAGGGAAAACTGCTCGTTAGCATCGTACAGCCTCTAACGCAAAACTCGTAATCTGGGCCATTATGTTTTTGTGAGATACTCTGATTAGATAGTACATGTAAATATTTAGTAGAAAAGAACAGCAAGACTGTCCTATACACAAATAAAGATTTTACTTATAAGCTGTACTCAAAAATTTCCCTTTACAAGGGACAGTATCTCTAAAATTTGATAAAACTACAGCAAACTGTACTGCACCAATCTTTATGAAATCGGGAATGCAGATTGATTGTATTGTCTAGTAGTCATTTTTTCCTTTTGTTTGGTGGGAAAAAAAACAAGCAACGACTTGCTTTGTCTTTTTTTTAGTAAAAAGCTGACAGAATTCTGCTCAGCAGCTGCTTTTGGGGATTTTGTAAGTTGTATGCTGGAATGCTGCTGTAGCCTAGAGGGATTGAGTGCATGCTGCATGTAGCATGTGTACACACACGCACACACATATATACATAAAATATATACACACACACGCATACATACACACACATATGCATATACACACACATATACATATACACACACACATTCACATACACACACACATTCACATACACACAAACACATACATACATATACACACTCACACACATACATACACATACATACACACACACACACACATTCACATATACACACATGCATACACATACACACACACACATTCACATATACATATATACATACACACACATACATACACACACACACACACATACACACACATACATACGCACATATACACACACATATACATACACACACATACATACACACACACACATACATACGCACATATACACACATATACATAAACACATATACACACATACATACACACACATATACATATATACATACATACACACGCATACATATTTGTTACATGCTTGTTTCAAGCACTCACTGTACTAAAGGTTCTAAAATATTTCTTATCAGAATAAAGAGTATTGATTGATCTCTTCAAGATAAATATTTGATTGAACAAATAATGTATTCATTCTTTGCAGTCAAATCTGGAACTTTTAAAGGGACATAATACCCAAATGTTGAAACACTTGAAAGTGATGCAGCATAGCTGTAAAAAATCTGACTAGAAAATATCACCTGAACATCTCTATGTAAAAAAGGAAGATATTTTACCTCAAAATGTATTCACATCCCATTGTGAAGGGCTTTAAGCAGCATATCAGTATGCATGTCCCAGGACCGGCAAGGGAGTGAGCCTCATACACACCCTATTCAGTTTAAGGAAGTTTACTATGAAATCTCATGACAGTTAAAGGGACATAATACTCATATGCTAAATCACTTGAAACTGATGCAGTATAATTGTAAAAAAGCTGACAGGAAAATATCACCTGCGCATCTCTATGTGAAAAAGGAAGATATTTTACCTCACAACTTCCTCAGCTCACCAGAGTAATTTCTATGTAAAAAGTTGTACTCAGCTGCTGCCCAGCTGCAGGTAAAAAAAAATTAAAAATGAAGAAATGAACAGCAGCCAATCAGCATCAGCAGTGCTGAGGTCATGAACTCTTTTACTGTGATCTCATGAGATTTCACTTAAAGTGTCAGTAAACCTAAAAAATAATGTTATATAATTCTGCACATAGTGCAGAATTATATAACATTATTTTAGTGCTATCGTTATAAAAGCTTTTTTCCATTTGAATTTTTTAAAAATATGCCGGTTTTACAGACCTGCTCTCTGCTGACAGCAGGAGCGAGCTGCACTTAATGTTATGGAGCGGTCGGGCCGGGCTGTGACTATACAGCTGGCCCGATGCGCTGTGTAAAAAAAACAGACCCGCTCAGCAGAGAGCAGAGAGCGGGTCTGTAAAACCGGCATATTTTTAAAAAATTAAAATGGAAAAAAGCTTTTATAATGATAGCACTATGTGCAGAATTTTATAACATTATTTTTTAGGTTTACTGTCCATTTAACTCTCATGAGATTTCATAGTAAACTTCCTTAAACTGAATAGGGAAATAACATGAGAGTGCACAAGGCTCAATCCCTAAGCCCTTAGACATGCTGATTTGCTGCTTAGAAGTCCTTTACAATGGGATTTGGCTACTCAGGAACTTTTGAGGTAAAATATCTTTCTTTTTTACATAGAGATGTTAAGGTGATATTTTCTAGTCAGCTTTTTACAGCTATGCTGCATCACTTTCAAGTGTTTAAACATTTGGGTATCATGGCCCTTTAACTCGCATCCCATCCAAATCTCCTGTTATGCAAACTTCTTGCTACACACCTGCTCCCCTTAACAACACAGTCACAATATAAATATAAATTCCACTAACACCCAATGGTCCTGCTTAGTGATTCCCCTCACATACACCCACTCTATGGGCCGGATTATCTAAAGATCTCTGGGCTTGTGAGATTCTCTAAGAAATCTTTCTAGTTCTATGAAGAAACTGTTGGAAATCCTTTAAAAGCTGTTTTCACCTTGAAAACTATGTGTTACACATAGAGGATTTCCCTGCATTTATGTATGTGAAGGAGGTGCATACATAGCAAGATGGGTCACAAAAATTGTAATTTAAAAATCATATGAAACAAATAGATAAAATATTTAAATTAAAAGACACAGTAAAAAAATGTATTGTTACATAACATTAAACATTGTAACTATAAGACTAACGTTAAAACTGGATGTGCAGGAGATGTGGTGCAACTCAAGGACAGGAGCAAACTGCAAATTTCAAGATAGCTTTATCACTGGAGATCGCAAACAGATTAACTGAGTAACACAAAAGAATAGTCCCAATTCAATCCTGGGACAGGAACCAGAAGAATCAAAGGGTACCACTACCAGGTGCAAAGGCAGATAGAGCTGGCTGATGGATAAACTACATAGATATCTTCCCAGAAAATATGATCCATATGGTAACCATAGGGGTACCTTGGAGTGAGTTGATCTGCACCTTTCTTTTCAAATACATCATAAATATCTCTATAGCACAATAGGTTCTTATATATCCTTATTTATATTCAAAAATGTAACAGTTTGACAAAGGCAAGACCGCTGACTTTAAACAAAAGCAACGGTTATATTGTAAGTTCTCCCATTTATTGGGGGGGTTATGCAATCCAAGCCAAGGTAGGACCAGAATTAAAGGAAACAAAGGGGACACCACAATATCAAATTTAAAAGTCTCTTTACATCTTGTGCCAATAGTGACAAATACATGTCACAGTCTCTTCCAGGACAGAACAATAATTATTGGACTGCCATCAGCAGCTAGTAGATGAGTAGGAGTAGATTGAGGGTGTAAGGAAACGTTAGTGTTGGCTGCTAAGGTGGAATTTATGAATTAGCTTCTTTCTTTGGTCTTATAGAGCAGGTGGATAGGAAATGGGAAACTATACCACCATATAAACATTACTTCAAGTTTCTATGCTTAGCATGTTTAGCAGATGAAATGGTCCCTCTAATTGCTCCAATCTGCATAGGTTCCTTGTCAGGAACAGTTTCAGAAGTGAAATATGTCAATAATTTGCATACTTGAGATTTTATTTTTTTTACTTCTTCAGCCTTTCCTGCTACCTCTTTAGGATTCTTCTGTCAATCAGTATGAACAAAGAAATCATGTTCTCTAAATCATTTGGAGGACCTAAATGAGCAAGTAAATCTTCTAAGTCACTGAAAAGCGTAGATGAAACTGATCCAAAAGATCTGGTGCATTTCATTACTTTTCACTGCTACATATAGAGCAAGCCTAAGGCTCATTTTTGGGCCGTGGCTCAATGATTCTAACTAGCACCATGTTACAAGTAGCAGAGTTACTCACTGGACCAATATCCACAATGCTTCTAATCCTGTTTCATCTCATCTCTCTACAGGTATGTCTTCCTGCTTCTGCCAAACTGACTGCTTTTAAACGCCCCTTTAATTTGTACAAGTTTCCCCTAGTATGTCTTCCTGCTTCTGCCTAACTGACTGCTTTTAAACGCCCCTTTAATTTGTACAAGTTTCCCCTGGTATGTCTTCTTGCTTCTGCCTAACTGACTGCTTTTAAATGCCCCTTTAATTTGTACAGGTTCCCACTGGTATGTCTTCCTGCTTCTGCCTAACTGACTGCTTTTAAACGCCCCTTTAATTTGTACAAGTTTCCCCTGGTAACTATTTCCTTTGTCTACATTTTGTCTACCTATAATCATTTTATCAGATACTCTCTAAAATTCATTCATCCTGCCCCCCCCCCCCCCCCCCTCTAATTTGCAAGTGTGTAACTCATGGCTAGCTAAGACTGCCTGTAACAGCTGCTTAAAATAATTTCATTACGGTGGTGGAGCCAACACGCAGAGGGATCGGTCACATCAGGAGAGAGCTCTCTGACAATCCACAATAATATTATATATAATACCCCATTATTACCCCCACATCAATACCCAAAGTTAGCCCTAAACGTCCCCCACTAAAGTAATAAAAACACCTATGTATATTGAGTCGGCATGTTCTTTTTACGGACTGTTGAGCTGAGGTACCCACACCACAACATGCTAAAAGACCTGGTGCGCATTTGCTCAAATTAAACTTGCACAAGTACAACGGGACCTACCGATCACCACTGATACAACCCTGATAGCGAGGTCTTCCCGCATCACTTATGCCAGACGGGAGACTTAAGAACCTGCGCATCTGAGTCTCTGTACGTGCCGCCATATTGGGTAAGGCCGCAACCTACATAACAGTTTCTGAGGCGGCATCCTACACAGCGCAACTCTTGTGTCCGCGCACCACTGATTGCCAAAAGAGAACTTGGCTGTTAGACCGGGAGGCTTCCACGCAGAGCTCATTACATCAATGGTAAGACCTGGACTTGGCCGCTAGATAATCGCAGCATCTAAGACCCATGCTGACATTATACAAAACTTCTCAAGATGAATTACTTAACATACAGAGTCCACCACATTGTTTTTTTGGCCCCTGGTCTGACATTTTAATGAGTGCAGCTCCATAGATTGGGAGACAATATAGAGCGAAGAGAGGGAGGAACTGTTGTATCTGGCACATAAGGGCTACTTCCCCAGAATTGAGTTTTACAATGTCATCCTACCCAGAACCAAGAGACTCACTTCACTTTCCTAGCTCTTAATATCTAGCACTGAGTCACCTCAAAACCGGGTAACCAGAGGTGTGGGAATTGAAGCCTGACGGAAAATCCCAATTAACTAAGTTTTTTTCAATTTATTGAAAATACTGTATCGTACAGAAATTGATTAAGTTCATTTAGGCTGCTTCAGCCTGCCTACCACTCAGTGTAATAAAACTGTGATTTGACACTCTTGCTTACATATTTACGTCTCTGAATAAACATACAGTCAACTATTGCCTCAACCTCTCTGCAATCCCATCTCGTACTTAATATGTCGCAGTCAGCCAGAAAGAAAAATAGACAGCATTTTCCACCAAAAAAGACTGTGATTGACCATTTTGGGCCC
Source organism: Bombina bombina (assembly GCF_027579735.1). Lineage (NCBI taxonomy): Eukaryota > Metazoa > Chordata > Amphibia > Anura > Bombinatoridae > Bombina > Bombina bombina. The sequence continues at coordinate 219,762,439 of NC_069500.1, forward strand.
TCATGTGTAGCACCAACAAGTGAAATGGAGACCTCAAATTCACCTAGATCTGACATTTCTGAGCTCACATTAGCTGCTATGCAGAATATCCAGTAATTCCCTTTGGAGATGGTTACTCCTACTTTTATCATGGACTCTTTAAAATCACTGTTAGACAAGCATCATGCCTCATTTACGGCCAAAATAGCAGCCTCTACCGCTGAACTTAAAAAATAAATTTCTTCCACAAATGAGCGTATTGACTCCCTCGAAAGGAGGCAGGAAGATATATCCACGGAGCAATCCAACCTTTTAAACTTCACGCAGCACCTTTCAGATTACTTTAATGTTGTGGAAGATAAAATAGCAGACTTGGAAGACAGATCCCGGCGTAACAACCTAAAGATCCGAGGTATACCCGAGACTGTCTCCATGACTGATTTACAGCCATATCTGAGAGAGCTATTCCATATATTAGCCCCTCCAGCTACTGAGTCAGAAGACTTGATGGACCGAGCAAACCGCTCACTTAAACCTAAAGGCTTGCCGGAGGAGCAACCTAGAGATACAATAGTCCGCCTCCATTATTTTACTTATAAAGAAAGAATCCAAAGAGCTCATTTTCAGAAGCCTACTCTACCAGACAAGTTAAAAAACCTACAAATATTTCCTGACTTGCAAAAGAGAAAAACCTTTGCTGAAATCACGTCTACGCACAGGAAGAGCAACATCAGATACAGATGGGGTTACCCCATTAAGCTGCTAGTCTTAAGAGACAATCAAGTGTTCACCATTCTTAAACCATCCAAAGGCTATGAGCTCTTACAGCTGTGGAGTCTAATGCCCTCTCGTAGAGCAAAACCACAGTCCCAGCACAGCCAATTCCGAGCCTCAGCAGAAGAATGGATGGCCCCACCTAACCTGTCGAGTCGGCAGTCCCCTACATGCAATAATAGATCTGCAGACCTGAAATGGATTTCCACTGATGTGCAGGGCCCTACCCTTCATAAACAACCAGAGAGGTCTAATTGGTCAGCCCTTCCACAAAGACACAGATCTGGCTCATCAACATCTTGAAAGGTCCCGCTAGGTTCAAAAAGTGCAGCCTATACTAACAGATAGTGTTCCAGCTTCCTTTGAATCCTTGCTAAATTTGTCTCAATGAGATCAAACTCTGTACGATAAGTATATGCTGAAACATACTTCTCATATTTTACTCATAGTTCTTGTGGGTGTAGTTATTTTTGTTTACACTGTTATTTTTGTAAGCTATTATCTATTAAGTTTGGACACTTTAGGGGCCTACCTTTGGACTTAACTTGGTCTCTGTGGACTATATATCAATGTCAATATGCAAATGTGATGTATTTCTAGTGCAAATGTATTCATGCAGAGTAATGCTTAGGAACAGTGTTGGTATACCAGATGACTGTTTGATGAAGATAGAGATGTGGTCCAAAATAAATCATAGGACTCTTTTCTGTAGACCTCGGGTGAAATTACTGATACCACACATTGCCTACACAATCATCGCAACACATAGCAGGACTTAATACAATCACAGCACCATAGACATCTAGACTCCTAGGGAGTTACGAATGAGGTAGTTAATGTCTTCCCATGATAGAAAATTCCAAGCCTGACGACTCAGATCAGTAACACACACGTCGAAAGTGACACTTGATACAATCGAAAGAGGCGTCTGTCTATCCGGGGCTCAGTAGGCGTTGCTTTCTCTAGAAAGATATAGGCCCACGCCATTTACTACACATGGGTTAGCACACTATATTCAATTTGTATTGGGGTGACAAGGACTTACCTGTTTCTTCTAGACTAAAGACTTTGACAGGGCCCCTACAAAGACACCTAAGAGCAACACAGTTACATGTTATATAATACTTTGGGCAAAGGCAACCCTGTATGGCAAGACAGTATAGGCTGATTGTACTTGGTTTAGCCCCTAGGCTGCACGTTATCTTGATAATGTATAACAAAAATTTAGCACTGAAAATGTTGATGTTGATGTTACTGTTATATTGTTGAATGGCAGATCTTTTTTTTTTTTTTCTTATTTCCTTCTTATCTATGTGGAAGCCACTGTATTTTGTTTTTTTTCTTTATTTATACACTGTCAAAATATTCATATATTCCTCACTCATACCATGTGGCGGACGTAAAGGCCGCTACTTTTGAAACCCCATACCCCCTGTTTAGTTATTTAACCCCATACTTGAGCGACCATCCCTCTTCTTAAGAACCTTGTTGTTGATATAAAGCCCACAGTTCATACCACCCACCTACTCCCCCCACAACCCTTATCCCCTCATTTCCCCCTTATATAAGGAGCCCCCCTCTTTGAGTAGGACTATCTAAGCGGTTTCTCTTGGCAATACCGAAACCACTAGAAAAACATTACACTACTGTTTAATATAGAGTCACCTGTATTGAAGGAGTTACCCTTTCCTCCTTGTCCTTTCCCATCCTAAGCCCACTTTTCACTACTCCTTCCCTTACTCCCCCCCTTTTTTTCCCTCTCCCCCCCCGCTAAAAAAACGAATACTCAAACACCACTATGTCTCTAATATGCACCTCCCACAATGTAAGGGGGCTTAATACACCAAACAAAAGAAGCCGACTCATGAGCTACATTGTCCATGATAAGTCGAAGGTTGTTTTTCTACAGGAGACCCACTGGGTGGAGGGTACATCTATTCCCTTACATTGTAAACACTACCCAGTAGTCGAGACATCCGCCTTCCCAGGCAAGTCAAGAGGAGTTGCAATATTGATACACAAGACAGTACTTTATGAAAACCTAGAAACTAATAAAGACCCCAGAGGTAGATACCTTATCCTAAACTGCAAGTTAGATGATGTCCCGTACACCTATGGCCCAAACTCTAGGCAGGTAAGAGCGCTTAGAAAATTCCTAAGATTGTTAGCTTCCCACAAGACTCAAAACCTACCCCTAGCAGGCGATTTCAACATGATTTTAGATACGACTTTAGACAGACACTCGCCAAAGCTCAAACTATGTGACCCCTAAACCTCTAGGACTGCCAAACAATTTACTAATCTCATTGCTCAGTATAACTTATTTGATATTTGGCGATCCCACCACCCCTCCTCTAGAGATTACTCTTACTATTTTGCAGTTCACAACACTTATACCAGAATCAATTATATCTTCTGCGAACCCCGATTGCTTGATCATATTCAAAAGGTACACATGCCTAGTTGCTCATGGTCAGACCACTCCCCAATTCAGATCTCTATGAGGGCCCCAAATTGTATGTCTTCTAGACCCTTTTGGAAGCTGCCAGAATATCTGCTCTCAACCCCAGAGCAGGTTCTGTACATACAAAAAGAATTAGCCAAATTTTTGGATATAAGCGATAATGGATCTGTTGATGATTTCTGCTTGTGGGGTACCCTTAAAACATATACTAGGGGGCTATTCCTCAAACTTAAAGCAGAGCATAGAAAACATTTAGGAGGGACCTTAGCTCAACTTCATCTAACTCTTCGTAACTTAACCTCCTCTCACATCTCATCGCTAGACCCCCAGACACTTTCTCAAATAGAAAATACTAAAGCAAAGATAGAGGCTCTGGAACTCAAGAGATATCAGTCACAGGTACACCGCTTTAAACAAACCTTTTATGGAAAAGGGAACAAGGCGGACCTATTATTAGCCAATAAACTTAGACAACGAACTGCGGAAGCCCGTATCCCATGTATAAAAACACCACAGGGAGTAGTACGTCTCCCAGCGGATATAGGTTAGGCTTTTGCCTCTTACTATTACTCCTTATATAACTTTAAAGACTCTCTAGACTCCCCTGCACCATCTATCCATCACATTCGGGACTTCATAGACTCACTTTCCCTGCCAGTTTGGTCGGATGCTCAGAAAGACCTACTTGAATCTCCCTTTTGTGTTGAGGAGGTGATCTCAGTCATTAAATCTTTGAAATCTCACAAAGCCCCAAGTCCAGACAGATATAGTGCCCTTTTCTACAAAATATTTCTCCCACAGCTCTCCCCGCTGCTTACTAGAGTTTGCTCGCTGGCTAGACAGTCTGGCTCTCTTCCCTCGGAATTGCTTGAGGCAGTTATTGTAACTATTCCAAAACCAGGTAAAGTCCCTAATGTATGCAAACATTTCCATCCTATTTCTCTAATTAATACGGATGTGAAGATCCTAGCCAAACTTTTAGCCTCCAGACTGAATCGGGTCCTTCCGTCGTTAATAGATGGGGACCAAGTGGGCTTCACCCCTGGTATAGAGGGGCCAGACAATACCCGGTGACTCCTCAACATTTATTTTGAAACTAAACTGCGGAAACTCCCTTGTACAACCCTGGCACTTGATGCCGAAAAACACCTTCGATAGGGTGAACTGGGCCTACCTATTCGAAGTCCAGAACAAATTTGGCTATCCCCTGTATTTTCACTCTTGCGTTAAGGTACTATATTCTACTCCCTCAGCATCTTTGAGGGGCTAGGGATTCCATTCTCCTGTCTTTCTAGTTACAAATGGGACTTGACAGGGCTGCCCCCTGTCCCCGCTGATATTCGCTCTTGTCATGGAGCCGCTTGCTGAGGCAATCAGAAGCAATCCGAATATACAAGGGGTGGAGATTGCCGGGACATTGCAAAAAACTGCGTTATTTGCGGATGATTTAACCATATTTTTGTAGCTTCTACAAACTAAACGTCAGCAAAACTGATGCTTATATTATTAACATACCAGATAAGGGATTTGAAGTTCTTAAGAGAACATATGCATTCAATTGGTCCCAACAAAGAATTAAACACCTAGGTGTGTTTCTTTCCTGCAATATGTCCACTATCATCGAGTCCAATTTCTACCCCCTACTACAACAGTTCCAAAAAAGCGCAGCCAAATGGAGTGTCCCGTGCATCTCCTGGTTGGGTCGCATAGCAGCGTTCAAAATGGTACTGCTCCCCAAGCTCGCATACCTTTTCCGTTCGCTCCCCATCCTAGTCCCTAAATCTCTCATAGGTAAATTTCAGCAAGTCTGTAATAAATATATCTGGACGAATAAGCACTCTAGGGTAGTCACACGGATAATGCAACAACCACTTCTTAGAGGGGGTGCAGGCGCCACCAACCTAACCACCTATCATGAAGCCTCGCGACTAGCTCATATTTTTTCCTGGAATGTAACATCATGTAACAGTAAGTGGCAGGTGCTAGAACAAGCAACTTTACCTAGATCACTTCTATTACCAGATCTCATTTGGTTACCCAAACACGTTAGATCCTTTTATAAGATACAAAATACGATTATTTCACATGCCCTCCGCCTATGGGATAGAATCCGCTCACTGCAGCAAATCGCCCCACATCCCTCTCCTATCCATTCCCTTTCAGGGCTCCTAGCGGCTCTCAGGGACTCACATCCGCATCTGTGACAGGAATATGGCATAAACTGCATAGCTGACCTATTTCCCAATGGACACTTTATTACGACATCACAGTTCTGCTCAACCAACAGTCCACCGCATCTTTTACAGTTTGAGTTCTGGAGACTACGTAGCTTCCTGAAATCGTGGGAGTTTTTAGATAGGCCGTTACGCGAACCTACTGAGTGGGAAAAAAGATGGGCTAATAGCATCAAGGTTCCCCGAGCGCTTTCAATCTCATACAGAGATCTGTTGAACTCCCCGATTTTCTATAAATCCACTTATATTGTGGCCTGGGAGAGAGGTCTGCACTTTCATACAGAGCAGGCCGAGTGGTCCAAAGCCGTTACACAAACCAGTCAGGTGCTTCATTGTATCACCTTATTAGAACTATACATTAAAGTATGCACACAGTGGCACCTCACACCTCTCAGACTTTTCAAAATCTCTCACCTAAATTCTCCACTATGTTGCAGAGGTTGTGGGTTGGTGGGATCGCCGGCCCATATATGGTGGGAATGCCCGGTACTGCAGCCCTTCTGGAATGAGATTTCCCGTAAATGCATAAAACTAGACCCCCTACTAGGAAATTCTCAGCAAACTGTTCTATTTCACTTAGACATTAAAACATCCTCCATCCCAACAGACCTCCTGGGTATATACTTGCTCTCCGCAGCCAAGTTAGCCTTTGAGAAAGCCAAGAGAGGCGAAATGCGCATCAGGCGCTCTATCGACTGTCTATCCACCAAATGTTATTAGGCTGGTCACACTTTATGAGACATTGTGCAAACTTTATTTGGTTGAATTTTAGGGTCCACATTACCTTATTATCAACCTATCTGAGGTTCCTTTGCTATTAGTTTAATTGCGAGCATACCCTTCTACTAATTGGGTTTGTGTATTATATAGTACATTTTTGTTGTGTGGAGCTACGCTACTTACACTTCCCCTGTCTACCATTAATACTAATTTTATTATTAGGGATCACTTTGGACAGACTCACACGGTCCAGTATTGCACTAGATAGTATAATACGTTTGAGGTCAATCCTCCTTTTCAGATAGACATTGTGCAATCCGTGAACCATTTTTTGGTGTGACTCTGCCTAAAATCCCTCTTATTTAATTCTGAGCCTTATTGCTATATTTTTTGGGGCTACTGTGGATAGACAGCCATCCATCACTTATATGTCATTTAATCTAAGTATTAATTACTACTTAAATAGTAGTTTTTTTATCTCTTTTTTGCATAATAAATGTTAAGTTTTAATGTTATACACCTACACTGCACAGCCATTCATGCCATTCCTTTTTTGTGAGTGCTCTATTTTCTGTTCGCTTGTCTCCATTTTTTCTACATTTATTTGAACAGTGAGCACCCTCCCCAGATCCTATTGGTTTATACTATATTATATTATATATTAGTATTATTGTCCCCAATTAGGGAGACTATATTTCTATTGCCTAATTTGTAGTAACCTAGTACCTGACGGGGAATTATCAATTACAACTTATATTATCATTATCCCTATTTCTATTTTGTTAATAAGTGTAAGGTTAGGGGTGTTTAGATTTGGGGTACATGTTAGGGTGTTAGGTGCAGACTTAGGAAGTGTTTCCCCATAGGAAACAATGGAGCTGCGTTAGGAGCTGAACGCTGCTTTTTTTGCAGGTGTTAGGTTTTTTTCAAGCTCAAACTGCCCCATTGTTTCCTATGGGGGAATCGTGTACGAGCACGTTTTTGAAGCTGGCCACGTCCGTAAGCAACGCTGGTATTGAGAGTTGAAGTGGCGGTAAATATGCCTTTACGCTCCCTTTTTGGAGCCTAACGCAGCCCTTCAGAGAACTCTAAATACCAGCATTGTTTAAAAGGTGCGGGGGAAAAAACACGTGTAGCTAACGCACCCCTTTGGCCTCAAAACTCTAAATCTAGCTGTAAGTCTTTCTGTTATAAATGCCTAGAGACCCCTTGCATGCAAAAAAAATATAAAAAAAAATAAGCTGTTAGATTTTTTTCTTAAAGACACATATTATTTGAAAAAGCAGGCCAGCATTTCCAAGTTTCCATGGTTGGGTGACATCAACACGCTCACATGAGTCCATCAATGGCAAACACACTCGGCCACCCCGTACCATCTGAGGCATAGGGGTGGTAATCAGATCCTGAAGGACAATACATTGGCATCTATTTATAAAGCCATCAACCGCAAATACGCTGGAATTCCGCAGAGTATTTGTGGCGAGCCTGATTCGCCTTAGTTATCAAACCCTACAAACTGGCAAAAGTAGAATTTGGTGACGTAACATACGATACACCGGACTCAGTCCGACACAGATCGATGCTTATGTCACTACAGATTTTCCGAAACGCAATTTCGGCACTGTCTGACTCTTTTTGCTAGTTATCAAATATCTACCAGATACGCTCTGCACTATTCCAGCCCAGCGTACCTGGTTTTCAATCGCCGCCCTGGAGGCCGCGGATGCCATCAATGGGAGTCGGAAAGCAGCAAAAGCTCATGTTCACTGCTGCCCGATATCCCATTGATTCCTATGTGAGAATAAAAGTTACGTTTACACCTAGCACCCTAACATGTACCCCAAGTCTAAACACCCCTAATCTGCCCCCCTACACCGCCGCCACCTACATTATACTTATTAACCCCTAAACCACCGCTCCCGGAGCCCACCGCAACTAAATAAACTTATTATCCCCTAAACCACAGCTCCCGGAGCCCACCGCCACCTACATTATATTTATTAACTCCTAATCTTCCGCCCCCTACACCGCAGCCATCTACATTAAATTTATTAACCCCTAATCTGCCGCCCCCAACATCGCCGACACTATATTAAATTTATTAACCACTAAACCTAAGTCTAACCCTAACACCCCCTAATGTAAATATATTTTTATATTTTAATTTTCTTTTATTGAGGTTTTAACATAAAAAAGGAAGAACATACATTGAGTATCTTGTATAAGAAATTACACATCATCAGTTGAACACAAAGCAGATACATATGTAAATATGACGGTAAACACATTTGTTCAAATTTTAAGCTCTTTAAACCTCCATTTTAAATTTTTCTTTTGAACTTTAAACAAAATAACCACTTGTCAGGCCAATTTTGGACCCTATTGAATAAAAATAGGCATTACATATCAAGAGTAAAACACATAAATGGAAAACATAATAAATCTATGGAACTGGTGCAAAGAAACATTTTGTCAATATATGGTAATATCAGAAACTATTGAGATTGGACACTAAGTAAACCAAGAATCTAATGTTGAACAAATACTGCCAATGAGGGTATTCTAGGAAAGGGTTGGGGGACTGGGGATGAGTATTGAAAGAGGAGAGGGGAAGAGAGAGAGAGAGAAATATATATATATATATATATATATATATATATATATATATATATATTTATTCCAAACCCATTAAACAACAAAGCTCAAAAGTTTAAGCTACCTATTTTCTAGCTTCCCACTAAGGTTTATCCAGCTGCTTCCAGACATCCCAAATCTGTGAATGTAGGAGTAACTTATTTTGCTGAGAAAAAATCGGGTCTTCCATAATTTCTAAATAAGTCATTGTTTTGACTATGTCACCCCAGGTGGGAGGCGTCCCTTGCTTCTAGATTCTAGCTATTGCCAGTTTATCTGCAGTAAGTATGTATACACTGAGGAGGGCTGTCGGAGTTGAGGGTGTTTTAATATCTAAATGAAACAAAGTGGGGAATTCCCTAGAAGGGGTTCTAGAGTTATGCATTTGTGTGAGATCTTAATCCAGAAGGGTTGTAATATCGGGTATTCCCACCATATGTGGGCCGGCGATCCCACCAACCCACATCCTCTCCAGCACAATGGGGAATTTAGGTGAGAGATTTTAAAGAGTCTGAGTGGTGTAAGGTGCCACTGTGTACAGATTTTAATGTATAGTTCTAGTAAGGTAATACAGTGGAGTGCTTGTTTGGTAAGTGCAACGGCTTTGGACCACTCTTCTTGCTCCGCATGAAAGAGAAGAGCTCTCTCCCAAGCCAAAATATAAGCTGATTTATAGAAGGTAGGGGAGTTAATCAAATCTCTGTATGAAATCAAAAGCAATCGAGGGACTTTGATGCTGAGTCCCTGAGGGCCGCTAGCAGGCCTGAAAGGGAATGTATAGGAGAGGGATGAGGGGCTATTTGTGGCAGTGAGCGGAGCCTATCCCACAGATGGAGGGCATGTGAGATAATTGTATTTTGGATCTTATAAGAGGATCTAACATGTTTAGGCAACCATATGAGGTCAAGTAACATGAGCGGACTAGGAAGTGTTGCTTGTTCCAGTAATTGCCATTTACTGTTACATGGTGCCACATTCCATGATAGAATATGGGTCAACCTTGAGGCTTCATGATAAAAGGTTAAATTGGGGGCACCCGCACCCCCGTTAAGAAGTGGTTGTTGCATAATTCTTGTGGCTACCCTAGGGTGTTTATTTTTCCAAATATATTTATTACATACTTGCTGGAATTTACCTAGAAGAGATTTAGGGACTGGGATGGGGAGTGAACGAAACAGGTATGTAAGCTTAAACGGATACGACCCAACCAGGAAATGCATGGGACACTCCAATTGTGAGCGCTCTTTTGGAATTGCTGCAGTAGGAGGTAAAAGTTGGATTCTATTATAGTGGAAATGTTACAGGAAAAAATACTCCCAGGTGCTTGATCCTTTGTTGAGACCAGTTGAATGTATATAATCTTTTGAGATCTGCTAGTTCCTCGTCTGGTATATTGATGACATAAGCATCAGTTTTACTAACATTAAGTTTATAGAAGCTAATTTGACAAAAATGATGCAATAAGTTAAAAAGAGCGGGGAGGGAACAGGAAGGATCTCCCAGGAATATGGTCAAGTCATCTGCAAATAATGCGTTTTTTTGCGACGTCCCAGCTATCTCCACCCCCTGTATATCAGGACTACTCCTAATCGCTTCAGCAAGCGGCTCCATGATAAGAGTGAATATCAGAGGAGACAAGGGGCAGCCCTGTCGTGTCCCATTTGTAATGGGGAAAACGGGAGAATGAAATCCCAGACCCCTTACTGATGCAGAGGGAGCAGAATATAACGCCTTAATGCACGAGTGAAAATATGGGGGAAAGCCAAATTTGTGCAGGACATCGAATAGGTAGGCCCAGTTCACCCTATCGAAGGCCTTTTCGGCATCCAGTGCTAGGGTTGTACAAGGGAGGTTCCTTCTCTTTGCTTCAAAATAGATGTTAAGGATTCACTGGGTGTTATCCGGCCCCTCTCTGCCAGGGGTCAAGCCTACTTGATCCCCATCTATTAAAGATGGAAGAACTCTATTCAGTCTGAAGGCCAAAAGTTTAGCTAGAATCTTCATATCTGTGTTGATCAAGGAAATGGGGCGAAAATGTTTGCATACATTAGGAGATTTGCCCAGCTTTGGAATGGTTACTATAGATATATAGAGCCATTGTATCGTATTTTAATATCAAATAAAAAAAGTTATATAACATATAACATCTGTTGCTACATAGCTATCATCAATACAGGGCCAATAATAATAATACATGTGAAAAAAATGTGCAGTCACTGCACTATTCATAATCAAGAAGCTGGGCTGCACACATACCAGCATCTCCCCACAGGACCTGTCCTTTGCAAGCTGAAAATCAAGGTCAGTGTTATAGTGTGTTTGGTCTCATCATGCTTTGGATCTCTATTAGGATTTTTTTTTACTATGTTTTTAAATATATTGTATTTATTCATTGTTTCAACATCAAGCACACTATGAGCTTCTAGTGATGTTATGTTACATCACACTTTGGTCTTGTGTATTTATACTTGTATTTATTTTTATATATTCACTCCTATGTATATATTTACCTTTATTATGTACAAAAATATTTGCTTGATTTGCTCTCAGAATAGCACTGGTAGTGGGTCTCTGCACAACTACCAAATATTATTTATTTATGTCATCTCTGAATAATTGTGTGCATTTAAATGGGAAAACTTTTGTCTGCTTAAATGTTTTTGAAGACTGCAGTGAATGGATTGTTTACAAAGGTTACCATACCAAATAATTATACACAGTTGTGACTAATGAATTGTCTTAATTGTTGCACCTATCAGATTGTGTTCTCATTATGCATATCCTGTTAAATAGCAAGTGTATTTTCATTATGAAATATATTGTTTAGCCTGAGGAAACAGCTCTTAGTCAGCTGAGAAACGCATCGCTTTTTATTAAAGTTTTATACATTTTAATACACTTGCTTGCCCTTTGGTGTATTTTTTGTGAGTACATAATTGGGCTGTGCTGCTATTAGCCACCTTAGGAAGACCAGGACCTGCTGGGAGTATTCCAGTCTGCTGGGCGACTGTTAGGTCCCAGCCTGCTGTTAATGCACCTGGAGGTGCATTCGATCTTGTAAATTTATTCTTTACTTACTTGTCTCTCTGTCTTAACAATACTGGGCTATGTGCATATACTTTGTGTCCACATAGGATATCTACTATCAATCCCCTCAGGGACATCTTCTGGGTATCCACTTCAATCCCACAGTGAGCTGGACCACTGTGAGGCTCCGGCCTGCATCAATAGCACCACAGGGTGCGCTGCTCTTGTGAGTATACATCTGGATTTGTGTATATTGGAGCCACTTATCTTTGCATTACTAGGCCATGTCAGCGCCTCTGTTTTTTCTTTTTTCAGTTATCTAACATCATAGGAAGACCATCCTACAACCGAGAGCTGCCACGCTTTTATGGACTATTGTACATTGGAACTTGTTTTTTGTTATCTCCTATGGGCATTGTTTGGTAGATATAGTGCTTATAGAATTGTATATCCATTTTCTCTTTTTATTTTCACACTACTATTTTTTGTCATTTGTGTTTGGAGGTGCCCCCTAAGGGTGTGGTTTTGGCTGGGTTATACCACACTCTCAACATCAATATGGTTACTATAACTGCCTCTAGCAATTCACAAGAGAACCAGATCGCCTAGCCAGCGAGCAAACTCTAGTTAGAAGTGGGGAAAGCTGTGGGAGAAGTGTTTTATAAAAATGGGCGCTATATCCACTGGGGCCCGGTGCTTTATGAGATTTCAGAGTTTTAATGACTGAAACTACCTCTTCTACACAAAAAGGAGAGTCAAGTAGGTCTTTCTGAGCATCAGATAGGGCTGGTAAAGAAAGCAAATCTAAGAAGACCTGAATATGTTGTATAGACAGTGTGGGAGAGTCTGGAGAATTTTTTGAATTGTATAAGGAGGAGTAATAAGTGGCAAAAGCCTTACCTATATCGGCCAGTAAGCGAACAACTCGCCTATGCATGGAATGCGTGCTTCTGCCGTTCGCTGTCGGAGCTTGTTAGCTAATAACCGATCCGCTTTATTCCCTATAGCATAAAAGGCCTGTTTAAAGTGAAGTACCTGTGTTTGATATCTCTTGAGTTCCAGATCTTCTATTTATGCTTTAGTATCCTCTATTTGAGATAGAACCTGGGGATCTAGTGATGTCATGTGGGAAGAAGTTAAGTTCTTAAGGGTTAGATGAAGTTGAGCTAAGGTCCCTCCCATCTGTTTTCTATGTTGTGCTTTAAGTTTGATAAATAGCCCCCTAGTATATGCCTTAAGGGCACCCCATAAGCAAAAATTACTAACTGCTCCATTGTCATTTATGTCTAAAAACTTGGCTAATTCCGTTTGAATATACATAGCCTTTTCTGGGGTTGAAAGAAGGTATTATGGTAATTTCCATGAGGGCCTGGATGACATACAATTTGGGGTCCTCATGGAGATTTGAATCGGCGAGTGGTCTAGCCATGTACAATTAGGCATGAGCACTGTTTGAATGTGGTCTAGTAACCGTGGTTCACAGAAGATATAATCAATTCTGGTGTAGGTGTTATGAACTGTGGAGTAGAAGGAGTAGTCTCTAGAGGAGGGGTGGTAGGATCACCAGGCATCAAACAAATTATACTGGGCAATGAGATTAGTAAATTGTTTGGCAGTCCTGGAAGTTTGGGGGTCGCAAGGTTTAAGCTTAGGTGAACGTCTGTCCAAGGTCGTATCTAGGAGCATGTTAAAGTCACCTGCTAGGAGTAGGTTTTGAGTCTTGTGGGAAGCTAGCAGTCTTAGGAATTTTCTGAGCGCTCGAATCTGTCCAGAGTTTGGGCCGTAGTAGCTGGCTAAGGTGTATGGGAGGTCATCAAACCTACAGTTTAGGATTAGGTATCGCAGGACGGTGCAGTACTGTTCACCTGCACACAGGTGTTGTGAGAGGACGCCTTCTACCTGCTCCCTGCCCTCTGCTGTGTACCTGGGAAATCCTCCCCAGGTTGAGTTCGGCGTTTTTGCAGAGTTAATCCCCTGCAGAGGGCTGGAAGTCCGCCATAGCCGAAGTGGCTGAGACTGCAGTGCAGTCCGAATTTTAAACAATCCTACTAATCAAGGGTATTGCTGAAGAGACCCACAGGCCGGTCCTGAAAAATTAACAGACGAAGTGCCCGTGGAGGTGCATTAAGATACTCACCCCCCTGGTTGGGGTTGTTTTTTCCAGTGCTCCCGGGATCTTGATTGCTTCAGGATATCTGCGGCTGTGGGAATATATACAAGTGTTTGGAGCCCCGCAGCTACCCGATAGACCCCCAGTTTGCATCCGGCGAGAGAGGTGACAGGAGTCGGAGGTAAAATCTGAGCCGCCCCTGCTGGGCTAGTATATGTCTGTTGCTTGGTATATGAAGCAGATAAGAAAGGCTGCTGTGGATTGTTTAATACATTATTCCTGACCTACTTAAAGAACTCTATGCCGCTACCTTTAAACGCCTTGGATGCTGTAACCATCTGATCTAAACAGGCTTGCAGAAAAAGGTGTTTGTTTCAGCTCTGGTGCCCGAAGCGCCCGTGGAGGTCCATTAGGATACTCACCCCCCTGGTTGGGGTTGTTTTTTTCCAGTGCTCCCGGGATCTTGATCGCTCCAGGATATCTGCGGCTTTGGAAATATATACAAGTGTGTGGAGCCCTGCAGTTACCCGATAGACCCCCAGGCTGCATTCGGCGAGAGAGGTAACAAGAGTCGGAGGTAAAGTCTGAGCCGCCCCTGCTGGGCTAGTATATGTCTGTTGCTTGGTATATGAAGCAGATAAGAAAGGCTGCTGTGGATTGTTTAATACATTATTCCTGACCTACTTAAAGAACGTTATGCTGCTACCTTTAAACGCCTTGGATTCTGTAACCATCTGATCTAAACAGGCTTGCAGAGAAAGGTGTTTGTTTCAGCTCTGGTGCCCTGTGATATTTTATGTACCTGAAAAGCTATCCATTCGAGGCAGTTGTATCTGTATAGAGACGGGCCCGGGTTCAGTATAAAGACACTGCTGGTTTTTCTTCCTGCTGGAGTTGTGAGAGGGTCCGCATCTCTGTTCTCTCCCTACATTAACTGACAGCATATAGTCGGTGGTGCTGCTCTCTGGAACTGGGTCTCGTGTGGGCTTAGTGTGCCTAGAGGTGCTATTGTAACACAGAGTTGAGCGGCTAAGGAGGTCTGGGATAAAGCATGCTACAATTTGCAGGACTCTAGCCAACATATTAACCTTCTGAGAGTACCAGTGTGATAGAGGAAGAGGAGAGGGCTGAAAAAAGGTTGTTAAGTAAGAAAAAGGCAAGGAAAGGAAAGGGAAGAAAAGAAGAAAAGAGGTTTTTGACCAAAATGGAAGAATAAGAAATAAAAGACGATATAGGTTTAAAGGAAGGATAAAGTTCAGCTAATTGTACATTAATAAGAGCAATTTCTCTGTGAAAGGCTGCCCTGACCTGTTATGGACGTTACTAAGTGATGGACCATTTGTATATTACTTGTATCAGTTATATTTACCTTGGGTGGACTGTATTGCATATGTGAGAAAAAGATTTTGTTTTTCAGAATATGTGACAAGGGCTGCAAGGGGACTGACCAGCATCTATATTGTTATTATTGTCTGGTGGTAATTGAGTTTAGGCAAAAAATAGCTCCAGAGAGTGTCTTGGGTATCAGGCTTTAAATTCACATTGTTTGTTGGGTAAAGATTGATTTTTTTTTCTTTTTTGTTTGTATCACTTAATTATCTCCGGATGTGATACTGGATGTTCACGTGTTCTCACTTTATTTTTTGTTTTTTGTACACTCCTTGATTTTCCTAGGTTTTTGCCAGGACCACGGGGTCCTTGAAGTACACTTTCTCAAAAGGTTTTTTTTTTTTTTGTTTTTTTTTATATATATTAATTCATTGTCACAGTCACATGGAAAAATTTGTTACACAAGGGAAGGGTAATTCACCGAGAATGCCTGTTAGGAAGGATAAAAAAGCTAAACTGGCAGATGCCAGTGAGGAAAATATACCGGACAATATTTCTATTGAAACTCACACATTAATTTCCCAACTTGCAGATATTTTTACCCCTCAATTTGAGAGCATAAAAAAAGAGTTGGGGACTATCTCCGCAGATTTAAGTGTCCTATCTACAGAGATGAGACAATTTGCCTCCCGTATGCAGGAGGCAGAGGATCGAATCTCAACACTGGAAGACAGACTCCATATTCAAGAGGAGACTGTCTCTAGCTATGATACTAAAATCAATTCTATGCAGTTACGCCTCGAGGATCTAGAAGATCGCTCGAGGCGTAATAACATTCGAATTGTAGGCTTGCCTGAGTCCACTGAATTTGATGATCTCATGCAATTTGCAGCTGTTCTATTGCCCCAAGTGTTAGGGTTCCCCCCACAGCAAATACCTTTATCCATAGAAAGAGCTCATAGAGTGGGCCCTAGAAATTTCTCAGGTAATAGTAGAACAAAAGATAGAATGGTTATCTTTAAGCTCTTAAAGTTCCAAGATAAGGTTGAAATTCTCAAAATGTTTAGGAAAAAGGCCCCGCTTATAATAGGAAATCACAAGACCCTATTGTTTCAGGATTTTTCCTCCGAGACATCGGCGAGGAGGAAGCTGATGGCCCCGTTCTGCTCCCAACTTATCAAGGCCGGTTTTCGTGCCTGGATGATATACCCGGCTAAGATTATAGTAGAGGACGGGGACAGTAGGCTGACTTTCGCGGAAGTCTCGGAGGTAAAGAATTTTATACATTCAAAACAGTGACAGAGGCCTGTCAAAAGATGCCCAAGGGATGATATCTGTTTGGAAGGCTTTCTTTTTTATTTTTTGGTTTGTCAGGAAGTGTTATTTGGTGGTCTCCACTAGTGAGGGCTACCCGGCCAGTATGGTTTATTATATTTCTTTTTTGTATAGTACTATGGTGTGAATGTTGTTCTGCAGCTGTAAGGGAGTCGTTTTTTTTTTTTTTGTTTTTTTTCCCCCTCTTCTCTTCTTTCTTCCTCTCTTTTTTCTCAATATATGTCTCATTTGGGGTGGGGTGACCTGGCAACTTTAATAAAGTTTGTCTTGAGATGATACTAATAAGCAATATGAAGATTTTATCTTGGAGTGTGGGAGGGGTGACATCCCCAATTAAGCGTAAATTAATAATTAAAAGACTTGGTAAATTAGACCCGAGTATAGTGTTCTTGCAGGAAACGCATCTTAAAGCCTCTGAAATCCCAAAACTTAAATCTAAATGGGTAGGGGAGGTGGTGGCCACCCCCAGCACAGCTAGGAAAAATGGGGTCGCAATACTTTTTAATAAAATTTTATCATATAAGGTGGTGAACATAGAGAGGGATGAGAACGCAAGATACATTTTAGTCCATATTCAAATTAATGACACAAGACTAGTATTGTGCAACATTTACGGCCCAAATAGGCCTTCGAATGGATTTTGGGAAAAAATGAGGATGAAGTTATTCCCTTACATTAACCAAAATTTGATTGTTGGGGGGGATTTTAACATGTCGTTATGCCCGGAGTTGGAGAGATATGGGACAAGAAATTCGGTAGAATACAATAAGCAAGCCAAATATTTCAAGAGATTTTGTCATAAACTAAAGTTAGTAGATATTTGGCGAATAAAGCACCCGGATTCTTGTACTTATACATGTGAATCTAAAGTCCACAAAACCTTTTCAAGGATAGACTTTTTTTTGATTGCCGAGTCTTTATCTGTTTTGAAAATAGAGGCCTGTATAAATGATATAATGATCTCAGATCATGCAATAATATCAATTTCTTTTGACACTATCCGGCAGCCTAAAGGTAAAAATTCAGGTTTCTTTTTTCCTAAATATCTGCTTAATAATGTAAGATTCTCACAGTGGTTAAAACTAAAGTGGAAGGAGTATACAGTTCACAACAGCTCTTATTATGATAAAATAGAAATATTTTGGGAAGCGTCCAAAGCATTTCTGCGTGGGGAAATCAAGGCATATCTCTGTGTCCAAAGGAAAAAAATGAATGCACGGGAAACACAACTTTCTAATCAGGTGAGAAACTCTTACAGAAAGTTTATTTCAGAGCAAGGGAGCACCAATTGGGATAATTATATTAAAGCTAGGCAGGCTCGAGATGTCTTCTTGAAAAGTAAATCGCAAGAAGAAGAGTTAAAATCTAGTCTTTTGTACAAAGGTATACATGGTTCCTCGGCGAAATACCTTGCAAAACTGGTACAAAATAGAAAGAAAAAGAATTATATTCTTGCCATCCGTGACGAGAAACATAGATATACGGAGTTGGAAGATATTAGCAAGGTATTCTATAATTATTATCAGAAGTTATATACAGCGCCTGGTATTGATGAGTTTAATTTGGAAAATTTCTGGGCAGGTATTGTTATGCCAAAGGTATCTGAAGTAGACCTGAAGGCTCTAAATAGCCCTATTACAGTCGACGAAATTCTTAAGTGTATAGATAAGGCTAAACTTAACAAAGCAGCCGGCCCTGATGGTCTCCCGGCAGAATTTTTGAAAATACTTGTGGAGGATATTAAATACACATTGGAGAAATTGTTTAATAGTTATTATGGTATGAATATGGTGCCGTCTAGATTTTTCTCTGCAGCAAATATCTCATTAATCTTGAAAAAGGATAAACATAGTGAGGAATTAGCTTCTTATAGACCAATATCAGTCTTGAATGCCGATTATAAGATTCTTGCGGCTATTATAGCGGAGAGACTCTCTAAATGTCTTGACAAGCTTATACATCCAGATCAGGTAGGTTTTATGAAGACAAGGAACTCATCTAAGAATATTCGTAGAGTTATTAATTACTTGGACGCTGTATGGAATTCAGATAAAAACCTGAGGTTTAGTAGAGTTGACTCAGCTATTATTACATTGGATGCTGAGAAAGCTTTTGATTCTATTGTTTGGAAACATCTTTTTAGAGTATTAGCAGAAATGGGATTTAAAGATCAGTTCTCCCTATTTATACAGAATCTATATAAACACCCAATATCATATTTGTTAATTAACGGGGTTCTCTCTCCACAGATTAACCTTAGTAGAGGAACTAGACAGGGGTGTCCCCTATCTCCCCTACTGTTTAATATGGCCATCGAACCTTTGGCAACTTGGCTAAGAAGCTCTATTAAGGGGGTTGGGCTAGGGGAACACAATCTTAAAACCCTTCTGTATGCAGACGATCTGCTGATTTGCGTGGAGAATACTTCCCAAGAAATCCCAATTGTGCTAGCGTGCCTGGAGACATATAGTTCTTTCTCAGGGTATAAAATTAATTGTGGAAAGAGTGAACTGATGTGGATAAAAAGGTCGGAGTATAGCCCTCAAAAGTTTCCTTTTAAAGAAGTAGCGACAATAAAGTATCTGGGTATATACCTCAATTCGAACCCTAAAACTTGGTATAACATTAATTTTGCTCCTCTTATTAAGAAAATTATATCCGATTTGGAAGTATGGATGCAGTTCCCACTATCGATAACGGCAAGAGTAAATGTAATAAAAACAATTGTTTTTCCACGCTTGTTATATCTCTTACAAAATCTTCCTCTCTTGATTCCAACAGCTGACATTAGAGCTATCTATAGGTCTTTCTCAAAATTCATATGGGTTAATAAAAAACCGCGCATTGCTCTGAAAAAATTAATGCAATCTCGTAATATGGCAGGTCTTGCCCTACCTGATATCTATCTTTATAACATTATTATGTTGGCTAGGACTGCTTTGGATTGGCTGTCGGATGGTAATATTTTTTCTACTAGTGACCTAGAAAGTCATTTGGCATATCCCTTTTCATTAAAAGCTATTTTACACTGTCCAGTAAAGAAACTCCCGGCAAATATTGCTGGTCTTGTGTCATTAAAAAACATAGTCGTAGGCTGGCAGAAGCTATGTACTATATTGGAAATGGACTTTTCCTTTTCAGAGTTCCTACCAATAAGGGGCAACATAAATTTTTCCCCCGGGATATATCAATTAGTATTTCAAAGCTGGGCTGAAAAGGGCCTTACAGTCGTTCAACAGCTTTTTTCATCCGAGGGATATATATTAACGTTTGAGAAGCTGCGGCATAAGTTTGGCCTTCATGTTAATAGTTTTTATGCATACCTACAAATAAGACATTATATTCAGGAATGGAATTGGGATGTTACTAGGGAGGTAGAGTGGGCTGAGGTCAAGAGTTGGCTGAAAATTTTCAGAGCCGGGAATACCTCCATATCCTTAATGTATGACATAATGCTTGCTAAGCAAAGCTTGTTCACACTGAATAAGACTTGTGAGTCTTGGGCAATGTTTCTTCCAGATATAAATACAGATAAAATCATAGCAAGTTGTACTTTGATAAGTAAGTATCAAATCCCGATGAGTTGGAGGGAAGCCCATTTTAAACTCATAAATAACTTTTATTTAACCCCGGCGAGGCTCTCAAGATTTTCTCCCCAGTCACTCTGTGTGTGCCCCCGGTGTTCATCGGATGCAGCTGATCTGGTACATATGTATTGGTATTGCCCTAAGATTTTACAGCTTTGGAACTAAATGTAGTATTAGAGATAGAGAACGTATTCCTATTAAATATTCAGATATTAACATTTCCCCTAGGTCAGACTATATTAAACACTATAATCTTATTAGTAAGACATCTAATATCCAAAAATTGGAAGGCTAAGCGAGCGCCCACATTAAAATCTGCCCTGCAAGAAATCCAAAATCAGATTATTTTTGAATCCTATCATACTAGGTTTCTGAAAGAAAAAAAAATCAAACAATTTTTAGTGGGTTGGTTGCCTATAATTAAATCTTTCCCAATGGGTATTCAAAAATTGATACTATTTCCTTTTTTGAGTTCAGAAAGTTTTATGGATTTGGTCTTATTAGGAGATTTTCCGGCTGATTGGATAGTATTAGGATAAAGGAATTTGCTTCCCCCCTTTTTTTTTTTTTTTTTTTTTTTTCTCTCTTTTTTCTCGCTCTTTATTTTATGTCTGGTTTAGTATTGTTCCTGTAGGTAGGTTTAGAGTGTTCCCCAAAATGTTAAAAAAATCCCAACATGGTGGTATTAATAAAATTTTGACTACATAGCAGTATATGTTAGACAAATGATGAAAGTGGTGTATAGATGCGGACACAATCTGGCTTAGTCCATTCTGCTATAATAGTTGATAACTCTCTATTGATGCGTGTTTTTGAAGTCTTACAATGTTATTAATTGTTCTCTATGTTATTTTATTTTTTCACCCTGCGAGGTGTGTTTTTCTTTTTTTTTGTCTGTAATACCGCATGTTGGTTATAAATAAATTAATAAAAAAAAAAAAAGGATTAGGTATCTACCTCTGGGGTCTTTAAAAGTTTCTAGTTTTTTTTTTAAGTATGGTCTTATGTATCAGTATCGCAACTCCTCTCGACTTCCCTGGAAAGGAGGCAGTCTCTACTACTGGGTAAAGTTTACTGTGTAAAGGAATAGGTGCGCCCTCCATCCAGTGAGTTTATTGCAAAAAAACAACCTTCGACTTGGTATGAGCTAGAAAACTCAAAAGTCTGCTTCTTTTATTTAGCATATTAAGCCCTCTGACATTATGGGAGGTACATATTAGAAACATATGTTTGTTAGAAAAGTTGCTTACAGTAGAGAAAAAAAAAGGGGGGGAAACAAGGGAGGGTAGATTTGGGAGGAGAAGGGACTGAGAAGGGAGAGTTACCCTATCAGCACTGGTTACACTATTTAAAACTGTAATATGATAGTATCCTATCAATTGTGGTATTGCCAAGAGAAACCGCTTAGGTCGTCCTCCTCAAAGAGGGGGGCTCCTTATATAAGGGGGAAATGGGGGGGTATAGGTTGTGGCGGGAGAAGGTGGTTGGTGGTAGCTGTGGCTTATTGTCTGTGGGGAGGGATAGTCGCATAAGCGTGGGGTGGAATAAGTGGGTAAGAGGTATTTAAATTTGGCCTTAACACCTGCCATATGATATAAATAATGGGTATATGAACATATTTGACAGTGTACAAATGAGGAAGAAAACAATGTCATTCACATACAGGAAAAAAAAACAGCAAAGCAACAATAAAACAGTAACAACTTCAAAACTGCTAGCATTTATTATTTAACATCCAAACATTATGTAACCTAGCACTAATCCATATGTAGTCTCCCCGAGCCATTCTGTCATATGGAGCGTCCTTTGTCCCAAGTGCTGCATGCTGTGTGATTGCATTATCTAAAAATGGTTCTACAAGGGTCATGATGAGGTCTCTGCTCAGAGATAAGCAGGTTGGCTCTAACAGTCTAGACACAGATTGGGCACTAGAAGATAGCCTATTTATTATAGAAAATTGGATTGTGATAGACAATGTGGGCTAATACCCTTCTTGATGAGGTCCTCGCATTATAGGCCTCAGAAGGACAGACGTCCCATTCAGTTGAATAGAGCACTATGATCCATATGTATGCTAACAGTCTGGGACATCAGTGTTGGGATTATCTATCGTGTGTAGGCGTCCTCTACCATTATTTACTCTCATAGTCTAATTCTAGGGTGTCTTAAAAATGAGTCTAGATGCTAGAGTCACTATTGATACTCTAGATCCCTTCTATTTTTTGTAATGGCTACATAAACAGTGTGTGCTACCATAGAGTTTACCTGAGTCCAATGGGAGTAGGGCTGTATGGTCTGCTCACCAACGGCTAGATTTAGAGTTTTGTCGGTAAGGACCCGCGTAGCTAACGCCGGCTTTTTTCTGGCCGCACCATAAAAATAACTCTGGTATTGAGAGTCCACATAAAGGCTGCATTAAGCTCCAAAAAAAGGAGCGTAGAGCATATTTAAAGCAGCTTCAACTCTTGATACCAGAGTTGCTTACGGACGCGGCCAGCCTCAAAAACGTGCTCGTGCACGATTCCCCCATAGGAAACAATGGGGCTGTTTGAGCTGAAAAAAAACCTAATACCTGCAAAAAAGCCGCGTTCAGCTCCTAACGCAGCCCCATTGTTTCCTATGGGGAAACACTTCCTAAGTCTGCACCTAACACTCTAACATGTACCCCGAGTCTAAACACCCCTAACCTTACACTTATTAACCCCTAATCTGCCGCCCCCACTATCGCTGACCCCTGCATATTATTTTTAACCCCTAATCTGCCGCTCCGTAAACCGCCGCTATTTACATTATCCTTATGTACCCCTAATCTGCTGCCCCTAACACCGCCGACCCTTATATTATATTTATTAACCCCTAATCTGCCTCCCACAACGTCGCCTCCACCTGCCTACACTTATTAACCCCTAATCTGCCGAGCGGACCGCACCGCTACTATAATAAAGTTATTAACCCCTAATCCGCCTCACTAACCCTATAATAAATAGTATTAACCCCTAATCTGCCCTCCCTAACATCGCTGACACCTAACTTCAAACATTAACCCCTAATCTGCCGACCGGAGCTCACCGCTATTCTAATAAATGTATTAACCCCTAAAGCTAAGTCTAACCCTAACACTAACACCCCCCTAAGTTAAATATAATTTTAATCTAACGAAATAAATTAACTCTTATTAAATAAATTATTCCTATTTAAAGCTAAATACTTACCTGTAAAATAAACCCTAATATAGCTACAATATAAATTATAATTACATTGTAGCTATTTTAGGATTAATATTTATTTTACAGGCAACTTTGTAATTATTTTAACCAGGTACAATAGCTATTAAATAGTTAAGAACTATTTAATAGTTACCTAGTTAAAATAATAACAAAATTACCTGTAAAATAAATCCTAAATTAGAGTTACAATTAAACCTAACACTATACTATCATTAAATTAATTAAATAAAATACCTACAATTACCTACAATTAAACCTAACACTACACTATCAATACATTAATTAAATACAATATCTACAAATAACTACAATGAAATAAACTAACTAAAGTACAAAAAATAAAAAAGAACTAAGTTACAAAAAATAAAAAAATATTTACAAACATAAGAAAAATATTACAACAATTTTAAACTAATTACACCTACTCTAAGCCCCCTAATAAAATAACAAAGCCCCCAAAATAAAAAATGCCCTACCCTATTCTAAATTACTAAAGTTAAAAGCTCTTTTACCTTACCAGCCCTGAAAAGGGCCATTTGCGGGGCATGCCCCAAGAAGTTCAGCTCTTTTGCCTGTAAAAAAAAACATACAATACCCCCCAACATTACAACCCACCACCCACATACCCCTAATCTAACCCAAACCCCCCTTAAATAAACCTAACACTAAGCCCCTGAAGATCTTCCTACCTTGTCTTCACCATACCAGGTTCACAGATCGGTCCAGAAGAGCTCCTCCGATGTCCTGATCCAAGCCCAAGCGGGGGGCTGAAGATATCCATGATCCGGTAGAAGTCTTCATCCAAGCGGGGCAGAAGAGGTCTTCCATCCGATTTAAGTCTTCATCCAAACGGGGCAGAAGAGGTCTTCCATCCGATTGAAGTCTTAATCCAGGCGGCATCTTCTATCGACATCCATCTGGAGCGGAGCGGCAGCATCCTGAAGACCTCCGACACGGAACATCCATCCTGGCCGACGACTGAACGACGAATGACGGTTCCTTTAAATGACGTCATCCAAGATGGTGTCCCTCAAATTCCGATTGGCTGATAGGATTCTATCAGCCAATCGGAATTAAGGTAGGAATATTCTGATTGGCTGATGGAATCAGCCAATCAGAATCAAGTTCAATCCGATTGGCTGATCCGATCAGCCAATCAGATTGAGCTCGCATTCTATTGGCTGATTGGAACAGCCAATAGAATAAATTAGGGGTACATAGCTATAATGTAGGTGGCGGCGCTTTGCGGTCGGCAGATTAGGGGTTAATTATTGTAGGTAGCTGGCGGCGACGTTGTGGGGGGCAGATTAGGGGTTAATAAATATAATAAAGGGGTCGGCGGTGTTAGGGGCAGCAGATTAGGGGTACATAAGTATAACGTAGGTGGCGGTCGGCAGATTAGGGGTTAAAAAAATTTAATCGAGTGTCGGCGATGTGGGGGGACCTCAGTTTAGGGGTACATAAGTAGTTTATGGGTGTTAGTGTACTTTAGAGCACAGTAGTTAAGAGCTTTATAAACCGGCGTTAGCCCAGAAAGCTCTTAACTACTGACTTTTTTCTGTGGCTGGAGTTTTGTCGTTAGATTTCTAACGCTCACTTCAGACACGACTCTAAATACCGGATCTAGAAAAATCCCATTGAAAAGATAGGATACGCAATTTACGTAAGGGGATCTGCGGTATGGAAAAGTCGCGGCTGAAAAGTGAGCGTTAGACCCTTTTTTGAGTGACTCCAAATACCGGAGTTAGCCTAAAACCAGCGTTAGGAGCCTCTAACGCTGGTTTTCACGGCTAACGCCAAACTCCAAATCTAGGCCCAAGTGATCTAGAAGGCCTTAAAACACAGTCTGAGCATGGGAGGGCACAGGGATTTTACACAGGCTGGGCTCCCGCTATTCATGCAAACCCTGTTTGTGCCGGTAACTATAGAAGGCATATCTTGGTCCTTTCCTATAACAGCGTCATACATTTCGCATACATATCATCATTATGGCTAAGCATATCACCCCATAAAAGCATTTGAATAAACATTTATCTACTACTAACCCAATTCAAAGGTATTACTATAAAAGGCCCATAGCCATATCCGTGACTGTCAGCAATCTTACAGAGACAACATAATGAACAGGAACAACAATACATATGAGTACTATGGATATAAAAAAAGATGCGTATTTCATCAAATACTTATCGTCCAAAATAAGATGTGCTTTTCAGAGGCTCAAGGAGAACTGGAACAATGTCTGTTAGTATAGGCTATACTTTGTGAGCTAGGTGGGCCTATTCAGGATGTTGGTGAATCAGACCTGTGTCTTTGTGGAAGGGCTGACCAGACAGTTTTTTCTGGTTGCTTGTGAAGAGCGGTGCTCCGTACATCTGCAGAGGACCACTCTGGATTATTGGTTCTCATGCTGTGTGCAGGGGTCTGTTGACTAGTCAGATTAGAAGGGGCTGACCACTCTTCTGCTGTAGCTCTTAGTTGACTGTGCTGGGATTGTGGTCTATATCTGTGAGCTGGTAGAAGGCTCCATGATTGCAAAAGTTTGTAGCCTTTGGATGGTTTCAGGATCGTGAACACTTGATTATCTCTAAAGATTAGCAGTTTAATGGGATAGCCCTATCTGTATCTGATGTTGTTCTTCCTGAGCGCAGATGTGATTTCGGCAAAGGTCTTCCTCTTTTGTAGTGTTCTCATGAATAGGTTGGGAAATATTTGTAGGTTTTTTAATTTATCTGGTAGGGAGGGTTTCTGAAAAAGAGCTCTTTGAATTCTTTCTATATAAGTGAAGTAATGAAGGCGGACTATCGTGTCTCTTGGTTGATCCTCTGATAGACCTTTGGGTTTGAGCGAGCGGTGGGCTCTATCCATCAAGTCCTCTGCCTCAGTAGCTGGAGGGGCAAGTATATGGAACAACTCTTTCAGAAACGCCTCTAGATCAGTCATGGAGACAGTCTCGGGTATACCCCGGATACTTAGGTTATTACGCCGAGATCTGTCCTCCAAGTCTGCTATTTTGTCTTCCACTACATCAAAGTAGTCTTAGAGGTGCTGTGTAAAGCTTAAAAGGTTGGATTGCTCTTTGGAAATATCTTCATGTCTTCTTTCGAGAGAATCAATACGCTCGTTTGTGGATGAAATTTCTTTTTTAAGTTCCGCCGTTGAGGCTGCTATTTTGGCCATGAAAGAGGCATGATGTTTATCTAGCAGTGATTTTAAAGAGTCCCTATTAAATGTAGGGGTAACCACTTCCGATGAGGATTGCTGGAAATTCTGCATACAAGCCAATGTGAGGTCAGAAGTATCAGATCTGGGCGAATCTGAGGTCTCCATTTCACTCTGTGGCATTGTACAAGAGGGCCCAAAATGGTCAATCACAGTTTTTTTTTGGTGGGAAAGGTTGTCTATTTTTTTTCCTAGCTGACTGCGACATATATAGAGAAGAAATAAAGATGCAGAACAACTGAAACAATATTAGGCTGTATTTTTACCCATAGATATGTGAACAAGTGTATTGAAAATTAGCTGTATTACACTGTGTGGTAGACAGGCCTAAGCGGCCTAAAAAAACTTAATCCATTTCAGCAGGATGCAGTACTTTCTATCATGAAGCAAAGGCCTAGGTAGTAAAGATTTGTTGTTAGGCTTCAATATCTTCACCCCTTATTGTAAAGAATTCAGGAGACTTAGGTTTAAGTGGTGATAACTTTAGTTTCTTAATGAAGAAATTGCACCAGGTTCAGCTCTGGGTAAAGCAATGTTAATGTGGCAACTGCAATACCCGTGCACTTGTCTGAGCCCGTGGAGATCTCAAAGCTAAAGTTCTGTGCTCCCTAAGAGGCCAAATCAGGGGTCCAGAGCCAGTGTGTTTGGTACTATATGATGATCCGTGCACTGTTAGAGATTTTACATGTGATCAGCCTGGGTCTCAGGTGCTACTCTTGTTTAGAGGCCAAGTTCCGGACCTAATGTTAATGTTATACGCACTACAAGGTAAGCCACTCACCATTAATAGAGTCTGCACCTCCCGAGATGCCAGCCGTGACCCCTCTGGCCTCCAATGGTGAGTGGATTTGTGCTGCGAGGTATTCCACCTTAATAACTGCTGAGTAGGCTGTGTCCTTACCTAAGATGGCGTCCCACACGGAGTATCAGAAGTGCTCCTCCCAGTATCTCCTATCACTCACAGGCAAGGTGCAGGAAGGTGGGCGACAGGAGCTCCAACATGTTGCGGAACAAGGGCTTAAGCTCAAAAATCAGAGTATGTCCATGACGAGTGCGCTCCGGTCCCAAACAACACACTGTAGTAGTAGGGGAAGCCTGGGTCTAATTTGATGCCTAATTTGGGGGTAATACAGAAAGAAAATATGCAGTATTTTTTTTAAAAAATGCTAGGGAGCTCATTTCTGATGCGACCGATCCCTCTTCATGTTGGCTCTGCCCTCTCCCCCTAACATAAATATAATTTAAATAAATCCAAATAAATAATCCTATCATTAAATTATTCCTATTTAAAAGGGTTGGTATATTTGTATTTATTTTAACTAGGAAGTTATTAAATAGTTAATAACTATTTAATAACTATTGTACCTAGTTAAAATAAATACAAATTTGCCTGTAAAATAAATATAAACCCTAAGCTAGCTACAATGTAACTATTAGTTATATTGTAGCTATCTTATGGTTTATTTTATAGTTGAGTATTTAGTTTTAAATAGGAATAATTTATTTAAGGGTTAGACTTAGGTTTAGTGGTTAATAAATTTAATATAGTGGTGGCGACTTTGGGGGTGGCAGATTAGGGGTTAATAAATATAGGTAGGTGGCGGAGGTGTAGGGGGGGCAGATTAGGGGTTAATAAATATAATGTAGGTGGTGGCGGTGTAGGGGGCGGAAGATTAGAGGTTAATAAGTATAATGTGTGGGGCGGTGGGCTCCAAGAGTGGAGGTTTAGCGGTTAATAATTGTATTTAGTTGCAGCGGGCTCCGGGGGCAGCGGTTTAGGGGTTAAACCCTTTATTTAGTTGCGGCAGGGTCCGGGAGCAGCGGTATAATGGTTAATACATTTATTAGAGTTGCGGTGGGCTCCGGGAGTGGAGGTATAAGGGGTAAACAGTATAGTATAGTATAGTATGGGTGTTTAGTGACAGAGTACCAATAAAGCTTGGAAAAAGCCGAAGAGCAGCAAGATCGATGACTGTTAGTTAACCCAAGTATAAAGAATATTTCAGCCTCCAATTTATTTAAAAGACCTTTATTTCATATAGGGTCCTGAGTAGAAATTACGTTTCAAGCCTAAACAGGCTCTTAATCATGTATAAATATACATGATTAAGAGCCTGTTTAGGCTTGAAACGTTGTAATTTCTACTCAGGACCCTATATGAAATAAAGGTCTTTTAAAGAAATTGGAGGCTAGAATATTCTTTATACTTGGATTGACTGGGACCTGGCAAGTCCTTTATTCCGTGCCCCCCCCCCACAAGCAGAGAAGGTGTGCTGTTTTTCTAACCTTTTGATGATCAAGACTGTTAGTTAACAACAGTCCGCTGCTCATCGCACAGTACTTGGTGCGTGGCTTTTTGACAGCTTTTTTGGTAACTTTGGAGAGCGTATTCAGGTCCACGGCAGCGATGTTAGGCGATCTTAGGCGAGCGTATTGGTGCCGTTGAATGCAAGTCAGTTGACAGCTTCATAAATTGATGCCATTGTCTTACTTCACACTCTGGGCTTTGTGTAAAGGATGATTGTGTCACCCTTTGCACTTAAGAAGTTAAGAATAAACAGAAGTCAGTTTGGCTTACCTTTTGTTTGTCGGAAAACTTCATAAAAACTGCTTCATGCACCTTAAAAGGACATGAAACCCAAAAATGTATTAATTCTCTTAGTATAATTTGTTGAAGGAGCAGCAATGCATTACTGATTGCTAAATGAACACATGGTGTCAGCCAATTACAATATGCATATATATGCAGCCACCAATAATCAGCTGGCAACCAGGTGATTTGCTGCTTCTGAGCTTACCTAGATAAACCCTTCCACAAAGGATAAAAAGAGACGGAAGAAAATTAAATAATAGAAGTAAACTGGAAAGTTGTTAAAACTGTATGAGCTGTCTGAATCATGAATATCTAATTATGACTTTACTGCCTCTTTAAGAACATTCGGCGAGATTACGAGTTTTTGTTGGTAATGGTGTGTGGTGGTAACGAGCCTTATTTTCTCACCGCTCACTTAAGACAACGCTACTATTACGGGTTTTTACAAACCCGGCATTAGCTGCAGAAAAGTGAGCATTGAGCAAAATTTTGCTCCACATCTCACCTAAACGTGCTCATGCACGATTTCCCCATAGGAAACAATGGGGCTGAGCCGGCTGTAAAAAAAACTAACACCTGCAAAAAAGCAGCGTTCAGCTCCTAACGCAGCCCCATTGTTTCCTATGGGAAAATACATTTTATGTTTACACCTAGCACCCTAACATGAACCCCTAATCTTACACTTATTAACCCCTAATCTGATGCCCCCAACATCGATGAGACCTGCATTATATTATTAACCCCTAATCTACCGCTCTGTACACCGCCGCAACCTACATTATCCCTATGAACCCCCAATCTGCTGCCCCCAACATCGCCAATACCTACATTATATTAATTAATCCCTAATCTGCCACCCCCAACATCGCCGCAACTATAATAAAGTTATTAACCCCTAAATCTAAGTCTAACCCTAAACCTAATCCCCCCTAACTGAAATATAATTTAAATAAATCAAAATAAAATAACTACAATTAACTAAATTATTTCTATTTAAAACTAAATACTTACCTATAAAATAAACCCTAAGCTAGCTACAATATAACTAATAGTTACAGTGTATCAGCCAATAGGATTGAGCTCGCATTCTATTGGCTGTTCCAATCAGCCAATAGAATGCGAGCTCAATCCTATTAGCTGGCTGGATCAGCCAATAGGATTGAACTTCAATCCTATTGGCTGATTGCATCAGCCAATAGGATTTTTCCTACCTTAATTCCGATTGGCTGATAGAATCCTATCAGCCAATCGGAATTCAAGGGACGCCATCTTGGATGGACCCACTCCGCTCCGGATGGATGAAGATAGAAGATGCCGCCTGGATGAAGACTTCTGGCCATCTGGAGGTCCTCTTTTGCCCGGATCGGATGAAGACTTCTGCCCGTCTGGAGGTCCACTTCTGCCCGGTTGGGTGAAGACATCTCAAGGTAGGGTGATCTTCAACCGGTTAGTGTTAGGTTTTATTAAGGGGGGATTGGGTGGGTTTTAGAGTAGGGTTGATTGTGTGGGTGGTGGGTTGTAATGTTGGGGGGGGGGTATTGTATTTTTTTTACAGGTAATAGAGCTGATTACTTTGGGGCAATGCTCCGCAAAAGGCCCTTTTAAGGGCTATTTGTAATTTAGTGTAGGGTAGGGCTTTTTTATTTTGGGGGGCTTTTTTATTTTAGATTAGAGTAGGTGTAATTAGTTTAAAATTCTTGTAATTATTTTATTATTTTCTGTAATTTAGTGTTGTACCTAGTTAAAATAAATACAAACTTGCCTGTAAAATAAAAATAAACCCTGAGATAGCTACAATATAATTATTAGTTATATTGCAGCTATTTTAGGGTTTATTTTATGGGTAAGTATTTAGTTTTAAATAGGAATAATTTAGTTAATTGTAGTAATTTTTTTTCGATAATTTTAAATTATATTTAAGTTAGGGGGGGTTAGGGTTAGACTTAGGTTTAGGGGTTAATACATTTATTATAGTGGTGGCGACGTTGGGGGCGACAGAATAGGGGTTAATAAATGTAGGTAGGTGTTGACGATGTTAGGGACGGCATGATTAGGGGTTAATAAAATTTTGCTAGTGTTTGCAAGGTGGGAGTGCGATGGTTTAGGGGTTAATATATTTATTACAGTGGCGGCGATGTCTGGTCGGCAGATTAGGGGTTAAAAAATGTATTAAAGTGTTTGCGATGTGTGGAGGGGCCTCGGTTTATGGGTTAATAGGTAGTTTATGGGTGTTAGTGTACTCTTTATCACTTTAGTTGAGTTTTATGTTACGGCGTTAGCCCATAAAACTCTTAACTACTGACTTTTAAATGCCGTAGGAGTCTTGACAGGAGAGGGTCTACCGCTCACTTTTTCTAAGACTCGTAATACCGGCGTTAGGCAAATCTCATTAAAAAGATAGGATACGCAATTGATGTAAGTGGATTTGCGGCATGCTCGAGTCGCAGAAAAAAAGTGAGAAAAGTGAGCAG
This sequence comes from Bombina bombina, assembly GCF_027579735.1. Taxonomy (NCBI): domain Eukaryota; kingdom Metazoa; phylum Chordata; class Amphibia; order Anura; family Bombinatoridae; genus Bombina; species Bombina bombina. The sequence continues at coordinate 219,794,145 of NC_069500.1, forward strand.
TACACCTGTACCTGCCAGACTTGTAATACCAGCGGGCGTTAAAAAGCAGCGTTGGGACCTCTCAACGCTGCTTTTTAAGGCTAACGCAAGACTGGTAATTTAGGCGTTTGAATGCTGCACATTTCTATTGATATTAGTTTCTAAAAAGGAAGGACTGTAACACTTATACAAAAACTATGCTCATGCATCCACTCAGCTGAAGCAATTACAGTAATATTAATATGTCTCAAGTAAATAGAAGAATACACCTTCCTGTTTTGAACATAATTAAAACATGCAGTGCACCTCCTTAAGAATGTACTTAGGTATTTATTATAATAAACTGATTTTAAACACTTGCACACAATTTCATGCAAATTATTTCTAATAAAATCATCAAAAACTTTGATTAAACATAAAAGAATTACAGTGTTGTACAAAGCATATGTATTTTCTAATTCCTCTTTAAAATGTTATATGGCCAATTACCTTCAATAAAAACATCTAATTAAGTTTCAAGTAATTTTCAAATGGAAAGACTGTTTTCTGCTCTAGTAATTAGTAAGCAATGCTCAGTCATTGCAAAAAGGGTCCATTGGGAGTTGATTTCCTTACTCCTAATGATAACTCATTTTGATTCTATATAATTACACAGCGTACATTTCAAGGAACAAAATATATGCCTCTAATGTAAATATATAAGTAGAATAATTTATTTAGTCAAATCAACACCATAGGTACATACAGGTATATATATATATATATATATACACACATACACACACACACACACACATATATATATATATACACACATACACACACACACACACACATATATATATATATACACACATACACACACACATATATATATATATACACACATACACACACACACACACACACACACACACACACACACATATATATATATATACACACATACACACACACATATATATATATATACACACATACACACACACATATATATATATATACACACATACACACACACACACACACACATATATATATATATATATATATATATATATATATATATATATATATATATATATAAGTATGGAAGATGAGTGTAGAAATAGCGCTGGGAATCCCTAAAAACGCTAGCCGGTGTGGTGTAAAATTGCAGCCCTAGAAAACCTATCACATATGAATAGTCACCCTATATACTATTCACCTGATAGAAGAATTATAAAAAATAAATAGTAAGGGAAAGGGGAAAAAAATGGGAATATTGTTTCTAGTGGCGCAACACTCATAAAAAAGTTAATAATAGTGGTCTCAAATAGATACTCTGTATATAGGGAAAAAGTGAAAAGCCAAAAGAGACCAATCAATGGTTGTTAAAAAATCTGTTATGAAATAAAATAAATAGATTTTTTTCACACATGAATCAAATGTATAGCGTTAGCTACGTATATATTCTGTAACGCAATATTACTTGCAAAAAGGATAAGAAATATGACAATATAGTTTAAATATATATAAATGTCCCCAAATAAGTATACAATTAGTGGCTAGCAGTGAAAAATGTATATATAGTATGCATAATAACAAAGCGGAAAAATAATCAAAAGCAATATATGATATACATGGTATTGAAACAAAATGAAACTAATCTCTATTAGAGTTTGTGGCAAAGTTGATAACAAGTTGAGTCAGTGGTAATCCTATTACAAAAACAGAAGTGGATGAGAACTGGATTAACAACTTCAACCAACAGGTCCCTTTGGGAGTCTATTTACACTCCTGCACCTCAATCCTATGAGGTAAGTGCAGCACAGTGTATAGAGAGTCCCTTGGGATCACAGCTGCAGACCGTGCTGAGATGTGTTGTTGATAAACTGGTCCACTCTTCAATAGTCGCTCCCAGGCCTATATGGCATGTGGAAAAAGAGAGCAGACAATAGTGCAACTCTATATGGAATATATGGTAAATTTATTAGAATAAAATGTGCTTACATTAAATACCCTCAATAACATATGAGGTAATTAAAAACTTTCATGCCATAAACTGCATAAGTTATAGGAAAACACAAGAATTTGAAGAGTGCACTATGTGCAAACGTTTTTCATGAGTCCTGACGCGTTTCGAAGGGCACACACAATTTTCTCCCTTCTTCCTCAGAGGCTAGCCTATAACTTATGCAGTTTATATGGCATGAACGTTTTTAATTACCTCATATGTTATTGAGGGTATTTAATGTAAGCGCATTTTATTCTAATAAATTTACCATATATTAAAGACCTACAAATATGGTCCAATAAACTAAACACTAAACATGCTACTTTAAAATTCAAGATTAATTTTAGTCTACAGGAGATAGAGTTTTTGGATCTAAAACTATATAAAGATGAAGATAGACTGTGCACTACTCTTTATAGGAAACGGATAGACAGAAATTCGCTCTTGGATGCAACTAGCTGTTATCAACCAGTCCTAAAAAGGGCTCACCCCAAATCACAATTCATCAGAGTTAAAAGAAATAATACTAACAAAGAACTTGTTAACAGTACACGACAAAACAATTCTGCAGCCAGCTAGTGCTTCAAAGGCAGCAGCAAAGGCACAGACAGCAAAATAAAAGCAAGTTTCATAAACAAACAACAAGAATATTGCTTTTTGAATTTTGACAAACAGAAGTGCAACTGTACTGTAATGCCATTGCACAGATTATCTGAATATAAAGCCTTAACAGTTCAAGTAACTTGAACACAGTACACAACAGAACAATTCTGCAGCCAGCTAGTGCTACGGGCAGCAGCAGGCATCCCTCAGCTCCCACTCTGCTCCTATTTCATTTTCAGGCCCATCAGATCAGTGCCCATTCCTTATAAAGTCACCTGCGCCACCACTCACCAGCGAGCTGAGCCTGCCATGCCAGATCCTATCCTAAATAAAGAGATGCACTTTGCAGTGCACTGACTAGTGACTACTGAGATACACAGTGCGCACACACACAGACAGGAAGCCTAACCCTGCAGGGGAAATTAATTCAGCTTCATTAATTTAGAGCTAACTCAGTCACTAGGCACAAACAGAGGTCTGACACCACGTGACACCACCTAGGAGTAGGGTAGGATGCATTTGCAGTGCACTAGTGCATGGCGGCATAACCAAGTCGTAACATGAACCAAGATCTTAATACTTTTCTTTTGCAACAAAAAATTCAGTAGTTAATATTATTAGTCAAACAACAAATTCTAGTTGTGGCTGCTGCTAGTGCTTAGTCGTCAAATAAATCAGTGCTAATTGCTAAACAGTACTGCTGCTAGTACCTGGGAGTCAGAGGGAAAAGAACACCAGTCACTCCAAAATTCCACTCTCCAGACATGGAGGAGTTCCAATTCCAACTTCCTCTTCTGTGGTTTGCAATGCAGGGCGTGTTCCAGAAGTCCCGACTCCCAGACAGACAGTAGACATAGGGATCCTGCGGCTGCGTCTCTCACTCTCTCTCCCATGTGTGCGTCTAACTCTAACAGACAGGCGGAGCTCAGAGGAAACTAGAAACTAATCGGAAGTTCAGGTGAAGTCCCTCCCTCAGACCCTCACATTTTCGTTTCGGTTTCGTTCCATGACGAAAATTGGAATTGATTTTCGTCATATTTTTCGTCAAATTAACTTAATGATAACTTTATTTTCGTTAACTTTTCGTCACTAAAAGCATGCCGCTGACGAAACTTTGACGAAAATATTTTCATTAATGAAATTAACACTGATTTTGCCACATTGTTCAAACTTTCCTTGTAAACTTGTTGTTTGTTTATTTTTTCATATATAGCTTATTTAACATTCGGCTAGATTTAGAGTTGGGCGGTAGCCGTGAAAACCAGCGTTAGAGGCTCCTAACTCTGGTTTTTACCGCCCTCTGGTATTTGGAGCCAGTCATTAAAGGGTCTAACGCTCACTTTCCAGCCGCGACTTTTCCATACCGCAGATCCCCTTACGTCAATTGCGTATCCTATCTTTTCAATGGGATCTTTCTAATGCCGGTATTTAGAGTCGTGGCTGAAGTGAGCGTTAGAAATCTAACGACAAAACTCCAGCCGCAGAAAAAAGTCAGTAGTTAAGAGCTTTCTGGGCTAACGCCGGTTTATAAAGCTCTTAACTACTGTGCTCTAAAGTACACTAACACCCATAAACTACCTATGTACCCCTAAACCGAGGTCCCCCCACATTGCTGCCACTATATTTACATTTTTTAACCCCTAATCTTCCGCTGCGTACACTGCCGCCAACTACGTTATCCCTATGTACCCCTAATCTGCTGCCCCTAACACCGCCGACCCCTATATTATATTTATTAACCCCTAATCTGCCCCCCACAACGTCGCCTCCACCTGCCTACACTTATTAACCCCTAATCTGCCGACCGGACCGCGCCGCTATTATAATTAAGTTATTAACCCCTAATCCGCCTCACTCCCGCCTCAATAACCCTATAATAAATAGTATTAACCCCTAATCTGCCCTCCCTAACATCGCCGACACCTAACTTCAAACATTAACCCCTAATCTGCCGACTGGAGCTCACCGCTATTCTAATAAATGTATTAACCCTAAAGCTAATTCTAACCCTAACCCTAACACCCCCCTAAATTAAATATAATTTTTATCTAACGAAATAAATTAACTCTTATTAAATAAATGATTCCTATTTAAAGCTAAATACTTACCTATAAAATAAACCCTAATATAGCTACAATATAAATTATAATTATATTGTAGCTATTTTAAGATTAATATTTATTTTACAGGCAACTTGGTAATTATATTAACCAGGTACAATAGCTATTAAATAGTTAAGAACTATTTAATAGTTACCTAGTTAAAATAATTACAAAATTACCTGTAAAATAAATCCTAACCTAAGTTACAATTAAACCTAACACTACACTATCAATAAATTAATTAAATAAAATACCTACAATTATCTACAATTAAACCTAACACTACACTATCAATAAATTATTTAAATACAATACCTACAAATAACTACAATTAAATAAACTAACTAAAGTACAAAAAATAAAAAAGAACTAAGTTACAAAAAAGAAAAAAATATTTACAAACATTAGAAAAATATTACAATTTTAAACTAATTACACCTACTCTAAGCCCCCTAATAAAATAACAAAGCCCCCCAAAATAAAAAAAATGCCCTACCCTATTCTAAATTAAAAAAGTTCAAAGCTCTTTTACCTTACCAGCCCTGAAAAGGGCCATTTGCGGGGCATGCCCCAAAGAATTCAGCTCTTTTGCCTGTAAAAAAAACACATACAATATCCCCCCCAATATTACAACCCACCACCCACATACCCCTAATCTAACCCAAACGCCCCTTAAATAAACCTAACACTAAGCCATTGAAGATCTTCCTACCTTCTCTTCACCATGCCAGGTATCACCGATCATTCCAGGCTCCGAAATCTTCATCCAAGCCCAAGCGGGGGACTGAAGAGTGATGTCCATCCTCGGGCTGAAGTTTGGATCCAAGCGGCGGCTGAAGAAATCCATCATCGGGCTGAAGTCGGAAGTCCATCATCGGGATGAAGTCTTCTATCAAGCCACATCTTCAATCTTCTTTCTTCTGGAGCGGAGCCATCTTCTTCCCAACCGACGCAGATCCAACCTCTTCAAGCGACTCCTACTAGCCGAATGAGGGTTCCTTTAAATGACGTCATCCAAGATGGAGTCCCTTGAATTCCGATTGGCTGATAGGATTCTATCAGCCAATCGGAATTAAGGTAGGAATATTCTGATTGGCTGATGGAATCAGCCAATCAGAATCAAGTTCAATCCGATTGGCTGATCCAATCAGCCTATCAGATTGAGCTCACATTCTATTGGCTGTTCCGATCAGCCAATAGAATGCAAGCTCAATCTGATTGGCTGATTGGATCAGCCAATCGGATTGAACTTGATTCTGATTGGCTGATTTCATCAGCCAATCAGAATATTCCTACCTTAATTCCGATTGGCTGATAGAATCCTATCAGCCAATCGGAATTCGAGGGACGCCATCTTGGATGACATCATTTAAAGGAACCGTCATTCGGCTAGTAGGCATCGCTTGAAGAGGTTGGATCCACATCGGTTGGGAAGAAGATGGCTCCTCTCCGCTCCAGAAGAAAGAAGATTGAAGATGCGGCTTGATAGAAGACTTCATCCCGATGATGGATTTCTTCAGCCGCCGCTTGGATCCAGACTTCAGCCCGAGGATGGACGTCACTATTCAGCCCCCTGCTTGGGCTTGGATGAAGATTTCGGAGCCTGGAACGATCGGTGATACCTGGCATGGTGAAGACAAGGTAGGAAGATCTTCAGGGGCTTAGTGTTAGGTTTATTTAAGGGGGGCTTGGGTTAGATTAGGGGTATGTGGGTGGTGGGTTGTAATGTTGGGGGGGTATTGTATGTGTTTTTTTTACAGGCAAAAGAGCTGAATTCTTTGGGGCATGCCCCGCAAATGGCCCTTATCAGGGCTGGTAAGGTAAAAGAGCTTTGAACTTTTTTAATTTAGAATAGGGTAGGGCATTTTTTTATTTTGGGGGGCTTTGTTATTTTATTAGGGGGCTTAGAGTAGGTGTAATTTGTTTAAAATTGTTGTAATATTTTTCTAATGTTTGTAAATATTTTTTTATTTTTTGTAACTTAGTTCTTTTTTATTTTTTGTACTTTAGTTAGTTTATTTAATTGTAGATAATTGTAGGTATTTTATTTAATTAATTTATTGATAGTGTAGTGTTAGGTTTAATTGTAACTTAGGTTAGGATTTATTTTACAGGTAATTTTGTAATTATTTTAACTAGGTAACTATTAAATTGTTCTTAACTATTTAATAGCTATTGTACCTGGTTAATATAATTACAAAGTTGCCTGTAAAATAAATATTAATCCTAAAATAGCTACAATATAATTATAATTTATATTGTAGCTATATTAGGGTTTATTTTACAGGTAAGTATTTAGCTTTAAATAGGAATAAGTTATTTAATAATAGTTAATTTATTTTGTTAGATAAAAATTATATTTAACTTACGGGGGTGTTAGGGTTAGGGTTAGACTTAGCTTTAGGGGTTAATACATTTATTAGAATAGCGGTGAGCTCCAGTCGGCAGATTAGGGGTTAATGTTTGAAGTTAGGTGTCGGCGATGTTAGGGAGGGCAGATTAGGGGTTAATACTATTTATTATAGGGTTATTGAGGCGGGAGTGAGGCGGATTAGGGGTTAATAACTTTATTATAATAGCGGTGCGGTCCGGTCAGCATATTAGGGGTTAATAAGTGTAGGCAGGTGGAGGCGACGTTGTGGGGGGCAGATTAGGGGTTAATTAATATAATATAGGGGTCGGCGGTGTTAGGGGCAGCAGATTAGGGGTACATAGGGAGAATGTAAGTAGCGGCGGTTTACGGAGCGGCAGATTAGGGGTTAAAAAAAATATGCAGGTGTCAGCGATAGCGGGGGCGGCAGATTAGAGGTTAATAAGTGTAAAGTTAGGGGTGTTTAGACTTGGGGTACATGTTAGAGTGTTAGGTGCAGACTTAGGAAGTGTTTCCCCATAGGTAACAATGGTGCTGCGTTAGGAGCTGAACGCGGCTTTTTTGCAGGTGTTAGGTTTTTTTTCAGCTCAAACAGCCCCATTGTTTTCTATGGGGGAATCGTGCACGAGCGCGTTTTTTAAGCTGGCCGTGTCCATAAGCACGGCTGGTATCTAGAGTTGCAGTGGCGTTAAATTATGCTCTACGCTCCCTTTTTGGAGCCTAACGCACTGAAAACCCAGCCATTCTGTGAACTCTAAATACCAGCAGTATTTAAAAGGTGCGGGGGAAAAAAAGCACGCGTAGCTAACGCACCCCTTTGGCCGCAGAACTCTAAATCTAGCCGATTGTTTGGATTATGAAATTATTGACATTTATTTAATTTATGTCAAAAAGAGATATTCTGTAGTGACCATCAATTAAAACTGATTGTATATACTTAAAACTAATAGATTCTAGAATTAAATTAGAAGCTAGTACATTTTGTGCCAAAAGTACTTTAAATTCATATTACATTTTGAATGCCTTATTAAAATAAAAAAAATTAAATGTTTTATTATAAGCATGACCATTTATATCTAACTAGGCCTAAAGCTTGTGTACACGTGCTTTATTTTGCAGTACAGCGGTTCCACCCCTTGCTCTCTCTCTATCCCCCCCCTCTTTTGCTCTCTCTCTATCCCCCCTCTCTTTTGCTCTCTCTGCCCCCGTTTTACTCTCTCTCCCCCTCTCTCTCTTTTGCTTTCTCTCCCCCCTCTCTTTTGCTCTCTCTCCCTCTCTTTTGCTCTCTCTCTCCCCCTCTCTCTATTTTGTTCTCTCTCTCCCCCTCTCTTTTCCTCCCTCTCTTTAGCTCTCTCCTCCTTCTCTTTTGCTCTCTCTCTCCCTCCCTCTCTCCTTTGCTCTCTATCCCCTTCTCTTTTGCTGTCTCTCTCCCTCTCTTTTGCTCTCTTTATCACCCTCTTTTGCCCTCTCCCCCTATCTTTTGCTCTCTACCCCCTCTCTTTTGCTCTCTCTATCCCCCCTCTTTTGCTTTCTCTCTCCCCCTTTCTTCTGCTCTCCCCCTCTCTTTTGCTGTCTCTCTCCCTCTCTTTTGCTGTCTCTATATCCCTTCTCTTTTGCTCTCTCCCCCTCTCTTTCATTCTCTCTATCTATGTTGTAGTAACTACTGTAAATCTTACAGTTTATACTAATATTTAGTGCAAGAAGAGTGATCACATTCCCTGAGCTAAATACAAATACTCACCCTCTTGTTTGCGCTCTCTCTCTCCCCCTCTTTTATGTTCTCTCTCTCCCCCTCTTTTGCTCTTTCTATCCCCCCTCTTTTGCTCTCTCTATCCCCCCTCTTTTGCTGTCTCTCTCCCCCTCTCATTTGCTCTTTCTCTCTCCTCTCTTTTGCTCTCTATATCCCCCCTCTCTTATGCTCTCTCTCTCCCCCTCTCTCTATTTTGTTCTCTCTCTCCCCCTCTCTTTTCCTCCCTCTCTTTTGCTCTCTCCTCCTTCTCTTTTGCTCTCTCTCTCCCTCCCTCTCTCCTTTGCTCTCTATCCCCTTCTCTTTTGCTGTCTCTCTCCCTCTCTTTTGCTCTCTTTATCCCCCTCTTTTGCCCTCTCCCCCTATCTTTTGCTCTCTACCCCCTCTCTTTTGCTCTCTCTATCCCCCCTCTTTTGCTTTCTCTCTCCCCCCTTTCTTCTGCTCTCCCCCTCTCTTTTGCTGTCTCTCTCCCTCTCTTTTGCTGTCTCTATATCCCTTCTCTTTTGCTCTCTCCCCCTCTCTTTCATTCTCTCTATCTATGTTGTAGTAACTACTGTAAATCTTACAGTTTATACTAATATTTAGTGCAAGAAGAGTGATCACATTCCCTGAGCTAAATACAAATACTAACCCTCTTGTTTGCGCTCTCTCTCTCCCCCTCTTTTATGTTCTCTCTCTCCCCCTCTTTTGCTCTTTCTATCCCCCTCTTTTGCTCTCTCTATCCCCCCTCTTTTGCTGTCTCTCTCCCCCTCTCGTTTGCTCTTTCTCTCTCCTCTCTTTTGCTCTCTATATCCCCCCTCTCTTATGCTCTCTCTCTCCCCCTCTCTCTATTTTGTTCTCTCTCTCCCCCTCTCTTTCCTCTCTTTTCCTCCCTCTCTTTTGCTCTCTCCTCCTTCTCTTTTGCTCTCTCTCTCCCTCCCTCTCTCTTTTGCTCTCTATCCCCTTCTCTTTTGCTGTCTCTCTCCCTCTCTTTTGCTCTCTTTATCCCCCCTCTTTTGCTTTCTCTCTCCCCCCTTTCTTCTGCTCTCCCCCTCTCTTTTGCTTTCTCTCTCCCTCTCTTTTGCTGTCTCTATATCCCTTCTCTTTTGCTCTCTCCCCCCTCTCTTTCATTCTCTCTATCTATGTTGTAGTAACTACTGTAAATCTTACAGTTTATACTAATATTTAGTGCAAGAAGAGTGATCACATTCCCTGAGCTAAATACAAATACTCACCCTCTCGTTTGCTCTCTTTCTTCCCCTCTTTTATGTTCTCTCTCTCCCCCTCTTTTGCTCTTTCTATCCCCCCTCTTTTGCTCTCTCTATCCCCCCTCTTTTGCTGTCTCTCTCCCCATCTCTTTTGCTCTTTCTCTCTCCTCTCTTTTGCTCTCTATATCCCCCCTCTCTTATGCTCTCACTCCCCCTCTCTTTTGCTCTCTTTCTCCCTTCTCTTTTACTCTCTCTCTCTCTCCCCCTCTCTTTTGCTGTCTCTCTCCCCCTCTCTTTTGCTGTCTCTCTCCCCCTCTCTTTTGCTCTCTCTATCCCCCTCTTTTGCTCTCTCTATCCCCCCTCTTTTGCTTGCTCTCCCATTTCTTTTGCTCTCTTTCTTTTCTCTCTTTTGCTGTCTCTCTCCCCTATTTTGCTCTCTCCCCCTCTCTTTTGCTGTCTCTCTCCCCTATTTTGCTCTCTCCCCCCTCTCTTTTGCTGTCTCTCTCCCCCTCTCTTTTGCTCTCTCTATCCCCCCTCTTTTGCTTTCTCTCTTCCCCTTTCTTTTGCTCTCTCTCCCCTCTCTTTTGCTCTCTCTCTCCCTCTCTTATGCTCTCTCACTCCCCACTCTTTTGCTCTCTCTATCCCTCCTCTTTTGCTCTTTCTCTCCCCCTCTCTTTTGCTCTTTCTCTCTCCTCTCTTTTGCTCTCTATATCCCCCTCTCTTATGCTCTTTCTCTCCCCCTCTCTTTTGCTCTTTTTCTCCCCTCTCTTTTGCTCTCTCTTTCTCTCCCCCTCTCTTTTCCCCCTCTCTTTTGCACTCTCTCTCCCCTCTCTTTTGCGCTCTCCCCCTCTCTTTTGCTCTCTCTCTCCCCTCCTCTCTTTCCCCACTCTCCCCCCCCCCCTCTCTTTTGCGCTCTCTCTCTCTCCCCTCTTTTGCACTCTCCCCCCTCTATTTTGCTCTCTCCCCCCTCTCTTTTGCTCTCTCTATCCCCCCTCTTTTGCTTGCTCTCCCATTTCTTTTGCTCTCTTTATCCCCTCTCTTTTGCTATCTCTCTCCCCTATTTTGCTCTCTCCCCCTCTCTTTTGCTGTCTCTCTCCCCCTATCTTTTGTTCTCTCTATCCCCCCTCTTTTGCTTCCTCTCTCCCCCCTTTCTTTTGCTCTCTCCCCTCTCTTTTGCTGTCGTTCTCCCTCTCTTTTGCTCTCTCTCTCTCTCCCTCTTTTGCTCTCTCTATCCCCCCTCTTTTGCTCTTTCTCTCTCCCCTTTCTTTTGCTCTCTTTCTCCCCTCTCTTTTGCCGTCTCTCTCCCCTCTCTTTTGCTCTCTTTATTCCCCCTCTTTTGCTCTCTCCCCCCTCTCTTTTGCTGTCTCTCTCCCTCTCTTTTGCTCTCTCTCTCCCCCCTCTTTTGCTCTCTCCCCCCTCTTTTGCTCTTTCTCTCTCCCGTTTCTTTTGCTCTCTTTATCCCCTCTCTTTTGCTCTCTCTCCCCCCTCTCTTTTGCTCTTTTTCTCCCCTCTCTTTTGCTCTCTCTCTCTCCCCCCTCTCTTTTCCCCCTCTCTTTTGCACTCTCTCTCCCCTATCTTTTGCGCTCTAGCCCCTTTCTTTTGCTCTCTCTCTCTCCCCCTCTCTTTTGTTCTCTCTCTCCCCTCCTCTCTTTCCCCCCTCTCTCCCCCCTCTCTTTTGCGCTCTCTCTCTCCCCTCTTTTGCACTCTCCCCCCTCTCTTTTGCTCTCTCTCCCCCTCTCTTTTGCTCTCTCTCTCCCCCTTCTCTTTTGCTCTCTCTCCCCCTCTCTTTTGCTCTCTCTATCCCCCCTCTTTTGCTTGCTCTCCCATTTCTTTTGCTCTCTTTCTTTTCTCTCTTTTGCTGTCTCTCTCCCCTATTTTGCTCTCTCCCCCTCTCTTTTGCTGTCTCTCTCCCCTATTTTGCTCTCTCCCCCCTCTCTTTTGCTGTCTCTCTCCCCCTCTCTTTTGCTCTCTCTATCCCCCCTCTTTTGCTTTCTCTCTTCCCCTTTCTTTTGCTCTCTCTCCCCTCTCTTTTGCTCTCTCTCTCCCTCTCTTATGCTCTCTCACTCCCCACTCTTTTGCTCTCTCTATCCCTCCTCTTTTGCTCTTTCTCTCTCCCCTTTCTTTTGCTCTCTTTCTCCCCCCTCTTTTGAGGTCTCTCTTCCCCTCTCTTTTGCTCTCTTTATCCCCCCTCTTTTGCTCTATCCCCCTCTCTTTTGCTCTCTCTCTCCCCCTCTCTTTTGCTCTCTCTATCCCCCTCTCTTTTGCTTTCTCTCTCCCCCTTTCTTTTGCTCTCTCCCACTCTCTTTTGCTGTCTCTCTCCCCCTCTCTTTTGCTGTCTCTCTCCCCCTTTCTTTTGCTCTTTCTCTCCCCTCTCTTTTGCTCTCTCTCCCCCTCTCTTATGCTCTCTCTCCCCCTCTCTTTTGCTCTCTTTCTCCCCTCTCTTTTGCTCTCTCTCTCTCTATCTCCCCCTCTCTTTCCCCCCCCTCTCTTTTGTGCTTTCTCTCCCCTCTCTTTTGCGCTTTCCCCCCTCTCTTTTGCTCTTTCTCTCCCCTCCTCTCTTTCCCCCCTCTCTTTTGCGCTCTCTCTCTCCCCCCTCTTTTACACTCTCCCCCTCTCTTTTGCTCTCTGTCCCCTCTCTTTTTGCTCTCTCTCCCATTTCTCCCCTCTCTTTTGCTATCTCTCTCTCCCCTATTTTGCTCTCTCTCTCTCCCCTTTCTTTGGCTCTCCCTCCCCCCTCTCTTTGCTGTCTCTCTCCCTCTCTTTTGCTCTCTCTATCCCCCCTCTTTTGCTCTCTCTCTACCCCCCTCTTTTGCTCTCTCTCTATTCCCTCTCTCTCTCCCCTATTTTGCTCTCTCCCCTTTTTCCCCCTCTCTTTTGCTGTCTCACTCTCTTTTGCTCTCTCTATCTCCCCTATTTTGCTCTCTCTCTCCCTTTTCTTTTGCTCTCCACCCCCCTCTATTTTGCTGTCTCTCTCTATCTATCCCCCCTCTTTTGAGCTTTCTCTCTCCTGTCCGCACGGCCCAGCCCACGTCACGCACGGCCCGCACGCATCACGCCTGGGCCCGGCCCCATCACGCACGGTCGGCCCAGGCCCAGATGCCAGGTCAGTGTGTTGAAGGACAGGTGTGTTTGTCCTCGGGCTGTCTCTACTGCGCATGACAGCTTCGGACAAACACACAGCCTTTTATATTATAGGATGAATTTGTCTCCTCAACCAATCCAGTATTATATCCACATTGTAGGAATCAACAGGTCATATCCTTCTATGCTTTCCTTTGGTTAATTAAAGGGACAGGCTAGTCCAAAATAAACTTTCATTATTCAGATAGGGCATGTTATTTTAAACAACTTTAGTTTTATCACCAATTTTTTTTTCTCTTGGTATTCTTAGTTGAAAGCTAAACCTAGGAGGCTCATATACTAATTTTTCATCTTGAAGGTCGCCTAATCCGCCTCTAATCTGAATGCATTTTGAGAGTGTTTCACCAGTAGAAGGCATTAGTTCATGTATGTCATATAGATAACATTGTGCTTATGCAAGTGGAGGTACCTAGGAGTCAGCACTGATTGGCTAAAATGCAAGTCTGTCACAAAAACTGAAATAAGGGGGCAGTTTGCAGAGGCTTAGATACAAGGTAATCACAGAGCTAAAAAGTGTATTAATATAATCGTGTTGGTTATGCAAAACTAGGGAATGGGTAATAAAAGAATTATCTATCCTTTTACGTTGAGATGATTGTGCTGAATATTACACAGTGGTTTCTTTAAATTCATATTACATTTTTTATGCATTATTAAAGAAGATTTATTTAAACTTTGTATTATTATTTTATTAAAAAAAAACACAAAAATCTCCCATTTAAAACAGGAAAAATGGATTTTCAAGCGGTCATGCTATATGAAAAAGATAAATTAAAACTATACTTGTGATTTCCCATGCCCTGGGGTTTTTCTTTGTAAAAGTAAAACCTTAAAACTGTTTAAAATACATACATTTTTCATATGAACGTAGTACACCATCTTTTTAACTTTTTAGAACAATTGTAACCTTTTCTCTTATATGGTCACGCATATCCCTCAAACCCTAATTCTCCTGACATCCCAAGCTAGATAACAAATCCTAGTCTAAAATCACTGTTTTTAAAGTCAGTTAAGTACAGCAACGTTATTACATTCTGAAGCTGATGGCAATTTTCTTAAAACCATTGCCATGTGTAAGCTACCTGGTGACTCAAAATAAGTGTACAATTGTCATCAACATTTCATTACTTGTGATTTAAAGCATGACTATTTTGAACCATATTCAATATGATCAGTTTAGCAGGTGTTGTAGTAACTACTGTAAACTTACAGTTTATACTAATATTTAGTGCAAGAAGAGTGATCACATTCCCTGAGCTAAATATAAATACTAAACATTTCCATTAGCTCTTGAGGCTAACACTAACCTCACTTTTAAATTGGTTTGTGTGTTGATGTGTCAGGACCCATTTATGAAGCTGTTTGGGGCCGTTTCAGCCCAGGCTTGCTTATCAAGCCTGCAATAAAAGGTTTAGCAGCAGGGGTTGTATAACTGCTTCTACTTGACATATCCACAACCTCAGAGGTTGTGAATGTCAGACAGCCCATACTTGTTTGTCTGAGATGACTAGCAAGCCCTGCTCTTGCAAAATTGGTTGCGTGCGAACAGAGACCGGGTTTGCATGTGGTGATTGCGCATACATACAATCCTAAATTCAGATGCTGCTCCAGAGGCCCCCAAATGCATGTGGACAGGTTCTCTCTATGGAAACATTGTTTGAATGGATATTAGTAAACGGGGACCATAGAACACATTCATCTGCAACAAGTGTAACCATTTTGTGTCTTTTTGCTGTAGTAATTTGACTATGGGACACTTATTTTTGTATTATTTTTGCTATAAGTCAGGCTTTAATAAATCATCTGGTAAATTCTTTATAAGCATATGGCATAAGTTCCTGAAGAGATTGAGAAAGCAAACACTATAGAAAAATCAAATACTTTTAAGAGTAAATTTATGCTGCCAGTATGACCATTTATAACTAATGATTTTATCTCCTCAACGCATTGTAGTAACACTCAGGTTACATCCTCCTATGCTTTCACTTTGGTTAATGCAGTTGAGAAGACTGAATAATACAAAGTGGTTTCTTTAAATTAATAATCAATTTTGAATGCATTATTACAAAAGACTTATTTAGACTTTTAATTATTTTATTAAAAAAAAGTTTTTCTAAATATGTAACTGGAGCATGCTGCAAAATCTGTCTGGACACAATAGATTTTCAAGTGCTCATTGTATATGGAATAGATAAATTAAATTATTTGAAAACCGGTGTTAAAATGCAATCATAAGGGCAAATATTTTTTTTAAACAAAATTCATACATCAGTACTACATCAAACTGAATGTGCTACATTAATGTATATTAAAATGTTTTATACTTAGGAAACTGTAAACACAACAATTATAAGGTTAAATCAATTAGCTGCAAGATAAATAGTGCTAGCAAAGATCATTTGGTGTTTTTGTGAAGACAGAGAAGGGCTGTGCAAAGCCGACAGAGAAGAGGATCACAGCCTGTTAGAGTTCTAGGGTTTGCAAAAGGCCAAGTGAGAGAACAAAGCCGCATCCACACAGATTAATTAAAATAAAAGTTCCATTCTGACTGTATTTTCTCTAGCAATGCTTTGAGAGGGTTTTGTAAATACCTAGTACATATTTTAGCAAGATTCACCCAATTATTCCTTTATTGGAATTATTGCTTGCTTTACCCTTTGGTTGATACAAGCTCTGCTCTAGCCCTGTGTCATTGGTCACACCTCATTGGTGTAATTATTTTTTCACACTTGCAGCATCCTCTTGTAACACATGCATAAACACTTGCAGCATCCTCTTGTAACACATGCATAAACACATGCAGCATCCTCTTGTAACACATGCATAAACACATGCAGCATCCTCTTGTAACACATGCATAAACACATGCAGCATCCTCTTGTAACACATGCATAAACACTTGCAGCATCCTCTTGTAACACATGCATAAACACAGGCAGCATCCTCTTGTAACACATGCATAAACACATGCAGCATCCTCTTGTAACACATGCATAAACACATGCAGCATCCTCTTGTAACACATGCATAAACACATGCAGCATCCTCTTGTAACACATGCATAAACACATGCAGCATCCTCTTGTAACACATGCATAAACACATGCAGCATCCTCTTGTAACACATGCATAAACACATGCAGCATCCTCTTGTAACACATGCATACACACATGCAGCATCCTCTTGTAACACATGCATAAACACATGCAGCATCCTCTTGTAACACATGCATAAACACATGCAGCATCCTTTTGTAACACATGCATAAACACATGCAGCATCCTCTTGTAACACATGCATAAACACATGCAGCATCCTCTTGTAACACATGCATAAACACATGCAGCATCCTCTTAACACATGCAAAAACACATGCAGCATCCTCTTGTAACACATGCATAAACACATGCAGCATCCTCTTGTAACACATGCATAAACACATGCAGCATCCTCTTAACACATGCATAAACACATGCAGCATCCTCTTGTAACACGTGCATAAACACATGCAGCATCGTCTTGTAACACATGCATAAACACATGCAGCATCCTCTTGTAACACATGCAAAAACACATGCAGCATCCTCTTGTAACACATGCATAAACACATGCAGCATCCTCTTGTAACACATGCATAAACACATGCAGCATCCTCTTGTAACACATGCATAAACACTTGCAGCATCCTCTTGTAACACATGCATAAACACATGCAGCATCCTCTTGTAACACATGCATAAACACATGCAGCATCCTCTTTTAACACATGCATAAACACATGCAGCATCCTCTTGTAACACATGCATAAACACATGCAGCATCCTCTTGTAACACATGCATAAACACATGCAGCATCCTCTTGTAACACATGCATAAACACATGCAGCATCCTCTTGTAACACATGCATAAACACATGCAGCATCCTCTTGTAACACATGCATAAACACATGCAGCATCCTCTTGTAACACATGCATAAACACTTGCAGCATCTTCTTGTAACACATGCATAAACACATGCAGCATCCTCTTGTAACACATGCATAAACACATGCAGCATCCTCTTGTAACACATGCATAAACACATGCAGCATCCTCTTGTAACACATGCATAAACACTTGCAGCATCTTCTTGTAACACATGCATAAACACATGCAGCATCCTCTTGTAACACATGCATAAACACATGCAGCATCCTCTTGTAACACATGCATAAACACTTGCAGCATCCTCTTGTAACACATGCATAAACACATGCAGCATCCTCTTGTAACACATGCATAAACACATGCAGCATCCTCTTGTAACATATGCATAAACACATGCAGCATCCTCTTGTAACACATGCATAAACACTTGCAGCATCCTCTTGTAACACATGCATAAACACATGCAGCATCCTCTTGTAACATATGCATAAACACATGCTAAATGGAATCCTAAAAAGAGTATCTAAGATATATGCACTCTGTGAAAATGAAACACTTTATTTGTACTGAAAAATGCATTTTGGGGTGTGAGAATGGGTATAACTTCAATTTTACAAAATAATATGCATATTAAGGCCAATATATTAATATTTTTTTAAATTATTTTTTGTTTGTTTTCTCCTGTTGGTTGAACTCTGCCATTTATGTATATATAAACAAAAACAATAGTTTGAAAACTGTCATATGACAATACTCATATCATTAAAGTGATAAGTAAATTAAAGTATGCTAGGGGAGTACAGCCCCAGAATTTTAATGCAACAGACCACAGTCACAGAGCATGCGGATATGCACAGATTGCTTTGCACAAACAATAATTAACAATCATCATGCAGGCATGTAGTGTTTATATTGATTTTATACAAAGGCTAAAACACCATCTACTTAATGTTGCTTTGTAGCAGCTGGTGTATAGTAGAGTATGCTGGCACTCTGCAATCATACCGCTAGATTTGGAGTTTTGTCGGTAACGACCCGAAAAACTAACGCCGGCTTTTTTCTGGCCGCACCATAAAAATAACTCTGGTATTGAGAGTCCACATAAAGGCTGCGTTAGGCTCCAAAAAAGGAGCGTAGAGCATTTTTAGCGCAGCTTCAACTCTCAATACCAGAGTTGCTTACGGACGCGGCCAGCCTCAAAAACGTGCTCGTGCACGATTCCCCCATAGGAAACAATGGGGCTGTTTGAGCTGAAAAAAAAAACTAACACCTGCAAAAAAGCCGCGTTCATCCCCATTGTTTGCTATGCGGTAACCCTTCCTACGTCTGCACTTAACACTCTAACATGTACCCCGAGTCTAAACACCCCTAACCTTACACTTATTAACCCCTATTCTGCTGCCCCCGCTATCGCTGACCCCTGCATATTATTATTAACCCCTAATCTGCCGCTCCGTAAACCGCCGCTACTTACATTATCCCTATGTACCCCTAATCTGCTGCCCTAACATCGCCGACCCCTATATTATATTTATTAACCCCTAATCTGCCCCCCACAACGTCGCCTCCACCTGCCTACACTTATTAACCCCTAATCTGCCGAGCGGACCTGAGCGCTACTATAATAAAGTTATTAACCCCTAATCCGCCTCACTAACCCTATCATAAATAGTATTAACCCCTAATCTGCCCTCCCTAACATCGCCGACACCTAACTTCAAACATTAACCCCTAATCTGCCGACTGGAGCTCACCGCTATTCTAATAAATGTATTAACCCCTAAAGCTAAGTCTAACCCTAACACTAACACCCCCCTAAGTTAAATATAATTTAAATCTAACGAAATTAATTAACTCTTATTAAATAAATTATTCCTATTTAAAGCTAAATACTTACCTGTAAAATAAACCCTAATATAGCTACAATATAAATTATAATTATATTATAGCTATTTTAGGATTAATATTTATTTTACAGGTAACTTTGTATTTATTTTAACCAGGTACAATAGCTATTAAATAGTTAAAGGGCCACTGTAAGTAAATATTTTCTATGCCTGTTACTAACTAACTACCCCAAATACGCTTTTTATCAATAGCATTTCATTAACATATCTCTACCGTATATCAGAAATCTTGTCTGCAAATTTAATTGTTTTCCAAACCCACTCCGTGGGTATCCTTTGCTCTGTACCAATCCGTTTACAATACCTAGGTTTCAAAATGGCGCTTTAAACACAAAGTTATTGGTTTAAGTATTTTGAACACACAGTGCTGAAAATAGTGGGCAGGATAACGTGACATCATCGGCGAATAAAAGATATAACTTTTAGAACGTTATGAAACTTCGTTTTGGAGAAAATAAAGGTCAGTAGGTTTTAAATAATGTTTATTAACTTTAATATGTTAGCTGTTTAGCTTAAAAATTATAACAGAAAGCAATCCTTTAAGAACTATTTAATAGCTAAAATAGTTAAAATAATTACAAATTTACCTGTAAAAGAAATCCTAACCTAAGTTACAAATAAACCTAACACTACACTATCAATAAATAAATTAAATAAACTACCTACAATTACCTACAATTAACCTAACACTACACTATCAATAAATTAATTAAATACAATTGCTACAAATAAATACAATTAAATAAACTAGCTAAAGTACAAAAAATAAAAAAGAACTAAGTTACAAAAAATAAAAAAATATTTACAAACATAAGAAAAATATTACAACAATTTTAAACTAATTACACCTACTCTAAGCCCCCTAATAAAATAACAAAGCCCCCCAAAATAAAAAAATGCCCTACCCTATTCTAAATTACTAAAGTTCAAAGCTCTTTTACCTTACCAGCCCTGAACAGGGCCCTTTGCGGGGCATGCCCCAAGAAATACAGCTCTTTTGCCTGTAAAAAAAAACATACAATACCCAAGCCCCCCAACATTACAACCCACCACCCACATACACCTAATCTAACCCAAACCCCCCTTAAATAAACCTAACACTAAGCCCCTGAAGATCATCCTACCTTGTCTTCACCATACCAGGTTCACCGATCGGTCCAGAAGAGCTCCTCCGATGTCCTGATCCAAGCCCAAGCGGGGGGCTGAAGAGGTCCATGATCCTGCTGAAGTCTTCATCCAAGCGGGGCAGAAGAGGTCTTCCATCCGATTAAAGTCTTCATCCAAGCGGCATCCATCCGGAGCGAAGCGGCAGCATCCTGAAGACCTCCACCGCGGAACATCCATCCTGGCCAACGACTGAACGACGAATGACGGTTCCTTTAAATGACGTCATCCAAGATGGCGTCCCTCGAATTCCGATTGGCTGATAGGATTCTATCAGCCAATCGGAATTAAGGTAGGAATATTCTGATTGGCTGATGGAATCAGCCAATCAGAATCAAGTTCAATCCGATTGGCTGATCCAATCAGCCAATCAGATTGAGCTTGCATTCTATTGGCTGATCGGAACAGCCAATAGAATGCGAGCTCAATCTGATTGGCTGATCGGATCAGCCAATCGGATTGAACTTGATTCTGATTGGCTGATAGAATCCTATCAGCCAATCGGAATTCGAGGGACACCATCTTGGATGACGTCATTTAAAGGAACCGTCATTCGTCGTTCAGTCGTCGGCCAGGATGGATGTTCCACGGTGGAGGTCTTCAGGATGCTGCCGCTTCGCTCCGGATGGATGCCGCTTGGATGAAGACTTCAATCGGATGGAAGACCTCTTCTGCCCCACTTGGATGAAGACTTCAGCCGGATCATGGACCTCTTCAGCCCCCCGCTTGGGCTTGGATCAGGACATCGGAGGAGCTCTTCTGGACCGATCGTGAACCTGGTATGGTGAAGACAAGGTAGGATGATCTTCAGGGGCTTAGTGTTAGGTTTATTTAAGGGGGGTTTGGGTTAGATTAGGGGTATGTGGGTGGTGGGTTGTAATGTTGGGGGGGGTATTGTATGTTTTTTTTTACAGGCAAGAGAGCTTTATTTCTTGGGGCATGCCCCGCAAAGGGCCCTGTTCAGGGCTGGTAAGGTAAAAGAGCTTTGAACTTTAGTAATTTAGAATAGGGTAGGGCATTTTTTTATTTTGGGGGTCTTTGTTATTTTATTAGGGGGCTTAGAGTAGGTGTAATTAGTTTAAAATTGTTGTAATATTTTTCTTATGTTTGTAAATATTTTTTTATTTTTTGTAACTTAGTTCTTTTTTATTTTTTGTACTTTAGCTAGTTTATTTAATTGTATTTATTTGTAGCAATTGTATTTAATTAATTTATTGATAGTGTAGTGTTAGGTTAATTGTAGGTAATTGTAGGTAGTTTATTTAATTAATTTATTGATAGTCTAGTGTTAGGTTTATTTGTAACTTAGGTTAGGATTTATTTTACAGGTAAATTTGTAATTATTTTAACTATTTTAGCTATTAAATAGTTCTTAACTATTTAATAGCTATTGTACCTGGTTAAAATAAATACAAAGTTACCTGTAAAATAAATATAAATCCTAAAATAGCTATAATATAATTATAATTTATATTGTAGCTATATTAGGGTTTATTTTACAGGTAAGTATTTAGCTTTAAATAGGAATAATTTATTTAATAAGAGTTAATTAATTTCGTTAGATTTAAATTATATTTAACTTAGGGGGGTGTTAGTATTAGGGTTAGACTTAGCTTTAGGGGTTAATACATTTATTAGAATAGCGGCGAGATTCGGTCGGCAGATTAGGGGTTAATAATTGAAGTTAGGTGTCGGCGATGTTAGGGAGGGCAGATTAGGGGTTAATACTATTTATGATAGGGTTAGTGAGGCGGATTATGGGTTAATAAGTGTAGGCAGGTGGAGGCGACGTTGAGGGGGGCAGATTAAGGGTTAATAAATATAATATAGGGGTCAGCGGTGTTAGGGGCAGCAGATTAGGGGTACATAAGTATAACGTAGGTGGCGGTCGGCAGATTAGGGGTTAAAAATTTTTTTTAAAGTGTCGGCGATGTGGGGGGACCTCGGTTTAGGGGTACATAGGTAGTTTATGGGTGTTAGTGTACTTTAGAGTACAGTAGTTAAGAGCTTTAGAAACCGGCGTTAGCCCAGAAAGCTCTTAACTACTGACTTTTTTCCTGCGGCTGGAGTTTTGTTGTTAGATGTCTAACGTTCACTTCAGAAACGACTCTAAATACCGGAGTTAGAAAAATCCCATTGAAAAGATAGTATACGCAATTTACGTAAGGGGATCTGCGGTATGGAAAAGTTGCGGCTGAAAAGTGAGCGTTAGACCCTATTTTGAGTGACTCCAAATACCGGCGGTAGCCTAAAACCAGCGTTAGGAGCCTCTAACACTGGTTTTCACGGCTACCGCCAAACTCTAAATCTAGGCCATAGTTAACTATAAAAGTTTATTTTCCTTTAACTTATAAAAATTACAACTAGTATCTGCCGTTTAAACATATTGTAATTTTTTTTTTTTAAATAATCAAATGAAATCAGTTGTACACTATGGGCAAGATTAAAAATGGCGCAGAATGGGATATCCAATATTTCTGGACCGTGCTAACATTAGCATGCAAATTGATATTACATTTCCCATGTGTGTATATATATATGTCTATATATGTGTATACATATATACATATGTGTTTTTAATAGAAATACTTGAAACACCTGTGTTCTTCAATAAAAAAAAATCATTTTATATATATATATATATATATATATATATATATATATATGTATCTATAAATATTGATTTATATATTATATATATATATATATATATATATATATAGTCATATAAATATATAGGTATATATATTTTAAGCATGCCCCATAGAAGTCTGTGGGGGGGAAGGAGTTTGCACAGTCACGATATCCGAAGTCTTGAAGTTTATTTGCCTTTTACTCGCATGCTAATTTTTTTACTTTCAATATGCACATTCATGCGACTGCACCACTTGTAACCGGACCCTATGTATTCATTTTTGATATGACAATATATTTTCCTATAAATTTTAATATATCGTATAAAAATACTGTATTGTGAGTTTTGTGGAATTTACTTAAAGATACACGATACCCAAATGATGAATGATTTAGCATAGTTGTAAAAAGCAGACAGGAAAATAGAACATCGCTATGTGAAAAATGAAGATATTTACCTCAAAATTTCCAGAGTATTCACACCCCACTGTAAAGAGCATTTAATCCCTGGATATCCAAGGGAGCGTGCATCTAGCATGTGCAGGCACAGTCATGTTATTTTCATATTCAGTTTAAGGAAGTAAAATCTCATGAGATCCCAGAAAGCAACGTGAGACCTCATCACTGCTAATGCTGATTGTCTTATGCTTTTTTTGTTTTGTTTTTTTTTTTTTCAACTTCCAGCTTTACAGCAGCTCTAACAGTATCAGGGTGCCAGGAATCAGACTGAGACGAGAAGTGCAAAAATAATCACACCTTTATTAATAACAACAAATAATAAAAAGTCCACAAGTCAAACAACAAGCCAGGAGTCAAAGCCAGAGCTGGTAGTCAGATGAGCCGAGTCAGGAGCTAAAGCAAATAGTCAGACGAGCCGAGTCAGGAGCCAAAGCGGGTAGTCAGACGAGCCGGATTCATGTACAAGGCAGAGATCAGGAACCAGGAGGGACGTCAGACAGCCAGGTAATACACAGGAACTGGAACACTTGCTGCAAAGATGGGAGGTGGACAGGATCCGAAATCAGGTATCCTGTCCTCCACAGATTATTACATGGGGCCCATGGATCGTTTTCGACTGCTAAAGAAACCTGTCTTCTTGAACAATGAATGTTCCTTTAAATGATGTCATCTAAGATGGCATCCCTTAGATTCCGATTGGCTGATAGAATTCTATCAGCCAATCGGAATTAAGGTTGAAAAAATCCTAATGGCTGTTGCAATCAGCCAATAGGATTGAGCTTTATTCCTATTGGCTGATCTAATCAGCCAATAGGATTGAGCTCGCATTCTATTGGCTGATTGGATCAGCTAATAGGATGAAAGCTCAATCCTATTGGCTGATTGCAACAGCCAATAGGATTTTTTCAACCTTAATTCCGATTGGCTGATAGAATTCTATCAGCCAATCGG
The DNA here is from genome assembly GCF_027579735.1 of Bombina bombina. Lineage (NCBI taxonomy): Eukaryota > Metazoa > Chordata > Amphibia > Anura > Bombinatoridae > Bombina > Bombina bombina. The sequence goes on from NC_069500.1 coordinate 219,818,316, forward strand.
AATATAAGGGATGCCATCTTAGATGACGTCATTTAAAAGAACATTCATTGTTCAAGAAGACGTCGATGGAAGAGAATGCTCCGCGTCGGATGTCTGGAAGATGGAGCCGCTCTGCGCCGGATGAATGAAGATAGAAGATGCCATCTGGGTGAAGACTTCTGCGGGCTTGGATGAAGACTTTGGCCGCTTGGATGAAGACTTCTGCCGGCTTCTTGGAGGATGGATGTCGGATCTTCAAAACTGTAAGTCGATCTTCAGGGGTTAGTGTTAAGATTTTTTAAGGGTTTATTGGGTGGGTTTTATTTTTAGATTAGGGTTTGGGTGCAATAGAGCTAAATGTCCTTTTAAGGGCAATGCCCATCCAAATGCCCTTTTCAGGGCAATGGGGAGCTTAGGTTTTTTAGTTAGGCTTTTATTTGGGGGGTTGGTTGTGTGGGTGGTGGGTTTTACTGTTGGGGGGTATTTGTATTTTTTTTTTACAGGTAAAGGAGCTGATTTCTTTGGGGCAATGCCCCGCAAAATGCCCTTTTAAGGGCTATTTGTAGTTTATTGTAGGTTTTTTTTTATTTTCATAGTGCCCTTAGATTAGGTATAATTAGTTTAAATCTTTGATAATTTTTTTTTTTTTAACTTAGTGTTTATATATTTTTTTGTAACTTAGTGTTTCTTATTTTTTGTAACTTAGTTGTTAGTTTTTTGTAACTTAGTAATTTTTTAGTGTAGATTAAAACTATTTGAGTAGGGTTAGGTTTCTAAATATATAATATAGTTAATTTATTTTGTAGTTTAATGTAATTTTATTATAATAGTTAGGTTAGATTAATTATTAATTTAATATAGTTTAATGTAATTTTATTATAATAGTTAGGGTAGGTTAATTATTAGTTTAATATAGTTTAATGTAATTTTAAAGGTAAGTTTAAATTGATTATAAGATAGGGATGAGTAATTATTTAATATCAAGTTAGCGGGTTGTTAGGTTTAGGGGTTAATAGTTTAATTTAGTTTATGGTGATGTGGGCGGCTGGCGGTTTAGGGGTTAATAGGTTTAGTAAGTGCTAGTGATGTGGGAGGCCAGGGGTTTAGGGGTTAATACATTTATTTAGTTGCGGTGGGCTCCGGGAGCGGCGGGATAGGGGTTAATAACTTTATGTAGGTGGTGGCAGTGTCTGGAGTGGCAGATTAGGGGTTTATAAGTATAATGTAGGTGGCGGCGGTGGCGGGGCGGCAGATTAGGGGTTAAGAAGTATAATGTAGGTGGTGGCAGTGTAGGGGATGGCAGATTAGGGGTTAATAAGTATAATGTAGGTGGTGGCAGTGTAGGGGGCGGAAGATTAGGTTTGTTTAGACTCGGGACTTATGTTAGGGTGTTACATAATCTTTTGCTGCTTTCAGACTCCCATTGATTCCTATGGCATCTGCCGCCTCCAGGGCAGTGGATTGAAAACCAGGTACGCTGGGCCGGAATAGTGGCGAGTGTACCTGTTAGGTATTTGTTAACTTCCGAAAGTTGTCAGATTGCGCCGAACTTGCGTTCGGAACATCTGTAGTGACTTAAGCATCAATCTGGGTCGGACTGAGACCAGCGGATCGTATGTTACATCACAAATTTCTACTTTTGCCAGTCTGTAGGGTTTGATAACTAAGGGGAATCAAGCTCTCCACAATTACGCTGCAGAATTCCAGCATATTTGCGGTTGACGGCTTGATAAATAGGCCTCAAAGTCTTAATTTAAATAATATTTATTGTTTTGGGGTTTTTTTACACTTAAAGGGATATGGAAACCAATTTATTTTTCCTGCTTCAGATACAGCATGCAATTTTAAACAACTTTCTAATTTACTTCTCTTATCTAATTTGTGTTTTGTTCTCTTGGTATCCCTTGTTGAAAAGTATACCTAGGTAGACTCAGGAGCTGCTGATTAGTGGCTGATCATATATGCCTCATGTTATTGGTTCACCCATGTGTTTTGCTGTTTCTTTAACAAAGGATACCAAGAGAATGTTGCAAATTAGATAACAGAAGTAAATTTGTTTAAAATTGTATTCTTTATCTAAATCATTGAAGAAATATTTTGGGTTCCATGTCCCTTTAAGCTACACTGGTGATAGTGCAAAAACATTTTAAAATATACATTTACAACAATATAGTGAAATTGCACAGGTCAGTGAAGAGCAGAAAAGTTTGCTTACATATGGTTCTTTCTCATACAGAATTAACAAAATAAAATAATAAATTAATTTACATTCAATAACATACTAATTATATTTTTTTAATGTAAAATAAATGTTGAAGATTGTGCTACTTCTATACAGTTTATGTGACCATGCAAAGCTTTGAGCTAAAACAAGGTACATTATTCTTTATGGTTTGTTATGGATGATCTAGTGTGGGGTTACTTTACTTTTCTATTGATGGACATTGTCTTTTTTTTTTCTAAAATTTCAGCATTAAATAAAAAATTACATCACAAATACCTCACAAATTATACCTTAAAAAAGACAGTGAAGGTGAAAATAATCAAACAGCAATAAAGTCTAAAAAAAAAGCAATTTCTTAAAGATAAATAGAAAAAAAGAACATCAAACACAAATAACAGTGGTACAGAGAAAAATAAAACCTCAGCAAATCATCAGGGGATCCTTACTGAGAAACTAGAAGAAGCTGTAGAAAATTTGACAAATTACTGTTCTTCAAAGTCTTTGTTTATTTTATATAAGTGCATCTAGTGTAGGATTACTGTAAGAGTCTCTCTTAAATGACCACTTGAACCATTTTCTCTGCAGGGTTCCGCAGCTCAAAAAGATGCTTAGACTTGATGTTGGCTTTTATTGTGAAAGTATAAAACAAGGTGCAACAGATTTTTTTTTAAATTTATAATCATTTTCTAAATTACAGTTTTATTGAATGGCAATTGTAAAATAAGATGGTCTTGTGAAAGTTATGTTTCATCTCCAAGAACTGTATTAAAATACAAGTCTATGGGCTCCATGTACTAAGCAGTCAGCGAGCTACCCGCAACAAATCTCGCGTCAAAACTCGCAAACTGATATGTACAAAGTCGTCAACTATGTTCAAACTCGCATCTTTAAAATTGCGAGCGTACTTATCCGCCAAACCTCGCTACCTCTCCATTTTTCACTGTAATTAGACACATTTGACCACCAACTCGGCAAAAACGAATGTACTAAAAAATCTATTTGTCCGCTCGCTACAATTTCCGCTCCCACCTCGTTATTTTTGCCTCGCCACCTTTTAGGTGGCCGGCAAGGTACAAAACAATAGGAAAGTCAATCTAGACGCCAGTCTAGACATATATAAAAGGCAGTAATATCAGCATTGTACAGCATAACTGGCGTCTAATTTGTCTCTCATTTCCATGTACATAAATTGCGCCAAATTTGTCGACTGTAATTAAAGAGTAATCTATATTTTAAATTTGTATTGTATAGTTGTCAATCTTTATAATTATTTTTATATTAATATTTTTATATTATCAGATCCAGATGAAGCCATATCCAAATTGTAAATAAATATTACAAAAATAACGCTCTGTTATCACTCTTCAAAAAATTTTGAACAATAATAAAGTTGTTTAGATAAGTTGAACTTTTATAGGAGCAAAATTCTATTCCCGCGACTACTATGATGTTCGTGACACCTTGCATGTCACGTGTTAATAATTGGCCAGACAATTCAACTGAAAGTTAAGTACATTAGCTTAGTCGCGGCGAGCGAGGCGTCAAATTTATCAATAATCCGCCACTGCTCGCGGCGGGCTAGACTTGTCTATTTATTGGGGGATTATTAGTACATAGTGACAGCGGACACCATTTCGCCCGCGGCGAGTAACGGCGAGTTTATCCGCGTCTAAAATGACGGATGAATTGACGGCTTAGTACATGGAGCCCTATAAGTGTTTTCAGGACTGTCATGCAAATTTGAATTACAAACTATAATTATCTTTTGTTTTCATTAACAGAGCAACATTTATTAAGACATTTTAGATTGTACGGGAAGAGTGTTTTTATTTATTTTTGTTTTTTAGACTTTTAATAAAGTTTTTTTTTATTTATTTTTTTATTTAATTTTAAAATTAATGTTACTTAAGTTTTCTATTCTCATTAATTGGATAGAACAGCTAGCCCTTTATGTAAACCTTTTAGCCACAGTTGATAATCCTGTGGTTGATTGGTGGGTAAGCTTTCCTTTAGTATTTAACATGCGTGGTTTAACTGTACTCAAAAAATTTCTTTCGTGATTCAGATTGAGCATGACATTTTAAGCAACTTTCTAATTTACTCCTATTATCAAATTTTCTTCATTCTCTTGGTATCTTTATTTGAAATGCAAGAATGTAAGTTTAGATGCCGGCCCATTTTTGGTGAACAACCTGGGTTGTCCTTGCTGATTGGTGGATAAATTCATCCACCAATAAAAAAGTGCTGTCCAGAGTACTGAAACCAAAAAAAAGCTTAGATGCCTTCTTTTTCAAATAATGATAGCAAGAGAATGAAGAAAAATTGATAATAGGAGTAAATTAGAAAGTTGCTTAAAATTGCATGCTCTTTCTGAATTACAAAAGAAAAAATTTGAGTACAGTGTCCCTTTAACACTGAATGATATAGCTCTGTTTCAATGATACTTCACCTCTTGAAAATAACAGTTTTATACTGTTGAAACGCATAGAGATTGTATTATAATGAGGTTCTGTAAATATACTTTTTATGAAATGTATTAATGCTTTGGAGTTTTTCAATAAATAACAGAATATTTTTATATATTTTCATCTGTGAGTATTTTCCACTTATTAGTTCCAGTTGTTTGCACGTTCTACACCATCTATGGGCTCTTCTTTTTCCTGTAAATATATATATATATATATATGCTTCTATACATATATATTGATGTGTTAATATGTGTATTTACCATATATCTACCATATATCTTTTCAGTTTGATTAGTTATTAAAAAAAAACACTATGTGTGAGCGTTGTTATGATGCGGTAAAGAAGGATAATTATGCTACCAATATAAATGTATATTTACATAGTATAGCTTTCTCATAATTGGTAGAAAAAAATCCTTCAGTACTGGATCAAATATCAAAACTCACAGTTTATTGCTGGAGATAAAAATAGTTGTATTTTAACCTATGCACAGATCTACATCCCATGTGGAATTTAAACGATAAGGGTTATTTATTCCTAAAGTGAATATCCTATCTAATTTACCTCTTTAATTTAATAAACTTGCTATGTCACCACCTTCAAAATTCCCTGGAACATGATCTATCAGAGTAAATGAGACGTGGGTGAGTGAGTGAGTGAGTCATGATGTTGTACAAAATGCTTGGCTGTGGGAGTTTTTATGGGGTCTTGCTCCTTAGAAGATAGGTGCTTCCTAATTTTATTTTTGGCCATAAGCGTGGACCTACCTACAGCACATACTGCTTCAAACACAGATTGCAAGTAATTAGATATAGTATAATGAATTGCAATTTAGATACCAATAGATTTGATATGTATGATTAGTGACACTAGATTTAAATATGCCCATGATGTTAATATATTTACATGTTTTACACATTCTAGTACCACATTTATGGCTGACATTTTTAGGTGATACACAGTTTCTGTTTTGTTGTGAAGATTTAGAAAAATCTCGTGAGTTTAGAACCTAAGGTGGTTGTATGTCTAGCAACGGTTTCAGTCATTCACAAAGTAACACAAAGGGGCCGATTTATCAAGGGCCGAATGGCCCCTGATGCCCCTGTTTTTGCATGAGCCTTCAGGCTCGCCGGAAACAGTAGTTAAGAAGCAGCGGTCTTAAGACCGCTGCTCCTTAACTGGTCCGCTGCCTCTGAAGCTGCAGACATCAATCCGCCCAATTGGCCACAAATCTGCAGGGGCGGCATTGCACAAGTAGTTTACCAGAACTGCTTGTACAATGTTAAATGCCGACAGAATATGCTGTCGGCATTCAGCAATGTCTGTCGGACATGATCCGCTGAGCTGATCATGTAGGACAGACATTTGATAAATCAGTCTCAAATAGTCAAATTACTCTCTTTAGTTGCTATAAAAGGTTGTGTATTCACAGTAATCATACCTCTCTGATGAAGTGTGATCTTTCACACGAAACGTGTAAGAAGCTTGTCTGTTGCACCTGTGGCATTTGTATACATTGTACACGGCTGCTTCCGCTTCACTAATAAATGAACTTTTGTATCCAAGACTGCTTGCTGCTATTATTTTTACTATATTTTGATATGAACATATTATCCAATCATAATTGTTTTCTGGCTATATATCCCAGCTTTGTACATCAGGAAGTTGTACACATTACTGTACTAGGAAATGGTTAAATGGACAATAAAGCCAAAATTAGATAAATATTAGATAGAGCTTGCAATTTTAAACAACTTTCCAAATTACCTCTATTAACTAAATTAGCTTTGTTCTCTTGGTTGAACATTTATGCCTCTTGTCATTGGATCGCCTGATGTGTTCAGCTAGCACCCATAAGTACATTGCTGCTCCTTCAACAAAGGACACCAAGAGAATGAAGCAAATTTAATAACAGAAGTGAATTGGAAAGTTGTTTAAAATTGTAATCTCTCTATGAATCGTGAAATAAAAATTGTGGGTTTCACATGCCTTCTTACTTTGAGGGTATAAAATAATTGCTTGGATTTAGACTTCGCTAATTGGTTTGCTTAGTAGGACAGAAAACTCCCAACAATTCTTTCATAAATCAAATAGAGTATACCATTTAAATATAACTTTCACATGTGTTTCTATTATCAAATTTGTTTCATTCTCTTAGTATCCTTTGTTTGCTCTATCTGAATCATGAAAGTTTAACGTTGACTTTACAGTCCTTTTGCATGCATGTAGGTATGTATTTATTTATTTATTAGTTTATTTTTACATAAAAAACAAATCATTGAAAATCTGGAAAGTTTAGCTGTAATTCAAGGGCATAGCTTTGAACATTGTTCTTTAAATACATTAGAAAATATTTCAGAGTTTTATGTCCTTTCAGTTTTTGTATCTGTTGAAATATTTCAGTTGGCAGGTGTTGACTTATTTATAACATTTTTTTTTTATTTAATTGAACTAGCTTGACATTGTAATATTTTATGGCATTGTCACTTTTGCTTTGCGAATGCCTTAAAAACACAAAATATGCGTATTACTTTATTTTACATGCCCTCTATATGAATGTGTTTGTATTTGCCTTAAAATAGTTAAATAGTTGCCTACATTTTGAAAAGTTTATGCAAAAGGTCCATAAAAAGGGAAAAAAGTTGCACTTTTACTTGCATATAACTTTGTTCCTGATTAATGTTTTTCATTTTTGGAGTAATCACAATGCAAACAATAGCACCATCTTTGTACATGAAAAAGGCTGCTTTCAATCTGAACACATAGCAGAAAAGTCACATATGGGCCTCTAGTTATCAAGCCGTCAACCACAAATACACTTGAATTCTGCAGTGTATTTGTGGCGAGGCTGATTCGCCATAGTTATCAAGCCCTACAGCCCGGCAAAAGTAGAATATAGTGACGTAACATACGATCCGCCGGACTCAGTCCGACACAGAGCGATGGTTACGTCACTACAGATGTTCCGAACGCAAGTTCAGCACAATCTGACTACTTTTGATAGTTATCAAATACCTACCAGGTACGCTCGCCACTATTCCGGGCCATGGAGGCTGCGGATCACATAGGAATCAATGGGAGTCTGACAGCAGCGAAAGCTCAAGTTCGCTGCTGCCCGATATCCCATTGATTTCTATGGGAACGTCTGCACCTAACACCCTAACATGTACCCCAAGTCTAAACACCCCTAATCTGCCCCCCTACACCGCCGCCACCTACTTTATACTTATTAACCCCTAAACCACGGCTCCCGGACTCCGCCGCCACTATAATAAATATCTGAACCCCTAAACCGCCGCTCCCAGACCCCCCCGCCACTATAATAAATATCTGAACCCCTAAACCGCCACTCCCGGACCCCGCCGCCGCCACCTACATTATACGTATTAACCCCTAATCTGACGCCCCTATACCACCGCCACCTACATAAAGTTATTAACCCCTATCCTGCCGATCCCGGACCCCGCCGCAAATAAATTAATTGTTTAACCCCTAAACCGCCGCACCCGTAGCCCTCCGCCACCTACATTACATTTATTAACCCCTATCCTGCCTCCCTACACCGCCGCCACCTACATTACATTTATTAACCCCTATCCTGCCCCCCTACACCGCCGCCACCTACATTACATTAATTAACCCCTATTCTGCCCCCCTACACTGCCGCCACCTACAGTACATTGATTAACCCCTAATCTACCCCCTTACACCGCCGCCACTATATTAAATGAATTAACCCCAAAACCTAAGTCTAACCCTAACACCCCCCTAACTTAAATATTATTTAAATTAATCTAAATAAATATTCCTATCATTAAATAATTTAATCCTATTTAAAACGAAATACTTACTTATAAAATAAACCTTAAAATAGCTACAATATAATTAATAATTACATTGTAGCTATTTTAGGGTTTATTTTATTTTACAGGCAACTTTGTATTTATTTTAACTAGGTACAATAGCTATTAAATATTTAATAACTATTTAATAGCTACCTAGTGAAAATAATTACAAAATTACCTGTAAAATAAATCCTAACCTAAGTTACAAATACACCTAACACTACACTATCAATAAATTAATTAAATAAATTACCTACAATGATCTAAAATAAAATACAATTAAATAAACTAAACTATATTACAAAAAACAAACACTAAATTACAAAAAAATAAAAAATATTGCAAGAAGTTTAATCTAATTACAACTAATCTAAGCCCCCTAATAAAATAAAAAAGCCCCCCAAAATAATAAAATTCCCTACCCTAAACTAAATTACAAAAGTAATCAGCTCTTTTAAAAGGGATTTTTTTGCGGGGCATTTCCCCAAAGTAATGAGCTCTTTTACCTGTAAAAAAAAAAAAGCAATACAATACCCCTCCCCCAACATTACAACCCACCACCCACACACCCCTACTCTAAAATCCACCCGATCCCCCCTTAAATAAACCTAACACTACCCCATTGAAGATCACCCTACCTTGAGCCGTGTTCACCCAGCCGGGCACCACTGGTCATCCGATGCGGCAAAAGAAGACATCCGGTCCGGCAGAAGTCTTCATCTGATCGGGTCAGAAGAGGTCCTCCATCCGGCAGAAATCTTCATCCAAGCGGCATCTTCTATCTTCATCCTTGCGACGATGAGCGGCTCCATCTTGAAGACCTCCGGTGCGTAACATCCTCCTTGGCTGACGACTACCCGATGAATGACTGGTCCTTTAAATGATGTCATCCAAGATGGCGTCCCTCGAATTCCGATTGGCTGATAGGATTCTATCAGCCAATCGGAATTAAGGTAGGAAAAATTTGATTGGCTGATGTAATCAGCCAATCGGATTGAAGTTCAATCCGATTGACTGATTGGATCAGCCAATAGAATTGACCTTGCATTGATTACATCAGCCAATCGGATTTTTCCTACCTTAATTCCGATTGGCTGATAGAATCCTATCAGCCAATCGGAATTTGAGGGACGCCATCTTGGATGACTTCATTTAAAGGACCAGTCATTCGTCGGGTAGTCGTCGGCCAAGGAGGATGTTCCGCGCCGGAGGTCTTCAAGATGGAGCCGCTCATCGCCGCAAGGATGAAGATAGAAAATGCTGCTTGGATGAAGATTTCTGCCGGATGGAGGACCTCTTCTGACCCGATCAGATGAAGACTTCTGCCGGTCCGGATGTCCTCTTCTGCCGCATCGGATGACCAGTGGTGCCCGGCTGGGTGAACACGGCTCAAGGTAGGGCGATCTTCAATGGGGTAGTGTTAGGTTTATTTAAGGGGGGATTGGGTAGGTTTTAGAGTAGGGGTGTGTGGGTGGTGGGTTGTAATGTTGGGGGGTGGTATTGTATTTCTTTTTTTTACAGGTAAAAGAGCTGATTACTTTGGGGCAATGCCCCGCAAAAGGACCTTTTAAGGGCTGGTAAAAGAGCTGATTACTACTATTTGTAATTTAGTTTAGGATAGGGAATTTTATTATTTTGGGGGGCATTTTTATTTTATTAGGGGGCTTAGATTAGGAGTAATTAGATTAAACTTCTTGTAATATTTTTTTATTTTTTGTAATTTAGTGTTTGTTTTTGTAATATAGTTTAGTTTATTTCATTGTATTTTATTATAGATGATTGTAGGTAATTTATTTAATGAATTTATTGATAGTGTAGTGTTAGGTGTATTTGTAACTTAGGTTAGGATTTATTTTACAGGTAATTTTGTAGTTATTTTAGCTAGGTAGCTATTAAATAGTTAATAACTATTTAATAGCTATTGTACCTAGTTAAAATAAATACAAAGTTGCCTGTAAATAAAAATAAACCCTAAAATAGCTATAATGTAATTATTAATTATATCGTAGCTATCTTAGGGTTTATTTTATAAGTAAGTATTTAGTTTTAAATAGGAATAATTTATTTAATTATAGGAATATTTATTTAGATTAATTTAAATAATATTTAAGTTAGGGGTGTGTTAGGGTTAGACTTAGGTTTTGGGGTTAATTCATTTAATATATTGGCGGCAGTGTGGGGGGGTAGATTAGGGGTTAATCAATGTACTGTAGGTGGCGGCGGTGTGGGGGGGCAGGATAGGGGTTAATAACTTTATGTAGGTGGCGGCGGTATAGGGGGAGGCAGACTAGGGGTTAATAGGTATAATGTAGGTGGCGGCGGGGTCCGGGAGCGGCGGTTTAGGGGTTAATTAATTTATTTATTTAGTTGCTGCGGGGTTCAGGAGCGGTGGTTTAGGGGTTAATAAGTATAAAGTAGGTGGCGGCAGTGTAGGGGGGCAGAATAGGGGTTAATAGGTATAATGTAGGTGGCGGCGGGGTCCGGGAGCGGTGGTTTAGGGGTTAATATATTTAGTTGCGGCGGGGTCCGGGAGTGGCGGTTTAGGGGTTAATAAGTATAAAGTAGGTGGCGGCGGTGTAGGGGGGGGCAGATTAGGGGTTAATAGGTATAATGTAGGTGGCGGCGGGGTCCGGGAGCGGTGGTTTAGGGGTTAATATATTTAGTTGCGGCGGGTCCGGGAGCGGCGGTTCAGTTGTTAATAAGTATAAAGTAGGTGGCGGCGGTGTAGGGGGGGCAGATTAGGGGTTAATAGGTATAATGTAGGTGGCGGTGGGGTCCGGGAGCGGCGGTTTAGGGGTTAATATATTTATTTAGTTGCGGCAGGGTCCGGGAGAGGCGGTTTAGGGGTTAATAAGTATAAAGTAGGTGGCGGCGGTGTAGGGAGGGCAGATTAGGGGTTAATAGGTATAATGTAGGTGGCGGCGGGGTCTGGGAGCGGCGGTTTAGGGGTTAATATATTTATTTCGTTGTGGCGGGTCCGGGAGCGGCGGTTTAGGGGTTAATAAGTATAAAGTAGGTGGCGGCGGTGTAGGGGGGCAGATTAGGGGATAATAGGTATAATGTAGGTGGCGGTGGGGTCCGGGAGCGGCGGTTTAGGGGTTAATATATTTATTATAGTTGTGGCGGGGTCCGGGAGCAGCGGTTTAGGGGTTAATATATTTATTATAGTTTCGGCGGGGTCCAGGAGCGGCGGTTTAGGGGGTAAAACAGTATAGAATAGTGTGGGTGCTTAGTGACAGGCTAGCAAGAAAGCTGTGAAGAAGCCGATGAGCAGTAAGATCGATGACTGTCAGTTAACCGTACTTGGTGCACGGCTTCTTGACAGCTTTCTTGATAACTTTGGCGAACGTATTCAGGTCCGTGATGTTAGGCGAGCGTATTGGGCCGGCGAATGCAAGTAAGTAGACAGCTTGATAACTAGAGGCCATGATGTATAGACTACATCAACTTCAGTGATTACAATCCATCCAACCTGAAGTTTTTTAAAGAATTATCGACAACAAAATGGACACATTAAATTCAATACACAAATGGCACTTGATAAGTCAGTTGCACCCAAAAATTAATGATAACACATATATGACAAATGACAAAGATATCTGATAACCATTAGCGCATGCTTCAACCCCAGAAACAAGACAGCACTACCCATAACAACAGTGATTGCCATTTTTGATTATGATTAAAACACATAAACAAAAATACTGAATATGTTATCAATATAATGTAAAAACAAGAAATAAACATTACAAATTAATTTGAAGGTTACAAAAACACAACACTCTGTATGACTTTGGAGTTTGATGTGTATAGCTTGATGCAGAGAGAGAGAAAGACAGAGGGCCTGATATTCAAAAGCTGTTTTTATACCTTATATTGTAATGTAGGCGTCTCTCCTTCACATCAAGAACACTGCATAATGAGATTAATATATTTCAAACTAAAATGTGTGTTTCTAATATTTTTTTATGGACCTTTCTTTAACAACAAGGGGCTAGATTACAAGTGGAGTGCTAATTTATCCTGTGCCCGTAAATGGTCAAATTCTCCAGTTTACAGGCACACCATAAATAAACAGCCATTAAAAGGGCCAATTATTGCTGCAGTGAGTTTGCAGTAGCAATTAGTGCTCTGAAAATTAACCAGAGAAAGATCTCTGGTTAATTTTCAAAATGTCCCCCAATTGCCCCCAAAATAAAGTGTGGTGTTGTTGTTTAAAATAAAAAAAAATGTAGCATTAAAAAAAAAAAAAAAAAAAAAAACAGCAAGAAGCAGTTATGAGGGTTTAAATTGAGGTGTTAGAAAAAACGCACTAAACAAAAAAGCGCCTTTACATTGCGGTCTAAGGGGGCTGTGTTATAAGTATATTTATTTATATATATATATATATATATATATATATATATATATATGTGTATATACACATATAAACAAATAAATATATATATTCATAAACATATATATTTAAAATTTGCTGCCCATTGCTGTGCGACTTACCCCCTTCGCTGCGCGACTTACCCCCTTCACTATGCTATGACAGTATCAGGACGAGGCTCTCATTGGAGCCTATGGAAGCGCGCTCTTGTGAGCACAAAGCTTCCATGCCGTGCCAAATTGACCTTTACTTGTAATACCAGCGCCTGGGTAGCGCTTGCTGATTGGTGGTTAAATGTAGTGAACTGCAAGTAATTTCACTCTCTCAATGTGCAAGTTGTTTGCAATCATTCCATGCACATACAGAGTGTCAATGCATCATTTATTGGAAGCACTCACTACTCATATATTGTAACGTTTCACCAACCAATTTTATGATAAGTGATGTTAAAATGTATAATGATAGTTTGTAGCTATTTGTTACTACTTCATTCACATATAACTTTGTGAGGAAGTTAAACCCAAAAAGCAGATAATGGATGGATTGTGTAAATTTTAGCTTGAGACACAAAATCACAATGAGTAAAGTTGTATAACGTTTTTAGTGAATCAGCAGTAACTACTTCGGTAGTATTGTAAAGAAAACACTCATTCAGAATCTGTGGATATTCAAAGTGTAAGTAGCAACAGTATCGGATTAGATAAATATGAACACAGTTTGTATAAGTACTTGGCTGTTGATACAATTGTTACCAAATAGTAATACTTGCGGTTGATTCCACTGCAGTGATTGACAGACAGGATCTGTATTAGTCACCTCCGGTTCTGTTGAATTTGTGAGGTTCCACTGAGGGGGATCAGGGAGAGTTGATCCAGCTTGGTTTACCCTGTCCGCAATGTAAGCGTGAGACAGGCTTTCAGATGTTCCGACACTCGATGGAGGAGAGGAGAAGGAACCGCACTGCGGTTAGCATGTGACGTCACGATGCTGTGTAAATTTCTGACAGGCACACGGAACACGCTCAGAGCAGCAGGTGGATTTTTGTTTTGAAACTGAATTTGGATGTTAGGAGAAAAAGTCAATGTCCCATTTGAAGTTAGATGGTTTAGGTTGATTTGAAGTTCAGATGATGAGATGAAGTAAAGTTTTTGGAATACTTATAATCCAGGATAGAGGGAGACACAAGCTTCACTAGCTAACTATCCCTATACACTATAATAATTGAGCAGGGAAGCAAGGAAGAGGAGTTCCCTTTATAGACTTAAACAGGAAGTTAGATTTCAGTAATTTAAAGGAACAGCAGAACGTGACAGATCCCCCCTCTCAAGATTCCCTGGAAGCAGGACCAGGACCCGGTTTTAACGGGTACTTGGCATGATAAGAGGCCAATAAACGTGGGGCATGTAAATCATGTGCTGGAACCCATGAATCTTCGGAAGTTTCATAACCTCTCCAATGCACTAGATACTCAAGCTTACGATTGCGAATACGGGAATCTAGAAGTTTGCCCACTTCGTATTCTTGTTGATCATCCACTAGTGAGAGTGACTCAGTAGGAGATGGTAATTGAGTGTCCGGATTGCCTCTGTACGGTTTCAACAACGAAACGTGAAAAGAAGGATGGATATGCAGGTCTTCTGGCAACTGGAGACAAACTGCATTATCATTGATGACTTTGGAGATGGGAAAGGGTCCCAAGTATTGAGAGGCTAATTTCTTACAGGGTACTGACATTTTAATGTTCTTAGTAGACAACCATACCAAATCCCCTTCTTCATAAGCAGGAGGTGTAGAGTGTTTGGCATCAAAATATTTCTTCTGGGTTGTTTTAGCAATATACAATTGATCCCAAAGAGTGTCAAGAGTACTCTTGAGTGTCATTGAGTAATCTTGAGCAGCAGGAGAGTTGGAGGAAGTGGTGGGATTTGGTAAATTGACAGGGTGGTATCCATAGGTTGCATGGAACGGGGATTGTTTAATAGAATCATTCACAGAATTATTATAAGCAAACTCAGCCAGTGGGAGCCATTCAGACCAATCATCTTGCGAGTTACTAATATAACACCTAAGATATTGCTCTAGAGTCTGATTTAGGCGTTCGGTTAGACCATTTGACTGGGGATGGTAGGCTGTGGAAAACCTGTTTGAGATTTTGAGTTGGTGACATAAATTCCGCCAGAATCTTGAAGTAAATTGTGTTCCCCTATCCGTTACTATAGAGGAGGGAAGACCATGTAATTTTACAATATTCGATAAAAAGATTTTTGCAGTTGTTGTTGCATTTGGGACTTGTTTTAATGGTACAAAATGTTCCAATTTAGTCAGATGATCTATAACTACTAAGATGACAGTATATCCATTGGATGTAGGTAGATCAACAATGAAGTCCATACCTATGATGCTCCAAGGTTTCATAGGAACTGGTAACGGAGTTAATAGACCACTAGGTTTAGTATGTAGTTTTTTCTTGGTAGCACAAGTGAGACAGGAATTTATGTAGTAATGAATATCTTTTTTCATTGATGGCCACCAAAACTGTCTTTTTATAAGTTCTGTAGTACGAGTTATGCCCGGATGGCCGGCCATAGGAGAATCATGATGATTTTGTATGATTTGATTCCGTATAGTTGGTGGAATGTATGTTAAATTTTGATATGTGTATAACCCTGTTGTGACATCCTTTATACAGTGGTTGGGTATTGATGAATCTGATTGGAGAGCCACTAAAATATCGGATTGAAGCGTAGTTAAGGTGCAAATAAGCTTAGTAGGAGGTATGATAAACACGTTTTCCATATTTTCGGAAGTGGGTTCTGTAGTTCTTGAGAGAGCATCAGCTCTAACATTAGTATTTCCTGGTCTATAGGTTAATACAAAATTAAACCTGTCGAGAAATAAGGCCCAACGTACCTGCCTAGAAGTCACGGTTTTAGTTTTCTTCAAATATTGGAGATTCTTGTGATCTGTAAATATTGTAAAAGGGGTTGAACAACCTTCTAGCAGATGTCTCCATTGTTCAAGTGCTGCCTTAACAGCTAGCAACTCTTTGTCCCCTATTGAGTATTTCTTCTCTGCTGGGGTTAACAAACGTGAATAATAAGCAATAGGACGTTCCTCCTTGGTTTCTTGATTCGTTTGAGACAAGACTGCACCAATCCCGGTATTGGATGCATCTACCTCCAGAGTGTATGGTAGGGATGGATTGGGCAGTTGTAAAAACGGAGCAGATGTATATTTCCTCTTTAATGTTTGGAAGGCGTTTTCTGCTTCAGAATTCCATTGAAACTTGCTTTTCCCAGTTAATCGAGTAAGTGGTTGTACGGTGCTGGAGTAGTGATCAATAAACTTTCTATAAAAGTTGGAAAATCCAAGGAATCTCTGTAAGGATTTTACATTGGTGGGAGTAGGCCAGTTAAGTATAGAAGTGATCTTTTCTGGATCCATTTGGATTCCATTTGGTGAAATGATGTAACCAAGGAATTTGATAGTATTTTGATGAAAATAGCATTTTTCCATCTTAGAGTAAAGATGATGTTCCCACAGAGTAGATAGTACCCACCTCACATGTTTTTGATGTTCCGACAGATTCTTAGAGTAAATGAGGATGTCGTCGAGATATACTATAACACATATATCCATAAGATCTTTAAATATCTCATTTATGAAGAATTGAAAGGTGGCGGGAGCGTTAGTGAGGCCGAAAGGCATAACATTATACTGATATAATCCATAACGGGTTTTAAATGCTGTTTTCCACTCATCACCAGGTCTCATCCGGATGAGATTGTAAGCCCCTTTCAGGTCTAGTTTAGTGAAAATGGTGGCCCCAGCTAGACGTTCTAACAACTCTGGTATTAGAGGAAGTGGATAGCGATTTTTTATAGTTATTGCGTTTAATGCTCTGTAGTCGATAATGGGGCGTAGGGTTCCGTCTTTGTTGGTAACGAAAAAGATGGCAGAAGCAATTGGAGATGATGATGGTGAAATAAAACCCTTTCTGAAATTTTCATCGAGGTATTCACGTAGATGTTGTAATTCCTTTTGTGATAAAGGAAAAATGCGGTTAGTTGGCAGTATAGCGTCTTCCTTGATATCAATAGGGCAATCGAAGGATCGATGAGGTGGAAGGTTTTCTGCACTTTTAAGATTGAAAACATCAGAGAAATCACTGTATTGTTTTGGTAATAACGGATCTAAATGATTAATTGAAACATACGGAAAACATGTTTGTAAACAGAATGTGGAATCAAAGGTGAGTGTACAATTATGCCAGTTAATAACTGGGTTATGTTTCTGTAACCAGGGGAAACTGAGTATGATTGGGTGTAAAGAACTAGGTATTATATCATAGGTGATGAATTCTTTGTGACCTGTGTTGGTTAAAGTGAGTATTGGAACAGTGTGGTGTGTGATGGGTCCTTTGAGATATTGAGACCCATCAATAACTCTCACAAATACAGGGATTGCTTTCTTCACACAGGGTATTTTATTTTTTGTAACAATTGATTGATCAATGAAGTTGCCATAAGCTCCGGAATCAATTGTGGCTTGTTCCTGGATCTGCAACTGGTCCCACTGTAATGATAGAGTTAGAGTTAGATGAGTACGTGATTCATGAGTTTCAGAGATAAGTAGTGATTTTATCTTACCCTTTCTAGGTCTGTTTAGTAGAGGGCAAGTAGCAACATCATGTTCTCTATTTCCACAGTACATGCATAGATTTGCCTGTTTTCTTCTTAATTTTTCTTCTATCGATAGTGGACCTCTTATGGTTCCGATTTCCATAGGTACTACTGTTGTAGCGGGTTTTTCATGAGTTGTTGAGTAATGTTTCCTAGGGTTAGAGTCAGGTTGGAATTTTTCATGTCTTCGTTCTCTATATCTTCTGTCTATAGAGATACTCAACTTGATAAGTCCCTCTAAAGTCTCAGGAAGCTCAACCCTTGACAGCTCATCTTTTACATATTCAGAGAGTCCTAAACGGAACTGATTTTTAAGAGAGATGGAGTTCCATTGTGAATCAGTACTCCATAGCTGAAATTCAGCTATGTAGTCCTCGACGGCTCTTTTGCCCTGTCTGAGGGAACGCAAATGAGTTTCTGTGGTTTGTTGTTTGTTCATATCTTCGTAGAGAACTGCCATAGCATGAAAGAAATTTTCTAAGGAACTTAATATTGGGTCATCAGATTCAAAAAATCTGTTAGCCCAAGCCCTAGGTTCTCCACTTAAATATGAAATGGTGGTGCAGACCTTTATTTTGTCATTACAGTAGGTCCTGGGTTTCATTGCAAATAGTAACAGACAAGAGTTTCTAAACTCACGAAACTTGGTTCTGTCACCCAAAAAGGGAGTAGGAGGGTTAACCTGTAGTTCAGGCCTTTCATTTGCTTTCTGAGTTATTAACTCATTTAGTGCTCTTTTTAAAGTGGAGTTTTCGCTTTGTACTTCTCTTAAACCTTGTGCCAGTAAGTCCATCTTTTGATTAATTGTGGTTATTTCATTACTCATGGCTACTGGGTCCATGTTCAACGGTTTCAGTTTTTTAAGGCTTGAGTATTCTGTAACGTTTCACCAACCAATTTTATGATAAGTGATGTTAAAATGTATAATGATAGTTTGTAGCTATTTGTTACTACTTCATTCACATATAACTTTGTGAGGAAGTTAAACCCAAATAGCAGATACTGGATGGATTGTGTAAACTTTAGATTGAGACACAAAATCACAATGAGTGAAGTTGTATAACATTTTTAGTGAATCAGCAGTAACTACTTCGGTAGTATTGTAAAGAAAACACTCATTCAGAATCTGTGGATATTCAAAGTGTAAGTAGCAACAGTATCGGATTAGATAAATATGAACACAGTTTGTATAAGTACTTGGCTGTTGATACAATTGTTACCAAATAGTAATACTTGTGGTTGATTCCACTGCAGTGATTGACAGACAGGATCTGTGTTAGTCACCTCCGGTTCTGTTGAATTTGTGAGGTTCCACTGAGGGGGATCAGGGAGAGTTGATCCAGCTTGGTTTACCCTGTCCGCGATGTAAGCGTGAGATAGGCTTTCAGATGTTCCGACACTCGATGGAAGAGAGGAGAAGGAACCGCGCTGCGGTTAGCGTATGACGTCACGATGCTGTGTAAATTTCTGACAGGCACACGGAACACGCTCAGAGCAGCAGGTGGATTTTTGTTTTGAAACTGAATTTGGATGTTAGGAGAAAAAGTCAATGTCCCATTTGAAGTTAGATGGTTTAGGTTGATTTGAAGTTCAGATGATGAGATGAAGTAAAGTTTTTGGAATACTTATAATCCAGGATAGAGGGAGACACAAGCTTCACTAGCTAACTATCCCTATACACTATAATAATCAAGCAGGGAAGCAAGGAAGAGGAGTTCCCTTTATAGACTTAAACAGGAAGTTGGATTTCAGTAATTTAAAGGAACAGCAGAACGTGACATATATCCTCAATCATTCAGCTCTCTTTGACAGGTTCAAGAATAGAGAATTCCCTGAAGGATGGTTGCTAGGTAAGTCACCTCATATATGAGGCCTCTCATTCACTAACAGAAAACCATACTCAACTTTGCCATAGGAATCACCCAACAGTTGTCCTTTGTATCCAAGGTGCTGTCTGTACACTATCTGCTGCTGCCCATCAAATCTCTCCAGCCCTCCCACTAAGATATGGTCTCACACTGCCTGTTCCTGAACTTCCCTCCCCTAGATGACACAGGATATGGGTGCAGGGCCTAGCTGCACACAACAGGCTCCCCCAATCCTAGTCCAGCTGAGTGAGCCTATAATGAGTCAAACAAATGTATGTCTATCAGCGCCACAATAATACCATACAAGCTATATCTGATATATGATAGTGAGTTGATGTCGTGAAGGTGTACACCTAAAAATGTGTCATAAAAAATAGACAAAAAAGGTTATGAAATTATAACAAATTAGTGAAACCTTGTAGTGAAATCTTGTAGTGAAATAGTCAAATGGTTATCTAATAATGGTCAAATGAAGTCCAAATAGCTCCAAAAAATTAATCCAAGTTAATCCAAATGTGAATGTATAAAGTGCTGGGTTGATGTTCCTCTTCTCAAAGGTTAATCAAATGTATTGGGATATCCTCCTGTACCTAAAAAAGTGTACAGAAAATGGACATAGTGCAATAAAATCCCCTTAAAAGAGCAATAAAAGTATTCTACTCACCAGATATATTCTGAGCTGCAATACCAGTATATAGCCAACGCGTTTCGGTCCTCAGGGACCTTTCTCAAGACTGGTAGCAGCTGTCTGGCTTCTACACCTTAAATGTATTTTAATAGCCAATAGGATGGTTTGTGAAATTGCGCCTAAAATTCGCGCCAAAAATTTGCGGTAAAAATTCACGCTAAAAGCACATTTCCAAAGTTGGTTGATATATTATCCCCCATTTCTAATGTGTCCCAATATGTATATTCTAGTTTGGCCATGATTATACAATTCTCCTTATATGTCCGCTCACCGGATGTTTATACCGGATGTTAGAGCCCACCGGAAGTGACGTATATTTGCGGACCGGAAGTGACGCGCGTGATGCGCGTAACCTCCAGAAAATCATTATGTGTATTTGCCCGGTTTTAGGCAACATCTGGGAATTGCTAACTAACTATTAACATAAGGGGGTTAGAGGTACAATGATTAGGCAAATTGCAAGGAGGCCTAATATGTATGCCAATATATGTAATGGTTGATCTATCAATATATAAAATAAGTATTTATTGAAGTGAGATTATATCAAATGATCTGAGGACACATTATAAAATTGTCTGTGTGAAAATACTCCATATAGCAAATGTAACATATAAAACATTCTCTATAAAAATAAATATATATAAATATATAAAACCACAAATGTGTTCTATATAAATAACCATTATATAGAAATTGGTATTGATAGCTCAGAATATCTGGTTTAAAATAAAAATAAAATATAAATAAGAATGAGTACATATAAATGGGTATTCATATGTTGGTACTGTATTAATGCTTAACATTTTGGAATGTAACATAAAAGATATGTAAAATTTATTAAATAAAATATTAAATAAAAAAATATATACAGAAATAATATATCTATAACGTAAAATTACGTGCAAAAATGTGCAAGGATTGACACTACTTAAAAACAAGAATATGAAAATATATTACATTATATTTGTCTATATATAACCTGTAAATATTAGTTATATTACAACATATGGTAATCTTTAACCCCTAATACTCTGGATGGAAGGGTTGAAACTCGAGGATCCCGGTGTCCTATGCTATTTCATGAGTCTGCCAATAGGTTTGGGGGTGGCTTATATATTCAAATATATAAAATATATTATAAAAGCCTTTTTGATTTGAAACCTTGATTTTAAAAAGTTTTGGACCTTATGAAATCCTTTAAAACTTTAAAAACATTTTAAAATTTCTTTATTTTAAAATTTCTTTTATTTTAAAATTTCTTTTATTTTAAAATTTCTTTTATTTTAAAATAATTAGTTAAGAGTGGGGCTTGTGGTTTAAACAGTCTACTTTCTTCCCATCTTTCCATATTTTCAGGTGTCTTGTGGAGAGTTAAAAATGGGAGAGAATTATTTTTTGCTTCTCTTATAGTAGGTGGAATATTTCCGTATTGCTGTTTAGACCTTTGGGGAAGGTGCAGTCTAGAAGGAAGATCCACTTTAATTCTACTCTCAGAAGTTGTTTTTCAAAATCCCCCCCTCTCCAATTTTTGGTGGGTCTACTAATGCCCATATATTTGAAGGTTTTGTTACTTCCTTTATGTTTTTCTTTAAAATGTTTGTATAGCGGAAAATCTTCCTTTCCCCATTTTATCTGTAAAAGATGCTCGCGGATTCTGTCTCGAAGTTTCCTAGAGGTTTGCCCTACATATTGTAATCCGCATCCACATTCAATTAAATATATGATGCCCGAATCCTGGCATCTAATCATTTATTTCATATTAAAAGACTCCTGTGTTATATTGGATTTGAATGTGTAACTCTTCTTGCCATGTTTGCAAGCCTTGCATGAGAGGCAAGGAAAGAAACCTTTTAATTGTTTCCCATGCAGATCTTTCATTGTGGTTTTCTTAGTTACTTTGGGGACACTGGGGGCGATCATTGTTTTAATATTTTTTGTTTTCTGTAAATAAATGTTGGGAATTCTTTTAGATCCTTCCCAATTATGTTGTCCTCTTTCAGAAAGTGCCAGAGCTTCTTTATTATTTTTTCGATTAGAAACCTATTTTCGCTGTATTCAGAAATGAAAGGTACCTGTATGGTGTTGTCCCTTTCTAGAGTCTTATCCTTATTTTTGTATTTCAACATAGACCCTCTATCCATTTTCTCCACTTCTTCAATCGTTCGGTTTATGGTTTCCGCATCGTATCCTCTGTCCACGAATCTTTCTTTTAGGACCTTTGACTGTTCTTTCCATTTCCCTCTGTCCGAGCAATTCTTTCTGATCCTCATTAACTGTCCTTTCGGGATGTTTGATTTCCATCTATGATGGTGGCAACTGGTCTGATGGATGTAATTGCTACAATCCACATCCTTAAAGTACGTGGAAGTGGACACTCTTCCTTCTTTTATCGTTATGTCTGAGTCCAGAAAGTGAATATTTTTCTTACTTATCTCGTATGTGAATTTTAAGTTCATAGTGTTATTATTCATCACATTAATAGTGTGTTGGAGGTCTTCCACAGAACCTCTCCATATAATGAGGATGTCATCTATGTATCTTTTGTATAGGACCAGGTCTGCGCCTGCTGGGCAGGAGTCCCAGAAGAGGTTCTCCCATTTTCCCATATACAAGTTGGCGTAGCTAGGCGCAAACCTGGTCCCCATAGCTGTTCCGCATATCTGGTTGTAGAAAACTCCTCTATTGTTGAAGTAATTATGGCTGAGGATATAGGAGATACCCTCCACAACAAACTCTCTTTGTTCCTGACTCAATTCACTGTCCTTTTCCATGAAATATTCCACTGCTTCTAAACCCAAATCGTGTGGGCTACTCGTATAAAGAGCAGTGACATCACAGGTAGCTAATATGTATTGGTAGCTTTTAGTGTGAATTTTTACCGCAAATTTTTGGCGCGAATTTCTGGAGCGAATTTTAGGCGCAATTTCACAAACCATCCTATTGGCTATTAAAATACATTTAAGGTGTAGATGCCAGACAGCTGCTACCAGTCTTGAGAAAGGTCCCTGAGGACCAAAACGCATTGGCTATATACTGGTATTGCAGCTCAGAATATATCTGGTGAGTAGAATACTTTTATTGCTCTTTTAAGGTGATTTTATTGCACTATGTCCATTTTCTGTACACTTTTTTAGGTACAGGAGGATATCCCAATACATTTGATTAACCTTTGAGAAGAGGAACATCAACCCAGCACTTTATACATTCACATTTGGATTAACTTGGATTAATTTTTTGGAGCTATTTGGACTTCATTTGACCATTATTAGATAACCATTTGACTATTTCACTACAAGATTTCACTACAAGGTTTCACTAATTTGTTATACTTTCATAACCTTTTTTGTCTATTTTTTATGACACATTTTTAGGTGTACACCTTCACGACATCAACTCACTATCATATATATATATATATATATATATATATAGTTTTTTTTCTTATATGGGTTGCTGATCACAACTCATATATTTTTATATTTTATCTTTTACATTTTATATTTTTTATATATTTTATATTTTTATACAATATATATTTTTTTGTCCACAATTTTTTGATTTTAACACTAATTTTTTGATTTTTAACACTAATTTTTACACTCAACTTTGGACACTCTACTATTTACTTATTTTTGGGACACTCACTTTGGACACCTTTTTTTTGGATATTTTTGTATGGGACTTAACTATTTGTATTTTGCATGGGACATTACTTCTTGGACATTGTATGGGACATTCCATTAGTTTGGTAACCTATTCTAATTGTAATTTTATGTTAATAAAACGATTGTTAATTTTATATAATTTCTAAAATTGCATCCAATATCCTTATTTTTTAACTTTTTTACATTTAACATTTTTATGTAATATATATTCCTAAGTCGTGGACACCATCTTTAGCAACACAACCCTCTTTTGGGGGTAGTGTAGCGCTGTATCTTGGCATTCTATTTAACATGAGCCTATAATGAGGCCTACCTGAGGTGCTGAACTGTAATTGAGTGCAACATTAGGGTGTACAGAAAGAGAGAGAGAGTGATAAAAATTCATTGCATCCTCATGTGTCATACAATTTAACCCCTTAATGACCGAGGACGTACGCCATACGTCCTCAGAAAAAAGGCAGTTAACGCCTGAGGACGTGTGGCGTACGTCCTCGGTTTGGAAAGCAGCTGGAAGCGATCCTCATCGCTTCCAGCTGCTTTCCAGTTATTGCAGGATGCCTCAATATCGAGGCATCCTGCAATAACAATTTGTACCCCTCCGGTGCAGAGAGAGCCACTCTGTGGCCCTCTCTACACCGGACATCGATGGCCGCAATCGGTGGGTGGGAGCTGCAGTGGGAGGCGGGTGGGCGGCCATCGATGGTTTCTGATACACAGAGGGGGGCGGGAGAGTCAGGGGCGCGCACAGACACGCGCGCGTGCACAGGGGATCGGCGGGCGGGCGCGTGCACGGGAGGGAGCGGGTGGGAACCGCTTACACTACAGAAATTATCATGTAGTAAGTGGGAGGAAGAGGGGGAATAAATGCCCCCAAAAAGTAATCTACGGGATCTGGGAGGGGGTGGGGGTAGGGGTTGGTCGTGGGGAAGCTACACTACAGAAAAATGTAAAAAAAAAAAAAAAAAAAGAGAAAAAAATATTGTTAACTGGGTACTGGCAGACAGCTGCCAGTAGCCAAGATGGCCCCCAATAAGGCAGGGGGGGGTTAGAGAGCTGTTTTTGGGGGGGATCAGGGAGGTTGGGGGCTAAGGGGGGATCCTACAAAGTAGCATATGTAAATATGCTAAATATGTATTTTTTTTTTTTTAAACTTTTATTTTAGTACTGGCAGACTTTCTGCCAGTACTTAAGATGGCGGGGACAATTGTGGGGTGGGGGAGGGAAGGGAGCTGTTTGGGAGATATCAGGGGGTCTGATGTGTCAGGTGGGAGGCTGATCTCTACACTAAAGCTAAAATTAACCCCGCAAGCTCCCTACAAAATACCTAATTAATCCCTTGACTGCTAGCCATAATACATGTGTGATGCGCAGCAGCACTTTGCGGCCTTCCAATTACCAAAAAGCAACCAAAGTCATATATGTCTGCTATTTCTGAACAAAGGGGATCCCAGAGAAGCATTTACAACTATTTGTGCCATAATTGCACATGCTGTTTGTAAATAATTTCAGTGAGAAACCTAAAATTGTGAAAAATTTAGCGTTTTTTTTAATTTGATTACATTTGGCGGTGAAATGGTGGCATGAAATATACCAAAATGGGCCTAGATCAATACTTGGGGTTGTCTACTACACTACACTGAAGCTAAAATTAACCCTAGAAGCTCCCTACATGCTCCCTAATTAACCCCTTCACTGCTGGGCATAATACACGTGTGGTGCGCAGTCGCATTTAGCAGCCTTCTAATTAGTAAAAAGCAAAACCAAAGCCATATATGTCTGCTATTTATGAACAAAGGGGATCCCAGAGAAGCATTTACAACCATGTATGCTATAATTGCATAGGTTTTTTGTAAATAATTTCAGTGAGAAACCTAAAGTTTGTGAAAAAAATTGTGAAAAAGTGAACATTTTTTTTTATTTGATTGCATTTGGCGGTGAAATGGTGGCATGAAATATACCAAAATGGGCCTAGATCAATACTTTGGGATGTCTTCTAAAAAAAAATATATACATGGCAGGGGATAATCAGGGATTCCTGAAAGATATCAGTGTTCTAATGTAACTAGCGCTAATTTTGAAAAAAAGTGGTTTGGAAATAGCAAAGTGCTACTTGTATTTATGGCCCTATAACTTGCAAAAAAAGCAAAGAACATGTAAACATTGGGTATTTCTAAACTCAGGACAAAATTTAGAAACTATTTAGCATGGTTTTTGTTTGGTGGTTGTAGATGTATAACAGATTTTGGGGGTCAAAGTTAGAAAAAGTGTGTTTTTTTCTATTTTTTCCTCATATTTTATAAAAAATTTTATAGTAAATTATAAGATATGAGGAAATTAATGATATATTTTGAAAGTCCATTTAATGGCGAGAAAAACGGTATATAATATGTGTGGGAACATTAAATGAGCAAGGGGAAAATTACAGCTAAACACAAACACCGCAGAAATGTAAAAATAGCCTTGGTCCCAAACGGACAGAAAATGGAAAAGTGCTGTGGTCATTAAGGGGTTAAATATCAACAGATACTGCTAGATGTTATTATTGAATTTGTGATAACAAATGTTTTCTTTTACATTTTTACTATGTATAGACAGCAACAAACCTGCAATTTTAGTGATAAAATAAAGTGCATGCATGAACTTGTACTTTTATTGAGGTTTGTCAATGCCTTTTAATTCAATTTTTCCATTAAAGCATAACATGTTATATATGGCTTTATCTTCCTTTACAAATGAGGATATGAGTCTCTGGTTTCTCTTATCTACTACTCCTGTGATGTCTGTGACAGCACCAGTCTGCTTCTAGTGCATACACAAAGCTTCAGTTGCATTTTTCTGCTGGTAGCTGTTAGTAAATATGTTTTACTAGCTTTGAGCGGCTATAAAGTAAAGCAGCAGATACCATATTTATAACTGGTTTCTAGCTCCTATTTACATTAACAGGGTTTCTATCAATATTACTAGTATTATAGATTCAAATAAATTGGAAACTATTTAACTTCCTTTCGGGTCACTGCCTTCCCTGGTTTTTCCAATTTGCAGATATTGAATGGATGTTTGATGGCAGCACCAGCCTCTGCAGTTAAGTAATCCCAGGCACAGTCTTTAATGTATATTAGGGAAAAAGTAGTAACAACAATAACATTTCACACAAAACCTGCTTCAAAAAGAATGCACTCACTAGGTAGTCACAATGGATTCAGAACAATCTAATTGAAGACTCTCAGCAGATTAATCTTTAAAAACGTTCATCAAAAGTCTATTTAAGAAGATTTTGAATATGGAGTTGTTTTAAAGAGAATTTTAACTTATGTTTTTAAAGATACATCTGGTGAGAGTCTTCAATAAAATTATTCTGAAAACATTGCGGCTTCCTAGTGAGTGCATTCCTTTTGAAGCAGGTTTTGTATGAAACATTATTGCACTATTGTCTATATTTTTCATTGAGGTAAATTTAAGAGCATGTTGGGATTACCTCCCTGCAGATTTATACATTCTATTAATTTTAGATTGTTATTATATGGCTACTTAATGGTTGAAAAAGTATTTGTTGTGAGTGAACAACAATTTAAAGCAAAGGGGTTATCATTATGTACCAACCTTGTTGCTATAAAGTGGAGCTTTGCTGAGATCATACCACCATTCAGTAAATCTGAAAATTACTAGCATCTCGTTGAACAATGGAGATTAACTCCATTATAATCAATGTATCTCTTAACCATTAATGGGAGATTAAACTGCAGGGTTGTTAGGGCTTACCTGAGAATGATGGTAGCTGTGCAAAACCGAAAAAGAGTCTGGCAGGGAAGCTTCATGGGCTTGCTAAATCCATGTGCTGCTGGAGTCTAGGACCATGCTTAGAGTGCACTTTTGATTAGCTTGTACAACATATGGATTCTGGACTATTCTGTTTGCTCATTTTGCTGTTTTACATGGTTTCAAACAGATTTATAGGTACTGAACTTTGGCCTGGCTCCTGACTATTTTTCTGGAAGATCCTTGTGTTCTGAAATCCAGCTCTGTTCATCTAGTTTTGATTACAATTGGTTCCTAATTACTGAATACTTGTCATCTCCTGCAGATTTAGTTCCTTACATCAAATAAGATAAATACCTTATAAAGGTACAACTACAATTGCAGGTTTCTACTAACCCTGCTATTATTTTTTATCCTGTATCTGCACCTGTCTTCAAACCTATTCTCTTATTTAACCGATTGCAAAAGCAACTTTTTAAAGCTCTGTATCTTTATTCTGCACTCCGCCATCTTGGTACACACGTATAGATGCATTTTGTGACAGAATCAGTTCTGCTGTTTGACAACTGTACCTTGCACTGTTGATTAGCTTGCACAATAGAAAGCGTGTATGCAGTTTTTCACAGCTTACACTTAAGTTACATAAGAAATATGAGAAAACCCTTAGGAATAATATAGCAAAATGCAGCCATTGCAAAAACATACAATTCCTGCTCTGTATTGTAGAAGGAACCATCTGAGTAACAGCGTGTGTGAGACACACAGTATAACAGAGTGTGGATACAGTGCAGTGAAACTATCTGGAAGAGACACTGTACTTCTTTATGTGGAGATCCCTTAACACTCTTAAGGACCAAGGACATGATAGGTACGTCCTTCAAAAATCGGTCCTTAACGACCATTGCTTCCAGCGCTCTAACAGTATTGCAATACTGTTCCCGACTGCCGGGAGCGAACACTTCCGGTTTGCAGCACATGGAGCCCAGCAGTGTAAAAGAGCATCAGAATCTATCGGGCAGGCTTCTGATGCTCTACCTGTCTGCTAAG
The DNA here is from genome assembly GCF_027579735.1 of Bombina bombina. Classification (NCBI taxonomy): domain Eukaryota; kingdom Metazoa; phylum Chordata; class Amphibia; order Anura; family Bombinatoridae; genus Bombina; species Bombina bombina. The sequence continues at coordinate 219,846,914 of NC_069500.1, forward strand.
TGCCTCGAGGGGTTGAGGCATACTGTTAATATATATATATATATATATATATATATATATATATATATATAAAATATATGAATAAAAGCCCTTATAGCCCCACTCCCCCCCAGCCCATGTGGTTTCTGGGGGTGTCCCTAGCCTGCCTCATCATAGGGTCAGGCTAGGGTCATCCAATCAGAGCTTGCCCCTATAATTAAATTTATTATCATAAAAAATCCAAGTAGGAGCAGATGGAGGGCTTCTTTATGATGTCCATCAGCATAGTCAATGCCCAGAAACGTTTTAAATCTTGCACATTTATGGGGGCCCATTGCTGCTTTGTCAAAAAAGGGTCAGGCTTTGCATCATGGAATGAATGGGCATATAAATTAGCTTGGATAACACCTCTATAAACTGTTGGGGGCTAAATCCTGCAACATCCACATTGATGCTAGGATTTGCAGTGAAGGGTGGGATATCTGGCCTCTCTGACATTGACTATGCTAATGGGCATCACAAAGAAGCCCTCCATCTGCTCCTACTGGAGCAGTAGCCCCATCTGCTCTACCCCCATTTACTCCCAGTGTATGTCAATGCACTTTAGTGACAACAGCCTGTGCCCCCCTAAAGGAGCATCCCCAGTTTGACAGGCTATATAAAATCCATGCCCTGATTACCCACTTTGCTGCCAGGTTTGCAGAGGCTTATACACCAGGAAGGAATATATGCGTGGATGAATCCCTGATAAAGTATAAGGGAAGGCTGGGATTCAAGCAGTATATTCCTTCCAAGTACTCCAGGTATGGTGTAAAGGTGCATAAGCTCTGTGAGAGCGAGACTGGGTATACTCAGGCCTTCCGGGTGTACGAGGGAAAGGATATCCACCTTGACCCTCCAAATTGCCCAGAAAATATGGGAACTAGTGGCAAGATTGTATGGGACCTGATATTACCCCTGATGAACAAAGGGTACCACTTGTATCTAGACAATTTTTTAAAAAGGGTAACTTTGTTCAAGCTACTGTATTGTTTTGATACATTAGCTTGCAGTACAATTAGAAAGAACCATGCAGGTTTCCCAGGACAACTTGCACGCACCTAGCTACGAAGGGTGGAGACCTCAGCTCTGCGTCAAGAGGATCTGTTGGCAGTTAAGTACAGAGACAAGAAGGATGTGTACCTTCTTACCACCATTCACACTGAGAGGACTGTGGAAGTCTCTGTACGTGGCAGAGCTGAGACCACAAGGAAACTACTTAATGCAGATTGCAACCCACAACACTGCTGAGTGCACAATGAAGCTACTTAATGCAGATTGCAACCCACAATGCCTTTTTGTTATTCAAAAATCAAACCCCGGAATAAAACTGACTTTTTTACAGTTTCAGCTCCAGATTTTTTCGGGGAGTTTGTACCAAGATGCATGTGCTCTCTGGGCGGTGATGGGAGAGAGCAGAATTGGGGCTACCCACTTTATTTTTAAAATGCCCCCTACTGCAGCAAAGCAGAATTATCAAAAAGATGCAGAGTCTTTACCATAAGGGGGCAGAGAAAGGACACCACCTTTTACTGTCCTGATTGCCCTGTGCCCTGGACAGCCAGGACTCTGCATTGCGGTCTGCTTCAAGCAGTATCCCAAACAAACCTATGCATAGGTGGAATCACTTTATTCAGGAGATCTTGCTGAATACATATTGGGTGTTCTTTGGTAGTAACACAAAACAGGAACTGAGAATCCATGCCTAAAGTACAATACAATGTGTATGAAAAAATAACACAAAAAATGACTACCCAAAAGTTTGACAAAGAGTGGTGGTTAAATTAGTGCATGGAAAGTGTTAAAATACCAGCATTTCAAATACCCTACAGTGCCTACTTTTCAAAAATATATGGTTTGATAGGGGGAAATTACATTGGCCAGCTTTAAGAATGTCCCAAATAGGACATGGGTGCATGATGATCAGATGTGAAAATTCCAAGTTGGAAAACTGGAATGCGCTCCATAAAAATAAGGCATTTTAGCCCCCTTAGAACATAACACACCTATACATGGGTGGTATCACCATACTCAGAAGATCTTTCTGAACATATATTGGGATGTTCTTTGGCAGTAACACATAACGGGAGCTGAGAATCCATGCCTAAAGAACAATGTGTGTGAAAAAATAACACAAAAATATGACTACCCACAAGTTTGACAAAGAGTGGTGGTTAAATTAGTGCATGGAAAGTTTCAAAATACCAGCATTTCAAATACCCTAGGGTGTCTAATTTTAAAAAATATATGTTTTAATGGGGGTAAATTACACTGGCCGGCTTCAAAAATGTCCCAAATAGGACATGGGTACATGATGATCAGATGTGAAGATTCCAAGTTGGAAAACTGGAATATGCCCCCTAAAAATAAGGCCATTTACCCCTCTTAGAACATGACACACCTATACATGGGTGGTATCACTGTACTCAGGAGATCTTTCTGAACACATATTGGGATGTTCTTTGGCAGTAACACATAACGGGAGCTGAGAATCCATGCCTAAAGAACAATGTGTGTGAAAAAATAACACAAAAATATGACTACCCACAAGTTTGACAAAGAGTGGTGGTTAAATTAGTGCATGGAAAGTTTCAAAATACCAGCATTTCAAATACCCTAGGGTGTCTAATTTTGAAAAATATAAGTTTTGAGGGGGGTAAATTACACTGACCGGCTTCAAAAATGTCCCAAATAGGACATGGGTGCATGATGATCAGATGTGAAAATTCCAAGTTGGAAAACTGGAATGCGCTCCCTAAAAATAAGGCCTTTTAGCCCCCTTAGAACATGACACACCTATACATGGGTGGTATCACTGTACTCAGGAGATGTTGCTGAACACATATTTATTGGGGTGTTCTCTTTGGAAGTACCTCTTAAAGATATCAGTGCATGTATTCTTAAATTGCTATGTGTGTCAAAAAAATCACCACATATGTTTTTTTTAAATTTGTCATAGATTGGTGGTAAAATAGTTGCATGGAAAGAGTAAAAATACCCCAATTTTAATACCTTGGGTTGTCTTCTTTTAAAAAATATATACATGTAAAGGGTTATTCAGGGATTCCTGACAGATATCAGTGTGATAATGTAACGTTCGCTAATTTTAAGAAAAAAATGGCTTGGAAATAGCAAAGTGCTACATGTACTTATTGCCCTATAACTTGTAAACATTGGATATTTTCTAAAATCAGGAAAAAAAATTGAAACTATTTAGCATGGCTGTTTTTTGGTGGTTGTAGATACGTTAGAGATTTAGAAAAAGTGTGTTTTTTTTTATTTTTTCATCACGTTTTATCATTTTTTTATAGTATAATATATGATATGATAATAATAATGGTATATTTAGAAAGTCAATTTAATGGCGAGAAAAATGGTATATAATATGTGTGGGTACAATAAATGAGTAAGAGAAAAATTACAGCTAAACACAAACAGCGCATAAATTTAAAAACAGCCTTCAAGGTAAAAAAATTGAAAAACGGTCTGGTTACTAAGGGGTTAAAGGGAGACTAAACCCAATTTGTTTTCTTTGACGCTCCAGATAGAGCATGCAATTTTAAGCAACTTTCTAATTTACTGCTGTTAACAATTTTTCTTCTTTCTCTTGCTATCTTTATTTTAAAAGCTTAGGAGTCGGCCCATTTTTGGCTAAATGTAGCCACCAATAAGCAAGCACTATCCAGGGTGCTGAACCTAAAATGGGCCGGCTTCTAAGCTTTACATTCCTGCTTTTACATAAAGATAGAACAAGAAAAAATATTGATAATAGGAGTAAATTAGAAAGCTGCTTAAAATTGCATGCACTGTGGTCTATTTATGAAGCAGCAGATGCTGCCTCCGACCCACTGCGCTTCAGTTCCGGCTGAAGCGGAAGTTAAGAAGCAGCGGTCCTAAGACAGGAATCTGCCTGGATGAAACCCCCTGCTAGGCCGATTGGCTGTAAATCTGCAGGGGGTGGTATTGCACCAGCAGTATACAAGAACTGCTGGTACAATGATAGATGCCGACAGCGTATGATGTCTGCATTTATTGATGTGCGGCGGACATGATCCGCTATATCGCATTATGTCCATCCGCACATTAATAAATGGACCCCTCTATCTGAATCATGAAAGAGAAAATGTGGGTTTAGTGTCCCTTTAACATAAAATGGGAAAAGAGATCCGTAACTAGCTCTGCAGTACTATAAAGTACATTTTTACCCTATTATATAAGAAGGTTTACATTTGATTTCAATGTGTTTATACACTTTGGATACAGACAATTGTTTTAAAGCACGTGCTTGTTCTTTAAGTAGTATGTTAATTGGGAGATGTCCTTAATTGCAAGAACTTGGCTTTTGGACATTTTAAGGTTATTGTTCAGCTACATTTCTACAATTTCATTAATTTTGGATAGTAGAACATACTGTTAGTTTTAAGATTTTTATGAATTGTGAGGACAGTGATTTTTTTTTTATGATCTTTGTCAATGTAGCAATATGTAGCAAATCTTGTATATTTTAAATAACTTTATGTGTTGATAAATAATGTCAGCTGTACTCTTTCTGCTTTTAACTCCCTCTTTTTTGTGTATTCTGTAGCATTGTTTACTTTCTTGGGATGAGGTAGTTTAGTAGTGGCTTAAAAAGTTGCTATAGTACAGTGCAATACATTAGAGTGGTTGTTACAATAGCCATGTATTGTGCATGCTAAACTGATGTGCATGCTACAGCTTGTCAATAATACAACATCCCTCATCTGTGGAATGTGTACCACCTCTGTCACAGAGTACAAGAATACTTATGGGAAAAAAATAGCACTTCTGTTCTTTTTTTAGAGAAATGTCCATATACAGTGACATTACAGGCTACAACGAGCCCTTAATCATGCTACAAATACAATGGTCACAAATATATATAAAGCCTTCAATAATATACTCAATATATAATCAACTACTTACACCTTCAGGGGCATTCTAGCTAACATATAGTTCTCTCTGCTGACATCCAATGATCAAAATCCATATACAAAAAATCCTATATTAAAAGAAAAAGAGCAGGCACTACAAATTGTGCGATAAAATAAAATCCTCATGAGTAAAATTAAATCCTCATGAGTCTATGAGTAAGCGCCATTAGTGGGCACGAAACGTGGCAGACATACTTCCCTGTATGTCATCCTGCATGTCTGTGCTATTTTTAATGGACTTTAATACATTTTAGGATTTTATTTGATTGCACAATTTGTAGTGCCTGCTCTTTTTCTTGTGATATTTTCACATTGCGGCTTGATCCGCCGCTGCTACGGCACTCTGGGCGCTTTGGGGGACTTGGGTGACCTTTGGATGTTATTTCACTTACAGTACTGCTGATCACGAGACGCCGAGATACATTGATATTGTTTGTGTATCTTGAAAAAAATATTTTATTCTTCATCACCCCCTGATGAGCAGAGCATACCAAAAAGATTATAACAGATTACATATTTTTTTTCTTATATGCCATTAATATCAAGAATTACATTTAAAACATGTTCTTTATTCACATTTAAAAATGTCATCACATAAATATTATAAAAATAAATGTAAATTATAATCCCTATTCAAACCTCTAGGGTACAAAGTATTCCATTTTTTTAATCAACCAAACCTCTTTCCTTTCCAATTTTTTTCTTTCATGATTCAGATAGAGCAACTTTCTAATTTACTCCTATTATCATTTTTTCTTTATTCTCATTGTATCTTTATTTGAAAATGCAGTTAAGTTACCTTAGGAGCCGGCCCATTTTTGGTTCAGCACCCTAGATAAAGCTTGCTGATTGGTGGTTATATTTAGTCACCAATCAGCAAGCGCTACCCAGGTGCTGAACTAAAGATGGGCCGGCTCATAAGCTTATATTCCTGCTTTTTCAAATAAAGATACCAAGAGAACGAAGAAACATTGATAATAGGAGTAAATTAGAAAGTTGCTTAAAATTGCATGCTCTATCTGAATCATGGAAGAAACCATTTGGGTTCAGTGTCCCTTTAATTTCACTTAATAGATGGCTTGTGTTCAGTTATAACAATCACAAGGCACTTCAATATGTATATCACAAACTCATTTTTGCATGTGAAAAGGGCACTTATTAAACTTTGTGCTCTTCTACATCTGTGCTAAATATTTCCCTTTAATCATAGAAGTACATTGTGAGCAATTCAGGCAAGGATAACTCCCTTTATTTTCAGTTGTCAAATAATTGACACTTCTACTCTTGCTTGTGCCAACACCAGCCCTTACTAATTTAACCCACAAGTTTCTTAATCTCCAATATGAGGGTATGGGGTATGTTTTAAATTCTTCCACGTGTGGATTAAATTTTGTGAATAAGTAAATGTTTTTCTTTGTTATACTAAAAAAAATTAATTCAATGTAATAGATTTCGATACAAACATAAGCTTTTCCTGCCCCTGTATCTAATCATTTGGTGTATTAAATACCTCCCTACATTTTCTCAATCACCTTCTTTGAATAACTCCTCCTTAAGAATTTTTTACTCATTACATTTGTTCTCAATTTTAACTGAGCCTCATCCTTTACATTTCTCTTTACCCTCAATAGCTGACTTAATTGTAGTTACTGATATGAATATTTTTTCTGGATGGAAACTAGTAAAATAAAATAATGTATTATGATTTGTTTCCTTTATAAATCAAGATCAGCAATCAATCTTACCTCTTTAAAGCTCAAGCTAGAGTCCAGAAAATGTATTCTCTCTTTTGAATGTGCTAAGGTAAATTTTAAGCCTGTCATCTCATTATTTATGTCATTCACAAAAGAAAGGGGTTCCCTGCACACTATAAAAATGTCATCAATACATCTCAGCCATTGTAAACATTGTGCTTCAAACTTACTGTTATTATATATAGATTTGTTCTCAAAAGAACTCATGAACAAATTTCTTTCTGTATAAGCAGGACACAGTGGAACCCATTGCTGTGCCCTTATGTTGGAGATAAAAGGTGTCTTATAAGATAGGCCACTCTAACTTACGCAAAAAATAAAACTTAAAAACGGTTAAAATATAAAAATTAAAAACAAGATAACTAAAACTAGAATCTTTACAGGGGCAATTGTATGTATGAATTGTGCATGCTTGAATGAGGTTAAGGTGAAAAACGTTGACCATGCCTCTGGATCATTGTTTCTCAACTCCAGTCCTCAAGCACCACCAATAGGTTAGATTTTCATGATATCTTAAAGGGACACTGAACCCAAATTTTTTCTTTCGTGATTCAGATAGAGTATGCAATTTTAAGCAACTTTCTAATTTACTCCTATTAGCAATTTTTCTTTGTTCACTTGCTACCTTTATTTGAAAAAGAAGGCATCTAAGCTTCTTTTTTGGTTCAGGACTATGGACAGCACTTTTTTATTGGTAGATGAATTTATCCTCCAATCAGCAAGAATAACCCAGGTTATTCACCAAAAATTGGCTGGCATCTAAACTTACATTCTTGCATTTCAAATAAAGATACCAAGAGAATGAAGAAAATTTGATAATAGGAGTAAATTAGAAAGTTGCTTAAAATTGCATGCTCTGGGGAGGTAGGTGTGGTTCCGGGGGAGGAGACTGAATGCAGGACAGGCTCTGAGCAAGCTCTCTCTAGAGACTCCCAAAACAGCCATTTGGCGGTAATTCGCACTGAAACCCTGGTCCTGGGAGGCTATTATCTGGAAGAAAACTGGATACCGGTTCCATATTGGTGCAGGTACATCGCACCATATTGCTTTGGCCCTTATAGCCTGTACTGAGCTGGGCATCTCTTAAACTTTACAGAGAAATTGAAGTCTATCGGCTTACCCCTACCCCTCCCACCGGTGCTGCGTGAGGTGGTAGAGGGGACGCTGTTACAGAAGGCTGATCTTTTTAAACTAAGAGGAGCGCGGACACGGAGCGCACAGTCACCTGAACATAATTCTAAGGTGGCTGACGGCATCAGACCGTAAAGATCGCGGATACAGAGCGCACAGCCATTTGAATACATTCCTCAGGCTATGTAACGGCTTAAACACAGCCTCCTATAATTTTTAAGCTCTAATGGATTCTCTTGCTCCCTAAACCGAAGTAATACTGCTTGAACTCGGCTATCGGTCCCACCCCTCCCACCGGTGCTGCGTGAGGGAGTGGAGGAGACCCTGACCTTACAGGGGAGGCTACCACTTAGAGCTGGAGAACGAACAGCCAGCGCACCACATTTTCCTATACACCGGTGCTGCTGGTGAAAGTGCGGCGGATATCCTAGCTAGAGCTGGAGAGGAAAACAAATACAAACAACAATCCAGCTTAGGAAATAAAGGAGCAGGAAATTGGATGCCTGGTTATAACTATTGCACAGAGCTGCGTGGTAAAAGGTAAACTTTACTTTAAAGGAATAGTGGCTAGAAAGCTGGAAAAAAGCCACCATACAAAGAAGCTATTGTGAAATATAATTATTTTTCCATGGGAAACTAACCTCAAAAGTCTTACAAAAAAGTGTTTGCACAACATTAGAGTGAAGTATACATAAGCCACCTTTTAAAGTGAGAGACATTCCAAGATTAAATCTTTCACAAACACCAGGAAAAAGGCAGCAGAAAAAGAGGAAATTACATGCTGCACACTAATAACTTTCTCCAAATGCTATGAACTGCTTGCTTATCCCTCTCTTGCTTATTTTTTGACTTTGATTACTTTTCAATTCTTTTGGCATAAAGAGAAAGGAAAGAAAGCTACAAAAGTATATGTATATGTTTTTTTTTTTGTTTTTTTTTTTGTTTTTTTTCATGTTTATTAATTATATAAATTAACCCTTGGCTGCCTACTATGCAAAGCTCTGTAAATATAAGTATCTCAGGTCTCAGGGAAGGTATGGCATAAAGTTTAAACTGCTAAATAATACCCTAATTGTATAAGCCATAAGAAACACTGGCAAGTTGATTACAAAGTATAAACAGACACATAGTAACTCAATGTTAAGGGGAATAAGAAACATTGTGTTATCTTGGTTAGTTGCAAACTGCATGTGTTACTAATCTTTCTAAATGCTAATCATCTGCAGTGATTTTCCTCTCTGTTTTCTATGCTTCTTAACACTGACAAACAGTTTATGGCTTGTTAACTATTACCTGAAAAACAAAATTTGTTGGTCCTAGGAGGATTAATATAAAAGAGGGGAGCGAGAGGGAAGGGAGGGGAAAAGAAAGAAGAAAAAAAGAGATATATAAAAAGGTGTTTGGTGTTCCAAAGGTGCAGAGAAAATTAAACACTGTGCTTTGTTGGTAAAATAACACTTTTTGCTAAAAATGCCTAATTATTATCCTTACCTTAATAGATGCAAATATTAATCATTTGGTGTAATACTGATATCAGTTTTGTCTTTTGGGTAGCTGAGGTTCATTCTTAATCCCTCTTGCAGGAAATAGGAAAACTGCTGTCTGGCATCTACACATGGGGCGCGATCCGATATAGATCGCAGTTTGCGGCGCAAGCGAGGGAACCGGCATCGCCCGCAGTTTCAGCTCGCAACTCGAGCTATCCCATATAAGTCGCCGTCAGATGCTAATGTGCCGTAAGTCTGACAAACCAGCGATGTCCATAAATCTGCGTAAGTACAAATTTCTGGCGTCGCCAGTGACTTGCGGCACGTTAGAAACTGCCGGCGCCTATAAAACCTGACTAAAGTCTAAAACACCCGCACTGTCTAACACGCCTCCCTAACATAGCCCGACAAGTCTAACACGCCTCCCTAACATAGCCCGCACTGTCTAACCCTCTATCCGCTATCCCCCCTCACTATCCTAACAATAAAAAAGCTATTAACCCCTAAACCGCCGCTCCCGTACCCCGCCGCAACCTAATAAAGTTATTAACCCCTAATCCGCCGCTCCCGTACCCCGCCGCCAGCTATATTATATCTATAACCCCCTAAAGTGAGCCCCTAACACCGCCGCCATCTATATTAAAATTATTAACCCCCAATGTAAGCCCCTTACACCGCCGCCATCTCTATTAAAATGATTAACCCCTAATTTAATCTACCTACCCCGCCGCCAGCTATATTATCTATGTTAACCCTAAGTATATTATAGTTAATATAGGTATTACATTATATATATTAACTATATTAACCCTAATTATATTAGGGTTAATATAGTTAATATAGTTACTATAGTATTTATATTAACTATATTAACTCTATCTAACCCTAACACCCCTAACTAAATTTATATTAAATTAATCTAATTCATTTATAAACTAAAATATTCCTATTTAAATCTAAATACTTACCTATAAAATAAACCCTAAGATAGCTACAATATAATTAATAATTACATTGTAGCTATGTTAGGGTTAATATTTATTTTACAGGTAAATTGTTAATTATTTTAACTAGGTATAATAGCTATTAAATAGTTATTAACTATTTAATATCTACCTAGTTAAAATAATTACCCAATTACCTGTAAAATAAATCCTAACCTAAGTTACAAATACACCTACACTATCAATAAATTAAATAAACTACAAACATCTATCTAAAAATACAATTAAATTAACTAAACTAAATTACAAAAAAAAACAAACACTAAATTACAAAAAATAAAAAAAGATTACAAGATTTTTAAGCTAATTACACCTATTCTAAGCCCCCTAATAAAATAATAAACCCCCAAAATAAAAAAAATTCCCTGCCCTATTCTAAATTAAACAAATTTCAAAGCTCTTTACCTTACCAGCCCTTAAAAGGGCCTTTTGTGGGGCATGCCCCAAAGAATTCAGCTCTTTTGCATACAAATACAATACCCCCCCCATTACAACCCACCACCCACATACCCCTATTCTAAAACCACCCAAACCCCCCTTAAAAAAGCCTAACACTACCCCCCTGAAGATCTCCCTACCTTGTCTTCACCACACCGGGCCGAACTCCTGATCCGATCCGGGCGATGTCTTCCTCCAAGCGGCAAAGAAGAATTCTTCCTCCGGCGATGTCTTCCTCCAAGCGGCAAAGAAGAATTCTTCCTCCGGCGATGTCTTCCTCCAAGCGGCAAAGAAGAATTCTTCCTCCGGCGACGTCTTCCTCCAAGCGGCAGCAAAGTCTTCAATCTTCCGGCGGCATCTTCAATCTTCTTTCTTCGCTCCGCCGCCGCGGAGCATCCATCCCGGCCGACTACTGAACTTGGAATGAGGTACCTTTAAATGACGTCATCCAAGATGGCGTCCGCCGAATTCCGATTGGCTGATAGGATTCTATCAGCAAATCGGAATTAAGTTAAAAAAATCTGATTGGCTGATTGAATCAGCCAATCAGATTCAAGTTCAATCCGATTGGCTGATCCAATCAGCCAATCAGATTGAGCTCGCATTCTATTGGCTGTTCCGATCAGCCAATAGAATGCGAGCTCAATCTGATTGGCTGATTGGATCAGCCAATCGGATTGAACTTGAATCTGATTGGCTGATTCAATCAGCCAATCAGATTTTTTTAACTTAATTCCGATTGGCTGATAGAATCCTATCAGCCAATCAGAATTTGGCGGACGCCATCTTGGATGACGTCATTTAAAGGTACCTCATTCCAAGTTCAGTAGTCGGCCGGGATGGATGCTCCGCGGCGGCGGAGCGAAGAAAGAAGATTGAAGATGCCGCCGGAAGATTGAAGACTTTGCTGCCGCTTGGAGGAAGACGTCGCCGGAGGAAGAATTCTTCTTTGCCGCTTGGAGGAAGACATCGCCGGAGGAAGAATTCTTCTTTGCCGCTTGGAGGAAGACATCGCCCGGATCGGATCAGGAGTTCGGCCCGGTGTGGTGAAGACAAGGTAGGGAGATCTTCAGGGGGGTAGTGTTAGGCTTTTTTAAGGGGGGTTTGGGTGGTTTTAGAATAGGGGTATGTGGGTGGTAGGTTGTAATGGGGGGGGGTATTGTATTTGTATGCAAAAGAGCTGAATTCTTTGGGGCATGCTCCACAAAAGGCCCTTTTAAGGGCTGGTAAGGTAAAGAGCTTTGAAATTTGTTTAATTTAGAATAGGGCAGGGAATTTTTTTTATTTTGGGGGTTTATTATTTTATTAGGGGGCTTAGAATAGGTGTAATTAGCTTAAAAATCTTGTAATCTTTTTTTATTTTTTGTAATTTAGTGTTTGTTTTTTTTGTAATTTAGTTTAGTTAATTTAATTGTATTTTTAGATAGATGTTTGTAGTTTATTTAATTTATTGATAGTGTAGGTGTATTTGTAACTTAGGTTAGGATTTATTTTACAGGTAATTGGGTAATTATTTTAACTAGGTAGATATTAAATAGTTAATAGCTATTTAATAGCTATTATACCTAGTTAAAATAATTAACAATTTACCTGTAAAATAAATATTAACCCTAACATAGCTACAATGTAATTATTAATTATATTGTAGCTATCTTAGGGTTTATTTTATAGGTAAGTATTTAGATTTAAATAGGAATATTTTAGTTTATAAATGAATTAGATTAATTTAATATAAATTTAGTTAGGGGTGTTAGGGTTAGATAGAGTTAATATAGTTAATATAAATACTATAGTAACTATATTAACTATATTAACCCTAATATAATTAGGGTTAATATAGTTAATATATATAATGTAATACCTATATTAACTATAATATACTTAGGGTTAATATAGATAATATAGCTGGTGGCGGGGTAGGTAGATTAAATAAGGGGTTAATCATTTTAATAGAGATGGCGGCGGTGTAAGGGGCTTACATTAGGGGTTAATAATATTAATATAGCTGGCGGCGGTATAGGGGGATTAGATTAGGGGTTAATAATTTTTATATAGGTGGCGGCGGTGTAAGGGGTCAGATTAGGGGATAGATAAGGTAGATGACAGCGGTGTAAGGGGTTCTAATTAGGGGATAGATAAGGTAGATGGCGGCGGTTTTAGGGGCTCACAGTAGGGGGTTAGTTTATGTAGATGGCGGCGGGGTCCGGGAGCGGCGGTTTAGGGGTTAATAACTTTATTAGGGATTTCGGGGGGGGGGGGGGATCGCGGTTGACAGGTAGATAGACATTGCGCATGCGTTAGGTGTTAGGTTTATTTTAGCAGATCGCGGTTGACAGGGAGATAGACATTGCGCATGCGTTAGGTGTTAGGTTTATTTTAGCTGCCAGTTTAGGGAGTTACGGGGCTCCAATAGTCAGCGTAAGGCTTCTTACGGCTGCTTTTTGTGGCGAGGTGAAAATGGAGTAAGTTTTCTCCATTTTCGCCACGTAAGTCCTTACGCTGCATATTGGATACCAAACTGCGCGGGTTTGGTATACCTGCCTATAGCCCAAAAAACTACGGGCGACGGCAGAAATATACGCGCGTAACTTCTAGGTTACGCCGTATATGTGATACCAAACCCGCGCAAATATTGGCGTCGCCGGCTTTTGCGGGCGACAATTTTTATCGGATCGACCCCATGGTTTTGTCATTCTTTTATGGTTGTTTGAGGGAATTAACCCCTTCCAAGCATATATTAAATTAAACTGAAAGAAGGTCTGAGACCCAAATTTTGATGAACAGAGCACTAACATGTTTAATGTTATACTTTTACTTTTTTCCAACTAATCAAAATATTCTTATCTATTGGAAAAAAAGTATAAAGACACTTCCTTGATTCAATTATTGTTAGGACAAATTGACTTATTTATAGTGGCTTTAGACTGTCAGGGTACTCTACACTTTCTATATCTACCTGCTACACAATATATTTTTACTCATTGCATGAGATGAGGCTGCACAAGTCTAAGTGTAATCAGTAAATCATTTTTTTCTGTGGTATATATAAAGCTGTACTTTGTTTTAACTTGGGTACATAGAAGTAAAATATACCAATTAACTGGAAGCCTATAATAAAATATAGCTACTCTACTGATTGGTAGACAAGTAGCACATAGACTGTACACTATTAGATATATAATTGATTTGACAAAAAAGAAGTAGGAAGAAAGGATGTAAAGTAGTAACTGACCCTTTTCTCTTTCTTCCTTAGACAAATTTATCTAAACTAAAGGAAAGAATAGCAGAGATAAATTAAAAACTGAAGGGATATTATTCTTTCTAGGATTATAAGGATGAGCTAGCAATTGACACAAAGACAGGAGATATCTAGTTTGGGATAGAATACACCTAGGTATTAATCTTGGTACCAAGTGGAAACTTAATATTGAGCAATTGGACAAGACTTTTTAAAGTCCATAAAATAACAGATTTTAGCAAGTAATTCCTATCTCAAGATCACCTACTAACCTTATTTTTATAACCAAAAACACTAAATCACCCTTTTTTTTTTTTTTCTTTCTTCCTTTCCTCACCAATCACTTCACACCCCACTAACCCTCACATATATCACTTCCCCCCCATTTTTTTTTCTCCCTTACACCCCAGGGGGGGACTCTGCCCCCTCTCCTCCAATTTCTTTTTTTTCACATCACTAATCTATGGATAAATTTTTGCACACACACACTAAAACTCCCTCACCAGCCATGGCGGCAAAGCACAGAGATAGGAAAAATAAAGGTGTTTCAGAAACTCAGATGGACACTCATTCAGTTCGCTCTAATCTTACCTATGATAAAGAAATACCAGACATGCAAATATTAATAACTAGTATAACAGAGGCTCTTGCTCCAAGATTTGATTCTATGCAAGCTGAAATCAAACAAGATATTCTTTCCTTAACCAATGAAGTCAGGCAATTCTCAAATAGGCTTGAAGAAGTCGAACAAAGAGTGTCAGACTTGGAAGATAATAGCACGACACATAGCTCTAAGTTAAAAGACATAGACACAATTCTATCTAAAATGCAAATTAAAATTGAGGACCTAGAGAACAGGTCTAGGAGGAATAACATAAGAATAATCGGGGTCCCAGAGGGGAAACAGTATGAGGACCTGGGAAAATTCATATCTACAACTTTAGTGCAATTATTAGGCCTGCCTTCATCTTATCCCCCAATAATAGTGGAAAGGGCCCATAGGCTGGGGCGACAGACAGAGGGGGTAAAGGAAATGTAAGACCAAGACCAGTTATAGCAAAGTTATTGAATTTCCAGGATAAAATTACATTATTCCAGTACTATCGGAAAAACCAACCCATTGTATTAGGGACAACTAACATATATCTATTCCAAGATTTCTCCACAGAAACAGCAGGGAAAAGAAAAGAGCTATCCCCAATCTGCACAAAACTTATCCATGCGGGATATCGTGCAACGATAATTTACCCGGCTAAGTTAAAGATCATAGTCAATGATGAAGCTCATTTCTTTGAATCTGCCAAAGAAGCGGAAAAAATTGTAGATAAGCTAGGGAATCAAGATAATAGGTGATAGAAGTTAAAATAGCCTTACATTTTGAATTTTATCGGTTGATATAGGTTACAAGGTTCAAGGGCCAACAAGGGGCCATGCGGGGCCCCCGGGGAATCTTCCACAACAGGGGGGTGTTGTTTGCTTGTTATGGTTTATCCTTCCTCAGTTACACTATGTTTTTGGGTTAGTTGGTCTCCCTTCAGGGGGGCGTTGTGTTTATCTTTATTTTATTTTTTATTTTTTTTATTTATTTATTTATTTATTTATTTTATTTTTTTTTTTTTTTTTTTTTTTTTTCCCTGTTTCTGTTGGTTTATTGGCCTGGATGGGTGAGGAATGAGCAGAGTGGATAAATGTAAAATAACCTCTTGGAATATTGGAGGTCTCACCTCCCCCATTAAGTGAAAGTCAATTTTAGCACATCTACGAAAAATTGATACCCACATAGCTCTATTGCAAGAAACTCATTTAAATTTAGAAGAAGTGCTGAAACTGAAGTCTTCTTGGGTAAAAGAGGTAGTTGCTGCCACAGGCATAGAAAGGAAGAGAGGAGTGGCAATTCTGTTAGGAAAAAATATTAATTATGAAATTCTTCATAGTATTCTAGACCCAGAAGGGAGATATGTAATTCTAAAACTAAAAATAGAGGGAACTTTATATACACTCTGCAATCTATATGCACCCAATGTGTTTGACCCAATATTCTGGGATAATCTGCAGGCAAAAATTCTCACTGAATCAGTAGGATATCTAATTTTAGGCGGGGACTTTAACATGGCTCCACATTATCCATTAGACAGGTTAAGACAGAAGCCAATTGCAGGGAAGAACAAGCGAGATAATCTGGAAACCAAAATGTTTAAGAAAATGTTTCAAAATCTATTAATAAGGGATATATGGAGATTGCAGAATCCAGAGGTAAGAGACTATACCTGTTTATCCAGAGCTCATAAAACTCTATCTAGGATAGACTTATTTCTTAGCGACGAAAGACTTTGTAAAATGCAAATTAAAGCTAAAATCTTCCCTATCAACATATCAGATCATAGACCTGTTACAATAGAAATTTTATATAAAAACTCCAAATCAGGATCTTCTCGCTTCTTCTTTCCTGTATGGTTGGTAAATGACTTAAAATTTAAAATTTGGCTGAAAGAGAAATTTCAAGAATACACGGAGATAAACAAAGACTATGTCGATCGTCCGAATATCTTCTGGGAGGCCGCAAAGGCAGTTCTCAGAGGAGAAATCATTTCATATAGTGCTAATAGACTTAAAACACTAAAGATGAGAGAGACAGAAGTGACAAAATCAGTAATTAACTCATATAATAATTATTTACTTAATAATTCTCAAGAAAACTGGATTAAGTATAATAGATCAAAAAGTGAAAGAGATACATTCCAAATTTATAAAGAGATGCAGAAGGAGTTAAAGCTTCAGGGAAGACTCTACCGACACGGGAATAAAGCCGGAAAACTATTGGCTAACTTGATGAGAAGGGAAAGAAGATCCCCATTAATAGATAAACTCCATCATAAAGAGAAAATCCATATAAATATGGAAGATATCTCTAATATTTTCTCAGACTATTTTAGAAAGATCTACTCCTTGAAAAACTCAGACAAGGTCAAATCTGAAGAATTCTGGAGTAAAATCACTCATCCGACACTTAATAGTGAAAATATGACAATAGTAAACTCTCCAATATCTGAGGAAGAAATCTTAAAAGTTATCCAAGATCTCCCATTAAGTAAAGCATCAGGGCCGGACGCGCTGCCCAACGAATTTTACAAAATTCTCACGCCATTGATCGCTCCACCCCTGAGTAAGCTTTTAATCACATCTATACAGAAGGGAATGCAGTCTCTCCTCAATTCTGTGCCTCCTATACAACTTTGATCTTGAAGCCCGGGAAGGATCCTAACAATAAAGAGTCCTATAGGCCCATAGCACTATTGAATGCTGACTACAAAATTCTGACCTCCATTATAGCTAAAAGATTGCAGTTGGTACTCCCTGAAATAATCCATAAAGATCAAGCAGGGTTTCTGCAGAAACGGAACTCATCAGCAAAAGTCAGAGAAGTTTTAGTTACAATAGACTATTTTAAGCTCGCAGAGAAGGTGGGATTGGGGAGAGAGGGGGATCCCGCAGATTTAGCAATTGTCTCTATTGATGCTGAGAAAGCATTTGATTCAATTCATCATGATCATCTGGTCACGTCTCTAGTTAAATTTGGTCTTAAGGGAAACTTTCTTAAATTTGTTGAGAACATATATAATAAGTCACATACAAAGATAATTGTTAATAATATTCTATCTCTCGAGATACCACTTGAAAGAGGGACGCGTCAGGGGTGCCCCCTCTCTCCTCTTCTTTTCGATATTTCAATTGAACCTCTGGCAATAATGATAAGGGATCAAATGGAAGGTATAAAAATAGGTAAAACAGAGCTCAAAATTGCGTTGTACGCTGATGATATTCTTCTATACATTTCCAATACACAAAACAATATACCTATAATTATGTCAATTATAGAACAATTTGGATCCTTCTCGGGCTACAGGATCAATGCGTCCAAGTCGGAGTTACTCTGGATCAGAAAGACCTCGGGTTCCCTTTTAGATATACCCTTCAGAGTCTCTGAATCTTTCAGATACTTAGGGATAATAATATCACCTGATATAGATCAATGTTATGATCTTAATATAATACCAGTGATGAACGAGATCAGGTATAGTATGAAAGTATGGCAGAACCTTCCACTTTCAATCTCAGGGCGTATTGCTGCATTCAAAATGATACTTCTCCCGAAATTATTATATATTTTGCAGAATACCTCAGTAATGCTTAAACGGAAGGATGTTGGTAAAATTAACAGCATGATAAGAAACTTTATATGGCAGAACAAAAAGCCCAGAATATCGCTACTGAAACTATCGTTACCTAGAAAGTATGGGGGATTGCCACTGCCAGACATACAATTATATAACCTGGCTTTTCTTGGTCGACTGGATTTTAAATAAAGATTATACAATAAACAATGAACTGGAAAAAAAGTGTAAGCTCTCCCTTTCTTCCTTTAGCTTTAATACATTGTAATATCAAATTAATTCCCCAAGAAATCAAAAGACTCAAAATGTTAATGTATCCTTTACAAGCATGGTGGAAGATCTGTAAGATATTATCCATCAAAAGCAGCATTTCTGACTATATGCCAATTAAAGGAAACCCTAAATTTCAAGCGGGACTACAATCGGTTTCTTTTCAGAACTGGCACACCTTAGGCTTGTATAATATTTCTCAGATGATAGATAAGAATAGACTTTGCATTAAAACGTTTGAGAACTTGAAACGAGAATTTAACCTTTGTAATAAAGAATTCTTTGCATATTTACAAATAAGGCATTTTATCTCCAAGATGGTAAATGAATCGGGCTGGAATTGGTCCCTGGGAAAGTTGGAGAACTGGCTTGTGTTAGCAAGGAACGGATTTATGTCAATTTCCCCATGTTATCAATTCTTAATTTCTAACAAAGGGGAAAAGAATCTAGGAAACTTATCAACCGCATGGAATTTAATAATACCTCAAGAGGATATAAATGTAAGTAAAATTCATGCTTCCATTTCAAAAGTCTTACAAATTACCTTATCAGCTACATGGAGAGAGACTTATATAAAGTTATTATATAGGACCTACTATACCCCGAAGAAGGGGTCTAGATATGGGAACATTAATTTCTGTAAATGTCCAAAATGTTCATTTTTATCAGCAGATCTCATTCATATGATCTGGGAATGTCCCAGAATCAAATGCTTTTGGCTTAAGATTGAATACTGGATCAATCAAATATTAAAAATTTCCCCTTTAAAATTAAAAGTGGCTGATGTAATTTTTCTATGGGACTCGACTAAAAATCTGCGGATGTATAATAAAATAGTGAATATGATTATCTTAGCGGCAAGGTACTTGATTTTTAAGAAATGGAAAGGAAGTAGGAACCCTAGTATAAATGAGCTTAAAAACTGTCTAAAAAAAACAGTGTATACTAGAGCAAAAAGATACCAATATGGAAAAGGAAACGGATATCGAAGGTTTCTTTAAAAAATGGTCAGTACTTATTAAAACGCTGTCACCAAATGAGAGAGAGTATATGATTTACCCTTTCAGAAATTCAGAGCTAGTTTTGCTGGGGGTTTGGTAATCCGCTCTGCTCAAGCCTCAAACTATTGGTTCAAGATTCCTTTCTTCTCACCCCTTTTTTTTTTTTCTCTCTTTTTTGTTGTTGTTTGTATGTGTTTTGTTTTTTCATTTTTTTTTTAAAATTATTTTTTTTGTTTGTTTTGTTTTTTCTTTGTTACTGTACGGTTATTTTTTCTTAAAATTTTTCAGATTACTGTATAGTAAAAGGTCTAATTTGTTGTAATGTTGAGAGAATGGAATAAAAAAGGAAAGAAAAGACTCCAGCAGAGAATATAATTTATTTTAGAATCTATGTTTTGGTATAATTCTGTGAAATACTGACAACTTTTTTTTTTTTCTTGTATTGTCTACATTAATTGTAATATGTAACATCAGGCCCTGCGTGGCGCAAAATTTGTAATTTGATTTCTTTTTTTTCTCAATATAATGCTGGATTTAAATAAAAGTTTAAAAAAAAATTGCATGCTCTGTCTGAATCACTAAAGAAAAAAATTTGTGTTTAGTGTCCCTTTAACTACAGCAAATGTGACATGATTGTTTTATCATTAACCATGGTTACTAAACAGCTTTCATTCATCAGCTGATTTTTTTCACCTATGCTCTATTAAACATATAATAACATTTAATGCCTGTCAGGGATACTTGGGGACTGGAGTTGAGAAACACTGCTCTGGGATGCCCCCAGAAAATCTGCAGATAGCCTCTCATTCTTGTCTGTTACATTTTGGTTCTCAGTCTCTTCAGTGACACTACTTTACCCTAATAAAACAGACTTATGAATAATTTACAATTATGAACACTTATAAAACCCTTTCTGTAAGTGTGTTTCCTAAATTTTGTAATTACTCAATTTCTGCATTGCTAGCAATTCTCTATTGCTGTGCATGATATCATGTTATTAGAAGGAAAGTTGCTTGAAAACAGCCATACTGAATTCTGAACATGGCCTCACCTTTACAACAAGCACGGTATGGGGGGTAGTTATCAAGCCGTCTACTTTTCTGGCTTCGCCGGCCCAATACGTCCGCCTAAGCTCGCCTACCTTCGCCGCCGCGGACCTTGAATACGTTCGCCTAAGTTATCAAATAAAGCTGTCAAAAAGCCGCAGGGCGATGAGCAGCAGACTGTGAGAGTTATCACTCATCCGATCTCGCTGCTCTTCGGCTTTTTCCCAGCTTTATTGCTAGCCTGTCACTAAGCACTCACACTAAACTACACTGTTCTACCCCCTATACCGGCGCCCCCGGAGGCCCCCGCAACTAAATAAAGTTACTAACCCCTAAACCGCCGCTCCTAGACCCCGCTGCAAGTCTTATAAATGTATTAACCCCTAAACCGCCGCTCCTAGACCCCGCCGCAAGTCTTATAAATGTATTAACCCCTAAACCGCCGCTCCCGGACACCGCTGCCAACTACATTATACCTAGTAACCCCTATCCTGCCCCCCCTATACCGTCGCCCTCTATTATAAAATTATTAACCCCTATCCTGCTGATCCCGCACCTCTCCGCAACTAAATAAATAGTTTAACCCCTAAACCGCCGCTCCATGAACCCGCCGCAACCTATAATAAATTTATTAACCCTTATCCTGCCCCCCACTACGCCGCCACCACTGTAATAAAATGATTAACCCCTAAACCTAAGTCTAACCCTAACCATAACGCCCCCCTAACTTAAATATTAATTAAATACATCTAAATAAATTAACTCTTATTAACTAAATGAATCCTATTTAAAACTAAATACTTACTTATAAAATAAACCCTAATATAGCTACAATATAAATAATAATTATATTCTAGCTATTTTAGGATTTATATTTATTTTACAGGTACCTTTCAATTTATTTTAACCATGTACAATAACTATTAAATAGTTATTAACTATTTAATAGCTTACCTAGCTAAAATAAAGAGAAATTTACCTGTGAAATAAATCCTAACCTAAGTTACAATTACACCTAACACTACACTATACTTTAATAAATTATTCCTATTTAAAAATAAATACTTACCTGTAAAATAAACCCTAAGATAGCTACAATGTAATTAATACTTATATTATAGCTATCTTAGGATTTATATTTAGTTTACAGGTAACTTTGTATTTATTTTAGCTAGTTAGAATAGTTATTAAATAGTTATTAACTATTTAATAACTACCTAGCTAAAAGAAATACAAAATTACCTGTAAAATAAATCCTAACTTAAGTTACAATTAAACCTAATACTACACTATCATTAAATTAACTAAATAAACTACCTACAAATAACTACAATGAAATACAATTACATAAACTAACTAAAGTACAAAAAATAAAAAAAGCTAAGTTACAAAAAATAAAAAATTAAGTTACAAACATGTTAAAAATATTACAACAATTTTAAGCTACTTACACCTAATCTAAGCCCCCTAATAAAATAACAAACCCCCCCAAAATAAAAAAAATCCCTACCCTATTCTAAATTACATAAATTTCAAAGCTCTTTTACCTTACCAGCCCTTAAAAGGGCCATTTGTGGGGGCATGCCCCAAAAAGTTCAGCTCTTTTGCCTGTAAAAGAAAAATACAACCCCCCCCCAACATTAAAACCCACCACCCAAATACCCCTAATCTAACCCAAACCCCCCTTACAAAAACCTAACACTAATCCCCTGAAGATCATCCTACCTTGAGTCGTCTTCACTCAGCCGAGCCACCGATGGAACTGAAGTGGACATCCGGAGCGGAAGAAGTTAATCCTCCAAGCGGCGCTGAAGAAATCTTCCATCCGATGAAGTCATCATCCAGGCGGCGCTGAAGAAGTCTTCGATCCGGCCGATGCCATCTTCAAAGAGGCGCTGAAGAGGTCTTCTATCCGGGCGAAGTCATCTTCCAAGCCGGGTCTTGAATCTTCCTTCCGCCGACGCGGAACCACCTTCTTCACTGACGGACTACGACGAATGACGGCTCCTTTAAGGGACGTCATCCAAGATGGCGTCCCCTCAATTCCGATTGGCTGATAGGATTCTATCAGCCAATCGGAATTAAGGTAGGAAAATCTGATTGGCTGATGGAATCAGCCAATCAGATTCAAGTTCAATCCGATTGGCTGATCCAATCAGCCAATCAGATTGAGCTCGCATTCTATTGGCTGATCGGAACAGCCAATAGAATGCAAGCTCAATCTGATTGGCTGATTCCATCAGCCAATCAGATTTTTCCTACCTTAATTCCGATTGGCTGATAGAATCCTATCAGCCAATCGGAATTGAGGGGACGCCATCTTGGATGACGTCCCTTAAAGGAGCCGTCATTCGTCGTAGTCCGTCGGTGAAGAAGGTGGTTCCGCGTCGGCGGAAGGAAGATTCAAGACCCGGCTTGGAAGATGACTTCGCCCGGATAGAAGACCTCTTCAGCGCCTCTTTGAAGATGACATCGGCCGGATCGAAGACTTCTTCAGCGCCGCCTGGATGATGACTTCATCGGATGGAAGATTTCTTCAGCGCCGCTTGGAGGATTAACTTCTTCCGCTCCGGATGTCCACTTCGGTTCCATCGGTGGCTCGGCTGAGTGAAGACGACTCAAGGTAGGATGATCTTCAGGGGATTAGTGTTAGGTTTTTGTAAGGGGGGTTTGGGTTAGATTAGGGGTATGTGGGTGGTGGGTTTTAATGTTGGGGGGGGTTGTATTTTTCTTTTACAGGCAAAAGAGCTGAACTTTTTGGGGCATGCCCCCACAAATGGCCCTTTTAAGGGCTGGTAAGGTAAAAGAGCTTTGAAATTTATGTAATTTAGAATAGGGTAGGGATTTTTTTTATTTTGGGGGGGATTGTTATTTTATTAGGGGGCTTAGATTAGGTGTAAGTAGCTTAAAATTGTTGTAATATTTTTAACATGTTTGTAACTTAATTTTTTATTTTTTGTAACTTAGCTTTTTTTATTTTTTGTACTTTAGTTAGTTTATGTAATTGTATTTCATTGTAGTTATTTGTAGGTAGTTTATTTAGTTAATTTAATGATAGTGTAGTATTAGGTTTAATTGTAACTTAAGTTAGGATTTATTTTACAGGTAATTTTGTATTTCTTTTAGCTAGGTAGTTATTAAATAGTTAATAACTATTTAATAACTATTCTAACTAGCTAAAATAAATACAAAGTTACCTGTAAACTAAATATAAATCCTAAGATAGCTATAATATAAGTATTAATTACATTGTAGCTATCTTAGGGTTTATTTTACAGGTAAGTATTTAGTTTTAAATAGGAATAATTTATTAAAGTATAGTGTAGTGTTAGGTGTAATTGTAACTTAGGTTAGGATTTATTTCACAGGTACATTTCTCTTTATTTTAGCTAGGTAAGCTATTAAATAGTTAATAACTATTTAATAGTTATTGTACATGGTTAAAATAAATTGAAAGGTACCTGTAAAATAAAAATAAATCCTAAGATAGCTATAATATAATTATTATTTATATTGTAGCTATATTAGGGTTTATTTTAAAGGTAAGAATTTAGTTTTAAATAGGATTCATTTAGTTAATAAGAGTTAATTTATTTAGATTTATTTAATTAATATTTAAGTTAGGGGGCGTTAGGGTTAGGGTAAGACTTAGGTTTAGGGGTTAATAATTTTATTACAGTGGCGGCGGCGTAGTGGGGGGCAGGATAGGGGTTAATAAATTTATTATAGGTGGCGATGGTGTAGGGGGGGCAGATTAGGGGTTAATACATTTAATATAGGTTGCGGCGGGTTCAGGGAGCGGCGGTTTAGGGGTTAATACATTTATTATAGTTGCGGTGGGCTCCGGGAGCGGCGGTTTAGGGGTTAATATGTATAGAGTAGCTTGCGGTGGGCTCCGGGAGCGGCGGTTTAGGGGTTAATAACTTTATTTAGTTGCGGCGGTGTAGGGGGGGTCAGATTAGTGGTGTTTAGACTCGGGGTACATGTTAGGGTGTTAGGTGTAGACAGCTCCCATAGAAATCAATGGGATGTCTGGCAGCAGCGAACTTGTACTTTCGCTATGGTCAGACTCCCATTGATTCCTATGGGATCCGCCGCCTCCAGGGGTGGCGGATTGAAAACCAGGTACGCTGGGCCGTAAAAGTGCCGAGCGTACCTGCTAGTTTTTTGATAACTAGCAAAAGTAGTGAGATTGTGCCGCACTTGTGTGCGGAACATCTGGAGTGACGTAAGAATCGATCTGTGTCGGACTGAGTCCGGCGGATCGAAGCTTACGTCACAAAATTCTACTTTTGCCGGTCTCGAGCCTTTGATAACTAAGGCGAATCAGCCTCGCCACAAATACGCTGCGGAATTCCAGCGTATTTGAGGTTGACGGCTTGATAACTACCCCCCTATGACTCTAGTTCAATGTATATTATATATATATATATATATATATATATATATATATATATATGGAATAGAGAAAAGACAAGCGCACGGGGGGTGCACCTAGTGCAATAAACAACAAACTGGGTGACTTCAAAATAAAAAGATGTACAGCACACTCACGCGATTCCACCTCAAACGTATGAGGTATGGTAAAGACACTTGTAATATAGTAGCAGATGCTCCTCCTCCGGGAAGTCTCCTGCTGGGATCAGACTGCTCCTTGGGACACACTCAGACTGCAGGCGAGTACACCTCCACGTGTACAGATAGTCAGAAGTCCTATATCTTTATTAAAAGAGGGTCAGGGCCAGGGGCTACTATATACTAAGGAGTTTATTCAGACATGTATTTATATACAAGTGTCAGTAAAAAGTTCACAAAATAGGAGGTCACAAACGACCATAAAAATATAAAACCACATAAAAACGTCAGAAATATATAAAAACAAAAAATGTTCACATAAACTTGCTAACAGCACAAGTCTGATCAACAGCCGCTCAGGAAGATGAACCACATGCAGCTGATCAGCTATTTTGCCGTTTTGCAAGCTGAGAATGAATGCTGAATGGTGGGGGGCGGACCTCCTACTTTGTGAACTTTTTACTGACACTTGTATATAAATACATGTCTGAATAAACTTCTTGGTATATAGTAGTCCCTGGCCCTGACCCTCTTTTAATAAAGATATAGGACTTCTGACTAGCTGTACACGTGGAGGTGTACTCGCCTGCAGTCTGAGTGTGTCCCAAGGAGCAGTCTGATCCAGGCAGGAGACTTCCCGGAGGAGGAGCATCTGCTACTATATTACAAGTGTCTTTACCATACCTCATACATTTAAGGTGGAATCACATGAGTGTGCTGTACATCTTTTTATTTTGAAGTCACCCAGTTTGTCGTTTATTGCACTAGGGGCATGGAATAGAGAATAGATGAGTGCGCTATTCTATTCTCTATTCCATAGAATACCTAGGAGGATCCTCTCCTGAAGAGGTGAATCTTTTTTTTTGCTTGGACTGAGCTGCACTTTGTGGGGATTGTTTGGAACTGAACCTAAGGATACCTAATAGACACTCTCTCCTAAGGACTGCCTATTTAAGTAGTTATATTCACCTGCTGTCAGATACCAGTCACGCTTGTGTATATATATATATATATATATATATATATATATATATATATATATATATATATATATATATATAAATATGTATTTAGTGGAGGTGTAGAGATCTGGCAGAATCCAGATCTATTACCAGACTACATCTAGATATATAGATTGTATTATCATACTGTGGCATTTATTCTTTGTACACCTATAATACACTATATCACCACATAGAGCCTGTGAAATATACATATCGGTACACTTTCCTAGTCTATCTTCATATAGCGCTGTTTTACTCTCTATTTCTGATATATATATATATATATATATATATATATATTAGCATTAAACTATTAAAGAAGGTAAAAACAGAGCGCAAACTCGAATCAAGTGAAGAACGAACAAATGCGCACTATAAAATACACCTACTAGAATGTGTATAAAATCAAGCCTGTAACTTTCAAAGTACCAGCGTGTGCACCAAGAGTGTCTGCCAAGTGAGGAATCCTTGTCACTCACCGCTGCTAACTTGCGCCTCTAGATCAAATGAGTAACTGCAAACTCGTGACCTCAGGATGCCCCACGCTGGAACCGGCAAAGTCAGGTGATTGGATTGCCTCTACGTGTTTCTCACGGTCCATGGCTAGGCTTTTTCAAGAGGATGATAATACGAATACTACTAACATCAGACCTCCTATATTTATAGCGGTATAGGTACAGGTGATTTTCACTATAAACAGCGGACCACTGGCACTATTTTGTCCTGTTTTATATGTGGCAAGCAGAGTTAGCAACTGGAGTTATTATATCCAGAATGCCCAACTAACGCAGGAACACGAAGCAGTGTTTCTGCTTCATTTTCTTAGTAAGGCATTCTGGAAGAGGACGCTCTGCGCTGGATGTCTTCGCCGCTCCGTACCGCCGGGATGAAGATAAAAGAAGCCCACACGATGGATGAAGATGTCGCCGCCTGAATGAAGACTTCTCACCGCCTGGATGTCTGAACTTCAGCAATCGTGAGTAGATATTCTGGGATTAGTGTTAGGTATTTTTTTTATTTTTTGGGGTGTTTTTTTTTCAGACTAGGATTTGGGCAATTTGAAAAAGAGCTAAGTGCCCTTTTAAGGGCAATGCCCATACAAATGCCCCTTTAGGGGCAATGGGTAGCTTAGGTTTTTTTTAGAGTTAGGTTTTTTATTTTGGGTGGGGTTGGGTGGTGGTTTTTACTGATGGGGGGACTTTGTATTTTTTTTACAGGTAAAAGAGCTGTTTAACTTAGAGCAATGCCCTACAAAAGGCAATTTTGAAGGGCTATTGGTAGTTTATTGTAGGCTAGGAGGTGTTTTTATGGGGGGGGACTATTTATTTTTATGTTGAAATATTTCTTTATTTAATCACATCAGAGAAATAAAATAAAATAACACATACTGGTGGCAGGATAAGCATTGAACAGCAACAAACAGTGGAATCTTAATCATCCTATGCTAGACATATACCACGTCTTGACATAAAAAAAAGATGGAGGCTTCTAGTTGTGGGATATTGAAGCCATCACAATGTCCATTTAAGTAAGTACCGTAGCGTGAATCTGAGTAGCTTGGTGAGTTACTGTCTCTTTGTGAGTACTTATCTTTCCTTCTCCATTTTAGGTGAAAGTAAATGTACAAATCCTCTTTTCTCCTCATGAATAAACACTATCTTCAGGGACGGAGTCAGCCCAGCACAGGAACCATTACAGGTCGCTTTGCCCCACGTTCCATCTGCATTTTTTATTTTCATAGGGCTATTAGATTAGGTGAAATTGTTTTTATTTTTGATAATTTCGTTTATTATTTTTTGTAAGCTTAGTGTTTTTTATTTTTCGTAATTTAGTGTTTATTATTTTTTGTAATTTTAGATTTCTTAATTTTTCTCGTAGTGTTAGGTTTTATAAAATTTGTCATTTAGATTTTTTATTTGGTAGTTTTTTTTTATTTTATTAGAATAGTAAGAATAGGTTACTTTATAGCTTAATGTTATGTTTATTTTTATTTCACAGGTAAGTTTTTATTTATTTAAATATAGTTATATTGTAATTTAAAATTAGGAGGGTGTTAGGTTGAGGGGTTAATAGTTTAATTTAGTGTTCTGCGATGTGGGGGCTGGCAGTTTAGGGGTTAATAAGTTTACTTAGTTGTGGAGATGTGGGAGGCCGGAGGTTTAAGGGTTAATAGCTTTATTATAGTGTCGGCAATGTCGGGAAGCGGTGGAATAGGGGTTAATAACTTTATTATAGTGGCGGTGATGTCGGAGAGCGGTGGAATAGGGGTTAATAATTTTATTTGTGTTGGCGATGTCGGTAGCGGCAGATTAGGGGTTAATAAATGTATTTAATAGTCGCGATGTGGGTGGGCGGCAGATTAAGGGTTAATAGGTTTAATATAGTGTTTGCAATGCGGGAGGGTTGCGGTATAGAGGTTAAAAGGTAGTTTATGGGTGTTAGTGTATTTTGTAACACTTTAGTTATGAGTTTTGTGAAACATTTTTGTGGCGCAAAACTCTTAACTACTGGTTTTAGATGGCAGTATGGATCGTGTTGGTATAGGCTGTAACGCACAACGCTATGAAAATCCCACACAAAAACTTATTTTTTGTTACTACAGAATGGAAGTTGCGTTACAGGCTAAAATACTTGTGGTGTAGCTATACCGACACGACTTGCAATAGCTGAGTTACTGCTTTTATGCTGAAATTGCAATTTTTTTCAGAGTTAAAATCCATAACGCAAAACTCATAGTCTAGGTATTAGGTTGGACTAGTCAAAATTAAATGTTTATGATTCAGATAGAGCAGGCAATTTTAAGCAACTTTCTAATTTACTCTTCGTTCTCTTAGGCCTAGATTTGGAGTTTGGCGGTAGCTGTGAAAACCAGCGTTAGAGGCTCCTAACGCTGGTTTTAGGCTACCGCCGGTATTTGGAGTCACTCAAAATAGGGTCTAACGCTCACTTTCCAGCCGCGACTTTTCCATACCGCAGATCCCCTTACGTAAATTGCGTATCCTATCTTTTCAATGGGATTTTTATAACTCCGGTATTTAGAGTTGTTTCTGAAGTGAGCGTTAGACATCTAACGACAAAACTCCAGCCGCAGGAAAAAAGTCAGTAGTTAAGAGCTTTCTGGGCTAACGCCGGTTTATAAAGCTCTTAACTACTGTGCTCTAAAGTACACTGACACCCATAAACTACCTATGTACCCCTAAACCGAGGTCCCCCCACATCGCCGACAATCGAAAAAAAAATTTATAACCCCTAATCTGCCGACCGCCACCTACGTTATACTTATGTACCCCTAATCTGCTGCCCCTAACACCGCCGACCCCTGTATTATATTTATTAACCCCTAATCTGCCCCCTCAACGTCGCCTCCACCTGCCTACAATTATTAACCCCTAATCTGCCGACCAGACCTGAGCGCTACTATAATAAAGTTATTAACCCCTAATCTGCCTCACTAACCCTATCATAAATAGTATTAACCCCTAATCTGCCCTCCCTAACATCGCCGACACCTAACTTCAATTATTAACCCCTAATCTGCTGACCGAATCTCGCTGCTATTCTAATAAATGTATTAACCCCTAAAGCTAAGTCTAACCCTAATACTAACACCCCCCTAAGTTAAATATAATTTAAATCTAACGAAATTAATTAACTCTTATTAAATAAATTATTCCTATTTAAAGCTAAATACTTACCTGTAAAATAAATCCTAATATAGCTACAATATAAATTATAATTATATTATAGCTATTTTAGGATTTATATTTATTTTACAGGTAACTTTGTATTTATTTTAACCAGGTACAATAGCTATTAAATAGTTAAGAACTATTTAATAGCTAAAATAGTTAAAATAATTACAAATTTACCTGTAAAAGAAATCCTAACCTAAGTTACAAATAAACCTAACACTAGACTATCAATAAATTAATTAAATAAACTACCTACAATTAACCTAACACTACACTATCAATAAATTAATTAAATACAATTGCTACAAATAAATACAATTAAATAAACTAGCTAAAGTACAAAAAATAAAAAAGAACTAAGTTACAAAAAATAAAAAAATATTTACAAACATAAAAATATTACAACAATTTTAAACTAATTACACCTACTCTAAGCCCCCTAATAAAATAACAAAGCCCCCCAAAATAAAAAAATGCCCTACCCTATTCTAAATTACTAAAGTTCAAAGCTCTTTTACCTTACCAGCCCTGAACAGGGCCCTTTGCGGGGCATGCCCCAAGTAATACAGCTCTTTTGCCTGTAAAAAAAAACATACAATACCCAAGCCCCCCAACATTACAACCCACCACCCACATACCCCTAATCTAACCCAAACCCCCCTTAAATAAACCTAACACTAAGCCCCTGAAGATCATCCTACCTTGTCTTCACCATACCAGGTTCACCGATCGGTCCAGAAGAGCTCCTCCGATGTCCTGATCCAAGCCCAAGCGTGGGGGCTGAAGAGGTCCATGATCCGGCTGAAGTCTTCATCCAAGCGGGGCAGAAGAGGTCTTCCATCCGATTGAAGTCTTCATCCAAGCGGCATCCATCCGGAGCGAAGCGGCAGCATCCTGAAGACCTCCACCGCGGAACATCCATCCTGGCCGACGACTGAACGACGAATGACGGTTCCTTTAAATGGCGTCCCTCGAATTCCGATTGGCTGATAGGATTCTATCAGCCAATCGGAATTAAGGTAGGAATATTCTGATTGGCTGATGGAATCAGCCAATCAGAATCAAGTTCAATCCGATTGGCTGATCCGATCAGCCAATCAGATTGAGCTTGCATTCTATTGGCTAATCGGAACAGCCAATAGAATGCGAGCTCAATCTGATTGGCTGATCGGATCAGCCAATCGGATTGAACTTGATTCTGATTGGCTGATTTCATCAGCCAATCAGAATATTCCTACCTTAATTCCGATTGGCTGATAGAATCCTATCAGCCAATCAGAATTCGAGGGACGCCATCTTGGATGACGTCATTTAAAGGAACCGTCATTCGTCGTTCAGTCGTCGGCCAGGATGGATGTTCCGCGGTGGAGGTCTTCAGGATGCTGCCGCTTCGCTCCGGATGGATGCCGCTTAGATGAAGACTTCAATCGGATGGAAGACCTCTTCTGCCCCGCTTGGATGAAGACTTCAGCCGGATCATGGACCTCTTCAGCCCCCTGCTTGGGCTTGGATCAGGACATCGGAGGAGCTCTTCTGGACCGATCGGTGAACCTGGTATGGTGAAGACAAGGTAGGATGATCTTCAGGGGCTTAGTGTTAGGTTTATTTAAGGGGGGTTTGGGTTAGATTAGGGGTATGTGGGTGGTGGGTTGTAATGTTGGGGGGCTTGGGTATTGTATGTTTTTTTTTACAGGCAAAAGAGCTGTATTTCTTGGGGCATGCCCCGCAAAGGGCCCTGTTCAGGGCTGGTAAGGTAAAAGAGCTTTGAACTTTAGTAATTTAGAATAGGGTAGGGCATTTTTTTATTTTTGGGGGCTTTGTTATTTTATTAGGGGGCTTAGAGTAGGTGTAATTAGTTTAAAATTGTTGTAATATTTTTCTTATGTTTGTAAATATTTTTTTATTTTTTGTAACTTAGTTCTTTTTTATTTTTTGTACTTTAGCTAGTTTATTTAATTGTATTTATTTGTAGCAATTGTAATTAATTAATGTATTGATAGTGTAGTGTTAGGTTAATTGTAGGTAATTGTAGGTAGTTTATTTAATTAATTTATTGATAGTCTAGTGTTAGGTTTATTTGTAACTTAGGTTAGGATTTCTTTTACAGGTAAATTTGTAATTATTTTAACTATTTTAGCTATTAAATAGTTCTTAACTATTTAATAGCTATTGTACCTGGTTAAAATAAATACAAAGTTACCTGTAAAATAAATATAAATCCTAAAATAGCTATAATATAATTATTAATTTATATTGTAGCTATATTAGGATTTATTTTACAGGTAAGTATTTAGCTTTAAATAGGAATAATTTATTTAATAAGAGTTAATTAATTTCGTTAGATTTAAATTATATTTAACTTAGGGGGGTGTTAGTGTTAGGGTTAGACTTAGCTTTAGGGGTTAATACATTTATTAGAAATAGCGGTGAGCTCCAGTCGGCAGATTAGGGGTTAATGTTTGAAGTTAGGTGTCGGCGATGTTAGGGAGGGCAGATTAGGGGTTAATACTATTTATGATAGGGTTAGTGAGGCGGATTAGGGGTTAATAACTTTATTATAGTAGCGCTCAGGTCCGCTCGGCAGATTAGGGGTTAATAAGTGTAGGCAGGTGGAGGCGACGTTGTGGGGGGCAGATTAGGGGTTAATAAATATAATATAGGGGTCGGCGATGTTAGGGCAGCAGATTAGGGGTACATAGGGATAATGTAAGTAGCGGCGGTTTACGGAGCAGCAGATTAGGGGTTATAATAATATGCAGGGTCAGCGATAGCGGGGGCGGCAGATTAGGGGTTAATAAGTGTAAGGTTAGCGGTGTTTAGACTCGGGGTACATGTTAGAGTGTTAAGTGCAGACGTAGGAAGGGTTACCGCATAGCAAACAATGGGGCTGCGTTAGGAGCTGAACGCGGCTTTTTTGCAGGTGTTTGGTTTTTTTTCAGCTCAAACAGCCCCATTGTTTCCTATGGGGGAATCGTGCACGAGCACGTTATTGAGGCTGGCCGCGTCCGTAAGCAACTCTGGTATCGAGAGTTGAAGCTGCGTTAAACATGCTCTACGCTCCTTTTTTGGAGCCTAACGCAGCCTTTATGTGGACTCTCAATACCAGAGTTTATTTTTATGGAGCGGCCAGAAAAAAGCCGGCGTTAGTTTTTTGGGTCGTTACCGACAAAACTCCAAATCTAGGCCTTAGTATCTTTATTTAAAAAAAAAACAAGAATGTAAGCATAGGAGACGGCCCATTTTTGGTTCAGCACCTGGGTAGCACTTTCTGATTGGTGTCTCAATGTAGCCACCAATCAGCAAGTGCTACCCAGGTGCTGAACCAAATATGGGCCGGCTTCTAAGCTTACATTCAAATAAAGATACCAAGAGAACAAAGATAAATCTATACTAGGAGTAGATTAGAAAGTTGTTTGAAATTGCATGCTCTATCTGAATCATGAAAGTTTAATTTTGACTAGACTATTCCTTTAAACTAATCTAAAATTGTGTTCAGGTCTTTATGGGTATGCTGTTATTTAAGGCTCGTTATTAAAGAATTAACACAAAAATTAACACAAAAAGGTGCTAGAGGGAGGGTAATTAGGAGTGATATTATTATGCTACAGAGGAAAGAAGCAAACTATGCTTTCCTACAATTTTTCTAGAAACCCCATTACTCTTTTATAGATTTTTCTGTGCTGTGACTAATCATCTGTCATCAGTCACAGTTTGAAAACACCTTGGGCAATGACAAAAAGACCAACATGCAATTCTAACTGCTCTTTGCTTTTAGGTTATTTTTTTTGCAATTAACCTTTCTGGCAACCACATAATTCTTTTTTAAAAAGTATATTATTCAATATATTAAACAGTTGCAAAATGAACATCATTTGATTTATTATTCAGTTAATATTTGTATATATACATTGGTGTATATTTCACAGCTATGTATTATCTGTCTTCCTTTGCACATATATTACACTCCTGTATGATTATAGTTTTTTTATTATTATTTAAAGGGACATGGTAGCCATAATTAAAGTTCAATGATTCAGAGTGTACAATTTATAAAAAAAAAAATCCAATTTGGTTCTATCTATTGGTATTTGTTGACATTGAGCTCATTTCCATTAGAATACTCCTTGTGTGACATAAGCACTCTATACACAACATTGTTAGGTAACTGGTCTTTTAATGGTATTTGTGTTTTTAATGACATGGCTCTCCCCACTAGCGGCGAGACCACCCTATAACAGGAGGACAGCCAAAGGAAAGTTGTAATAGTGTGGTCTTGCTGCTATTACAGGCTAAACAAAAACCTAAAAACCAGCGACAGACAGGGTATGTCTTGGTTGTTAAGGGGTTAAACCACACAGCATTTTCTAAACATCTTTATTCACTAAATTCCAATTAGATAAAGTACTTTGTTTCCATTGTAAGAGGAAATAACAGACCTCATCAAAAGCAAGCTAAATTCATCACCGGGACACCCTTGCAATGTATACCTTGACTGTATTACTAAAGACAGGTCTAGTCGTTGGAGGAGTAAGAAAGAGAGAAATAATGTTGTGAGTTAGTTGTTAGTAGTTTGTTGTCAGTGTAGCGTGGTAGTGAGTAGTTGGTGGGAATTTTTTTTTTGTTCAGTGAAGTGTACATGTTAGTGTAGTTTTGCTGTGTACGTTTGTAGCTATGTTATTGTGTGAGTACTATTGTTTGTCTTTATATTTCTTTTATTACACTTAGAAGAGTAGTATACATATCAGATTAATTTACACGCAAACATATTCACGTTTGTCTGTGTTTGTAACTTAACCCTTTTGGACACTTTTGTTTTCAGTTATTTATTTTTACCCCCTTTCATTTGTGCACTGACACTTTTTTTTGCCAGAACATAGAGGGGAGGAGAGCCAGGCCGGAAAGGAGAGGACAGGGGAGAGGAGGAAGAGGGAGGAGAGAGGGCAGGGAGAGGAGAGGGGGAGAGTACAGGAGATGGGGAGAGAAGGAAGGAAAAGGGTGGGTACACAGGAGAGATGACAGGAGACTGGAGAGGAGAGAGCACAGGGAAAGCAGAGACAGCAGGGAGAGGAGAGATGGCAGGGACAAAGGACGGGGACAGCGGGATGGCCGAGGGAGAGGAGACAGGAGAGGGACAGCAGAGAGAGTTAGGGATGAGGGGGCCCTAGCTGCTTCGTTGAAGGTGTAGAGGTGGCCTGGTCCCAGTAGGGACAGTGCAGGAGCACAGACAGGGTTGGACAGTACAAAGAAAAACAGTCTGCAGAGCCATCACAGGGGAAAGCCTGAGTGAAGGAGGAGAGTTACTCTATGGAGGTGTAGACTCTCATAAGGGCATACATGCAGAGGGTAAAGGAGGATGGATGTCAACAGCGATGAGCGGAACAGGTAGACACAAGATCTTGCAGGAGATCGTGGATGCTGTAAATGCAGTGGGGAATCACATGAGGACCATTCTCTCTATGAAGCGCTGCTACCACAAAAGTATGGGAGCTAAAGAAGAAGCTGGCCAAGGGGCGGGCAGCGGCTTCCAGGACTGGTGGCGGGCCAGCACAGGTCTTCACCTACTGTCAGTGGGAGGGAAATGGGAGATAAAATAATCTTATAAGTTTTTAACAATGTGATTAAATCTTTACAGTTCAGAATTACAATAACAAAAAATAAAGTATCTCAAGATTTCATTTATTGCACTTAACTATAACATGCCATTTAGAGATAAAGAAATTGGTGTTTGGAAGTCTTTGGTTTCTTCACGGTTTTGTTCATCAAGTTTACATACTGGGTAATTGTATATGTCTACATAGTGTTATTTTACATATTTTTAATATCAATTAAAATGTGCTGGGTTAAAAAATATTAAAAAACAAACAAACTATGAAACACGTTCACGCAATGTGCAACTTCATTTCTGATATGCTACATTTCATGGAGACTGCAAATGGACTCTTCGCAAGTGTAAAATGTACTGTTTGGAAAACATTAGTCCGAGAACGCAATTATGCGTTGCATAACACTTTTGTAAAAACATTATTGAAACAGTAAATTAATCATGTTGCCACAAAGGGATGATTGCTGTGTTTGTAAAGAATTATAGGGGTTTACATTCAATTTCGTAATAATGATGTGCATATTTACCTCAGAAACACCTAGATTACAAGTTTTGCACTAAACAGGGTGTGAAACTAACACCAAAAAAGTTGTGTTATTTCAATCTCTATAGCGCTGCCATTACGAGTTACTAAAAAGTCTCCTTGTGCGTGCGATATGGTGATGTTAAGCTCCATACCGCACAAAATCCAAGGGCTGTTTTGACGTGCTTGTGCACTCTTTCCTCATAGACATGAATGGGGAGAGAGTGTTAGAAAAAAACCTAACACCTGAAGTGGCTGAATGAAAAATCTCCATAAGTTTAAACCTAACACCCTAACATAAACCCCAAGTCTAAACACCCCTAATCTGCCGCCCCTGACATCGTTGACACCTAAAGAAAGTTATTAACCCCTAATCTGCCGCTCTCCCGACATTGCCAACACTAATAAAAGTTATTAACTCCTATTCCGCTGCTCTCCGACATTGCCGACACTATAATAAAGTTATTAACCCCTAAACCTCCGGCCTCCCACATCTCCGCAACTAAATAAACCTATAAACCCTTAAACTGCCGGCCCCCCCACATCGCAAAACACTAAATTAACCCCTAAACCTAACACCCCCTAACATTAAATTAAAATTACAATAAACTATATTTAAATAAATAAAAACTTACCTGTGAAATAAAAATAAACCTAACATTAAACTATAAATTAACCTAACCTTACTATTCTTATAAAATAAAAAATAATACCAATTAAAAAAATCTAAATTGCAAAATTTAAAAAAAAACTAATACTACGAGAAAAAATTAAAAAATCTAAAATTCCAAAAAATAATAAACAACATTATCAAAAAAATAAAAACAATTACACCTAATCTAATAGCCCTATAAAAATAAAAAGCCCCCCTCAAAATAAAAACACCCTAGCCTACAAAAAATAACCAATACCCCTTAAAAGGGCCTTTTGTAGGGTATTGCCTTAAGTTAAACATCTCTTTTACTTGTAAAAAAATA
Source organism: Bombina bombina (assembly GCF_027579735.1). Classification (NCBI taxonomy): domain Eukaryota; kingdom Metazoa; phylum Chordata; class Amphibia; order Anura; family Bombinatoridae; genus Bombina; species Bombina bombina. Next base: position 219,883,798 of record NC_069500.1, read on the forward strand.
CAAAGGCCCCCAACAGTAAAACCCACAACCCAACCAACCCCCCCCCAAAAAAAAAACTAACTCTAAAAAAAAATCTAAGCTACACATTGCCCCTAAAGGGGCATTTGTATGGGCATTGCCCTTAAAAGGGCATTCTGCTCTTCAGTGGTGTCACTAGGGTTGGTATCACCCGACGCGGTAAGTTATGGTGTCACCCCCCCCCCCTGAAAGCAGACACACACAAACACAAAAACACAGCACACACACATACAAACACTCAGACACACTCAACCACAGTTAAAAAACACACTCAGATGCACACACAAACACTCGGAAACAAACTCAGACACACACACAAAAACACTCAGACACCTACACACAAAAACACTCAAACACACACACAAACACTCAGACACACACACACACAAAAACTCATACACACACACAAACACTCAGACACACACACAAAAACTCAGACACACACACAAAAACTCAGACACACACACACACACACACAAAAACTCAGACACACACACACACACATACAAAATATGTAATCTGCACTGCATTCATTATAAAGCTCATGCCTAGAGCTGCTCCCTGGCTCAGCAGAGCATCAAATGATAGATAAACAGAGCACTCTAAAATAAATCACTAAAGAAAAGGGTTTAGGCGCGCAACTATGAAAATTCTGCTCTCTGACTCTGTTCCAAGTCTGTCAGTGCACAGCCCCGGGGCACGTGACTACCGCTTCTTATGGCCAATCACCTCTGCACTCTGCCCACCCCCAAACACCCGCCGGCCCTCCCCTCCTACCTCTTCAGTGTGCTCTTAGTGTACCGTAACCGTACCGGTCTGGTGGCATCATACCTGCGGTCAGGTGCCAGGAATCCCCCTCATGATTTCCCGGTTCCCGTTTAGAGAGACAGCACAGCAGTGAGTGACTCCACTGCTCTCACACGTCACTGAGCAGTCAGCACAGATAGGTAGGCAGGTTTAGGCTAGCAGTTCAACTTTGCAAGCCCCACAGCACACCCACAACATTCATAGTGAAATTGGGCAGGCCGGGAAAACTATTTGTGGAAATTGCAGCGCTGGCTCAAGGGGCAAAAAAATGAGTGTCTACAATTTCCCCAGACCCACTAATGTTCACAAATGCTGGCTTCTCTAATAAAAAAAAATCTCTACATTGTATGTATAAAAAAAAAAATTCTGATAGTGTCACCCCCCCAGGAGGGTGTCACCCGGTTGTGCCCGCACCCCCCTAGTGACGCAACTGCTGCTCTTTTATATTGCCCTTAAAAGGGCATTTAGCTCTTTTTTCAAATTGTCCAACACCTAATCTGAAAAAAAAAACCACTCCAAAAAAAAAAATACCTAACACTAACCCCAGAATATCTACTTATGGTTCCTGAAGTCCCGACATCCATCTCCATCCAGGTGGTGACATCTTCATCCATCGCAGGGGCGTCTTCTATCTTCATCCTTGCGGCACGGCAAAGACATCCAGCGTGGAGCGTCCTCTTCATACGGTCCCCGCTAAACACTGAGCTTCAATGCAAGGGTAGCCATTTCAAAACTGCGTACTTTGCATTCCTATTGGCTGATTTGATTCTTCAAATTCAAATCAGTCAATAGTAGCTTTCATCCTATTTGGCTGATTTGGAATTTGAAGAATCAAATCAGCCAATAGGAAATGCAGGGTACGCCATTTTGAAACGGCTACCTTGCATTGAAGCTTCAGTGTACGGCGGTAACATTATGAAGAGGACGCTCCGCGCAGGGATGTCTTCGCCGCTCCACACCCCCAGGATGAAGATAGAAGATGCCCCCGCAATGGATGAAGATGTTGCTGCCTGGATGAAGACTTTTCGCCACCTAGATGGAGATGTATGTCTGAACTTCAGGAACCGTGATTAGATATTCTGGGGTTAGTGTTAGGTATTTTTTTAAATTTATGTGTTGTGTTTTTTTTTCAGATTAGGGGTTTGGGCATTGAAAAATAGCTGAATGCCCTTTTAAGGGCAATGCCCATACAAATGCCACTTTAGGGGCAATGGGTAGCTTAGGTTTTTTTTAGAGTTAGGATTTTTTTATTTTGGGGATGGTTGAGTGTGGATTTTACAGTTGGGAGATTGTTTTACAGGTAAACAACTGTTTAACTTAGGGGCAAGTGCCCTACAAAAGGCCCTTTTAAAGGGGGTATTGGTAGTTTTATTGTAGGCTAGAGGGTGTTTTTATTTGGGGGGGGGGGGCTTTTTTTATTTTTATAGGGCTATTAGATTAGGTGCAATTGTTTTTATTTTTGATCATTTTGTTTATTATTTTTGTAAGCTTAGTGTTTTTTATCTTTCATAATTTAGTGTTAATTATTTTTGTAATTTTAGATTTTTTAATTTTTCTCATAGTGTTAGGTTTTTTCAAATTTGTAATTTAGATTTTTTATTGGTAGTATTTTTTTTATTTATAAGAATAGTAAGGTTAGGTTAATTTATAGTTTAATGTTAGGGTTTATTTTTATTTCACAGGAAACTTTTATTTATTTAAATACAGTATATTGTAATTTTAATTTTACAGTTAGGGGGGGTGTTAGGTTTAGGGGGTTAAATAGTTTTAATTTAGTGTTTTGGCGATGTGGGGGGCTGGCTGTTTAGGGTTAATAGATTTATTTAGTGCCAGCGATGTGGGAGCTGGAGATATAGGGGTTAATAGGTTTATTTAGTGTGGTGATATGGGAGGCCGAAGGTTAAGGTATTAAGTCTCATACAGCTTATGCATTATATATTAAAAAACATAACAGTGCAACATCATAACATGAGAAACATAAACTTTGATTCTAGTGGAGTGTCCGTGTCACCCCTTTCAATGTTTACCTCGTTTTTACAGAGGCCGTTATTTTTTTTTATTTATTTTTTTTGTCCTGTAAAAAAAAAAAACCTCTTAAGACTTTACATAGCATATGATTTTCTTAGAGGTAACACAATTGAGACGGGCCATTAGTTAAGCGGTCTGTCCGCTAGAGGCATCTCGACATCAGCATCCAAGCACCCCAGACTTCTCTGAGCCACAGGGAACGGAAGGTTCCCATGACATATTGGGGAAGGCGTGGGATCAGGAGGGCCCAAACCTACTCATCTAGGGGCTTTCCCTCATCCCACGTTTGGCTCTCTTAAGGGGGGAGTCAGGGGCATTTCCTAAGGACCTAATCAGCTTCGGTGAGTCCCGGGAGGGTAAAAGAGGGTAGACCATCTACAAAGTTGTCCCTAATTAGTTAGGGGCGTATCAGTTTACGTGGTTTTACGGGTCAGTAGTAGGAGTCCCATGGTTCCCAAATTAGGCAGAAATCTGTCAGTTGTCTGCGTTCCCTGTATACGTAATTTTCCATGTTTTTGATGTAGTTGACACAGTCTATTACCCCTTGCCACCTGGGGGGTAGATTTTTTTTCCAATTTCTGGCCACAAGTAACTTGGTGGAGATAAGAATGCCTATAAGTAGGCTCCGTTTGAACCTGGGTAGAGAATCTATCCTAGGTGTAGTATAGCAAGTGTGGGGGAAGCGTGTCAACCAGGCCCAGATCTCTGCACAATGTCTCCACCCTCTGCCATAGGTTAGCGAGTTTCGGGAGGTCCACAAATGTGGAGTGGGGTTCCCTTTTCTCCACAATCCCTCCAACACATGGAGAGTGATCGGGATATAATTTTTGGAGTTTGGTGGGAACTAGGTGCCACCTTGTGATGATCTTAAAGTACAACTCGTAAGAGTGACGCAATGGGTGGCTTTTTTAGTATGACTAATTGCCTCTTCCCATGCTTCAAGGGGTAGGTCACTTTCCCAGGCCTCCATATGGATTGTCTTAGTTGGGATATAATCCTCGATTAAACACTTGTAGTGCGCGGAGAGAGGTTTATACAGTTGGAGGTTCGCTTTCCAATGCGCTTCCCATAGGGAAAGATCTCGGAGTTGGTCCTCCATGAAGCCCCAGGATCTCATTAGAGATCGGATCCTCAGCAGGTAAAAATGGAACCTGGGGGTCAGTGAGGGTGAGGCTAGCATAGCCGAGTGTGTTTTTAACTGTTTATTTTCATAAAATCTTGATGGTCACGGATTTCCGTGGTAGCCCATGAGCTGGCATGGGCCTCGGGTAGACCATATAGGAGCCCTCGTATGGAGTGCACTGGTGATGGGTGAGGAGCAATGAGTCTGCTATGTCTAAGCTTCAGCCATCTCCTGGCACCCCTTGACTATGTGGTTGGAGATGAGATTTTGGACTGCCAATGTGGGGGTAGCCAGAGGAGATCCTCAAGGTCTACAAACGCCAGTGAGGCCTGCTTCAATTCTCTCCATCTAGTTATAGGGAGGTTCCGGCCCCATGCCGAAGCATGGGTGATCATCGCAGCTTCATGATATTTCCTAATGTTTGGGAGGCCTATACCGCCTCTCTCTACGGGAGTCTGAAGGATGTGGGCCACCACTCGGGTCTCTTTTCGTGCCAGGTGTAGGCATTAAAGAGAGTCTGTATCTTCGAACCAAAGGCAGAGGACTGAAAGCGGTATGCAACGGAAAAAATATGTGAGCTTGGGAAGTACCATCATTTGAGGGCTGCTACTCTGCCCAGCCAAGAGATCTCGCAAACCTCTGGAATGGATCTAATGTAATCTCTTTGAGTAGATTTTCATAATTTTCTTTAATGGTTATAGTTTTGGAATGGGAGAGGAACACTCCCAAGTGTCGCACACCTCTAGTTGACCATTTAAAAGAGTAAGTGAGCTGAATTTTGTTTTTGTCTTCGGGAGGAATGTTAATAGAATAGACTTCATTTTTACCGACGTTAATTTTATAGTACGAGAGTTCACCAAATCGTCGCAGTAATCTAAACAATGGGGGGAGGGAGTCCATAGGGTCTGAGGAAGAATGTAAGGTCATCTGCAAACAGGGCTAGTTTCTGGACAGTGTCGTGGAGTTGGAGTCCATGAATTTCAGGGCTCCTTCTAATAGCTGCCCCGAGAGGTTCAATTGCGAGGACAAACAAGAGAGGGGATAGGGGGCACCCTTGTCGGGTCCATTGGTTATCCTTCATGGGGGAACAGAATCCCAGACCCCTTAACACACGCGGTGGGAGAGGAGTATAGGGCCTTAATAGCCCTAATGTAGGAGTCGGGCAAACCGAAGGCTGCTAGAGTTTGGAATAATATTCCCATCTCACCCTGTCAAAGGCCTTCTCGGCGTCTAGTGACAGGGTGAGCATGGGGAGGCCTAGGTCAGCTGCCTCTGTAAAGATATTGAGGAGGCGGCGGGTGTTATCCAAGCCCTGTCTGTTGACAACCCATGGTCAAGGTGAATAGGGTTTGTAGGTGTGTGCTAAGCCTATTGGCTAGGATTTTGGCATAAATTTTGGTCCACGTTTATAAGGGAAATGGGCCTATAGCTGGGGCATTGCGTAGGGTCTTTGCCTTCTTTGTGTATTGTAATAATATTGGCTTCAAGGAACTCTGGCAGGAATCTACCTGTCTGTGCAACACTCACGAAAAATCGGAGCAGAATGGGGAAGCCCGAGGTCAGGGCCTGGTAGAAAGAGGCTGTGAACCCGTCTGGGCCTGGGGCTTTGTGGGGGATAGACCAGCTATGGCTGTCTTAACTTCCTCTTTTGTGAATTGTTTCGTCAGTGTGGCTTTGGCTTCCTCTGATAGAGTGGGTAGATCTAGGCTCTCTAGGAATTCGCGAATGTCTCTCGTGTGAGCTCTGCCTGTTGTTTCAGTAGTTGCAATATTATATAGAGAGGAATAATATTTTTCAATGGCTATTCCTATTCCTTAGGGAGTAGACTGGGCCCCTTTGTATGTTGAGGGAGGCTATTCTATTCTGTTGCGCGTTTCGTAGCTTATTCGCCAGTATCTATCTGCTCTGTTGCCCTTGTAATAATATAGCTGCTTGAGTCTGTGTAGGTTATCTTGCACTTTCAGTGTTTCTCTCCTAGCAATTTCCTCCTGACTAGTCCTACCTGTTGGGCTATACAGTGTCAGGGCATGTCTTGTTAGCTGTCTCCATTTTTCGGAGATCTCCGTACAACTTGGTAAGTGAGTGGCCATTAGATTTACAGATGGGCTAATTTTTTGATGAAATGTCCTCTGAGGTAAGCCTTAAGGGCTGCCCACACCATGTTCACATCTGTAGTGCCATTGTCATTGTGTGTCAAAAAGTCGGCTATTGTCTTAGTCAGTACTGGAAGTTCTCCCTCCGCTAGAAGCTGTTCGGGAAGCCTCCAGGGGGTCTGGTGGTTAAGGATTGCAGTGCAGAAGTCTATGCACACCATATCGTGGTCTGACCATGTGCATGGTTGGATGGCAGGGTTCACACACTTATCCAGGGACCAAGAATCACATAATATATAATCGATTCTCGAGTAAGAATTGTGGGCCTTAGAGTAATGCGTGAAATCTTTTTGGGTGGGTGCTAAACACCACCATGCATCATAAAGGTCAAACTGATACATAATTTTACGGAACGCGTTGGAAGTGGAGGAGATGTTTCTGTCCGCATGTGCGGTGAGGGTGGACTGCTTATCCTTTTGGGGATCCCACACCATGTTGAGGTCTCCCCCTATAATAGATGTCCTCGTTTGAGCCTATCCACCCGCGTTAGGAGGGTACGCACAAAGGGGATTTGTTTCGTATTTGGGGCATGAACGGAAACCAAGGTGTATGGTATTTCATTTAATTTGCATACTAATATTAGAAATCTCCCTTCGGGTCTCTATCTATGTATTCTGGTGTGAATGTCAGATCTCTGCTAATTAGGATAGCCACTCCCGAGATTTCCCTTCTGCATTAGATGCGGTTTCACATATTGGATAATTCTGGGACTTTTTAAGTGAGTGCAAATCTCCCTTCCAATGCGTCTCTTGGAGAAATAGTATGTGGACCTTGTGTGTATGTAGGTAGTTAAGTAGTTTTCTCTTGGTGGGCGAGTTTAGTCCTTGCGAATTTAAGGTGGCTATACGGATGGGCGCCATTCAGGTGGTGTTTGTGGGGTCCCGGAGGGACAGGGGTTAGGTGGGGAATGGGGTTGGTTGACGAGGGAGTCGCCCTGGCTATTAGGTGTAGTGATTCTCAAAGTCTGCGGTGCCTGTCGTATTTCAGGGGTCGAGAGCCCTAGGGGCAAGGTCAAGGAAAAGTGTTAGGTGTTCACTTTCACAATGAGTGTCTCCACTGGTGCATCAACCAGGGTGGCACAACTAATTTTGTGGGGCGGAGTCGAGCAGAGAAAGGTCATGCTCCCCCACAGTCATAAAAGGCAAACATTAATAATAATATAGTAACATAACATTGATATAACAGTTTTAACAATATAGACCGTATAGTAAGCAATGAACGAGATTGAAGTTACAAACTAAGGAAGGATTCTAGTTGTCAATGAGATAGGGTTCTCTATTGTGAAAAATGTGGGGTACGTCGGTGGTCGTGTTCCATTGAGGTAGCAGTTGTTAGTGGTCCATGGTTTCGTTGGGTGAATCGTCTGCAGGTCAAGACGGACATTATCTTAGTTAGTTAGCAAAATATGTGAGGGTTATACCGGAGGATAGTCCATGGTTAGGGTAGTGTGGGTATGGTCTGGGGGTACCATTTGCTGTCGGGCTGGACTCTAAAGAGATTGTGTGTTAGTCACTAGGTGAGGTGTGTCTAATAGTAGAGTGCACAAGGGGGGGCAGCCAGTTTCAACTGTACAATTTCTCCGGTTGTCCACTTAAAATTAAGTACTCCCAGATCTGAGCAAAACCCCATCTATACATGTCATACCCCACAAAATATTAAGCATAACCCCATGTCCACCATGAAAAGAACAATTAAGGCAGGTACTAATAGGTCTGCATTGATACTTATTGGAATCTACATTGCTAAGCACAGCAATATAAAGTCATTTAGAAGTTTAACATAAATGTTCTAAACATCTCACCCATCTTCTTCTGTGACCTTGAATCCTCATCAAAAGAATGTGCGAGATTATTCCGCAAGTGTCTCTACTTTTATAACAAGACTTCAGTTGGTCTGCCATGTAAGTTCTGTGGTCTGTAAGCAGGTTCTCTATGTATCCCCAGGCGTGAGTATCTCTCCAGTTTCCAGGGACCTTTTTGATGTTGAAGGGGGTCGCTGTGGGAGAGGCTTCCATACTAGTGCTGAGGCTCTGAGGCCATTCCCTCTGTTAGATGTTGAAGGACTGTCCTCTGGGTCTTCAGGAAGTAGGCCCCATTTCTGTAGTAGCTCTCGCACTTATTGTGGTGAGGTGACTATGAATTGTTGGCTGTCCTTCGTAATGAATAACCTCACTGGGAACCCCCATGTATTTGAGGCCCTTTTCTCGTAGTATTCTGGTGTATGGTTGGTAGTGTCTGCGCAGTTGTAACGTGTGGTGTGAGAGATCCGGGTATATCTGTAGCTCCGCAAATTTGCCTATTAAGGACTTCACTCTAGCTAGGGCTATAAGGATATTTTCCCTGAACATGTAGTAGTGTAGTCTAGCCACAACATCTCTAGGGTGTCACTGGTCTGTTTAGGGCCCAGGATTTCCTTGAATAGCTCCTGTAGGTAATCTTTCAGGTCTTGAGGGGTGACCGTCTCTGGGATCCCTTTGATCCTTATGTTGTTACGGCGTGAGCGAACTTCTAAGTCCGCTAGTTTGAGTTCTAAATCAGAGATTTGAACCGCCAAACTTTGCGAGTAGGCCAGAAGGTTTGAGTGATCGACAGTGAGATCTTCTTGTCTGCGTTCTAGTGTATCTGTACGTTCTCCAATGAGACCGATATCTCTCTTTAAGTCGGCATGAGACCTCTCAAATTTCTTTGACAATGAGTCATGATGAGATTTCAACAGTGATTCAATAGAGTCCATCAGATTGCTGGAGTTGCCATCCATAGCTGGCATTCTGGATATCCGGTGTGAGAGAAATTTGTCAGGCTGATTATCTGAGAAACTTCCCGCGTCCGAGCCTTCATCCTATGATCTGTCCTGGGTCTGTTTACCCGGATGCTGAAAGTGATCCGCCACTGTACGCTTTGGCGTGTTGTGGGGTTTTTGTTTCCTTTTTTGGGGTTGAGACATCATGAAGTGAGAATAACGACCCAGAGTACAGATGATTTTGTTTTATATTAATGAGAACCTGCTTACACTTGGTATGCTACCAGAGTTTCATCGACTGGCGGGGTGCACACCCTGTGGTATTAAATTACTTGTTGTGGTGCACCGGGGAGTCCAAACAGAAGGAGAGAAGGGAAAGGGGGCACACCACAAGTTATGGAGGGACTCAAAACCCTATACTGTCTTGGGGAGTCCGTTTAGTATTCTCTCAGGATACAGTGAGCAGGGACTCTCAAGCGTTTGGGCCCCTCTCCAGGGGAGTTGCCCCCTCTGGGCGATGCTGGAAAAAGGTGTCCGGGATATCGAGTTAATAACTTTATTATAGTGTGGGCGATGTCGGGGAGCGGCAGATTAGGGGTAAATATTATATCTAATAATCATGATGTGGGGGCGGGCGGTTGGTAGTGTTAATAATTTATATATATAGTGTTATGGAATGTTATGTGTTTGGGAGCAGTAGGGCGGTGGTTTATGGGTTAATAGGTAGTTTACGGGTGTTAGTGTACTTTGTAACATTTTAGTTATGAGTTTTGTGAAACATTTTTGTTACACAAAACATAACTACTGCTCTCAGATGGTGGTATGGATCTTGTCGGTACAAGCTGTAATGCAAGCATTTTAGCCTCAACGCGCAACCTGTAATACTGGCGCTATGTAAATCCCGCACTCAAACGTCATTTTTTTGATTGCGGAATGGATGTTGCGTTTGTAAGATTCTGTTATGATTTTCTTAAGCAGGATCGCAACTGCCGAATCTGTTACTTTTATATGTATCACTCTAATCAACAGACTATTGTATTAGCATAGGCTGTGTTTTTTCAGAGTGAGATTTTATCAAAATGACTCGTTGGTCAAATCCAGGGATAAAGTAATAAATGAATATAGCAAGTACTATTCATTAAAGATATTATTCGTTTAAGTCCCACTGTAATAGGCAAACAAATGGTATCGAACTCTCACTGAATAATCCTGTGTTTGTCTGTAACGTCTTGTGAAGAGCAGCTGCTGACAGGCTACAGTGTAACTTGGGAGAGGAGCAGTGTAAGTTGAAGCCGCAGGTAGAGGCGTGACTGATTGCAGGGGGATTCCCTTTCGGTGACGTCACACTAGCAGCGTAGAGCTGTAACGGAGCCGGTATTTCAAGTAAGTTATCTCCGGTTTCAAAGATAGTTGCAGGTATGCAGAATAAATAAGCAAAACTGTGTAAGATGAGCGTAAGATGGAAATAAACTCACTTAATAGTTGCGGTGAAAGTTCCGATATTTCCCAGGTTGAAAGTAACTTGCAGAGTGGATATCCTCAGATTAGATGGCAGAAGTACTGCAGCTAGCAGGCAGTGAAACCGAATGGATACTGAGTGAACAATTAGGCAAGTTTGTAAAAATATAGCAACCCAGGCTATATACGAAGAAGCAGAATAGTAATAATCCCGATAGAAGTTGTATTTGTAATCCAAATGTTTGGTTATAATCGGTTATCAATTTATATGAGCAAAAGGTTCTCTTTTAAGAATAGAGCAAACAGCTTAGCTGTACTGAACACAATAACTAAGCACTTGTTTGGGGCGGAGACATGACTTAAATACAGGTGTGTGTAGGTGAGCTGCTGTAGCAAGGAAAACCAGGAATGGAATCCTTACAGTACCCCCCCTTCAAGGAAGCCGACCACGGCTGCATGTTTAGGTCTCTGTGGGAAACGTCTATGGAAACGTGCAACCAACCTCGTAGCATTTATGTGATTATGAGGTTCCCAGGAGTCCTCATCTGCAGAAAAACCTTTCCATCTGACAAGATACTGAAGTACTCCATTAGAATATCTTGAATCCAGAAGATCTTGCACTTCATAGACATTACTGTCCAGGCTTACAGGATCAGGAGGAAGAAGGGGTATAAAAGGGACCGGGCCAACATAAGGTTTGAGTAATGAGACGTGGAATGTGGGGTGGATTCCTAATGAATCAGGCAGGTCCAGTAACAGCATTCTTATTTATGATACATGTAATTTTGAACGGTCCGATGAATAGACTGGCCAACTTTTTCTTGGGAAGATGTAATTTGATGTTCTTTGTAGATAACCATACGAAATCTCCTATAACATACTTTGGAGCGGGTCTTCGTCGTAGATCATAGTATTTTTTCTGGGAAGCTTGTGCTAGCTGTATATTGGTGCGTATATGTTGGAAGTTTTCGGCTAACCGTTGTATTAATTCATCAACAGAAGGTGTATCTTCTGAGGAGGAATGTTGAATGCTAAATCTAGGGTTAAATCCAAAAGATGCAAAAAAAGGAGAGTATTTGGTGGTACTATTGATAGTGTTATTGTATGAAAACTCGGCCATAGCAAGGAAGAATGACCATTTATTTTGATGGTAAGAAAAGTAACAACGTAGATATTGTTCGAGCCATTGATTTAGCCTTTCAGTTTGTCCGTTCGTCTGAGGGTGAAAGGCTGTACTCAAACGTTGTTCGATTTGGAGAGACTTAGTGAGTGCTTTCCAGAACTTTGAAGTGAACTGACTACCTCTGTCAGTGGTTATAACAGTTGGTAAGCCATGATATCGTACTACGTGGTTTAAGAACAAATGGGCTGTTTCTGCAGAAGTAGGCAACTTATGGTAAGGAATAAAATGAGCCATTTTAGTGAAGTGATCTGTTACCACTAGAATGGTTGTGAGTCCAGAACTTGGTGGTAAGTCTACTATGAAATCCATACCTAAATGAGCCCAAGGTGAAGTGGGGACTTCCAAAGGCAAAAGATGACCGTATGGAGGTTGTCTCTCAGGTTTGGAAACTATACAACTGTTACATTGCTGAAGGTATTCTTTGATAGTTCTTTCCATAGATGGCCACCAATACGTTCTGGTTATGAGCTCTTTGGTGTGTCTGATTCCTGCATGACCTAGTAATGGAGGGTCATGGTGTTCCTTAATAATCTGTGCTCTAAGTTTTTCTGGAATATATAAATTAGAGCCATGGTAATAAAAGCCATCTTTCTTAACCAAAGAGTTCAATGGTGTATGTTTGTCAGAACAAAAGGCAGCTTCATAGTCTTGAACTGAGATTGGAAGTAAAGCGAGGAATCTTGAGGGTGGCAAATACAGCTAGGTGCCACTTGTTGAATGGGTCTTTGGTCTCTACGAGACAGGGCATCAGCTTTTCCGTTCTTTGATCCTGGTCTGTACATGATTTGAAAATCAAAACGACTAAAAAAGAGACTCCATCTAACCTGTCTGGCAGATAACGTTTTGTTGTTTTTGTAGGAATTCAAGGTTTCTGTGGTCAGTATAAATAATGATAGGACTGGAGGTACTTTCCAAAAGGTGTCTCCAAAATTCCAGTGCTCTTTTAATAGCCAATAATTCTTTATCTCCTATGGAGTAATTCATCTCTGCTGTAGACATAATCTTGGAATAGAACCCAATAGGGAATAGAGGGTCTTTAATCGTTTTGCGTTGTGAGAGGACTGCACCAAGTGCATAGTCAGAAGAATCGACTTCTAAAACGTACTGAAGGTCTGGATCAGGGTACTTTAGAATAGGAGCAGAGGAAAAAGCTTGCTTTAGAAAACTGAAAGCAACATCAGCTTCTTTTGTCCAACAGAAGGTAGAATTAGGACTGGTAAGGTTAGTAAGTGGCTTGGAAATTCTAGAAAAGTTGCGAATGAATTTCCTATAATAATTACTGAATCCTAGGAATTTTTGAAGGTCCTTTCTAGTGAGAGGAGTAGGCCAAGATTTTACTGCATCAACTTTGCCCTCTTGCATCTGAATGCCCTCGGGGCTGATGGAATAACCTAGGAAATCTATAGTCCTAGTGTGAAAAATACATTTTTCCAATTTGACGTAAAGACGGTGGACCTGAAGTCGTGACAGAACCCAACTAACATGTTTTATGTGGTCAGTTGTATTAGAGGAATAAATTAAGATGTCATCTAGGTAAACTATGACACAGATATCGAGTAGATCATGGAAGATATCATTTACAAAAAACTGGAAAGTAGCAGGTGCGTTGGTGAGGCCGAAAGGCATAACCAAGTATTCGTACAACCATATCTGGTTCTGAAGGCAGTGAGCCATTCATCACCCTCTCTGATGCGTACTAAATTATATGCTCCCCTTAGATCCAGTTTAGTGTATATAGTAGCATGTCGTAATCTCTCAATGAGCTCTGGAATCAGTGGGAGTGGATATCGGTTTTTAATGGTGATCTTGTTTAGTTGTCTGAAATCGATGATAGGACGTAAGGACTGATCCTTGTTACGGACAAAAAACATCCCAGCACCTGCAGGAGAGACAGATGGCCGAATAAAACCTTTCTTCAAGTTCTCATCCAAATAAGTTTTAAGGTAGTCTAACTCGGATTGACATAGTGGATATAAATGCCCAATAGGTGGGGATGTTCCAGGTTTTAATTCTATAGGACAGTCATAAGGTCGATGAGGGGGAAGTGTTTCAGCCTCCTTTTTACTAAAGACCTCCGAGAAGTGAGTATATTCACTGGGAATAACAGACTCAGTTGTAGGGTTTATAGAAAGTAAAGACTGTCTAACACATGTTTGTTGGCAATACTTTGAATTCAACTGTATTTGAAGAGATTTCCAAGAGATCTGGGGTTCGTGTAGTTGCAGCCAAGATAAACCCAGAACTATTGGAAATAGAGGGGATGTAATCACATCAAAAGAGAGATGTTCATGGTGATTTTTCAGGGTAGTAACTGAGAGTGGGATAGTGTGGTGTGTAATAGGTCCAGAGGCAATCTCTGAGCCATCAACAACACGAAGTGAAATTGGAGACAATTTTTTTATCAGAGGTATTTTATTTTCAGATACTAGAGAGCTGTCGATGTAGTTCCCCTGAGCTCCAGTGTCCACGATGGCTGGGATGTTCATCTGCTTACTTGCCCACTGTAATGACAAAAGTAAAGAACAGTGAAGAGGTTTGTTACGTACTATCTGAGAGATAAAGTCAGTGTGGCACTTACTGTTCTTTTTCTGAGGTATAACAGGGCAATCCTTGACACTATGGGAAGCAGCACCACAGTACATACACAGGCCCCTGGTCTTCCTTCTTATCCGTTCCTCTGGAGAAATGGGACCCCTGAAGATGTTAATGTCCATGGCTTCAGCTCCGCCAGAACTAGGACTGTTAGGCCTGCGAATAGGTATACCAGGAGTGGAGACCTTTTTGTACCCCTGATCAGAGTATGGCCTTTCTGATCTTCTCTCTCTCAATCTTCTGTCGATTTGGCTACTTAGTCTCATAAGAGCTTCAAGGGACTCTGGTAACTCGGTTCTTGCTAATTCGTCCTTGACAGCATCAGAGAGACCAAGCCGGTATTGATTTCTGAGGGCTATGGCATTCCATTGAGAGTCGATTGCATATTGTTTGAACTCTGTTATGTATTGTTCCACGGGTCTAGAACCTTGTTTTAATTTCCTCATTTTACTCTCAGCAGTCAACTGCAGGTTGGTATCGTTATAAAGTTCATCCATAACGTCAAGAAATGATGAGAAAGATGACAGAACCGGATTGTTACTCTCAAAAAGAGTGTCAGCCCATATTCGTGGTTCTCCCCTTAGGTAACTAATCATAGTAAGAACTTTTACCCTATCATTGGGATAGGTTTTGGGTTTAAGACTGAAGTTGAGGAGGCAAGCATTTTTAAAATGACGATATTGGTTTCTGTCTCCATGGAAGAAATCAGGTGGAGCCACGAAAGGTTCAGGAGATGTCTCTAAAGATGTTTGTTTTGAAGTGATACTGTCTTTTATAACTTTTCTAAGAGTCTCATTCTCCAGTTGTAACTCTCTTAGTCCCTGACTGAGTTGGTCTACTCTTTGGGACAAGTTGTACACAATTTGAGGAGTTCGGCTGGATCCATAATGTGGCTTAGTTATTCTGTAAGATTCTCGTTATGATTTTCTTAAGCAGGACTCGCAACTGCCGAATCTGTTACTTTTATATGTATCACTCTAAATCAACAGACTATTGTATTAGCATAGGCTGTTGTGTTTTTTCAGAGTGAGATTTTATCAAAATGACTCGTTGGTCAAATCCAGGGATAAAGTAATAAATGAATATAGCAAGTACTATTCATTAAAGATATTATTCGTTTAAGTCCCACTGTAATAGGCAAACAAATGGTATCGAACTCTCACTGAATAATCCTGTGTTTGTCTGTAACGTCTTGTGGAAGAGCAGCTACTGACAGGCTTACAGTGTATCTTGGGAGAGGAGCAGTGTAAGTTGAAGCGCAGGTAGAGGCGTGGACCTGATAGCAGGGGGATTCCCCTTTCGGTGACCGTCACACTAGCAGCGTAGAGCTGTAACGGAGCCGGTATTTCAAGTAAAGTTATCTCCCGGGCTTTCAAAGATAGTTGCAGGTATGCAGAATAAATAAGCAAAACTGTGTAAGATGAGCGTAAGATGGAAATAAACTCACTTATAGTTTGCGGTGAAAGTTCCGATATTCCCAGGTTGAAGTAACTTGCAGAGTGGATATCCTCAGATTAGATGGCAGAAGTTACTGCAGCTAGCAGGCAGTGAAGCCGAATGGATACTGAGTGAACAATTAGGCAAGTTTGTAAAAATATAGCAACCCAGGCTAATATACGAAGAAGCAGAATAGTAATAATCCCGATAGAAGTTGTATTTGTAATCCAAATGTTTGGTTTTAATCGGTTATCAATTTTATATGAGCAAAAGGTTCTCTTTTAAGAATAGAGCAAACAGCTTAGCTGTACTGAACACAATAACTAAGCACTTGTTTGGGGCGGAGACATGACTTAAATACAGGTGTGTGTAGGTGAGCTGCTGTAGCAAGGAAAACCAGGAATGGAATCCTTACAGCGTTACAGGCTAAAATGCTTGCGGTATAGCAATATCGACACTTCAGCGTTAAAAGCCGTAACACAAAACTCGTAATCTACCTGCGCCAGAGTCACCTACAGAAGAAGCTGGGGATGCAGAAGACAATCCACAAGCCATCTCGGATGTGGAATTAATGAAATGGTTCACTAGAGAATTAAGAGCCACCAGGTTGGTTACTGAGCACCAAAACATCACTTCCAACCAGTTTCATACAAAAATAATCGAAGACCTACTACTCCTCTGGGCATACTTAAGGGATAACACCCAGATGACGAGGGAGCTAATGGCACTGTTAGTGCAGCAAGTACAAGTGGCACCACTTGTGGAGCATACTCTGCATTCTATAGGCTTCTATGGTACTGGGGCCATGTAGGCAGATTGTTTGGAGAGTATGTTCTACAAGTGTGATTCTGCCATATCATCACATGCTGTTGTTGTTTTCTTTTTTGGTGATGTGATTTGCAGACTCTTTTTCTCCTAATCTAATTAAAGGGGCATTAAACTCATACATTATAATATATCATTATTTTTGGGGAAAAAAACATAGGATAAATGCAACTCAATGTTAAAATGTATTATTAATACTTATATTACAGGTGAGCTTAATGGCTTGAATGAAATAAGTGCTTGCATTCTATAGAAAATAATCTATGTGACCAGAACAAGCATTACATAACTATGCTTTGAGATATTTAATAATGAAAATCTTGTTACATTTTTTAAATGAAAAGTAACCCTTTTTACATTGTATTATTTAATGAACATGAAAACATTTTAATTTATTGTTCCTTCAATTAAATAATGTATGCATTAATTTCTTACATACTTTGCATAGTTGTCGAAATGACACTTGTATTTCATGTCTGAAGACAGTTTTGCTTTCTTGAACTTCTAACTAACACTCTATGTATGTATGGGGTACTTGTAAAGCGTGGCTAATCCCACGTAAGGGTCTCAAGGCGCTGCTCATTTTATCAACTTTGTAAGGATGAAAGGCTGAGTGGACCTTGCCGGGGATTGAACCTGCAACCCTCGTGTTGCTACAGAGCTCAGCCACAGTGCATTAGCATGCTGAGCTATCTGTCCGGCTGCTGAGCTATCTGTCCTCACCAAGATTACAAGTGTTGCAGTACGGCTATACCGCTGGAAAATTGGCCATTGCATGGAATATGCAGGTCTCCCGTATTACAAGTCCCAGCGGTACGGCTATACCACTAGCATTTTAGCCTTTACGCAAATCTCCATTCTGCACTCACAAAATTAATTTTGAGTGTGGAATTTTCATTGCGCCCGTATTACAGGTTGTGCGGTCCGGCTATAACGCTAGCATTATAGCTTATACCGCCACAATTCATTCCTCGATCTGAGACCAGTAGTTATGGATTTTGCAAAACAAAAATGTTTCACAAAACTCATAGCAAAAATGTTACAAAATACACTAAAACCCATAAACTAAACTATTAACCCCTAAACCACCACCCCCGCATCACAAATACCATATAAAACCTAATACCCCTAATCCGCCACCCACCCACATTGCCAACTCTAAAATAAATAGTATAAACCCTAAACGGCCATCCCCTGCATTGCAAATACTATACATAAACCTATTAACCCTAAACCACCGCCCCACCCACAAAACCCACCCACATCGCTTACTACCTACAATTAAACCTATTTACCCTACAAACCACCCGGCCCCCAACAATCCGCTACTACTATAATAAACCTATTAACCCTAAACCCGTCGGGCCCCCCACACTCGCAACACACTAAATTAAACTATTAACCCCTAAACCTAACCATCCCCCTAACTTAAATTAAACTACAATATAACTACCTTCAATAAATAAAAACTTACCTGTGAAAAAAAAGATAAACTATAAATTAACCTAACATTACTATTTTAAAAAAATAAAAGAAACTAAAAAAAATTACAATATTAAAAAATCCTAACACTACGAAAAATTTAAAAAAACTAACATTACCAAAACCACTAAAATTACGAGAAAATAAAAAATACTAAGATTACAAAAAATAATAAACGAAATTATCCAAAATAATGAAAATAAATCTAATCTAATACCCCTATAAAAATAAAAAAAAGCCACCCTAACATAAAAACACCCCCTAAACTACCAATATTCCTTAAAAGGGCCCGGAAGACAATCATCTCTTTTACCTAAAAAATTACAAAGTGCCCCCTAACAGTAACCCCACCCAACCAACCCCCCATTTGTATGGGCCTTAAAATCAGCAATTAGCTCTTTGCACCCATAAAAAAAGCCAAATCTAACCCCCTCCCCAAAAAAAAAAAAACCCAAAAAAAACTAACAGTAACGCCAGAAAATGTACTCACCGTTTCTGAAGTCTGGGAAGTCCAGGTGGAGAAAAGTCTTCATCCAGGCGGCGAAGAATGTTCTTCCAGGGGCAGCACTATCTTTTATCTTCTTCCCCGGAGGGGTAGAGTGGTCTTCAGCGATGCGTGGATCCGGAGTGCTGGTCCTCATCTGGAGCGATGTTCCCCTCCAGCGGCGGTGGTCTTCCAGCGACATGGGATCATCTTCACGCCATCGTCTGCCACACACTCAAGCTTGAATGCAAGGTACCCATTTTATATTGGGGGTACCATGGCATTCCTATTGGCTGAAATATTCAAATCAGCCAATAGGATGAGAGCTGTTAAATCCTAATGGCTGGATTTTTGGGGGGGTTGGTTGGGTGGGGGTTTACTGTTAGCGGCAGGGCTGTTTAATTTTTAAGGTAAAAGAGATGATTGCTTCAGGGCAGATGCCCTACAAAAAAAGCCCTTTTGAGGGCTATTGGTAGTTTATTGTTAGCTTAGTGGGTTTTTATTTTGGGGTGGCTTTTTGTTTTTATAGGGGTATTAGATGAGGTTTAATTTTTATTATTTTGGATAATTATTGTTGATTATTTTTGTAATCTTAGTGTTTTTTATTTTTGGTAATTTTATGTTGTTGGTAATGTTAGTTTTTTTTAAGTTTTTTGTAATTTAGTGTTTTGTTTTCTTTGTAATGTCATGTTTTTTATTTTTCGTAGTGTTAGGATTTTTTCTTTTTTAGTTAGTTTCAGCTAGATTACGAGTTTTGCGTTATGAGGGGCAGGGTGCTAACGTTATTGTCACCGCTCACTCCCTACAGCACTGGTATTACAGGTTTATAAAAACCCAGCAATATCAGGCGAAAAGTGAGCCTAGAGCAAAATTGAGTTCCATACTCACTCCAATATCAGCACTGCTGAAAGCTGCCGGTGAGCTGGTTTTACATGCTCATGCACGATTTCCCCATAGACATCAATTGTGAGAGCGGCTGAAAAAAGTCTAACACCTCGAAAAAAAGCACCGTAAAGCTCCGTAAACGCAGCCCCATTGATTCCTATGGGGAAACAAAATGTATGTTTACCCCTAACACCCTAACATGAACCCCGAGTCTAAACACCTCTAATCTATACTTATTAACCCCTAATCTGCTGCCCCCATGATCGCCGACACCTACATTATATTTATTAACCCCTAATCTGCCGCTCTGGACATCACCGCCACTATAATAAACATATTAACCCCTAAACCGCCGCACTCCTGCATCACAAACACTAGTTAAATATTATTAACCCCTAATATGCCGCCGCTAACATCGCCGCCAACTACCTACATTTATTAACCCCTAATCCCGCCGCCCCAATGTTGCTGCCACTATACTAAATTTATTAACCTCTAAAGCTAAGTCTAACCCTAACACCCCCTAACTTAAATATAATTAAAATAAATCTAAATAAAACCTACTATCATTACCTAAATAATATATATTTAAAACTTAATAATTACCTGTAAAATAAACCCTTAGCTAGCTAAAATATAACTATAGTTACATTGTAGCTAGCTTAGGGTTTATTTTTATTTTACAGGCAAGTTTGTATTTATTTTAACTAGGTAGAAGAGTTACTAAATAGTTATTAACTATTTACTACCTAGCTAAAAGAAATACAAATTTACCTGTAAAATAAAACCTAACCTGTCTTACACTAACACCTAACATTACACTACAATTAAATCAATTACCTAAATTACAAAAAAAAATAAAAATCACTAAATTACACAAAATAAAAAAAGAAATTATCAGATCTTTAAACTAATTACACCTAATATAATAGCCCTATCAAAATAAAAAGCCCCCCCAAAATAAAAAAACCCTAGCCTAATCTAAACTACCAAGCCCTTAAAAAGGGCCTTTTGCATTGCCCCAAAGAAATCAGCTCTTTTACCTTAGTGTTTGCAATGCGGGAGGGGCCTCAGTTTAAGGGTTAATAGGTAGTTTATGGGTGTTAGTGTACTTTTTAGCACTTTAAGTTATTAGTTTATGTTACAGCTTTGTAGCTCAAAACTCATAGATGGCGGTACGAATCTTGTCGGTATAGGGTGTACGCTCACTTTTTGGCCTCCCAGGCAGACTCATAATACCGGCGCTATGGAAGTCCCATTGAAAAAGGACTTTTTGAAAGCTGCGGTAATTACGTTGCGCTTACGGCCAAAAAGTGTGCGGTGCAGCTAAACCTGCAAGACCTCGTAATACCAGCGGTAGTGAAAAAGCAGCGTTATGAGCCTTAACCACTTGCTTTTTTACCCATGCCCGCAAAACTTGTAATCTAGCCAAATGTTAGCTTAATTTATAGTTTAATCTTAGTTTTTTTTTTATTTCACAGGTAAGTTTTTATTTATTTTAAGGTAGTTATATTGTAAGTTTAATTTAAAGTTAGGGGGTGTTAGGTTTAGGGGTTAATAGTTTAATTTAGTCTGTTGCAATGTGGGGGACAGCGGTTAAATTTTAATAAGTTTTATTAAAATTATTTTCTGACATATTTAAACAAAAAATGTGTAGGATGAATTTAAAGGATATATTAGTTTTTGTATGTGAAGAATCATGTTTTGTCTGTTCTGCTTCAAGTCAAAATCCATCCAAATCTTCGCTTTTTATTTTAAAGAAAATAATCTTTAAAAGGACACACTCTTGCTTAATTTTGGGACGTATATTTAGAACACTGTAATACCAAATGAATGTATTTAAGATTGTACTTTATAGTTTATTATCACACAGGATCACATTGCATATCTTTGTAAATATACAGAACATATTTTTTACACGTATGGAATTGATTAAAGACTTTTCTGCAGGTCAAGTGCATATTTGTTGAAAATCATAATAAAGGTAAACTGTCACTTTAATTGCATATTATTTTTAAGTGAGTTTAGAATGAAACTTGTTGTGTTAGCATTATTGAGAGGTCATATGTAATGATTTACGCTATTTGTATTTAGAAATGTAGCATTTAGAAGTGCGCATCTTGTGAACAATATTTTCAATACATTTGCGAAGTTGAGATTAAGGGGGATAATTATCAAAGCCTCAATTTCGTTGCATTCACCGGCACGAATATGCTCGCCTAACATCGCAGCTGCGTATCACAATACGCTCTCCTTATTTATAAAAAAAGCGGCAAAAAGACGAGCACCGGGCGATGAGCATCGGACTGTTGTTAACTAGCAGTCATCGATCTCGCGTCTATTCGGCTTTTTACCAATTTTATACCCTGTCACTAATTTCCGCCACTATACTAAAATGTTTAACCCCTATTCCGCCGCTCTCCGACCCGCAGCAACCTAAATAAACGTATTAACCTCTATCCCGCCGCTCCCTGAACCCGCCGCAACATAAATAAACGTATTAACCCCTATTCCGCCACTGCCCAACCCTGCCGCAACATAAATAAAACTTATTAACCCTATTCCGCTGCTCCCCGACCCCGCCACAACATAAAGTTATTAACTCCTATTCCGCCCCTCCCCGACACTGCAACAACCTAAATAAACCTATTAAGCCCTAAACCATCAGCCCCCCACAACGCCATAAACTAAATTAAGCTATTAACCCCTAAACCTAACAACCCGCTAACTTTAAATTAAAATTACAACATCCCTATCTTAATATAAATTAACTTACCTGTAGAATTAAATTAAACTAATTTTAAACTATTAATTAACCTACTCTAACTATTATACTACAATTAAATTAAACTATCAATTAAATAAACTAAATTACATATTATAAAAACTTAACCCTACTCAAATTATTTAAATATATACTATTAAACTTATTAAAAGTACTAAATTACAAAAATAAAAATAACTAAGTTACAAAAAACCCCCACTAAATTACGAAAAATAAAAAACCACATTATCAAAAATGAAAAGAATTACACCTAATCTAATAGCCCTATCAAAATAACCCCCCCCCAAATAAAAAAAAACCCTAGCCTACCATAAACTACCAATGGCCCTTAAAAGGGCCTTTTGTGGGGCATTGCCCCCAAAGAAATCAGCTCTTTTACCTGTAAAAAAAAATACAAACACCCCCCAACAGTAAAAGTCTAAAATCTAAAATAACCTAAGTTCCCTATTGCCCTGAAAAGGGCATTTGTATGGGCATTGCTTGCCCAGACCCTAATCTAAAAATAAAACCAACCCAAAAAACCCTTAAATAAACCTAACACTAACCCCCGATGATCCACTTACAGTTATTGAAGTCCCGCTTGAAGGATCCATCCAGCTGGCAAGAAGTCTTCATCCAGGTGGAAAGAAGTCTTCATCCAGGCAGCCTCTTACATCTTCATCCAGCTGGAGAAGTCCTCATCCAGGCGGCAAGAAGTCTTCATCCAGACGGCATCTTCTATCTTCATCCATCCGGCACGGAGCGGTCCTTCCTGAAGACATCCGGCGCGGAGCATCATTTTCATGCGGTCGCCGCCGTAAACTGAAACTTCAATGCAAGTGACGTCATCCAAGATGGATAGAGCTCTCATTCTATTGTCAGATTGGAATAGCCAATAGAATGAGAGCTGCTAAAATCCTATTGGCTTATTGGAACAGCCAATTGGATTTTAGCAGCTCTAATCTTGGATGACGTTACTTGCATTGAAGTTACAGTTTACGGCGGCGACCATATGAAGAGGATCCTCCATGCCGGATGTCTTCAGGATGGACCCACTCCACACCGGATGGATTAAGATAAAAGATGCCATCTGGATGAAGACTTCTTGCCGCCTGGATGAGGACTTCGCCGGCAGGATGAGATCGAAGAGGCCGTCTGGATGAAGACTTCTTGCCGGCTGGATGGATCCTTCAAGTGGGACTTCAAAAACTGTAAGTTGATCGTCGGGGGTTAGTGTTAGGTTTATTTAAGGGCTTTTGGTGGGTTTTTAGATTAGGAAATAGCTAAATGCCCTTTTAAGCAATGCCCATACAATGCCATTTTCAGGGCAATGGGGAGCTTAGGTTTTTTTATTTTGGGGGGTTGGTTGGTTGGGTGGTGGGTTTTACTGTTGGGGTGTTTGTATTTTTTTACAGGTAAAATAGCTGTTTTCTTTGGCCAATGCCCCACAAAAGGCCCTTTTAAGGGCTATTGGTAGTTTATGGTAGGCTAGGGTTTTTTATTTTGGGGGGCTTTTTTATTTTGATAGGGCTATTAGATTAGGTGTAATTCTTTTTTATTTTTGATAATGTGGTTTTTTATTTTTTCGTAATTTAGTGGGGGTTTTTTTGTAACTTAGTTTATTTTTATTTTGGTAATGTCGTACTTTTAATAAGGTTTAATAGTATATTTACATTATTATTATTTTAATTTGAGTAGGGTTAGGTTTTTATAATATGTAATTTAGTTTATTTAATTGCTAGTTTAATTTAATTGTAGTATAATAGTTAAGGTAGGTTAATTAATAGTTTAAAATTAGTTTAATTTAATTCTATTGGTAAATTTTAATATATATTAAGATAGGGATGTTGTAATTTGAATTTAAAGTTAGCGGGTTGTTAGGTTTAGAGGTTAATAGCTTAATTTAGTTTATGGCGATGAAGGGGGCTGACAGTTTAGGGGTTAATACTTTTATTTAGGTTGTGGCAGGGTCGGGGAGTGCGGAATAGGGGTTAATACTCTTATTAGGTTGCGGTGGTGTCGAGGAGCGCCGGGATAGGGGTTGATAACTTTTATTTAGGTTCAGCAATGTCGGGGATAGCAGATTATGGGTGTTTAGACTTGGGGCTTATGTTAGGGTGTTAGGTGTAGACGTAACTTGTTTTCATCCATAGCAATCAATGGGCTATCTGGCAGCATCGGACAAAAGCTTTCGGTGCTTTCAGACTCCCATTGATTTCTATGGAATTTGCGGCCTCCAGGGTGGCGGATTGAAAACCAGGTACGCTGGGCCGGAATAGCCGCGAGCGTAACTGTTAGAAATTTGATAACTGGGAGAAGGTGTCAATAGACCGAATGTGTATTCAGAACATCTGTAATGTCTGATTGTGTCGATCTGTGTCGGATTGAGACCAGTGGATCGTATGTTAGGTCACAAATTTCAACATTTGACAGTCTGTAGGCTTTGATAAATAGGTCGGATCAAGCTCGCAACAATTACGCTGAGGAATTCCGGCATATTTGTGGTTGACGGTTTGATACATATACCCCTAAGTGAAAACTACACATGGCATCTGTTATTTGAAAACGTCATCTTTTCACACGCGCATACACATGAACATGGTGTGCGCACTTTCTATTTCTTGCTATAGCATTGAGAAGTGCTCATTTTGTCAACTACAACTTTGTCAACTACACTTTTAATGCGTTTGCAAAGTCGAGATTGTGTGACAACTACACATGGCGTATGCCATACGTCATATTCATGTGTGTGTGCATGCGCAACAATATGATCTCATGGACTTGTTGTATAGCTTAGTAGTTTGATCTTTACCCATGAAACCACAAAATTATTAATCAGCAAGACAAGCAAATTTAAAGCATTAAATGCAGTGTAGCCTACACAGCACATCATCAAGTATTCAAAATCCATGTATATTTTAAGCCTAAGTGCTATGTAAAACTGCTAATGTAGAATTTACACAGCGCAATACACCATGTTTAAAATCCCACATATGTATATGAACGCATCGTGATTATGCTCAAATTATGGCGGTTGTGTAATATACTTTTCAAACACTATTTACATAGCACTTACGGTTCAGTGTTTTAAAATACAATTGTAGCATGTTGGATACTCAATGTTGAATCGCTCCTTTTATTTATTGGTCAGTAAAATTCTGGTTTTCAATATGCGTAACATTAGCAATAATAAGTGTACAGGATTGAAAAAAACACTTTGTGCTGGTTTGTTTGTTGGGATTGAAAAAAACACTTTGTGCTGGTTTGTTTGTTTTTAAAGGGCCAGTGTATTATATTGTTAAAAGCATTGTATAATCGGATCTCAAAAAGAACTGGTAAATAGATTTTTTTTTACATTTACATTGTGTGGTTAAAGTGACCTTAACCCCTTAATGAACACTGACGTACCAGGTACGTCATGCAAAAACTAACAGTCAATGACAATAGACGTACCTGGTACGTCAGTTGTCTAACAGAGTGCTGGAAGCGATCGCAATTGCTTCCAGCAGCTCTGAGGGTATTGCAGTGATGCCTCAATATGGAGGCATCCTGCAATACCCCTTTACAAGCCTCCGATGCAGAGAGAGCGTAGCAATGGTGCCGTTGTCCGGGTGGGAGCGCGCGTGCATGCGCGTGCACATCGGTGCACGTGCACGGGTGCGTGCACGTGCGCACATTAGCCACACTGACACCAATGAGGGCAGAAAGGGAGAAAAAAAGTAAAAAATAAAAAAATAAATATAAAAGGATCTGGGAGGGGGAGGGGGTGGGGTATTTTGGGGGGCTGCTACACTACAGAAAGCGTTGTAAAGTTAAAAATAAAATAAAAACTTTGGTTTTTGGGGCCAAACTGGGTACTGGCAGACAGCTGCCAGTACCCAAGATGGCGGTAATTAGGTCGGGGAGAGGGTTAGAGAGCTGGAGGGGGGGATCAGGGAGGTTGGGGCTAAGGCAGGGGTCCATCACAGCTAAAATATTTTATTATTTTTATTTAAAAAAAAAAAAAAAAAACTCTTTTATTTAGTTCTGGCAGACTTTCTACCAGTACTTAAGATGGCGGGAACAATTGTGTGGTGGGGGAGGGAAGAGAGCTGTTTGGGAGGGATCAGGGGGTGGGATGTGTCAGGTGGGAGGCTGATCTCTAAAATTAACCCTGCAAGCTCCCTACAAGCTACCTAATTTAACCCCTTCACTGCTGGGCATAATTCACGTGTGGTGTGCAGCAGCATTTTGCGGCCTTCTAACACAAAAAGCAACGCCAAAGCCATATAAGTCTGCTATTTCTGAACAAAGGAGATCTCAGAGAGCATTTAAAACAATTTCTGCCATAATAGCACAAGCTGTTTGTAAATAATTTCAGTGAGAAACCTAAAATTGTGAAAATGTAAAAAAAAATTTTATTTGCTCGCATTTGGCGGAGAAATGGTGGCATAAAATATACCAAAATGGTCCTAGATCAATACTTGGGGTTGTCTACTACACTAAAGCTAAAATTAACCCTACAAGCTCCCTAATTAACCCCTTCTCCTGGGCATAAAACACGTGTGGTGCGCAGTGGCATTTAGCGGCCTTCTAATTACCAAAAAGCAACCCCAAAGCCATATAAGTCTGCTATTTCTGAAAAAGGGAATCCCAGAGAAGCATTTACAACCATTTGTGCCATAATTGCAGAAGCTGTTTGTAAATAATTTCAGTGGGAAACCTAAAGTTTGTGACAAAATTTGTGAAAAAGTGAACTTTTTTTTTTTTATCGCATTTGGCGGTGAAATGGTGGCATGAAATATACCAAAATGGGCCTAGATCAATACTTTGGGTTGTCTTCTAAAAAAAAATATATATACATGTCAAGGGATATTCAGGTATTCCTGACAGATATCAGGGTTCCAATGTAACTAGCGCTAATTTTGAAAAAAAGTGGTTTGGAAATAGCAAAGTGCTACTTGTATTTATTGCCCTATAAATTGCAAAAAAAAGCAAAGAACGTGTAAACATTGGGTATTTCTAAACTCAGGACAAAATATAGAAACTATTTAGCATGGTTTTTTTTTGGTGATTGTAGATGTGTAACAGATTTTGGGGTCAAAGTTAGAAAAAGTGTGTTTTTTTCCATTTTTTCCTCATATTTTATCATTTTGTTTTTAGTAAATTATAAGATATGATGAAAATAATGGTATCTTTAGAAAGTCCATTTAATGGCGAGAAAAATTATTATAATATGTGTGGGTACAGTAAATGCGTAAGAGGGAAATTACAGCTAAACACAAACACTGCAGAAATGTAAAAATAGCCATTGTCATTAAGGGTAAGAAAATTGAAAAATGGTCCGGTCATTAAGGGGTTAAACACTTTTTTCTCAGACCATGATTAATTAAAGCATGCAATTTTACTCAATTTTAAATTTAATGATATTATGTAATCTGATTCCAACACTTGATATCCTTTGTGGAAAAGCATATCTAGATAGGCTTAGTAGCTGATGCTTGGTGGATGCACATATATGTCTCGAGTGATAGGCTCATCCATGTGCATTACTATTTTAACCACAAAAGATATATGAAGATTGAGAAAAAATGAAGAATTGAATTAAAGTGTAATGTTGTTTAATCTCTTAATGACCGAGAACGTGCCAGGCACGTCCTACAAAAATACGGTCGTTATTGACCAAGGACGTGCCTGGCATATCGTCAGGAGTTTTAAGCACTGGAAGCGATCATGATGGATTCCAGTGTATTGCAGCAATGCCTCAATATTGAGGCATCCTGCAATACCCTCTGGTAAGCAACCAATGCAGAGGGCCAATCTATAGCCCTCTTTGCATCGGCTAGTGGTTGTGCTGATCGTTGGTGGCGTGGGAGGAAGAGGAGGAAGGCAAGGGCGGTCCATTGCTGGAGGAGTTCCGGTGAGCGGTCATGAGAGGTCCCGGAGCGGGCGCGAGGGGGGGGAGCGAGCATAAGAAGGCGGGAGCGAGTGTGAGGGGGCAGGAGCGGGTGGGACCACTACACTATGGCAAAAGTTTAGTGAAAGGGAAGGAGGAGAGGAAGGATAAGTGTTGGGAAAGGGATCTGGGAGGGAGAGGGTATTGGGGGCAGCTACACTACAGAAATTTTTTTGTTATAAAAATAAGCCTATTTTTTAGCAAACTGCGAGTACCCAAGATGGCGGCAAATAGGTAGAGGGCTTTCTGCCAGTACTTAAGATGGAGGTGACAATTGTGAGGTGGGGAGGGAAGAGAGCTGTTTGAGAGGGGCCAGGGAGAGATCAGGGGGTGGAATGTGTCAGGTGGGGATGATCTCTACACTAAAGCAAAAATTAACCCCACAAGCTACCTAATTAACCCTTCACTGCTGGACATAATACAGTGTGGTGCGCAGCAGCATTTAGCGGCCTTCTAATTACCAAAAAGCAATGCCAAAGCCAAATATGTCTGCTATTTCTGAACAAAGGGGATCCCAGAGAGCATTTACAACCATTTGTGCCATAATTGCACAAGCTGTTTGTAAATAATTTCAGTGAGAAACCTAAAGTTTGTGAAAAAGTTAACAATTTTTTTTTAATTTGGCGGTAAAATGGTGGCATGAAATATACCAAAATGGGCCTAGATCAATACTTTGGTTGTCTATTAAAAAAAATATATATATGAATGTGAAGGGTTATTTAAGAATTCCTGACAGATATCAGTGTTATAATGTAACTATCGCAATTTTTTTTAAAAAAAAGATGGTTTGGAAATAGCAAAGTGCTACTTGTACTTATTGCCGTATAACTTGAAAAAAAAGCAAAGAACATGTAAACAATGAGTATTTCTAAACCCAGGACAAAATTTTGAAACTATTTAGCACGGGTGTTTTTTTAGTGATTGTAGATGTGTAACAGATTTTGGGGGTCAAAACTAGAAAAAGTGTGTTTTTTTCAATTTTTTTCATCATATTTTATAATTGTTTTTATAGTAAGTTATATGATATGATGAAAATAATAGTATTTTTAGAAAGTCTATTTAATGACAAGAAAAACAATATATAATATGTGTTGGTACAGTAAATGAGTAAGAGGAAAATTACCGCTAAACAGAAACACTGCAGAAATGAAAAATAGCCCTGGTCCTTAACAGTAAAAAACTGAAAAAATTGTCTGGTCACTAAGGGGTTAATATTGTATTTGATATCTGAATCATGTATGAAAACTATTGGTTTTCATGACCCTTTTAAAATATTTGGTGGCTGAAATATGTTCAGATTTTAACATGATGTTGTATCTATATTAATTTTTAAATCCATTACATATGGGAACTAATACCCAAGCTGTGAAAGGGAAGGATTGAAAAAACAGCTATTTTGCTGAGAAATAAATCTACAACCCAAATGCAGAACATTTCTTATAATAAACCAAAAAAAAACAGGCATAATCAGTAAACAGAGACAACTACCTTTCAACAAAACCTGCTTCAGAGAAAGCAAAAAACATTAAAATGGTAAAATTTAGTAAAGGTATGCAAAGAAGACCAAGTGGCTGCCTTGCAAATTTGATCAACTGACTCTCATTCTTGAAAACCCAAGAAGTGGCAACTGACCTAGTAAAATGAGCCATAATCCTGACCTGCCTCAAAATAAGAATTGTGAATCAAACGTTTTAACAAAGAGGCTATATAAATAGCAGAGGCCTTCTGACCTTTCCTAGGGCCAGAAAAAGAAACAAACAGACTAGAAGTTTGTCTGAAAACATTAGTAGCATTAACATAATAGTTCAATGCTCTAACAACATCCAAAAAATGCAAAGATCTTTCAGAAGCATTCTTAGGACGAGGACACAAGGAGGGAATAACCTCCCTACAAATGTTCAGCAGGGAAACAACTTTAGGCAAAAAATTAAATGTAGTCTGCAAAACAGCCTTATTCTGATGTAATATCAAATAAGGAGACTTACAAGAGAGAGCAGACAATACAAACATTCTTCTAATAGAAGAGAACGTTAAGAGAGACAACACTTTCCAAGAAAGTAGTCTAATGTCTAATACATGTATAGGCTCAAAAGGTAGAGCTTGCAAAACCATTTAGCACTAGGTTAAGACTCCTAGAAGGAGAAATAGGCTTCATAACAGTTTTAATTCGGACCAGGGCCTGAACAAAACTAGCAATATCAGCAAGACAAGCAATCTTCTGAGAAATAAAAAGAAAGAGCTGATAATCTTGTCAGGTAATTCACAGAAAAATCCTTATCTAAACCATCTTGCCCAAACTGAAGAATCGATGGGATTTATGATCTATACATCCTAAATTTTCCAAACTTGTGATACATTTTCCTAGAGAAAAGTTTTCTGAGAAGCCTCTATGGCCCCTAGTTATCAAGCCGTCAACCTCAAATACGCTGGAATTCCACAGCGTATTTGTGGCGAGGCTGATTTGCCTTAGGTATCAAGCCCTAGACACCGGCAAAAGTAGAATATAGTGATGTAAGCTTCGATCCGCCGGACTCAGTCCGACACAGATCGATTCTTACGTCACTCAAGATGTTCCGCACACAAGTTCGGCACAATCTGACTACTTTTGCTAGTTATCAAAAATCTAGCAGGTACGCTCGGCACTTTTCAGGCCCAGCGTACCTGGTTTCAAACCGCCGCCCTGGAGGCGGCGGATCCCATAGGAATCAATGGGAGTCTGACCATAGCGAAAGTTCATGTTTGCTGCTGCCAGACATCCCATTGATTCCTATGGGAGCTTAAAAAGAGAAGTTAATACAGGCGCTGCCCACAATACAAATTAAAACATAACGACCCTGTCATAAATAGATGTCCTATATCTCAGGTTATAAATGTATAAGTTTAGGTAGTACACCAACTGGTTACTGCCTAATAATGTATATACAGTGACCTTTCAAGAATATTATAACACACATAAAAAGCATTAACCAGAGATATATAATTGTGCAAAAAAGTCTTACAATTCCTTGGCTGAACTGTAACAAGAAATTTTCCCAAATAAGTGCTGAGTAAAAGTTCTCTGTATACAGGCTGCTCCTTAAAAAAGTCCCATCACAAACTTTAAGAAAGCTGAAAAAACACAAAAAGAAGTGCCTACCGCATCTAAGTGCAGATTATATGTGTGACTTTAATGATAAAAAATTAACAAGAATAACACTCACAATGTTTAAAATATACAAGCCATGTATAAAACTTTGAAGTTGTCCTAGGTTGCGGCGTGTACTGCTCCGATCACGCTGCTTCCAAGATGGAGACTCCGCGACTCAGCTGAAGGGAGGTGTGTGTACCGCTGGGCCAATCCGATGCGTCCTTGACTTGGGGCTGGATCGCTATAGGTGGTAGCGCGATACTGTGTAAAGCCATCCAAGTTACTGCTGATTCCGCCTCCGCAATAGATTTACTGCTCAGCCGTAGTGAACCTTATCCTCCTTGTAGGCAATGCAATGCCAAGACACACTGATTGAAAATGATAAGAGGTCCTCAGCCCACTAAGTGTTTGCGTGTAGGATTACAAGCACTAACAGTGGCCTCACAGGAACCTATTCATGCACACTGTGTGTGCTTACTTGAAAAGAAATACAATGTCAATAGTAGAAGTAATTCAGGTCCACAGCCCACTTAGTGCTTGCGATTATTGATACAGACACTAACAGTGGCCTCACAGGAACCGAATGTTGCACATATTGTGCTCACTCGACGTACGTTTCGTTCCACACAGGAACTTTTTCAAGAGTGATAATTAACACCTCCTACCTGCTTTTATAGGCAGAGTGAAATACCTCATTTCATATTAACTCTTAAGGTTCCAAAGAGCACATATCTATAGTGTAGAGAGTTTGAACCTCATATTGTGCACTTATAAGTTAACTTTACAATATACATATTCAATAACAATAAATATTATGTTAAAATGTGATAATATAACATCATATGTATATATAAACAATAAAAAATGTATCTATACATACGATAAAATCCCAAAACTTTACATGCCATACATAAAAGTACATATTCTAAAAAAAGACTTACCTCTATTTTAAGTGCTTCACAATTACTAACATATGTAGCAGATCCTTATTCTAAAAGTTAATCTATAGAATAAAGAATTAAAAATATGAATCAAACATAGTAATTATACCACATGAATACATTTATGTTAAAAAAGCCTGAATATCCAAATCAATATTTAATCCCTGAGGATAGAGACAATCTAATTTCTTAATCCAAAATGTCTCACGTTGGCGCAACTTTAACAGTCTATTGGTATCCCATATATTCTGAGGGATCCATTCTATAATTTTAATTTCCAGATCTTTAGGATCACTGTTATGGACTAACTTAAAGTGCTGCGAGACACTGTGGCCTAGATTTGGAGTTCGGCGGTAGCCGTCAAAACCAGCGTTAGAGGCTCCTAACGCTGGTTTTGGCCACCCGCTGGTATTTGGAGTCAGTGATTAAAGGGTCTAACGCTCACTTTTCAGCCGCGACTTTTCCATACCGCAGATCCCCCTACGCCATTTGCGTAGCCAATCTTTTCAATGGGATCTTTCTAACGCTGGTATTTAGAGTCGTTTCTGAAGTGAGCGTTAGAGCTCTAACGACAAGATTCCAGCCGCCTGAAAAAAGCAGGAGTTAAGAGCTTTCTGGCTAACGCCGGTTCATAAAGCTCTTAACTACTGTACCCTAAAGTACACTAACACCCATAAACTACCTATGTACCCCTAAACCGAGGCCCCCCCACATCGCCGACACTCGATTAAAATTTTTAACCCCTAATCTGCCGACCGCCACCTACGTTATATTTATGTACCCCTAATCTGCTGCCCCTAACCCCGCCGACCCCTGTATTATATTTATTAACCCCTAACCTGTCCCCCACAACATCGCCGCCAGCTACTTAAAATAATTAACCCCTAATCTTCCGACCGCAAAGCGCCGCCACCTACGTTATCCCTATGTACCCCTAATCTGCTACCCCTAACACCGCCGACCCCTATATTATATTTATTAACCCCTAATCTGCCCCCCACAACGTCGACGACACCTGCCTACACTTATTAACTATTAATCTGCCGAGCGGACCTGAGCGCTACTATAATAAAGTTATTAACCCCTAATCCGCCTCACTAACCCTATCATAAATAGTATTAACCCCTAATCTGCCCTCCCTAACATCGCCGACACCTACCTTCAATTATTATCCCCTAATCTTCCGATCGGAGCTCACCGCTATTCTAATAAATGCATTAACCCCTAAAGCTAAGTCTAACCCTAACACTAACACCCCCCTAAATTAAATATAATTTACATCTAACGAAATAAATTAACTCTTATTAAATAAATGATTCCTATTTAAAGCTAAATACTTACCTGTAAAATAAATCCTAATATAGCTACAATATAAATTATAATTATATTATAGCTATTTTAGGATTAATATTTATTTTACAGGCAACTTTGTAATTATTTTAACCAGGTACAATAGCTATTAAATAGTTAAGAACTATTTAATAGTTACCTAGTTAAAATAATAACAAATTTACCTGTAAAATAAATCCTAACCTAAGATATAATTAAACCTAACACTACCCTATCAATAAAATAATTAAATAAACTACCTACAATTACCTACAATTAACCTAACACTACACTATCAATAAATTAATTAAACACAATTCCTACAAATAAATACAATTAAATAAACTAGCTAAAGTACAAAAAATAAAAAAGAACTAAGTTACAGAAAATAAAAAAATATTTACAAACATAAGAAAAATATTACAACAATTTTAAACTAATTACACCTACTCTAAGCCCCCTAATAAAATAACAAAGCCCCCCAAAATAAAAAATTCCCTACCCTATTCTAAATTAAAAAAGTTACAAGCTCTTTTACCTTACCAGCCCTGAACAGGGCCCTTTGCGGGGCATGCCCCAAGAAGTTCAGCTCTTTTGCCTCTAAAAAAAACATACAATACCCCCCCCCCCAACATTACAACCCACCACCCACATACCCCTAATCTAACCCAAACCCCCCTTAAATAAACCTAACACTAATCCCCTGAAGATCTTCCTACCTTGTCTTCACCATCCAGGTATCACCGATCCGTCCTGGCTCCAAGATCTTCATCCAACCCAAGCGGGGGTTGGCGATCCATAATCCGGTGCTGAAGAGGTCCAGAAGAGGCTCCAAAGTCTTCCTCCTATCCGGCAAGAAGAGGACATCCGGACCGGCAAACATCTTCTCCAAGCGGCATCTTCGATCTTCTTCCATCCGGAGCGAAGCGGCAGGATCCTGAAGACCTCCAGCGCGGAACATCCATCCGGACCGACGACTGAACGACGAATGACTGTTCCTTTAAGGGACGTCATCCAAGATGGCGTCCCTCGAATTCCGATTGGCTGATAGGATTCTATCAGCCAATCGGAATTAAGGTAGGAATTTTCTGATTGGCTGATGGAATCAGCCAATCAGAATCTAGTTCAATCCGATTGGCCGATCCAATCAGCCAATCAGATTGAGCTCGCATTCTATTGGCTGATCGGAACAGCCAATAGAATGCGAGCTCAATCTGATTGGCTGATTGGATCAGCCAATCGGATTGAACTTGATTCTGATTGGCTGATTCCATCAGCCAATCAGAAAATTCCTACCTTAATTCCGATTGGCTGATAGAATCCTATCAGCCAATCGGAATTCGAGGGACGCCATCTTGGATGACGTCCCTTAAAGGAACAGTCATTCGTCGTTCAGTCGTCGGTCCGGATGGATGTTCCGCGCTGGAGGTCTTCAGGATCCTGCCGCTTCGCTCCGGATGGAAGAAGATCGAAGATGCCGCTTGGAGAAGATGTTTGCCGGTCCGGATGTCCTCTTCTTGCCGGATAGGAGGAAGACTTTGGAGCCTCTTCTGGACCTCTTCAGCACCGGATTATGGATCGCCAACCCCCGCTTGGGTTGGATGAAGATCTTGGAGCCAGGACGGATCGGGGATACCTGGATGGTGAAGACAAGGTAGGAAGATCTTCAGGGGATTAGTGTTAGGTTTATTTAAGGGGGGTTTGGGTTAGATTAGGGGTATGTGGGTGGTGGGTTGTAATGTTGGGGGGGTGGTATTGTATGTTTTTTTTTACAGGCAAAAGAGCTGAACTTCTTGGGGCATGCCCCGCAAAGGGCCCTGTTCAGGGCTGGTAAGGTAAAAGAGCTTGTAACTTTTTTAATTTAGAATAGGGTAGGGAATTTTTTATTTTGGGGGGCTTTGTTATTTTATTAGGGGGCTTAGAGTAGGTGTAATTAGTTTAAAATTGTTGTAATATTTTTCTTATGTTTGTAAATATTTTTTTATTTTCTGTAACTTAGTTCTTTTTTATTTTTTGTACTTTAGCTAGTTTATTTAATTGTATTTATTTGTAGGAATTGTGTTTAATTAATTTATTGATAGTGTAGTGTTAGGTTAATTGTAGGTAATTGTAGGTAGTTTATTTAATTATTTTATTGATAGGGTAGTGTTAGGTTTAATTATATCTTAGGTTAGGATTTATTTTACAGGTAAATTTGTTATTATTTTAACTAGGTAACTATTAAATAGTTCTTAACTATTTAATAGCTATTGTACCTGGTTAAAATAATTACAAAGTTGCCTGTAAAATAAATATTAATCCTAAAATAGCTATAATATAATTATAATTTATATTGTAGCTATATTAGGATTTATTTTACAGGTAAGTATTTAGCTTTAAATAGGAATCATTTATTTAATAAGAGTTAATTTATTTCGTTAGATAAAAATTATATTTAACTTAGGGGGGTGTTAGTGTTAGGGTTAGACTTAGCTTTAGGGGTTAATCCATTTATTAGAATAGCGGTGAGCTCCGATCGGAAGATTAGGGGTTAATAATTGAAGGTAGGTGTCGGCGATGTTAGGGAGGGCAGATTAGGGGTTAATACTATTTATGATAGGGTTAGTGAGGCGGATTAGGGGTTAATAACTTTATTATAGTAGCGCTCAGGTCCGCTCGGCAGATTAGGGGTTAATAAGTGTAGGCAGGTGTCGGCGACGTTGAGGGGGGCAGATTAGGGGTTAATAAATATAATATAGGGGTCGGCGATGTTAGGGCAGCAGATTAGGGGTACATAGGGATAACGTAGGTTGCGGCGGTTTACGGAGCGGCAGATTAGGGGTTAAAAAAATATGCAGGGGTCAGCGATAGCGGGGTCGGCAGATTAGGGGTTAATAAGTGTAAGGTTAGGGGTGTTTAGACTCGGGGTACATGTTAGAGTGTTAGGTGCAGACGTAGGAAGTGTCTCCCCATAGGAAACAATGGGGCTGCGTTAGGAGCTGAACGCTGCTTTTTTGCATGTGTTAGGTTTTCTTTCAGCTCAAACAGCCCCATTGTTTCCTATGGGAGAATCGTGCACGAGCACGTTTTTGAGGCCGGCCGCGTCCGTAAGCAACTCTGGTATCGAGAGTTGCATTTGCGGTAAAAATGCTCTACGCTCCTTTTTTGGAGCCTAACGCAGCATTTGATTAAACTCTCGATACCAGAGTTAATTTTATGGTGCGGCCAGAAAAAAGCCCGCGGAGCGTTAACAGCCCTTTTACCGCCGAACTCCAAATCTAGGCCTGTGTGTTTCCAGACCTTTTTCTATATTATTCAAATGTTCCCTAAAACGATATTTTATCTTTCTTTTTGTTCTTCCCACATAGATAAAATTACATTTACACTTTAAATGGTATACCACATGTGTACTCATACATGTACATCTATTTTTGTTTGAAAAATTCCTAGAGTTATCATGATTTTCAATAACATTGTGATTTTTTGCTATATGTGGACACATTAAACAATCTTTTGTTTTACATTTAAAAGTTCCATGACTGTTACCCCAATCAGAGATTTTTACTGACGGTTTACCTCTCAATTTGCTTGGGGCCAGAATGTTTTTTATATCTCTATTTTTTCTAAAAACAATTTTGGGCCTACTTCCTATTGATTTATTTAAAATAGGATCTAATTGCAATACATTCCAATGTTTATTCATTATACTTTTAATCAAATGATGTTGATTATTATATTTTGTAATGAATTTAGGATTAGGATGCTCTGTAAACATCTCCTTTTTATTATTATTTATTTTCTACAACATTAGTTTCCTGTCCATTAGGTCTACCTTATTTCTCATTTCAGATAAATGGTGTCTATTGTAGCCTTTATCTTCAAACTTTCTAGTTAGACCCTCAGCTTCTAAATTATAATCCTTAACATCGTACGCGAATTTATACATGTCCAATTATGAGGAACATTATATATGGAATAATAACCCATATCTTGAACAGATTTATATGTACTATCGGTACATAGATGACATTATTTTAATTTGGCAAGGGGAAGTACAGGACATAGATGGATTATTAGAACACATGAATAAGAATGATTTCAATCTGAAGTTTACACATGTACATTCACAAACGGAAATTAGTTTTTTGGATCTAACACTTTTTGTAGATCACAACAAAATAACAGTAAAAAACTACAGAAAGGATACAGATAGGAACGGCCTATTGAATGCCAAAAGTGGCCACTACAAACAATGGAAGAACAACATCCCCCTAGGCCAATACCAATGCATTAAACGCAATTGTACTAATGTTCAGGATTATAATTTAGAAGCTGAGGGTCTAACTAGAAAAACATTCTGGCCCCAAGCAAATTGAGAGGTAAACCGTCAGTAAAAATCTCTGATTGGGGTAACAGTCATGGAACTTTTAAATGTAAAACAAAAGTTTGTTTAATGTGTCCACATATAGCAAAAAATCACAATGTTATTGAAAATCATGATAACTCTAGGAATTTTTCAAACAAAAATAGATGTACATGTATGAGTACACATGTGGTATACCATTTAAAGTGTAAATGTAATTTTATCTATGTGGGAAGAACAAAAAGAAAGATAAAATATCGTTTTAGGGAACATTTGAATAATATAGAAAAAGGTCTGGAAACACATAGTGTCTCGCAGCACTTTAAGTTAGTCCACAACAGTGATCCTAAAGATCTGGAAATTAAAATTATAGAATGGATCCCTCAGAATATATGGGATACCAATAGACTGTTAAAGTTGCGCCAACGTGAGACATTTTGGATTAAGAAATTAGATTGTCTCTATCCTCAGGGATTAAATATTGATTTGGATATTCAGGCTTTTTTAACATTAATGTATTCATGTGGTATAATTACTATGTTTGATTCATATTTTTAATTCTTTATTCTATAGATTAACTTTTAGAATAAGGATCTGCTACATATGTTAGTAATTGTGAAGCACTTAAAATAGAGGTAAGCCTTTTTTTAGAATATGTACTTCTATGTATGGCATGTAAAGTTTTGGGATTTTATCGTATGTATAGATACATTTTTTATTGTTTATATATACACATGATGTTATATTATCACATTTTAACATAGTATTTATTGTTATTGAATATGTATATTGTAAAGTTAACTTATAAGTGCACAATATGAGGTTCAAACTCTCTACACTATAGATATGTGTTCTTTGGAACCTTAAGAGTTAATATGAAATGAGGTATTTCACTCTGCCTATAAAAAGCAGGTATGAGGTGTTAATTATCACTCTTGAAAAAGTTCCTGTGTGGAACGAAACGTACATCGAGTGAGAACACATAGTGTGCAACATTCGGTTCCTGTGAGGCCACTGTTAGTGTCTGTATCAATACTCGCAAGCACTAAGTGGGCTGAGGACCTGAATTACTTCTACCTATTGACATTGTATTTCTTTTCAAGTAAGCACACACAGTGTGCATGAATAGGTTCCTGTGAGGCCACTGTTAGTGCTTGTAATCCTACACGCAAACACTAAGTGGGCTGAGGACCTCTTATCATTTTCAATCAGTGTGTCTTGGCATTGCATTGCCTACAAGGAGGATAAGGTTCACTACGGCTGAGCATTAAATCTATTGCGGAGGCGGAATCAGCAGTAACTTGGATGGCTTTACACAGTATCGCGCTACCACCTATAGCGATCCAGCCCCAAGTCAAGGACGCATTGGATTGGCCCAGCGGTACACACACCTCCCTTCAGCTGAGTCGCGGAGTCTCCATCTTGGAAGCAGCGTGATTGGAGCGGTACACGCCGCAACCTGGGACAACTACAAAGTTTTTATACAAGGCTTGTATATATTTTAAACATTGTGAGTGTTATTCTTGTTAATTTTTATCATTAAAGTCACACATATAATCTGCACTTAGATCCTATGGGAGCTGTCTACACCTAACACCCTAATATGTACCCCGAGTCTAAACACCCCTAATCTGCCCCCCTACACCGCCACAACTAAATAAATGTATTACCCCCTAAACCGCCGCTCCCGGAGCCCACCGCCACTCTAATAATCTTATTAACCCCTAAACCGCCGCTCCCGGAGCCCACCGTCACTATAATAAATATGTTAACCCCTAAACTGCCGCTCCCGGTCCCCGCCGCAACTATAATATATGTATTAACCCCTAAACCGCCGCTCCCAGACCCCACCGCCACCTACATAATACCTATTAACCCCTATCCTGCCCCCCCTACACCGTCGCCACCTATAATAAATTTATTAACTCCTATCCTGCCGATCCCGGACCTCGCCGCAACTAAATAAATTGTTTAACCCCTAAACCGCCGCTCCCGGGCCCCGCCGCAACCTATATTAAACTTATTAACCCGTAATCTGCCCTCCCTACACCGTCGCCACCTATAATAAATGTATTAACCCCTAACCTGCCCCCCCTACACTGCCGCCACTGTATTAAAATTATTAACCCCTAAACCTAAGTCTAACACTAACTCTAACACCCCCCTAACTTAAATATTAATTAAATACATCTAAATAATATTTCTCTTATTAACTAAATTAATTCTATTTAAAACTAAATACTTACCTTTAAAATAAACCCTAATATAGCTACAATATAAATAATAATTATATTGTAGCTATCTTAGGATTTATTTTTATTTTACAGGCAACTTTCAATTTATTTTAACTAGGTACAATAGCTATTAAATAGTTATTAACTATTTAATAGCTACCTAGTTAAAATAAAGACAAATTTACCTGTAAAATAAAAACTAATCTAAGTTACAATTACACCTAACACTACACTATAATTAAATCAATTATTCCTATTTAAAACTAAATACTTACCTGTAAAATAAACCCTAAGATAGCTACAATGTAATTAATAATTACATTGTAGCTATTTTGGGATTTATATTTATTTTACAGGTAACTTTGTATTTATTTTAGCTAGTTAGAATAGTTATTAAATAGTTATTAACTATTTAATAACTACCTAGCTAAAAGAAATACAAAATAACCTGTAAAATAAATCCTAACCTAAGTTACAATTAAACCTAACACTACACTATCATTAAATTAATTAAATAAATTACCTACAAATAACTACAATTAAATTCAATTAAATAAACTAACTAAAGTACAAAAAATAAAAAAGCTAAATTACAAAAAATAAAAAAAATAAGTTACAAACATTTCAAAAATATTGCAACAATTTTAAGCTACTTACACCTAATCTAAGCCCCCTAATAAAATAACAAAGCCCCCCAAAATTAAAAAAAATCCCTACCCTATTCTACATTAAAAAGTTACCAGCTCTATTATCTTACCAGCCCTTAAAAGG
This sequence comes from Bombina bombina, assembly GCF_027579735.1. NCBI lineage: Eukaryota > Metazoa > Chordata > Amphibia > Anura > Bombinatoridae > Bombina > Bombina bombina. Next base: position 219,924,455 of record NC_069500.1, read on the forward strand.
GCCTTTTGCAGGGCATGCCCCAAAGAAAACAGCTCTTTTGCCTGTAAAATAAAAATACAACCTCCCCCGAACATTAAAACCCACCACCCACATACCCCTACTCTAACCCAAACCCCCTTAAATAAACCTAACACTAACCCCCTGAAGATCATCCTACCTTTAGCCGTCTTCAGCCAGCCGACCCACCGATGGAACTGAAGAAGAGATCCGGAGCGGCAGAAGTTATCATCCAGGGGGCGCTGAAGAAGTCTTCCATCCGATTGAAGTCATCATCCAAGGGGCGCTGAAGAGATCTTCCACCCGATTGAAGTCTTCATCCAAGCGGCGTCTTCAATCTTCATCCATCCGGAGCAGAGCGGAGCCATCTTCAGACGAGCTGACGTGGAGCCATCCTCATCTTCCCGACGACTAACGACTAATGACGGTACCTTTAAGTGACGTCATCCAAGATGGCGTCCCTTCAATTCCGATTGGCTGATAGGATTCTATCAGCCAATCGGAATTAAGGTAGGAAAAATCTGATTGGCTGATTGAATCAGCCAACCAGATTGAAGTTCAATCCGATTGGCTGAACCAATCAGCCAATCAGATTGAGCTCGCATTCTATTGGCTGATCGGAACAGCCAATAGAATGCAAGCTCAATCGGATTGATTCAATCAGCCAATCAGATTTTTCCTACCTTAATATAGAATCCTATCAGCCAATCGGAATTGAAGGGACGCCATCTTGGATGACGTCACTTAAAGGTACCGTCATTTGTCGTTAGTCGTCGGGAAGAAGAGGATGGCTCCGCATCGGCTCGTCTGAAGATGGCTCCGCTCCGGATGGATGAAGATTGAAGACGCCGCTTGGATGAAGACTTCAATCGGATGGAAGACCTCTTCCGTGCCCCTTGGATGATGACTTCAATCGGATGGAAGACTTCTTCAGCGCCCCTTGGATGATGACTTCAATCGGATGGAAGACTTCTTCAGCGCCCCTTGGATGATGACTTCTGCCGATCCGGATCTCTTCTTCAGTTCCATCAGTGGGTCGGCTGGCTGAAGACGGCTAAAGGTAGGATGATCTATAGGGGGGTAGTGTTAGGTTTATTTAAGGGGGGTTTGGGTTAGAGTAGGGGTATGTGGGTGGTGGGTTTTAATGTTGGGGGGGTTGTATTTTTATTTTACAGGCAAAAGAGCTGTTTTCTTTGGGGCATGCCCCACAAAAGGCCCTTTTAAGGGCTGGTAAGGTAATAGAGCTGGTAACTTTTTAATGTAGAATAGGGTAGGGAATTTCTTTTATTTTGGGGGGCTTTGTTATTTTATTAGGGGGCTTAGATTAGGTGTATGTAGCTTAAAATTGTTATAATATTTTTGAAATGTTTAACTTATTTTTTTTATTTTTTGTAACTTAGCTTTTTGATTTTTTGTTCTTTAGTTAGTTTATTTAATTGAATTTAATTGTAGTTATTTGTAGGTAATTTATTTAATTAATTTAATGATAGTGTAGTGTTAGGTTTAATTGTAACTTAGGTTAGGATTTATTTTACAGGTAATTTTGTATTTCTTTTAGCTAGATAGTTATTAAATAGTTAATAACTATTTCATAACTATTCTAACTAGCTAAAATAAATACAAAGTTACCTGTAAAATAAATATAAATCCTAAAATAGCTACAATGTAATTATTAATTACATTGTAGCTATCTTAGGGTTTATTTTACAGGTAAGTATTTAGTTTTAAATAGGAATAATTTATTAAAGTATAGTGTAGTGTTAGGTGTAATTGTAACTTAGATTAGTTTTTATTTTACAGGTAAATGTCTCTTTATTTTAGCTAGGTAGCTATTAAATAGTTAATAACTATTTAATAGCTATTGTACCTAGTTAAAATAAATTTAAAGTTGCCTGTAAAATAAAAATAAATCCTAAGATAGCTACAATATAATTATTATTTATATTGTGGCTATATTAGCGTTTATTTTAAAAGTAAGTATTTACTTTTAAATAGGATTAATTTAGTTAATAAGAGAAATATTATTTAGATGTATTTAATTAATATTTAAGTTAGGGGGGTGTTAGAGTTAGTGTTAGACTTAGGTTTAGGGGTTAATAATTTTATTACAGTGGCGGCAGTGTAGGGGGGCAGGTTAGGGGTTAATACATTTATTATAGGTGGCGACGGTGTAGGGAGGGCAGATTACGGGTTAATAAGTTTAATATAGGTTGCGGCGGGGTCCGGGAGCGGCGGTTTAGGGGTTAAACAATTTATTTAGTTGCGGCGAGGTCCAGGATCAGCAGGATAGGAGTTAATAAATTTATTATAGGTGGCGGCGGTATAGGGGGGGCAGGATAGGGGTTACTAGGTATAATGTAGCTGGCGGCGGTGTCCGGGAGCGTCGGTTTAGGGGTTAATACATTTTTTTTACAGTGGCGGCGGTGTAGGGGGGGGCAGGATAGGGGTTAATAAATTTATTATAGGTGGCGACGGTGAAGGGGGGGCAGATTAGGGGTTAATAAGTTTAATATAGGTTGCGGCGGGGTCCGGGAGCGGCGGTTTAGGGGTTAAACTATTTATTTAGTTGCGGCAAGGTCCGGGATCCGCAGGATAGTGGTTAATAACTTTATTATAGGTGGCGGCGGTATAGGGGGGGCAGGATAGGGGTTACTATTTATAATGTAGCTGGCGGCGGTGTCCGGAAGCGGCGGTTTAGGGGTTAATACATTTATAAGAGTTGTGGCGGGGTCTAGGAGCGGCAGTTTAGGGGTTAATAACTTTATTTAGTTGCGGGGGGCTCCGGGGGCATCAGTATAGGGAGTAGAACAGTGTAGTTAGTGTGGGTGCTTAGTGACAGCTTGTCAATAAAGCTGTCAAAAAGCCGAAGAGCAGCGAGATCGGATGAGTGATAACTATCACAGACCGCTGCTCATCGCCCCGTACTTGGTGTGCGGCTTTTTGACAGATTTATTGATAACTTTGGCAAAATTTTTCAGGTCCGCGATGGTAGGTGAGCATAGGCGGGCGTATTGGGCCGGCGAAGGCAGGTAAAGTAGACACATTGATAACTAGAGTCCAATGTCTTAAAACTAAGCATTCAATTGCCATGCTATGAAGTTATAGAGACTTCAGATCCGTGTGGAAAAAAAGGACCTTGAGACAAAAGGTCTGACCGCAGAGGAATTTTTGGAAGGATGTTCCTAATACATTAGTGAAAGGACATGCACTGTGAAGAACACATAACCATAGATGGAATTAAACTCTCAAACTTACAAGACAGCACAATTTACCACTAAGCCATCTTGGGACAATTAGAATCAGATTTGAATGCCAAATCCTTTAAGGCCATGCTGAGGCAATCAGGATAAGAAATAACTTTTCTAGTTTTATCTTGAAAATCACTCTGGATAAAACAGATATGCAGGTTGAAATGACCAAGGAACTACTACAGTATCCACTACCCCTGCTTGAGGATCCCTGGATTTTGCAAAATGCTTGGGAAGTTTGATGTTCAAACGAGAGGCCCTCAGATCTATTTCTGGTAGGCTTCAAAGATCCATAATCAGATAGAACACATCCTAATGAAGAGACCAATCCCCTGGATGTAGAGACTTATGAATGAGAAAGTCTGCCTCCCATTGTTCACTCTTGAGATGCGAATCATAAGATTTTTTTTTAAGAAGAAAAAAGATTATTTTTTTTTTAAGAAGATTTTTTTTTTTAGAAGAAAAAATTTGACTATTGCCCAAGACACTTCCATCAAGGTTAGAGAACTATGAGTTCCCCCTTGATGGTTGACAGTGCGGATCAGGTCCGCCAGACCTCGCTGAATGTGGAGAGTAATACGCTCTCCATATTCAGCATTTCACCTGCATCTCTTGTGAGCTGCTGGTGCAACGCTGCCCCCTGCAGATTCGCGGCCAATTGGCTGCCAGAAGGGAGGTGTCAATCAACCCGATCATACCCGATCGGGTTAATTTTCGGCGATGTGTGTCCGCCTGCTCAGAGCAGGCGGACAGGGTTATGGAGCAGTGGTCTTTAGACTGCTGCTTCATAACTGCTGTTTCTAGCGAGCCTGCAGGCTTGTCATAAACACGGACCCTCAAGCTCCATCCGGAGCTTGATAAATGGGCCCCATTGTCATTCTGGAAATGGAGATAAGACTCCCTTAGTCTATAATATTGATTAGCAACCTGGCCTCTGAGGATCCCAAACCCTGTGCTGTCAGAGACCCCCAAACAGCTCTCCAACCTGAAACTTTGTATCTGTGGTAATCACAGATCAGGTAGGACGAGTAAAAAGCATCCTGATTAAATTAATTGATCATTCAGCCACCAAGTCAGAGACTGGTTTGTATTGGAATCTAGAACATCTTTTGAGATAGCTGGGTATAAACCTTGCATCATTAACACAGCATATAAAGCTGAAGAGGTCTCATGTGAAACTGAGCAAATGATAATGTATCTGACCCTGTAATTATTAGACCTAGTACTTAGTTGTTAATTGTCGGATTGTGAAAACATGGGTTTATAGTTGAGGGAGTATAACAAGTGCACATTATGAAAAAGAGTAATACCTAAGTATGAATACTTAAACCTTCACATTTATCCTCATTAAGCTTGTAACCAGATATTTTCCCAAAGGTTTGTATTATTTGATATAAGGGTGTGTGTGTGGGGGGGGGGGGGTAGAGACAGTGTTTGCTAAGGGTTAATATTTAATATCACCTCATCTGCAAAAAGCACAAAATGTATGTAGACTTTCCCACTACAATCCCTGTAATGTCTGTGTTATTTTGTATTTTAGCGGCTAGTGGTTCAATACAAGTGTATTTCAATTTTAAAGGGCTATTCAAGCCAAAATTGTAAAATTTTAATCCCCATGGATGCTTCTAACAAAAGCTATAGTTGTTTCAATAGTGTATTTAAGTATGCTTTGTGCACCAGCATTTTAAACACAGCACTTGCTCAGAAAGCCTAAATTGCTTGTACCATCCAGTAATGAATCAATTTGTTAATTGCTGACATGATAAAAGCCCCACTGGTGCTCTGAGCAGCTGCATTATTTAAAATGCTGGTGCACTGAATATATTTATCTATGCTTCACAAGCACGTGCAGAAAAAAAATGTTAAAACTAAAACAGTGATAACTTTTACTAGAAGTATTTTTGCCAATACATGTATATTGCAATTATGTTTCTATTCAAAGATGTAATACATGCTTGTTTCTGGGGCAGGCAAGGCTTAACTGTCATTTTGTTAGTAAAACCTACTAACAATTAGAAACAGTTATGTTGCAGTTTTATCTCATATATGTTAAAATTTCAAAGTTTTTCATGTCTCTTTAAAGGGATGTGAAACCCAAACTTTGTCTTTCATGATTCAGATAGAGCATGCAATTTTAAACAACTTACCAATTTACTTCTAGTATCAATTTTGCTTTATTCTCTTGGTATCCTTTATTAAAGGTGCAGCAATGCACTACTGGGATCTAACTGATTACACTAGCTGAGCCAATAATAAGGGGCATATATGTGCAGCCACCAATCTGTAGCTAGCTCCCAACTCTTGAGCATACCTATGTATCCTTTCCAGCAAATGATACCAAGAGAACTAAGCAAATTAGAGAATAGTAAATTGGAATTGTGAATCATAAGATTTAGGCAAAAATTTGACTTTTGCCCAAGAGAGAATCGAAGACACTTCCATCAAGGTTAGATAACTATGAGTTCCCTCTTGATGGTTGACAGAAGTTACTGTTGTGACATTGTCATTCTGGAAATGAAGATAAGATTCCCTTATTAACAGAGGCCAAGCATGAAGGGTCCTGAAAATTGCACAGTTCTATAATATTGATTAGCAACCTCTGAGGTTTCCAAACACTGTGCTGTCAGAGACCCCCAAACAGCTCTCCAACCTGAAACTTTGAATCTGTGGTAATCACAGATCAGGTAGGACGAGTAAAAAATCCTCATGATTAAATTAATTGATAATTAAGCCACCAAGTCAGAGACTGGTTTGTATTGGAATCTAGAACATCTTTTGAGATAGCTGGGTATAAACCTTGAGTCATTGACACAGCATATAAAGCTGAAGAGGTCTCATGTGAAACTGAACAAATGATAATGTATCTGACCCTGTAATTATTAGACCTAATACTTCTATTCACATAGCCACTGAAGGGACCGAAAGAGACTGAAGGTTCAGATAAGTTAATATCAGTGTTACGGTTGTTACCCATCTCTACTGTTTTTTTTGAAGAAACAATAGTTTTCTGTTAAAGGTAAGGACTGAGCTAGTACCAAGATATCATTAAGGTAATGTATTTGTGTGGCAAAAGCACTGAAATACCCTGAGCTGTGATATAGACAAAAGGTTACCCAGAACCTTGATATTATTCATTTTCAGGTACTGACCAGGCCTGGCCCTGCTTTACTTCTGAGACTAGATGGGATTGGGTGCATTCTGGACAGTGTGGCGGTAGGCCGAATTTGTAGCTAGACCATAGTGGAAAAGCAACAAATTGATAAAGTTTGTTCAGAAAAGTAAACCTAAGAAACTAATGTTTCCAGTAGATTGGATAAGGAATGTAAGCATCCTTTAATCTAATATGGACATAAACTGACATTGGTTAAGGTAAAATAGTTCTGAATGTTCCATTCTGAATGATTGAATTCTTACAGTTCAAGATTCCAAACTGGTCTGAAGGTGTCTTCCTGCTTTGGAACAATGAAGAAATTTGATTAAAATCCCATGCCCTGTTCTTGCATTGAACTGCAATAAGTATTTCCATATCTCAACAGAGGCCAAGATTGAGGGGTCCTGAAATTTTGAGACATTTTAAAGAAAAAAAAATGGTTTTTTTTTGTTTTTTTATTGATAGAAAAAAACTCTCTTTTGGAGGCATTGTTCATAAATCAATGCAATATTCTTGAGAATAATGTTCTGAACCCAGATATCTGGGACAGACTGAACCCAAGACTCCTGATTAAAAAAACTGCCCTTTATGAGGATTACTGGATCCGGGGCTGCACTTATAATACATTTCACTGCTTACTCTGAGAGTAGGAGTGGTATTTAAATGCTGAACACAAGGTATTGGATAAAATGTGCGTATACTACTGAAATAGTAGACTTGGAAGTGGGAACCTACTTCTTATCCTGTTTGGATTTGTTCCAATGAGCATTAGGTCCCCAGAGTAAACCACAGGAACCTTGCTTTGAACTAAGGAGTCAGTTTGAAAGGAAAGAGACAATACTGTAGATGTTATACACCATATTAAGCATTCCAGGATGTAAGCCACAGGGCCCTCCTGGTACTAATAGCTACAGACATGGTACAGACATACGGCTAGATTACAAGTCTTGCGTTATGAGTAAAAAAGCAGCGTTAAGCCTCATAACACTGCTTTTTTTACTACCGCTGGTATTACGAGTCTTGCAGATTTAGGGGCACTGCACACTTTTTTGGCCTTACCGCAAATCAACTTACGCAATTTGCGTATAGTCTTTTTTATATGGGACTTCCATAGCGCCGGTATTACGAGCTTGTCCTGGGAGGCCAAAAAGTGAGCAGTACACCCTATTCCGTCAAGATTCGTACCGCATTTTAAAGTCAGTAGTTATAAGTTTTACACTACAACGCTGTAGCATAAAACTCATAACTAAAGTGCTAAAAAGTACACTAACACCCATAAACTACCTATTAACCCCTAAACTGAGGCCCTCCCGCATCGCAAACACATTAATACAAATATTAACCCCTAGTCTGCCACTCCGGACATCGCTGCCACTAGAATAAACATATTAACCCCTAAACTGCCGTACTCCTGCCTCGCAAACATCAGCTAAATATTATTAACCTCTAATCTGCTGTCCCTAACATTGCCACAACCTACCTACATTTATTAACCCCTAATCTGCCGCCCCCAACGTCGCTGCCACTATATTATATTTATTAACCCCTAAACCTAAGTCTAACCCCAACACCCCCTAACTTAAATATAATTAAAATAAATATAAATAAAACCTACAATTATTACCTAAATTATTCCTATTTAAAACTAAATACTTACCTATAAAATAAACCATAAGCTAGCTACAATATAACTAATAGTTACATTGTAGCTAGCTTAGGGTTTATTTTTATTTTACAGGCAAGTTTGTATTTATTTTAACTAGGTAGAATAGTTACTAAATAGTTATTAACTATTTACTAACTACCTAGCTAAAAGTAAAGTAAAAATAAAACCTAACCTAAGTTACACTAACACCTAACACTACAATTAAATAAATTCCCTAAATTAAATGCAATTAAAGAAATTCCCTAAATTAAATACAATTAAAGAAATTTAATAAAATTAGCTAAATTACAAAAAACAAACAAACACTAAATTACAGAAAATAAAAAACAAATTACAAGATATTTAAACTAATTAAACCTAATCTAATAGCCCTATAAAAATAAAAAAGGGGGGCGTGTCTAACCAGCGCCAGGATCAGCAGCAAAACAGGAAAGCTCCTCATACAGAAATGATTATATGATTATATCATAATTTTCTTCTCTGAATTTTGTTATAAGGCTCTATATCTCAACACATTTACTGAGGAGAAGTTAAGGAGCTGAACGATACACTTTTTTTTATGATAGCACCAGCAGAACTCAAGCTACTCAAGATTGAAGGTGGCAGCTGGCACATACAGGCATAATTTCCCCTCCTCGGTTTCCATTATAACCGAGTAAAGCAGTGTTCATCTGCAGCCAACTTTAAGTAACTAAACGATTCTTTCACTATGGGGGAGCAGCAAGTGAATCTTTGTGCCCTACTGGAAGAATGTGCACGGAAGATGGATGATGGGTATAATGACATTGTGAGCACCATTAGGAATATTCGGACAAAAGATGGCGACGGGCAATTTTGGCGCCAAGGAAGAGCTGATCATACCCTGTCAGAGGTATTGTTAGAAGACAGACAGACCGCAGATCTCTCGATGAAAGAGTTTGACACGATTGCACAAGAAGCCACTTACCCTGTAGTCGAGTCATACGCTCCAGATACCTTACTTCATTTAGATCTGGGTGAGTCGGGCGCTAGGAGATTGAGCTTGATTAAGGTTGGTGATAGCGAGAGAACCCTGATCACGGCAGACTGAGCATACCAGCGACTACTGACCTCATTATGGATTGGAGACCCAGGAGCAGACACTATCTCTCAGTTATCTCGCACGGGAGGTACGGCCGACTCCCGTAGACGAGATTTGGCTGTCATTCATCATATACCCACATTGGAGAGATGTATGTCGGCGGAGCCGCTTGTGTTCCCACTCCGGAGCCTAGCAAGGCATCAAGTAAGAGAGTTTATACAGGAGGTTGTCCCGGCTATCAAGAGGTCCATAAACTGGGACTGGGATTCTCACCATTGTGTACACAACTGGATCCGTATGGGAGTAGGTTAGGGTGGAAGTCGTGGCATGTGCCCTAGCAGAGCCTAGGCAAATTCAGAAATAACCTTTTTCCTAATGCTAGACTGCCCTCCTATTGCAGGAATGTGGATGCATGTGCTGGTGACATTGGGGGACTTTATATCTGGACTTAAGTTTCAAATGTTGCTCCGTTGCATGGTGGACAGCATTATACAGTTTATTCAGTAGATTGCCTTAATGTTCTGTGTTCTAGAAGCTTATATCTGTACATAATTAATCAAGCTGTTTCAACATTATACCTATCTTCTTTATATATATTCTGTATTCAAAGTTCCTGTAAACATATATGATATAATGTACCAGTATTTATCCAAGTTTCCTTTGCCAGTTAGGTGGGGAATTAGAACCCCTATACCTGTAGAGAAATGCATGGGTGTTGGGCCTGGAATCTGATTAAACTCCACATAAGGCACATCTAGTTACATAGATGGCCAATTTCATTATCATATGGAGCCTATATTTAACCCTTGCTTTTGAGTCATTGGATTGTGTTCCTTATATTTAATGTTTCATTTGCTTCTTTTGCTTAGGTAATTGAAACATGCATTGGGAAACCTAATTGTAACTCCACTCTAGTGATACAGGATCTTAGGTCCACACTTGATAGATTAAAATGCCAGCTTAGTACAGTGGACCTCTTTAATTTTATTTAATTTAATTTATTGAAGAAGAGAGGAGGTAAAGGTGTTCAGCAATTCATCTATATTTAAGTAATGAGTGGCAAGCTTATTGTCCTATAGGTAGTACATAATAATACAACACTAAATGTGTTATTACTATAATTTGTTATGCATTTAGCAACCACGTGTGAATTATCCTATTATTATTGTATAAAGCCTACATACTGAAATCATTTGTCTAGGCAACATCTAGGTGTCGAAAGATGAATAGTACATTTTCTACTGCAACATCTTATGCTCCTTCAATTATCAGTTAATGTTTAAAAAATTTAAAGTTTGGTTATTAATTTAAAGTTCAGTAGCCACTCATATTAGGTTATGATTGTTCAGATATCTTATCCTCTCATACATTGCATGTGATAATCTTGTATTCACTCTTTTCCAAATTATTGATGGATATCATACTATCAGGCGAACTAGTCTGCTTGAGAGGATTGCTTATTTAATTATATAATACTAAAAATCAGGTATCATAGCCCAGCAGAAATATTTTATATAAGTACATCAAGTGTGATTTGTTGGGTCCTTAAAGTAACGTTTAGCTTGGTTGTATCTATGTGATTAAGTTGTGTCACCTTTAAAGATGTTGGTATTCTATGACATTGTCTTCATTTATATTGTATATTTATAGGTTGTCACGTGTCAGTGATGTTATGTCATTACAGTACTTTTATTGTTATGCTAAATACCTGAATAAAAATCTATGATTTAAAAAAAATAAATAAAAAAAATGCCCCTCAAAATAAAAAACCCTAGCCTTAACTAAACTACCAATAGCCCTTAAAAGGGCCTTTTGCTGGGCATTGCCCCAAAGAAATCAGCTCTTTTACCTGAAAAAAAATACAACAACCCCCCCAACAGTAAAACCCACCACCCGCACAACCAACCCCCCAAATAAAACCCTAACTAAAAAAACCTAAGCTCCCCATTGCCCTTAAAAGGGCATTTGGATGGGCATTGCCCTTAAAGGGGCATTTAGCTCTATTGCTACCCAAAGCCCTAACCTTAAAATAAAACCAAACCAATACACCCTTAAAAAAACACTAACCCCTGAAGATCCACTTACAGTTTTGAAGATCCGACATCCATCCTCAACGAAGTCGGGAGAAGTCCTCAACGAAGTCGGGAGAAGTCCTCAACGAAGCCGGGAGAAGTCCTCAACGAAGCCGGGAGAAGTCTTCATCCAAGCCGGGAGAAGTGGTCCTCCAGACGGCATCTTCTATCTTCATCCATCCGGCACAGAGCGGGTCCATCTTCAAGACATCCGGAGCGGAGCTGGTCTGAGAATTAGCTGGTCTGAGAATTCAACCAGTATGTAAAAAGATACAACTTTTAAATTTTGCAAAAAGGATTAACAGACACACCCAGTTTAAATAATTCCCTAGCAATCAGGTCAGAAACAGCAGTTAGGTATAAGCGAAAAATCTTAGGGAGTTTAACAACAGTTTTAAACATTGATTTTAAACGATTACAAAGTTTAGCATCAGAAGCCTTAAACTGACTAAGAACTCTATTAAAATAGAACAATGTGTTCAACTTAAAATAAAAAAGAGTTATTATCAGGTTTCCACAGCAGATGAGGGATCATCACTAGTGATGTCACGAACCTAAAATTTTCGGTTCGCGAATGGCGGACTCGGACTTCCGGTATTGTTCACGAACCCGCCATTGAATTCAATAGGCAGGCGAACTTTAAAACCTACAAGGACTCTTTCTGGCCACAATAGTGATGGAAAAGTTGTTTCAAGGGTACTAACACCTGGACTGTCGCATGCTGGAGGGGGATCCCTGGCAAAACTCCCATGGAAAATTACATAGTTTATGCAGAGTCTGCTTTTAAGCCATAATGGGCCTAAATCAACTAACATTCCCAAAGTGACTGTCTCAAAACATCCCGGACAGAAGATAGATTGATAGATAGGATAGATATATATATACATAGATTGATAGTTAGATAGAATCGATAGAAGAGAAATAGATAGATTTGTTAGATATATAATTACCCTAATAAAGTCTAATAATTAAACATGCGTTCTTGGACCCAACTAGGTTGTGTTAAGTAGTACTGTTCTTCGCACTTTCAGCCCTGTAACTCCCCCTATTGGTGGAGGTCTATATGGCGGTTATGATTACCCTGACAAAGTATAACAACAAGACACGTGGTCTGGGACCCATGGTAATTTTGTTGTGTTAAGTAAAACTTTTCTTATCACTTGAATCCCTCTTACCCCCCCTTTTGTTGGAGCTCTATATGGCCTGCATGATTAGCCTGACAAAGTATAATAATAAAACATCTGGTCTTGGACCCATGGTAATTAGGTTGTGTTTAAGTAGTACTATTCTTATAACTGTAATCCCTGTTACTCCCCCTATCAAGTGAGGTCTATATGGCCTGCATGATTACCCTGACAATGTATAACATCAAGACACGCGGTGTTGGACCCATGATAACTAGCTTGTGTTAATTAGTACTTTTCTTAGCACTTTAATCTCTGTAACTCCCCCTATTTGGTGAGGTCTATACAGCATGGATGCTCAGCAGATTCAAAACATAACATTCTTCTAGTCATATCACACAACATGTCAAAATGCTGCATGGAAAATGGCAGTTTGCAAAGTCATAATCTTAGTGAACCTATAAGTGCATTACATTTTCTAAAATAAACAAAAATACCGAGAAAAAAAGGAAAGAGGACATATGGCATCCTTTTGAACAATAGATTACATTTAAGGCATTGATTTGAGAAACCCAGAGATAATTTGTTGCAACCGGGAAATCTAAAAAAACCTTGATTAGACACCCAGTACACTTATTTATCCTTAGGCCTTTTTAGCAGAGGCTCCAGGACCCTCCACAAAACCAGCAGCATGAAAGAGGACATATGGCATCCTTTTGAAAATTAGATTACAGGAAAGGCATTGATTTTAGAAACACAGAGATCATTAGTTGCAACCGTGAAATCTAAAAAACATAGATTATACACCCAGTACACTTCTTTATCCTTAGGCCTTTTTATAAGAGGCTCCCGGAGCCTCAACAGAAACAACAGCATGAAAGAGGACATATGGCATCCTTGTGACTAATAGATTACAGGAAAGGCATTGATTTTAGAAACCCAGGGATAATTTGTTGCAACCGTGAAATCTAAAAAAAGATTGATTAGACACCCAGTACACTTATTTATCCTTAGGCCTTTTTAGCAGAGGCTCCAGGACCCTCCACAAAACCAGCAGCATGAAAGAGGACATATGGCATCCTTTTGAAAATTAGATTACAGGAAAGGCATTGATTTTAGAAACACAGAGATCATTAGTTGCAACCGTGAAATCTAAAAAAACATAGATTATACACCCAGTACACTTCTTTATCCTTAGGCCTTTTTATAAGAGGCTCCCAGAGCCTCAACAGAAACAACAGCATGAAAGAGGACATATGGCATCCTTGTGACTAATAGATTACAGGAAAGGCATTGATTTTAGAAACCCGGGGATAATTTGTTGCAACCGTGAAATCTAAAAAAAGATTGATTAGACACCCAGTACACTTATTTATCCTTAGGCCTTTTTAGCAGAGGCTCCAGGAACCTCCACAAAACCAGCAGCATGAAAGAGGACATATGGCATCCTTTTGAAAATTAGATTACAGGAAAGGCATTGATTTTAGAAACACAGAGATCATTAGTTGCAACCATAAAATCTAAAAAAAAATAGATTATACACCCAGTACACTTCTTTATCCTTAGGCCTTTTTATAAGAGGCTCCCGGTCGGAGCCTCAACAGAAACAACAGCATGAAAGAGGACATATGGCATCCTTGTGAATAATCGATTACAGGAAAGGCATTGATTTTAGAAACCCGGGGATAATTTGTTGCAACCGTATAATCTAAAAAAACATTGATTAGACACCCAGTACACTTATTTATCCTTAGGCCTTTTTTTAGCAGAGGCTCCAGGACCCTCAACAAAACCAGCAGCAGGAAAGAGGACATATGGCATCCTTTTGAAAATTAGATTACAGGAAAGGCATTGATTTTAGAAACCCGGAGATAATTTGTTGCAACCGGGAATTTGAATCAAACAAATGATTCGATGGACACCCAGTACACTTCTTTCTCCTTCGACCTTTTTATAAGAGGGTCCAGGACCCTCAAAAAAACACCAGCAGGAAAGAGGACGTATGGCATCCTTTTGAACAATAGAGTACAGGTACAGCATTGATTTTACAAACCCAGAGATAATTTTGGTCAAATGTGAAATAGAAAAAAAAATTGAGTGGACACCCAGTACACCTCTTTCTCCTTAGGCCTTTTTATAAGAGGGGCCAGGACCCTCAAACAAAATACCAGCAGGAAAGAGAACATATGGCATCCTTTTGAACAATAGAGTACTGGTACGGCATTGATTTTAGAAACCCACAGATAATTGTTTGGAAAAGTGAAATTGCCCCGAAAACCATGCTTGGACTCCCACTCCAGGTCGTTCTCCTTCAGCTTTTTTATAAGAGGGTCCAGCACCCTCAACAGAAACAACTGCAGGAAACACCACCACATATGCCATCCTTTTGCACAAGCGAGTACAGGTATGGCATCCATTTTAGAAACCCAGAGATAATTGAGAGGAACCAGGAACATTTTTCTAAAAATTTGATGGGGCACCCATTACAGGTCGTTCTCCTTCAGCCTTTTTTATACCATGGGCCACAACCCGCAACAGGCACAACATCATGAAACACCACATATGCCACCCTTTTGCACAATAGAGTACAGGTATGGCATAGATGGAACATGGAGATAATTTAGAGCAACCAAGAGATGGATAAGTTGTACAATTCGTAACAGTTTAATCACTAGTGTTATGTGCCTTATTTTTTTTATTTGAGTTTTGTACCCATAGAGCTGCAGCAGAGGCCAGAAAAATTAGGAATGTACAAATGACTGGGTATTGTTGTAGCAACTGCTGTAGCAGCGGCCAGAAAAATTGATGTTTGTAAAACATTTATAAAGTGCCCTAAAAGCTTGTGGCTTGAACACTAGTTGTTGGCGGATAAGTCAAGCAAGTCCTCCGGCTTTATAAAAAAAAAAAGGCCAGCCTGTGTACCAGTTGTAGCCCAAGCCAGCTCATCTCATCATCAGGCCTTTTTTATTCAAATGTATCGCCCAATGTCAGTCCCTTCGGGATCCAGCCCTCATTTATTTTTATAAAAGTGAGATAGTCAAGGCTTTTTTGACCTAGGCGACTTCTCTTCTCAGTGACAAAACCTCCTGCTGCACTGAAAGTCCTTTCGGACAGGACACTTGAAGCGGGGCAGGCCAGAAGTTCCATTGCAAATTGGGATAGCTCAGGCCACAAGTCCAGCCTGCACACCCAGTAGTCAAGGGGTCCATCGCTCCTGAGAGTGTCGAGATCCGCAGTTAAAGCTAGGTAGTCTGCTACCTGTCGGTTGAGTCTTTCTCTAAGGCTGGATCCCGAAAGGCTCTGATGGTTAATGGGAGTTAAAAAGGTACGCATGTCCTCCATCAACAAGACGTCAGGAAAGCGTCTGGTCCTTGCTGCCGTGGTCGTGGGAGGAGGAGGAGGAGGATTAATTTCATCTCTTCCCCTGTTACATTCCCGTGATGCTGTGACATCACCCTTATACGCTGTGTAAAGCATAATTTTTAATTTATTATGAAAATGCTCCATCCTTTCCGACTTGCGGGAATTTGGTAACATTTCAGGCACTTTATGCTTATACCGGGGTTCGAGGAGCGTGGACACCCAGTACAGGTCGTTCTCCTTCAGCTTTTTAATGCGAGGGTCCCTCAACAGGCACGACAGCATGAAAGAACCCATTTGAACAAGGTTGGATGCCAAGCTAATCATGTCCCGTTCCTCCTCCTCACTGATGGTATCTTCTTCCCCCCAGCCACGTACAACACCACGGGTACCAGAGAGGTGACCCTGGGATGCCTGTTGTGCTCGGTCTTCCTCCTCCTCCTCCTCCTCCTCAAAGCCACATTCCTCCTCTGACTCCTCTTCCTCACAATCCTCTTCCTGCGTTGCCGCAGGTCCAGCAAGCGATGCTGATTCGGCTGTTTGTGGGGGTGATGGACACCACAACTCTCCCGCTTCCTCTTCACGCTCATCTACTGCCTGATCCAGCACTCTTCGCAGGGCACGCTTCAGGAAGAAAACAAATGGTATGATGTCGCTGATGGTGCCTTCGGTGCGACTGACAAGGTTTGTCACCTCCTCAAAAGGACGCATGAGCCTACAGGCATTGCGCATGTGCGTCCAGTAATTTGGAAAAAATATCCCCAGCTCCCCAGAGGCTGGCCTAGCACCCCGGTCATACAAATACTCATTAACAGCTTTTTCTTTTTGGAGCAGGCGGTCAAACATTAGGAGTTTTGAATTCTACCGTGTCGGGCTGTCGCAAATCAAGTGCCTCACTGGCAGGTTGTTTCGACGCTGGATATCGGACAAGTGCGCCATGGCCGTGTAGGAATGCCTGAAATGGCCACACACCTTCCTGGCCTGCTTCAGGACGTCCTGTAAGCCTGGGTACTTATGGACAAATCGTTGTACAATTAGATTACACACATGTGCCATGCACGGCACATGTGTCAACTTGCCCAATTTCAATGCCGCCACCAAATTACTTCCATTGTCAGAAACAACCTTGCCAATCTCCAGTTGGTGCGGAGTCAGCCACTGATCCACCTGTGCGTTCAGGGCGGTCAGGAGTGCTGGTGCGGTGTGACTCTCCGCTTTCAGGAAAGTCAACCCCAAGACGGCGTGACACTGCCGTACCCGGGATGTAGCATAGTACCTGGGGAGATGGGGGGGTGCCATAGATGTGGAGCAAGACGCAGAAGTTGAAGAGGACTCTGCCAAGGAAGAGGTTATGGAAGAGGATGGAGTAGGAGGAGTTGAGGAGGTAGCAGCAGGCCTGCCTGCAAGTCGTGGCGGTGTCACCAACTCTTCTGCAGAGCCACGCATTCCATGCTTGGTAGAAGTCAGCAGGTTTACCCAATGCACAGTGTAGGTGATATACCTGCCCTGACCATGCTTTGCAGACCAGCTATCCATGGTCATATGGACCCTTGCCCCAACGCTGTGTGCCAGACATGCCATAACTTCCTTTCTCACAACAGAGTACAGGTTTGGGATTGCCTTTTGTGAAAAGAAATTTCTGCCAGGTACATTCCACTGCGGTGTCCCAATAGATACAAATTTTTTGAAAGCATCAGACTCCACCAGCTTGTATGGTAAAAGCTGGCGGGCTAAGAGTTCAGACAAGCCAGCTGTCAGACGCCGGGCAAGGGGGTGACTTTGAGAAATTGGCTTCTTACGCTCAAACATGTCCTTGACAGACACCTGACTGTGGGCAGATGACCAGGAACTGCTACGTAAGAGAGACTGAGTGCAGGATGGTTGAGAGGGGGCAAGAAGGACAGCACTGGTTGACGTGGCTGAAGATGCTGGAGCAGGAGGAGGAGGGCGGCTTTCACTTTGTGTGCTGCTTCTACTCATGTGTTCATCCCATCGGCCTTTGTGATGGGAGACCATGTGCCTTCGCAAAGCAGTTGTCAAATGAAAATTAATAGAAATAAAATTAGAGGCGCCCTTAATTACTAGCACTGTTCCGCCAGTACTAATGTGCAATATTGCTGCAAAACTGTCATAGAAAAAGTTGTAAATATTGTCAATAATACAACAAAAACAGTAATAAAGAACAACCTACAAATACATTTAAAACTTGTTAGGTTAAGAGTATCTTCATATGATATAGTTTGCTATAATGAATAAACTATCTCTTTAACAATGTGTAATATGATAGTCCACACTCTCAGAGGTATTTATAATCTCCAGGCCGCAATCTCATTCCAGAAAGGTGTTGGCAATCACAGGTTCTGTTCAAAAAAGAGAAAAGAGAGAAGAGGCGCCAAATGGTGTGTATCGTTTTGAATTCAGTAGGCCTTGCCCCCAAATAAAAACTACTTACAAAATTTCCAGCACTTGAGAAGTGCCACACATGCCTTCTGAACTGTTAGCAGCCGTCCAGCTAGCTGAAATGTATCAGAACTGCGTCTATACTGTGAAGATGTAAGGCACTTGAGAAGTGCCACAAGAGCCTCCTGGACACTTGTCAGCTGTCCAGCTCACTGATAGCATCGATCCCAGGTTCACTTGTTCGGCTTACACATGGGCTCCAATGCAGCACACTTAGATCTCCCTGCAGCTCAGTGTTCAGATGAGTGCAAGTCTGGCTACCAATATTGGGTGTGCAAAGTTGCTAGAAATAGCCGTGCTACTTGTACTGATTAGTTTAAAAATATATAATTTATTAAAAACAATGTTACACTACGCGTTTCTCGGTTACTTAGACCGCTTCCTCAGGTGTAATTTCAGATACAAAGTAGCAAAATTTTATAGCCCCATATCGGCGTCTATCCCGACCCAGGGCGCATGCGTGAGCAACTAAAAAAACCTTAGCCAATCAGTGCCTAAGTTCGATTTGTCTCTGATGTAATAGGTTCTCACTAGGGGGCTTGGTTAATGACGTGCCCGCTATCGTCTGTGTGATGTTTATTATCGGCACACATGATAGTTTTAAACTGACGGATAAACAAATCGTAAGTATTGTATTACCAAGTGGTACTGACTCCCTAGTATTTATAGTATTAACTATTTTTGGCACCAATTCACTAGAGTTAGTTGATCATGCATTTACATATAGTAAAAAATTAATATAAAAACATACTCAAAATACAAATGTTATCACTCTTGTCTAAACATCTATATGCATTATCTGATTTTAAAACCGCTGTGATCGGACAGATAACCATATACTAGACTGATAATAAAAGTTAATAATATAACATAAAATATAAATTATTCTAATGTATAAACATAAATCAAATGATATATATCGAATAAATTATAACCTGACTGTTGCTATCATTGACAAATATTAATATATAGGTCTTATATTTTAATTAAAAGCGGCCATGTCTATATTTTCGTTTAAGCCATGGGGTTGGAGAGTCTTAAGCTTCCAAATCCAAAATGTCTCTCTCTGTCTTAGATGGGTTAACCTATTCCTACCCCATTTGGGAGCAATCTGTTCTAATGGAAAAATATTAAAAAGATCAGTTTGTCCGTCATGACAGTTTTTACTGTGTCTTGGAACACTATGGTTGGCCACCCCATTCTTTATATTTCTATTATGTTCCCCCCATCTCTTTTTTAGGGGTCTTGAGGACCTACCAATGTACTGTATTCCACATTGACATTCAAGGAGATATACCACATAACTTGAATCACAAGTGAATCTAGAATTTATTTCAAATTCTTCCTTTGTGGAAGCAGATTGAAATTTGATCCTATTACCTGAAGTATATTTGCAAAGACCACAGTTCGGTCGATTACATCTGTAAAAACCCCTTTTGCCCATTGGCCAACTATTTGTGGTGGTTCTTGTGTTGCTCCCTTTAATATATTTCTTCATTACCACCTTGCTTGGTGCTAATTTATTTTTTAGTGTAGGAGCTCTCTTGAAAGTGCAGATAGGGAACTCTTCTAAAATGTTTTTAAGAATGCAGTCATTTCTTAAAATATACCAATGTTTACACAAAATGTGTTTAATTTTATGGTGGTTACTATTGAATTTGGTGATAAATCTTAAATTGTTAGATTTGGGCTGTGTATTTGTGGATTTATTAACACTATTGCCATTAATATTCATAATGCCTTCATTTTTCTTTTTAAAAAATTCCTCTCTATCTTTAATCCTAGCTTTTCTATAACCTTCTTCAATTAGGACTCTTGGGTATCCTTTTTCTAGAAATCTTGATCTTAGAGTCTCTGCCTGATCATCATAACTATTTAAAGTAGTACAATTTCTGCGTATCCTGGAAAACTGGTTATACGGTATATTTTTAACCCAGGCTTTGTAATGATTGCTTTTATAGTTTAAATAGCTATTTGTATCAACTGATTTGAAATATGTTTTGGTGGTTACTCGTCCATTTGCATCCCAGCTCAATATTAGATCCAGAAATTCTATGGAGTTCTTATTAATATTTGATGTTAATTTAAGGCCCATATTGTTGTTGTTTAAAGATATAATAAATTCCTTTGCGGAGTCTTCAGTGCCATCCCATATCAGTAATAGGTCATCAATGAAACGGCCATAGTACACCAGGCCTGCCCCCAAAGGAGACTTGTATATATAATTCTCCTCAAATACCCCCATAAAAAGATTCGCAAAACTGGGGGCAAACCTGGTGCCCATGGCCGTTCCCTTGATTTGTAAAAAAAAACCTTTCCTGGTACACAAAATAATTGTGTTTTAACACAAAAGATATGGCCTCTAGTAAAAACTGTCTTTGTTTGGACGGTAGATATTGATCTCTTTTTAAAAACTTATCTATTGCTTCTAGGCCTAGATTGTGACAGATGTTTGAATATAAGGAGGATACATCACATGTACACCAGATGAGATCTCGCCCTGCTTTTTCAATTTTGGAGATCTTCGATATAAGGTCTGGAGTATCTTTGATATAAGATTCTAGACCCATAACCGGTTTTTTCAGATAGGTGTCTACATACTCGGATAAATTGCAAGTAAGATTTCCGATACCAGAAATAATAGGTCTCCCTGGTGGACACTTTGGATCTTTGTGTATTTTCGGAAGATGGTAATAATAAGCCAAATTGGGTGACATGGGTATCAAATAATCTCTCTCTTTTTTATTTAGAATTCCTTCTGAAAAGCCTTTATCTATTAGTTTGGTGAGTTTAGCCAAATATGTTAATGTGGGATTAAAACTCAATTCCCTATAATAACAAGGATCTAACAGAATTTTATCGGCTTCTGCAATATAATCTGACATATCTTGTAGAACCACCCCTCCCCCCTTGTCCGCCTGCCTAATGACTATATCTTTATTCTTTGCCAAATTGGCCAGAGCCTTGTATTCAAATTTATTCAAATTATAGTTATTGATTTCAAGGTTCATATTTCCAAACTCTTCTAACACTAGATTTTGAAAAAGAGTAATATTGGGACATGTAGTTGTGGGATTATAATTGGAACTGGGTGCTAGATTAGAATGTATGTAATCATCGAATAGTGATTCACAAAATTCTTCAGGTTCACAATAAACAATATCTCTAGTAGGTCTTTCAGGCATGTCATTTGTAATAATAGGCAATTGATTTGATGACTTTAATTTTTTATCACAAAAATATCTTTGTAAATTTAACTTTCTGATAAACCTATTGAGGTCAACAAACAACTCAAACATATTATGTTTGTTGGAAGGACAAAATGAAAGTCCTCTGCTTAAAATACAGATCTCCTCATTGGTTAAGGTGTGACTAGATAAATTAAAGATACCTTCTTTCATTTTCGCAAGTTTTTGTTTTTTGGTTGATTTTGCTCTACCTCTGCAGCCACGCTTGCGTAGCTTCTTTTTCTTGGGGTTGACACTGGGATATATTCCTCTCTTATAGGTGTTCTGTCTAATTGTTTCAGGTGCATGGGTAACCTTCTCTGATTCGACTGAAAAGGATTTTGTTGTTTGTGCATCTGAAAAACCTGAGTGTTTCCAGGTTCAAAAAAATCTTCCCTATTGTCTAATCTATGATTATATGTATGATGAGATCTATTCTGTGATCTATTCTGTTCCTCATAATTTCTAGGTTCCTTCATTGAATTGCCACTCTGTGGCTCTCTATATTCATAGTAAACATTAGGGGATTCAGTTCTCTTTCTATAGTTATTGGAGTAAAAATTCCCCATATGATTTTCTGATCCCTTACTTTTATCCACGTAATCTCTTCTATGGTTATTCCCTGATTGGTAGTTATTTTGCCAATAATTTCCATTTCTGAAATTGTAGTTCCCTTTGTAGTTTATATTTTTCTTCTTATCTTTAGGTTTTTTGTAATAGTTTACCCTATTCCAGTTTGGGGAACTGACCGCTAACTGGTCTCTCTGATTTGTCAGTATGGGATTGCTCTCAATATTGCTGTTGTTACATCTATATTATCTGTTGGTTGAGTTCTATATATACATCCCTCCAGGTAATCTTTTTCATCTCTTGCTAATTTTTTAATTTTTATTTTAATTAATTTTTTCTGGAATGCATCAGATTTTTCTGTGACTTCCTTGATTTTAGCAGTATACTCTGGATGTTGTTCGTATTTGTTTAATAGTGATTGTAATTTTTCTATCTCAATTTCAATATTATTTAAAAGAGTGCTCCTGAATTCTATTAAAAGATCTATCAATTTTAGTGAACAGTTTGTAAGTTGTTCTTGCCATTTAATCGTTAGTTCATTATCTTGTGTGAATGAGCACACTTTGGATAACCTTAATCCTCTCGGTATATGACCTTTTGCTTTATATTTTTTCAAAGTATCAATATCCCACCAGTGTCTGTGTTCACATTTTAAAGCTTCTTCAAGTTTATGTAGAAGCTGTGAAAAAGTGAGTTCCTCGTCATCCCTAGATAATTCCTCAAGTGGAGTGTCTAGGGAATTATCTAGGGATGACGAGGAACTCACTTTTTCACAGCTTCTACATAAACTTGAAGAAGCTTTAAAATGTGAACACAGACACTGGTGGGATATTGATACTTTGAAAAAATATAAAGCAAAAGGTCATATACCGAGAGGATTAAGGTTATCCAAAGTGTGCTCATTCACACAAGATAATGAACTAACGATTAAATGGCAAGAACAACTTACAAACTGTTCACTAAAATTGATAGATCTTTTAATAGAATTCAGGAGCACTCTTTTAAATAATATTGAAATTGAGATAGAAAAATTACAATCACTATTAAACAAATACGAACAACATCCAGAGTATACTGCTAAAATCAAGGAAGTCACAGAAAAATCTGATGCATTCCAGAAAAAATTAATTAAAATAAAAATTAAAAAATTAGCAAGAGATGAAAAAGATTACCTGGAGGGATGTATATATAGAACTCAACCAACAGATAATATAGATGTAACAACAGAGCCCAATATTGAGAGCAATCCCATACTGACAAATCAGAGAGACCAGTTAGCGGTCAGTTCCCCAAACTGGAATAGGGTAAACTATTACAAAAAACCTAAAGATAAGAAGAAAAATATAAACTACAAAGGGAACTACAATTTCAAAAATGGAAATTATTGGCAAAATAACTACCAATCAGGGAATAACCATAGAAGAGATTACGTGGATAAAAGTAAGGGATCAGAAAATCATATGGGGAATTTTTACTCCAATAACTATAGAAAGAGAACTGAATCCCCTAATGTTTACTATGAATATAGAGAGCCACAGAGTGGCAATTCAATGAAGGAACCTAGAAATTATGAGGAACAGAATAGATCACAGAATAGATCTCATCATACATATAATCATAGATTAGACAATAGGGAAGATTTTTTTG
This sequence comes from Bombina bombina, assembly GCF_027579735.1. Lineage (NCBI taxonomy): Eukaryota > Metazoa > Chordata > Amphibia > Anura > Bombinatoridae > Bombina > Bombina bombina. Next base: position 219,948,037 of record NC_069500.1, read on the forward strand.
AACCTGGAAACACTCAGGTTTTTCAGATGCACAAACAACAAAATCCTTTTCAGTCGAATCAGAGAAGGTTACCCATGCACCTGAAACAATTAGACAGAACACCTATAAGAGAGGAATATATCCCAGTGTCAACCCCAAGAAAAAGAAGCTACGCAAGCGTGGCTGCAGAGGTAGAGCAAAATCAACCAAAAAACAAAAACTTGCGAAAATGAAAGAAGGTATCTTTAATTTATCTAGTCACACCTTAACCAATGAGGAGATCTGTATTTTAAGCAGAGGACTTTCATTTTGTCCTTCCAACAAACATAATATGTTTGAGTTGTTTGTTGACCTCAATAGGTTTATCAGAAAGTTAAATTTACAAAGATATTTTTGTGATAAAAAATTAAAGTCATCAAATCAATTGCCTATTATTACAAATGACATGCCTGAAAGACCTACTAGAGATATTGTTTATTGTGAACCTGAAGAATTTTGTGAATCACTATTCGATGATTACATACATTCTAATCTAGCACCCAGTTCCAATTATAATCCCACAACTACATGTCCCAATATTACTCTTTTTCAAAATCTAGTGTTAGAAGAGTTTGGAAATATGAACCTTGAAATCAATAACTATAATTTGAATAAATTTGAATACAAGGCTCTGGCCAATTTGGCAAAGAATAAAGATATAGTCATTAGGCAGGCGGACAAGGGGGGAGGGGTGGTTCTACAAGATATGTCAGATTATATTGCAGAAGCCGATAAAATTCTGTTAGATCCTTGTTATTATAGGGAATTGAGTTTTAATCCCACATTAACATATTTGGCTAAACTCACCAAACTAATAGATAAAGGCTTTTCAGAAGGAATTCTAAATAAAAAAGAGAGAGATTATTTGATACCCATGTCACCCAATTTGGCTTATTATTACCATCTTCCGAAAATACACAAAGATCCAAAGTGTCCACCAGGGAGACCTATTATTTCTGGTATCGGAAATCTTACTTGCAATTTATCCGAGTATGTAGACACCTATCTGAAAAAACCGGTTATGGGTCTAGAATCTTATATCAAAGATACTCCAGACCTTATATCGAAGATCTCCAAAATTGAAAAAGCAGGGCGAGATCTCATCTGGTGTACATGTGATGTATCCTCCTTATATTCAAACATCTGTCACAATCTAGGCCTAGAAGCAATAGATAAGTTTTTAAAAAGAGATCAATATCTACCGTCCAAACAAAGACAGTTTTTACTAGAGGCCATATCTTTTGTGTTAAAACACAATTATTTTGTGTACCAGGAAAGGTTTTTTTTACAAATCAAGGGAACGGCCATGGGCACCAGGTTTGCCCCCAGTTTTGCGAATCTTTTTATGGGGGTATTTGAGGAGAATTATATATACAAGTCTCCTTTGGGGGCAGGCCTGGTGTACTATGGCCGTTTCATTGATGACCTATTACTGATATGGGATGGCACTGAAGACTCCGCAAAGGAATTTATTATATCTTTAAACAACAACAATATGGGCCTTAAATTAACATCAAATATTAATAAGAACTCCATAGAATTTCTGGATCTAATATTGAGCTGGGATGCAAATGGACGAGTAACCACCAAAACATATTTCAAATCAGTTGATACAAATAGCTATTTAAACTATAAAAGCAATCATTACAAAGCCTGGGTTAAAAATATACCGTATAACCAGTTTTCCAGGATACGCAGAAATTGTACTACTTTAAATAGTTATGATGATCAGGCAGAGACTCTAAGATCAAGATTTCTAGAAAAAGGATACCCAAGAGTCCTAATTGAAGAAGGTTATAGAAAAGCTAGGATTAAAGATAGAGAGGAATTTTTTAAAAAGAAAAATGAAGGCATTATGAATATTAATGGCAATAGTGTTAATAAATCCACAAATACACAGCCCAAATCTAACAATTTAAGATTTATCACCAAATTCAATAGTAACCACCATAAAATTAAACACATTTTGTGTAAACATTGGTATATTTTAAGAAATGACTGCATTCTTAAAAACATTTTAGAAGAGTTCCCTATCTGCACTTTCAAGAGAGCTCCTACACTAAAAAATAAATTAGCACCAAGCAAGGTGGTAATGAAGAAATATATTAAAGGGAGCAACACAAGAACCACCACAAATAGTTGGCCAATGGGCAAAAGGGGTTTTTACAGATGTAATCGACCGAACTGTGGTCTTTGCAAATATACTTCAGGTAATAGGATCAAATTTCAATCTGCTTCCACAAAGGAAGAATTTGAAATAAATTCTAGATTCACTTGTGATTCAAGTTATGTGGTATATCTCCTTGAATGTCAATGTGGAATACAGTACATTGGTAGGTCCTCAAGACCCCTAAAAAAGAGATGGGGGGAACATAATAGAAATATAAAGAATGGGGTGGCCAACCATAGTGTTCCAAGACACAGTAAAAACTGTCATGATGGACAAACTGATCTTTTTAATATTTTTCCATTAGAACAGATTGCTCCCAAATGGGGTAGGAATAGGTTAACCCATCTAAGACAGAGAGAGACATTTTGGATTTGGAAGCTTAAGACTCTCCAACCCCATGGCTTAAACGAAAATATAGACATGGCCGCTTTTAATTAAAATATAAGACCTATATATTAATATTTGTCAATGATAGCAACAGTCAGGTTATAATTTATTCGATATATATCATTTGATTTATGTTTATACATTAGAATAATTTATATTTTATGTTATATTATTAACTTTTATTATCAGTCTAGTATATGGTTATCTGTCCGATCACAGCGGTTTTAAAATCAGATAATGCATATAGATGTTTAGACAAGAGTGATAACATTTGTATTTTGAGTATGTTTTTATATTAATTTTTTACTATATGTAAATGCATGATCAACTAACTCTAGTGAATTGGTGCCAAAAATAGTTAATACTATAAATACTAGGGAGTCAGTACCACTTGGTAATACAATACTTACGATTTGTTTATCCGTCAGTTTAAAACTATCATGTGTGCCGATAATAAACATCACACAGACGATAGCGGGCACGTCATTAACCAAGCCCCCTAGTGAGAACCTATTACATCAGAGACAAATCGAACTTAGGCACTGATTGGCTAAGGTTTTTTTAGTTGCTCACGCATGCGCCCTGGGTCGGGATAGACGCCGATATGGGGCTATAAAATTTTGCTACTTTGTATCTGAAATTACACCTGAGGAAGCGGTCTAAGTAACCGAGAAATGCGTAGTGTAACATTGTTTTTAATAAATTATATATTTTTAAACTAATCAGTACAAGTAGCACGGCTATTTCTAGCAACTTTGCACACCCAATATTGGTAGCCAGACTTGCACTCATCTGAACACTGAGCTGCAGGGAGATCTAAGTGTGCTGCATTGGAGCCCATGTGTAAGCCGAACAAGTGAACCTGGGATCGATGCTATCAGTGAGCTGGACAGCTGACAAGTGTCCAGGAGGCTCTTGTGGCACTTCTCAAGTGCCTTACATCTTCACAGTATAGACGCAGTTCTGATACATTTCAGCTAGCTGGACGGCTGCTAACAGTTCAGAAGGCATGTGTGGCACTTCTCAAGTGCTGGAAATTTTGTAAGTAGTTTTTATTTGGGGGCAAGGCCTACTGAATTCAAAACGATACACACCATTTGGCGCCTCTTCTCTCTTTTCTCTTTTTTGAGCAAAGCAGTTGTACCTAGGTGGCTGTTGGACTTCCCAAGACTCAGTTTCTTTTGGCACAGGTTGCAAATGGCATCGCTGTTGTCAGAAGCAGACACACAAAAAAATGCCACACTGCTGAGCTCTGCGATGACGGCATTCTGGTGGTGGCAACAGCATGCGTTGATGGGCGTCGGCATGCTGTCTGGTTGACCCCTGGTGACGATGCATGCTGTCTGACTGTGCCACTAGCTCCTTGAGACGAGCTCCACATGCTTCCAAATCGTCTCCTCCTCCTCTCTGTCTCCCCATCTGAACTTTCCCCCTCTTCTTCTTTTCTTCTAGCAGGCACCCACGTGACATCCACCGACACATCATCATCAACCGCTTCACTTGTATCTGAAACATCAAGAAAGGAAGCAGCAGCTTGTACAACATCATCATCATCATCACACCGTACCTCCATGTCGGTAATGCTGCCTGACTGAGACTGATCACTATTATCTACATCCTCTGTCAATGATGGTTGCGCATCCCTCATTTCTTCAAAATGATGTGTCAATAACTCCTGTGACAGATCAAGTGAAGCGGCTGTGGTGCTAGTGTTGGTGGTGGCGACAGGCGGGGAAGTGTCACTGGTCACATGAGACCCACCCAAAGCACAGCTGGACCTAGATGGTGCATCATGGTTAGGAGGACTAGCAGCGGAAGCTGAAGAAGATTGGGTGTCCTGTGTTAGCCATTCAACTAGGTCCTCCTCAGAAGTTTTTGCGTCCCCCCTGGCACCCTGCGTCTGAACAATGTGCATATTTGTAGGGTCTAAAGGAATCACAGCACCACGACCACGGAACCTGCGGGGTGGCCTGCCTCTGCCTGTCATTTTTTTTAAAATGGACACTAACAATACTATTACACCAATTGAGTGGTGGCACTGTGAAAGTGGGCACAGTATACGCTGTGAGACTGACAACAACAAAAAAGACAGATGTTTTAAAAATCACAAATTGTTAATTTTTTAAAATATTACAAGTACTGTGACAACAAATATGATTGTTTGGCACTAGTTGGTAAATGGGCCTGTCTGGCACACACGCTGGGAGAAAGGAAACTGCAATTCAATGGCACTAGGAGACTGAAGAATCACAGTCAAAACAGTTACGATTAACAGAAATTCCAATCCTGTTACAATAAATATGATTGGTGGCACTAATTGGCTAGTTGGGACTGGCACACAGGCAGGCAGGCAGGAGTAAAATGCAATTCAAGGAGGGCACTAGTAGACTGCAGATTGACAGTCAAAACAGTGATGATTGACAAATTTTGCAATACTGTTAAAATAAATATGATTGCTGGCACTAATTGGATAGTTGGTCCTGGCACACAGGCTGGCAGGCAGTAGAAACGTGCAATTCAATGGCACGAGCAAACTGAGGATTAAGATCAACAATCAAAATGTTTTTAATTTTAATTAGTAACTATACTGTGACAACAATTATGATTGGTGTAAATAGTTGGCAAGACGGCCTGGCACAAAAGGCTCGCAGGCAGGAGGTAGATGCAATTCAAGGACACTAGGAGACTGATTACTGACAGTCAAAACAGTGATGATTGACAATTTTTGCAATACTGTTAAAAGAAATATGATTGCTGGCAATAATTGGCTAGGTGGGCCTGGCACACAGCAGGCTGAAAGGCAGGAGGAAAGTGCAATTCAATGGCACCAGCAAACTGAGGATTCACAACAACTATTACCAAAAATTTTAATTTTTAATTATTAAGAATACTGTGACAACAAATATGATTGGTGTAAATATTTTGCAAGTAGGCCTGGCACACAGGCTTGGAAGGCAGTAGAAAAGTGCAATTCTAGGGTACGAGCAAACTGAGGATTAAGATCATCAACAATCAAGAATTTTTTCATTTTAATTAGTAACTATACTGTGACAAAAAATTATGATTGGTGTAAATAGTTGGCAAGACGGCCTGGCACAAAAGGCTGGCAGGCAGGAGGTAGATGCAATTCAAGGACACTAGGAGACTGATTACTGACAGTCAAAACAGTGATGATTGACAATTTTTGCAATACTGTTAAAAGAAATATGATTGCTGGCAACAATTGGCTAGGTGGGCCTGGCTCACAGCAGGCTGCAAGGCAGGAGGAAAGTGCAATTCAATGGCACCAGCAAACGGAGGATTCACAACAACTATTACCAAAAATTTAAATTTTTAATTATTAAGAATACTGTCACAACAAATATGATTGGTGTAAATATTTTTCAAGTAGGCCTGGCACACAGGCTTGGAAAGCAGTAGAAAACATAATTTATGCTTACCTGATAAATTCCTTTCTCCTGTAGTGTAGTCAGTCGACGGGTCATCCATTACTTATGGGATTATATCTCCTCCCTAACAGGAAGTGCAAGAGGATCACCCAAGCAGAGCTGCTATATAGCTCCTCCCCTCTACGTCATACCCAGTCATTCGACCGAAACCAAACGAGAAAGGAGAAACTATAGGGTGCAGTGGTGACTGGAGTTTAAGTTAAAAAAATTTAGACCTGCCGTAAACAACAGGGCGGGCCATGGACTGACTACACTACAGAAGAAAGGAATTTATCAGGTAAGCATAAATTATGTTTTCTCCTGTTAAGTGTAGTCAGTCCACGGGTCATCCATTACTTATGGGATACCAATACCAAAGCTAAAAGTACACGGATGACGGGAGGGAAAAGGCAGGATCTTTACACGGAAGGAACCACTGCCTGTAGAACCTTTCTCCCAAAAACAGCCTCCGAAGAAGCAAAAGTGTCAAATTTGTAAAATTTTAAAAAAGTATGAAGTGAAGACCAAGTTGCAGCCTTGCAAATCTGTTCAACAGAGGCCTCATTCTTAAAGGCCCAAGTGGAAGCCACAGCTCTAGTAGAATGAGCTGTAATCCTTTCAGGAGGCTGCTGTCCAGCAGTCTCATATGCTAAACGTATTATGCTACGAAGCCAAAAAGAGAGAGAGGTAGCCGAAGCTTTTTGACCTCTCCTTTGTCCAGAATAAACGACAAACAGGGAAGAAGTTTGACGAAAATCCTTAGTTGCCTGCAAATAAAATTTCAGGGCACGGACGATGTCCAGATTGTGCAGAAGTCGTTCCTTCTTTGAAGAAGGGTTAGAGCACAATGATGGAACAACAATCTCTTGATTGATATTCCTGTTAGTGACTACCTTAGGTAAGAGCCCAGGTTTAGTACGCAGAACTACCTTGTCTGAATGAAAAATCAGATAAGGAGAATCACAATGTAAGGCCGATAACTCAGAGACTCTTCGAGCCGAGGAAATAGCCATTAAAAACAGAACTTTCCAAGATAACAGCTTGATATCAATGGAATGAAGGGGTTCAAACGGAACACCTTGCAGAACGTTAAGAACTAAGTTTAAGCTCCACGGCGGAGCAACAGTCTTAAACACAGGCTTAATCCTAGCCAAAGCCTGACAAAAAGCCTGAACGTCTGGAACTTCTGACAGACGTTTGTGTAAAAGGATAGACAGAGCTGAGATCTGTCCCTTTAACGAACTAGCAGATAAACCCTTTTCTAAACCTTCTTGTAGAAAAGACAATATCCTAGGAATCCTAACCTTACTCCATGAGTAACTCTTGGATTCGCACCAATATAAGTACTTACGCCATATTTTATGGTAAATTTTCCTGGTAACAGGTTTCCTAGCCTGTATTAAGGTATCAATCACTGACTCCGAGAATCCCCGCTTTGATAGAATCAAGCGTTCAATCTCCATGCAGTCAGCCTCAGAGAAATTAGATTTGGATGTTTGAAAGGACCCTGAATCAGAAGGTCCTGTCTCAGAGGCAGAGACCAAGGTGGACAGGACGACATGTCCACTAGATCTGCATACCAGGTCCTGCGTGGCCACGCAGGCGCTATTAGAATCATCGATGCTCTCTCCTGTTTGATCCTGGCAATCAATCGAGGAAGCATCGGAAAGGGTGGAAACACATAAGCCATGTTGAAAACCCAAGGTGCTGTCAGAGCATCTATCAGTACCGCTCCCGGGTCCCTGGACCTGGATCCGTAACAAGGAAGCTTGGCGTTCTGGCGAGACGCCATGAGATCCAGATCTGGTCTGCCCCAATGCTGAAGCAGTTGGGCAAACACCTCCGGATGAAGTTCTCACTCCCCCGGATGAAAAGTCTGGCGACTTAGGAAATCCGCCTCCCAGTTCTCCACGCCTGGGATGTGGATCGCTGACAGGTGGCAAGAGTGAGACTCTGCCCAGCGAATTATCTTTGAGACTTCCATCATCGCTAGGGAACTCCTTGTCCCTCCCTGATGGTTGATGTAAGCCACAGTCGTGATGTTGTCCGACTGAAACCTGATGAACCTCAGAGTTGCTAACTGAGGCCAAGCCAGAAGGGCATTGAAAACTGCTCTTAATTCCAGAATGTTTATCGGAAGGAGGCTCTCCTCCTGAGTCCATGATCCCTGAGCCTTCAGGGAATTCCAGACAGCGCCCCAACCTAGCAGGCTGGCGTCTGTTGTTACAATCGTCCAATCTGGCCTGCTGAAGGGCATCCCCCTGGACAGATGTGGCCGAGAAAGCCACCATAGAAGAGAATCTCTGGTCTCTTGATCCAGATTTAGCATAGGGGACAAATCTGAGTAATCCCCATTCCACTGACTTAGCATGCACAATTGCAGCGGTCTGAGATGCAGGCGTGCAAAGAGTACTATGTCCATTGCCGCTACCATTAAGCCGATTACCTCCATGCATTGAGCCACTGACGGGTGTTGAATGGAATGAAGGACACGGCAAGCATTTAGAAGTTTTGATAACCTGTCCTCTGTCAGGTAAATTTTCATTTCTAGAGAATCTATAAGAGTCCCCAAGAAGGGAACTCTTGTGAGTGGCAATAGAGAACTCTTTTCTACGTTCACCTTCCACCCATGCGACCTTAGAAATGCCAGAACTAACTCTGTATGAGACTTGGCAGTTTGGAAACTTGACGCTTGTATCAGAATGTCATCTAGGTACGGAGCTACCGCTATTCCTCGCGGTCTTAGTACCGCCAGAAGAGAGCCCAGAACCTTTGTAAAGATTCTTGGAGCTGTAGCTAACCCGAAGGGAAGAGCTACAAACTGGTAATGCCTGTTTAGGAAGGCAAACCTTAGATACCGGTAATGATCCTTGTGAATTGGTATGTGAAGGTAGGCATCCTTTAAATCCACTGTGGTCATGTACTGACCCTTTTGGATCATAGGTAAGATGGTCCGAATAGTTTCCATTTTGAACGATGGAACTCTTAGGAATTTGTTTAGGATCTTTAAGTCCAAGATTGGTCTGAAGGTTCCCTCTTTTTTGGGAACCACAAACAGATTTGAGTAAAACCCTTGTCCGTGTTCTGACCGCGGAACTGGGTGGATCACTCCCATTAGTAAAAGGTCTTGTACACAGTGTAGAAACGCCTCTTTCTTTATCTGGTTTGCTGACAACCTTGAAAGATGAAATCTCCCTTTTGGAGGAGAAGCTTTGAAGTCCAGAAGATATCCCTGAGATATGATCTCTAACGCCCAGGGATCCTGGACATCTCTTGCCCAAGCCTGGGCGAAGAGAGAAAGTCTGTCCCCCACTAGATCCGTTTCCGGATCGGGGGCCCTCACTTCATGCTGTCTTAGGGGCAGCAGCAGGTTTTCTGGCCTGCTTGCCCTTGTTCCAGGACTGGTTAGGTTTCCAGCCCTGTCTGTAGAGAGCAACAGTTCCTTCCTGTCTTGGAGCAGAGGAAGTTGATGCTGCTCCTGCCTTGAAGTTACGAAAGGCACGAAAATTAGACTGTTTAGCCCTTGGTTTGGCCCTGTCTTGAGGCAGGGCATGGCCCTTACCTCCAGTAATGTCAGCGATAATTTCTTTCAAACCGGGCCCGAATAATGTCTGCCCTTTGAAAGGGATGTTAAGCAATTTAGATTTAGAAGTCACATCGGCTGACCAGGATTTAAGCCACAGCGCTCTACGCGCTTGAATGGCGAATCCGGAGTTCTTAGCCGTAAGTTTAGTTAAGTGTACTACGGCATCAGAAATAAATGAATTAGCTAGCTTAAGGACTTTAAGCTTGTCTATAATCTCATCCAATGGAGCTGAGCTAAGGGTCTCTTCCAGAGACTCAAACCAGAATGCCGCCGCAGCCGTGACAGGCGCAATGCATGCAAGGGGTTGTAATATAAAACCTTGCTGAACAAACATTTTCTTAAGGTAACCCTCTAACTTTTTATCCATTGGATCTGAAAAAGCACAGCTATCCTCCACCGGGATAGTGGTGCGCTTAGCCAGAGTAGAAACTGCTCCCTCCACCTTAGGGACCGTCTGCCATAAGTCCCGTGTGGTGGCGTCTATTGGAAACATTTTTCTAAATATAGGAGGGGGTGAAAAAGGCACACCGGGTCTATCCCACTCCTTGTTAACAATTTCTGTAAGCCTTTTAGGTATAGGAAAAACGTCAGTACACGCCGGTACCGCAAAATATTTATCCAGCCTACATACTTTCTCTGGAATTGCAACCGTGTTACAATCATTCAGAGCCGCTAATACCTCCCCTAGTAATACACGGAGGTTCTCAAGCTTAAATTTAAAATTTGAAATGTCTGAGTCCAGTTTACTTGGATCAGATCCGTCACCCACAGAATGAAGCTCTCCATCCTCATGTTCTGCAAATTGTGACGCAGTATCAGACATGGCTCTATTATTATCAGCACACTCTGTTCTTACCCCAGAGTGATCGCGTTTACCCCTAAATTCTGGCAATTTAGATAGTACTTCAGTCATAACATTAGCCATGTCTTGCAAAGTGATTTGTATGGGCCGCCCTGATGTACTTGGCGCCACAATATCACGCACCTCCTGAGCGGGAGGCGAAGGTACTGACACGTGAGGAGAGTTAGTCGGCATAACTTCCCCCTCGTTGTCTGGTGAAATTTTCTTTACATGTACAGATTGGCTTTTATTTAAAGTAGCATCAATGCAATTAGTACACAAATTTCTATTGGGCTCCACATTGGCCTTTAAACATATTGAACAAAGAGATTCATCTGTGTCAGACATGTTTAAACAGACTAGCAATGAGACTAGCAAGCTTGGAAAATACTTTTCAAATAAATTTACAAGCAATATAAAAAACGTTACTGTGCCTTTAAGAAGCACAAAAAACTGTCACAGTTGAAATAACAATGAACCAAATTAGTTATAGCAACCAAATTTTCACAGTAAATGCATTAAGTTAGCAAAGGATTGCACCCACCAGCAAATGGATGATTAACCCCTTAGTACCCAAAAACGGATAACAATTTAATATTAACGTTTTTATCACAGTCAAAACACACTCTCACAGGTCTGCTGTGAGTGATTACCTCCCTCAAAACTAGTTTTGGAGACCCCTGGGCTCTGTAGAGACGTCCTGGATCATGGAGGAAGAAATAGGAAGACTGTGACTGAATTTTTACTGTAAAGCGCTAAAATAGGCCCCTCCCACTCATATTACAACAGTGGGGAAGCTCAGTAAACTGATTTTATTCAGAAACAAACGACAGCCATGTGGTAAAAATCATGCCCATAAAGTTTTATCACCAAGTACCTCAGAAAAAAACGATTAACATGCCAGTAAACGTTTTAAAAATAAAATTATGAAATGTTATTAATAAGCCTGCTGCTAGTCGCTTTCACTGCAGTGGAGGCTCAAATATTACTTAAATATATACAGTATTTTCTTAGTGAAGTTCCATTCCCCAGAAATACCTCAGTGTAAACATACATACATATCAGCCTGATACCAGTCGCTACTACTGCATTTAAGGCTGCACTTACATTATATCGGTATTAGCAGTATTTTCTCAGTCAATTCCATTCCTTAGAAAATAATATACTGCAACATACCTCCTTGCAGGTGAACCCTGCCTGCTATCCCCTGTTCTGAAGTTACCTCACTCCTCAGAATGGCTGAGAACAGCAAGTGGATCTTAGTTACGACCGCTAAGATCATACACAAACTCAGGTAGATTCTTCTTCTAATGCTGCCTGAGAAGAACAACACACTCCGGTGCTGTTTAAAATAACAAACTTTTGATTGAAGAAATAAAAACTAAGTTTAACAACCACAGTCCTCTCACACGTCCTATCTATTAGTTAGGTGCAAGAGAATGACTGGGTATGACGTAGAGGGGAGGAGCTATATAGCAGCTCTGCTTGGGTGATCCTCTTGCACTTCCTGTTAGGGAGGAGATATAATCCCATAAGTAATGGATGACCCGTGGACTGACTACACTTAACAGGAGAAAAGTGCAATTCTAGGGCACGAGAAAACTGAGGATTAAGATTATCAACAATCAAGAATTTTTTAATTTTAATTAGTAACTATACTGTGACAAAAAATTATGATTGGTGTAAATAGTTGGCAAGACGGCCTGGCACAAAAGGCTGGCAGGCAGGAGGTAGATGCAATTCAAGGACACTAGGAGACTGATTACTGACAGTCAAAACAGTGATGATTGACCATTTTTGCAATACTGTTAAAAGAAATATGATTGCTGGCAATAATTGGCTAGGTGGGCCTGGCTCACAGCAGGCTGCAAGGCAGGAGGAAAGTGCAATTCACTGGCACCAGCAAACTGAGGATTCACAACAACTATTAACAAAAATTTTAATTTTTAATTACTAAGAATACTGTGACAACAAATATGATTGGTGTAAATATTTTTCAAGTAGGCCTGGCACACAGGCTTGGAAGGCAATAGAAAAGTGCAATTCTAGGGCTCGAGCAAACTGAGGATTAAGATCATCAACAATCAAGAATTTTTTAAATATAATTAGTAACTATACTGTGACAAAAAATTATGATTGGTGTAAATAGTTGGCAAGACGGCCTGGCACAAAAGGCTGGCAGGCAGAAGAAAAGTGCAATTCTAGGGCTCGAGCAAACTGAGGATTAAGATCATCAACAATCAAGAATTTTTTAAATATAATTAGTAACTATACTGTGACAAAAAATTATGATTGGTGTAAATAGTTGGCAAGACGGCCTGGCACAAAATGCTGGCAGGCAGGAGGTAGATGCAATTCAAGGACACTAGGAGACTGATTACTGACAGTCAAAACAGTGATGATTGACAATTTTTGCAATACTGTTAAAAGAAATATGATTGCTGGCAACAATTGGCTAGGTGGGCCTGGCTCACAGCAGGCTGCAAGGCAGGAGGAAAGTGCAATTCAATGGCACCAGCAAACTGAGGATTCACAACAACTATTACCAAAAATTTAAATTTTTAAGTATTAAGAATACTGTGACAACAAATATGATTGGTGTAAATATTTTTCAAGTAGGCCTGGCACACAGGCTTGGAAGGCAGTAGAAAAGTGCAATTCTAGGGCACGAGCAAACTGAGGATTAAGATCATCAACAATCAAGAATTTTTTAATTGTAATTAGTAACTATACTGTGACAAAAAATTATGATTGGTGTAAATAGTTGGCAAGACGGCCTGGCACAAAAGGCTGGCAGGCAGGAGGTAGATGCAATTCAAGGACACTAGGAGACTGATTACTGACAGTCAAAACAGTGATGATTGACAATTTTTGCAATACTGTTAAAAGAAATATGATTGCTGGCAATAATTGGCTAGGTGGGCCTGGCTCACAGCAGGCTGCAAGGCAGGAGGAAAGTGCAATTCAATGGCACTAGCAAACTGAGGATTCACAACAACTATTACCAAAAATTTAAATTTTTAATTATTAAGAATACTGTCACAACAAATATGATTGGTGTAAATATTTTTCAAGTAGGCCTGGCACACAGGCTTGGAAGGCAGTAGAAAAGTGCAATTCTAGGGCACAAGCAAACTGATGATTAAGATCAACAATCAAGAATTTTTTAATTTTAATTAGTAACTATACTGTGACAACAATTATGATTGGTGTAAATAGTTGGCAAGACGGCCTGGCACAAAAGGCTGGCAGGCAGGAGGTAAATGCAATTCAAGGACACTAGGAGACTGATTACTGACAGTCAAAACAGTAATGATTGACCATTTTTGCAATACTGTTAAAAGAAATATGATTGCTGGCAATAATTGGCTAGGTGGGCCGGGCACACAGCAGGCTGCAAGGCAGGAGGAAAGTGCAATTCACTGGCACCAGCAAACTGAGGATTCACAACAACTATTAACAAAAATTTTAATTTTTAATTACTAAGAATACTGTGACAACAAATATGATTGGTGTAAATATTTTCAAGTAGGCCTGGCACACAGGCTTGGAAGGCAGTAGAAAAGTGCAATTCTAGGGCTCGAGCAAACTGAGGATTAAGATCATCAACAATCAAGAATTTTTTAATTTTAATTAGTAACTATACTGTGACAAAAAATTATGATTGCTGTAAATAGTTGGCAAGACGGCCTGGCACAAAAGGCTGGCAGGCAGGAGGTAGATGCAATTCAAGGACACTAGGAGACTGATTACTGACAGTCAAAACAGTGATGATTGACAATTTTTGCAATACTGTTAAAAGAAATATGATTGCTGGCAACAATTGGCTAGGTGGGCCTGGCTCACAGCAGGCTGCAAGGCAGGAGGAAAGTGCAATTCAATGGCACCAGCAAACTGAGGATTCACAACAACTATTACCAACAATTTTAATTTTTAATTATTAAGAATACTGTCACAACAAATATGATTGGTGTAAATATTTTTCAAGTAGGCCTGGCACACAGGCTTGTAAGGCAGTAGAAATGTGCAATTCTAGGGCACGAGCAAACTGAAGATTAAGATCAACAATCAAAAAATTTTCAATTTTAATTAGTAACTATACTGTCTGTGACAACAATTATGATTGGTGTAAATAGTTGGCTAGACGGCCTGGCACAAAAGACTGGCAGTGGCAGGCAGGAGGTAAATGCAATTCAATGGCACTAGGAGACTGAATATTTGCAGTCTCCTAGTATATATTTTTTTATATACTGTTACAAGAATTATGATTGGTGCCACTAATTGGCTAGTTGGGCCTGGCACACAGGCTGGCAGATATGAGTCGTGGATGGTAGGTAGGGCAGCAATTTAACACAGTATGCTGTGTAAGTGACAAAAACACAGGCCTGATAGAAAATTAAGTTAGATTACATTAGCAAAATATTTTAAAATTTTAGATTTTAATATTAAAATTATGTTAAGAAGTGCAATGCACATATGACTCTATGAGTGGTCGCACTGGCTGGCTGCAGCGTAGGGCAGCAATTAACAACAGTATGCTGTGTAAGTCAGATAGACAGTTAGACACAAGCCTGATAGAAAATACAAATAGATTACACTAGCATAATGATTTAAAGACTTTTTTTTGGCAATTTAAAGAAAAAAGTTAAGCACATACATATGAGTCATGGCTGATAGCCTTGGAAGGGCAGCTATTAAAAACAGTAGGCTCTGTAAGTCAGATACAAACACGCCTGATAGAAAATACTATTAGATTACACTAGAAAAATGATTTAAATTATTTTTTGGGGGGGGGAATTAAAAAAAGGTTAAACACATATGAGTCGTGGCTCATAGACTAGGGAGGGCAGCAAGTAAACACAGTAGGCTCTGTATGTCAGCAAAACACACAGGCCGGATAGAAAATTATATTAGATTACACTATCAAACAAATTTAAACTTTTTTTTTTTATATTAAAATTAAGGTGAAGAAGAATAGATATGAGTGCTGGGTGGCTGCCTGGCACAGACCAATTAACCAAAAGACTTAAAAAAAAATGAGGTATATTAATGCTGAGTGAGCCTGACAGACACAGGCCTGATAGTAAATTTAATTAGATTTCACTAGCAAAATATATTTTTTTTTAATTTAAAATAATGTTATAAACGGATATTAATACTGGTGGCTGCTGGCTGGCACAGAGCAATGAACCAGAGTATATGCTGTGTGACACTGGCCTGATAGAAAATGAAAATAAATTACACTAGCAAAATAATTACATTTTTTGGTTAGTTAAATTTAAACTAATGTTGTTAGGGAGATATCAGTGGTGGCAGTAATCACAGCATATGCTGTGAGCCTTAAACACACAGCCTGAAAGCCAGGCAAATGCTAATAAAAAAAAAAAAAGGCACGAAATATAGCCCTAAAAAGGGCTTTTTGGGGTGCTGTGCTTGCAGCAGAGATGAGTGGAGTCCTTCTGGACTGTAAATACACTAGCCTAGCTATGTTTTTCCTATTTATGTCAGGAGCAAAAACACAACACGTCCTCTCATTAAGAAAGCAAGGTCGTTATGAGTCTAAAATGGCGGATTCCGAGTAGCTGGGAGGGTCTGTGAGGGAGTGTCTGATGTTGATTGGCTCTAATGTGTCAGACGGCTGTGACATAAAGGGTCAAAGTTTCCTCAATGATGACACATACGGGCGGATCGAACGTAGCCATGTGTTCGCCCACAAACGCGAACTCGAACAAGCTATGTTCGCTGTGAACCGTTCGCGGGCGAACAGTTCGGGACATCACTAATCATCACTCTTTAGAGGAAATCTTGTTATCTGAAGATACTGCAGTATCCCTTGGAACAGGGTACATAGCACTTTGAAGGAAAAAATCTGAACTGACTGTTTACACTTGTTTGAAGGCATGTGAGCAGGAAAAAAACCTTATAAATAGAGTCACAATATATAACTGTGTAGTTGGAAGTACTTAGTTAGCATCATCCTGTAATAACTAGAGAATAGCTGTATTAATACCCAAAAAAACATTAGATTGGTCAGTATTAATTTAACATACTTAAAGGGACATGAGACCCACATTTTTTCTTTCATGATTTAGAAAGAGAATGCAATTTTAAAAATCTTTCTAATTTACTTCTATTATCTAATTTGTTTTATTCTCTTGATATTCTTTGCTGAAAAGCATATCTAGATATGCTCAGTAGCTGCTGATTGGTTGCTGCACATAGAAGCCTCGTGTGATTGGCTCACCATGTGCATTGCTTTTTCTTCAACTAAGGATATCTAAAAAATGAAGCAAAATAAATAATAGAAGTAAATTGTAATGTTGTTTAAATTTCTATTCTCTATCTGAATCATGAAAGAAAGATTTTGGGTTTAGTGGTCCTTTAAGCTAAATAAGCATAAATAAGCTGAAGAAAGTACTTTGATTGTTTTATAAGTACACTTAAATAATGATCGAAAAGTGTTCAGGAGACTCAGTTTCTAAGGTAAGTTTATGGACAGAGTTCGCTGCCCTTTATAGCATAAGCAAAGCAAAGCAATAAGCCCTAAAAAAAACCTTAAGAAAGCTTTTGAGGAAAGAAAAAACTTATACTATTTTTAAGTAGCTTTACAGATAGTTAATGCATGTATACCAGTATCCCTTGGAACATGATCAGTTTAGTTTTTTAAACTAAATGTTGAAGGCACAATCAAGGTGAGGTGGAGGGGGCAGAACAAAGAGGAGGAGATAAGACAGAGGAGATACAGGAAGAATGAGCAGAGACAAAAGCAGAGGAGGAATGTACTCAAAAACTACAAAAAAACAGATTAATTCCCTCATTTTGTCACAAATTGATTTTTGCAATCTACTTCTAAATAGCCTTCCAAAACACTGCCTCTCCTCCAATCTATTATGAATGCTTCTGCTAGATTCACCAATATACATCAGCTGCTCCGCTCTACCAGTCTCTACACTGGCTCACCATACACTCCAGAATACAATTTAAAGTATTAACTCTAACTTATAAAGCACTCAACAGTCTAACTACCAACTATAATTCCTCTCTCATCTTGAAATATTCCCCATTCCGTCCTCTTTGATCAACATCTGACCTACATCTCTCCACTCCTGTTACCTCTATGTCTTACTCCCATCTCCAAGACTTCTCACGTGCTGCTCCTGTCCTCTGGAACTCTCTACCAGCTGCATAAGACTGTCTCCAACCTTGCATAGCTTCAGACACTCCTTGAAAACCCCATCTATTCAGAGGCTTACCATCTCTCCTCCATCTCTGATCCTAACCAAAATAAATCTTGAACTGCCAGACTCACTGCTGTAACTACAACCAATATGACAAGCTACCCCAACCTTATGTCTCTGCACCCTAAGCCTGTAGACTGTGATCTCTCAGGAGCAGGACCCTCTTCCTCCTGTACTAGATTTGTTTAGTTTTGTTATGTTTTGTATTTTATCACAAATTCTTTTCATTGTATACCCCTATCATTGTACCCAGCGTTACGGAATTTTGTGGAGCTTTACCATTATATGATATGTATAGAAATATCTATTTAACCCCTTAATGACAACTGACGTACCAGGTACGTCATGCAAAAACTAACTGTTAATGACAATAGACGTACCTGGTACGTCAGTTGTCTAACAGAGTGCTGGAAGTGATCACAACCGCTTCCAGCAGCTCTGAGGGTATTGCAGTGATGCCTCGATATGGAGGCATCCTGCAATACCCCTTTACAAGCCTCCGATGCAGAGAGAGCCACTCTGTGGCCCTCTCTGCACCGGTAGCTATGGTGCCGATGGTGCCATTGTCCAGGTGGGAGGAAGGAGCGTGCACGGATGCGCGTGCATGTGCCACACTGACACCAATGAAGGAAGAAAGGGGAAAAAAAAGTTAAATTTTTTTTTTACATATAAAAGGATCTGGGAGGGGGAGGGTGTGGGGGTATTGTGGGGGGGCTGCTACACTACAGAAATAATTAAAAATAAAAATAAAAGTTAAAAATAAAATTAAAATACTTTGGTTTGTGGGGCCAAACTGGGTATTGGCAGACAGCTAATACACAGTAATTAGGTAGGGGAGAGGGTTAGAGAGCTGGAGGGGGGGATCAGGGAGGTTGGTGCTAAGGCAGGGGTCGATCACAACTAAAATATTTTATTATTTTTATTTAAAAAAAAAAAACTCTTTTATTTAGTACTGGCAGACTTTCTGCCAGTACTTAAGATGGCGGGAACAATTGTGGGGTGGGGGAGGGAAGAGAGCTGTTTGGGAGGGATCAGGGGGTGGGATGTGTCAGGTGGGAGGCTGATCTCTAAAATTAACCCTGCAAGCTCCCTACAAGCTACCTAATTTAACCCCTTCACTGCTGGGCATAATTCACGTGTGGTGCGCAGCAGCATTTAGCGGCCTTCTAATTACCAAAAAGCAACGCCAAAGCCATATAAGTCTGCTATTTCTGAACAAAGGGGATCCCAGAGAAGCTTTTACAACAATTTCTGCCATAATAGCACAAGCTTTTTGTAAATAATTTCAGTGAGAAACCTAAAATTGTGAAAAATGTAAAGTTTTTTTTTTATTTGCTCGCATTTGGCGGTGAAATGGTGGCATAAAATATACCAAAATTGGCCTAGATCAATACTTGGGGTTGTCTACTACACTACACTAAAGCTAAAATTAACCCTACAAGCTCCCTACAAGCTCCCTAATTAACCCCTTCACTCCTGGGCATAAAACACGTGTGGTGCGCAGCGGCATTTAGCGGCCTTCTAATTACCAAAAAGCAACCACAAAGCCATATAAGTCTGTTATTTCTGAAAAAGGGGATCCCAGAGAAGCATTTACAACCATTTGTGCCATAATTGCAGAAGCTGTTTGTAAATAATTTCAGTGGGAAACCTAAAGTTTGTGACAAAATTTGTGAAAAAGTGAACTTTTTTTTTTTTATCGCATTTGGCGGTGAAATGGTGGCATGAAATATACCAAAATGGGCCTAGATCAATACTTTGGGATGTCTTCTAAAAAAAAATATATACATGTCAAGGGATATTCAGGTATTCCTGACAGATATTAGTGTCCCAATGTAACTAGCGCTAATTTTGAAAAAAAGTGGTTTGGAAATAGCAAAGTGCTACTTGTGTTTATTGCCCTATAACTTGCAAAAAAAGCAAAGAACGTGTTAACATTGGGTATTTCTAAACTCAGGACAAAATTTAGAAACTATTTAGCATGGGTGTTTTTTGGTGATTGTAGATGTGTAACAGATTTCGGGGGTCAAAGTTAGAAAAAGTGTGTTTTTTTCCATTTTTTCCTCATATTTTATCATTTTTTTTAGTAAATTATAAGATATGATGAAAATAATGGTATATTTAGAAAGTCCATTTAATGACGAGAAAAACGGTATATAATATGTGTGGGTACAGTAAATGAGTAAGAGGGAAATTACAGCTAAACGCAAACACTGCAGAAATGTAAAAATAGCCATTGTCATTAAGGGTAAGAAAATTGAAAAAAGGTCCGGTCATTAAGGGGTTAAAATAAAATGTTCCTCTTTGTGAAGAGCATGTCAAATTTAAAGTATTCCTAACACTCCTTCAGGTTTATACGCAGTTGATCTAGCTCAGAGTTGGGTTAGCAAGTGAGAGATAACTAATATTTATTTTTCAGCTCTCCCAATAGAAGTCTATTGGGAGAAGAGATTTGCGCGATTGTGATATCCAAAGTCTTTGCGCCCTAACTTTTTACTTTCAACTTGTAATACCAGTGCTAATGCGGAGCGCAGTTAGCGAGTGAATAAGAAAATTAGAGCACCACTTGTAATCTGGCCCATAAATAGGATATCCAAATGGTGCAAAGTCTTTAAAGAGTTAAATATAATAACAAAAAATTAGCAATAGGCATACATTAGTTTTATCAGAGTCACACATATGACTGAACACTGCAATATTTAAATTTATGCACAGGAATTAGCATATGTTTCACATTAAATTTATTGCTTTTAGCATAAAATAAAAGCCTCTAGATAAATTATTATGGAGCAGATGGCTTTAAAAATAAATTACTTTATATTTGTATCAGTTCTAAATAGACCATGATTGTTCAGTTTCAATAGAAAAATAAAAGATAATTGATTAATATATATAAAAAAAATACCAAATATATATTTGTTTACACAAGACATTATTTTTGGCCATTTGCAAGTATTATGTGGATTATAATGGAAAATACTGCGTTAACAAATTATTTTGCAACCTAACATTTTCAATCAGTATTATAAACATATAATACATGACATAATTAAATACTGTTTAATTTTGTTTAGCATAAAGGGCTAGATTATGAATGGAACGCAAAAGTTTGCACCCGAGCGATAAGGGGTTTATCGCAAGGGTTTGCATTCATCGGACTTACTGCTCATATTACTAGTTTAAAGTAAACGCTGTCACGTAAGCGAAATCGCAATTTATGCTAGAATGATTACCGCAACTTCAGAGCTCTGGTTAACTTTTTCGGGAAACAAAAGTTGCACAAATAACATCAAAAATACATTACAAACTACACTAACACTCTTAATAACACCATCTAATAAAAAATATTCAATAATAATAATGTACACAATAGTAAGAAAAGGCCCAAAAATATGAGGGGGCCGATGTATCACGGCCCGAATGGGGCCATTTACACCTGTTTCCGTGCAAGCTTTCAGGCTCACCGGAAACAGGAGTTAAGAAGCAGTGGTCTTAAGACCGCTGCTCCATAACTCGTCTGCCTGCTCTGAGGCGGCAGACAGCAATTCGCCCGATCGCATACGATCGGGTTGATTGACATCCCTGCTAGCGGCCAATTGGCTGCAAATATGCTGGGGGCGGCATTGCACAAGTATTTCTAGTGAAATGCTTGTGCAATGATAAATGCCGACAGCGTATGTTGTCGACATTTATCGATGTGCGGCAGACATGATCGCTACAGCGGATCATGTCCGTTCGCACTTTCATAAATTGGCCCGAGGCCTCAAATGTTAGAAAAAAAAAGTCAGGCAAAGGGCTTTAACATATATATATATATACAGGGAGTGCAGAATTATTAGGCAAGTTGTATTTATGAGGATTAATTTTATTATTGAACAACAACCATGTTCTCAATGAACCCAAAAAACTCATTAATATCAAAGCTGAATAGTTTTGGAAGTAGTTTTTAGTTTGTTTTTAGTTATAGCTATTTTAGGGGGATATCTGTGTGTGCAGGTGACTATTACTGTGCATAATTATTAGGCAACTTAACAAAAAACAAATATATACCCATTTCAATTATTTATTTTTACCAGTGAAACCAATATAACATCTCAACATTCACAAATATACATTTCTGACATTCAAAAACAAAACAAAAACAAATCAGTGAAGAATATAGCCACGTTTCTTTGCAAGGACACTCAAAAGCCTGCCATCCATGGATTCTGTCAGTGTTTTGATCTGTTCACCATCAACATTGCGTGCAGCAGCAACCACAGCCTCCCAGACACTGTTCAGAGAGGTGTACTGTTTTCCCTCCTTGTAAATCTCACATTTGATGATGGACCACAGGTTCTCAATGGGGTTCAGATCAGGTGAACAAGGAGGCCATGTCATTAGATTTTCTTCTTTTATACCCTTTCTTGCCAGCCACGCTGTGGAGTACTTGGACGCGTGTGATGGAGCATTGTCCTGCATGAAAATCATGTTTTTCTTGAAGGATGCAGACTTCTTCCTGTACCACTGCTTGAAGAAGGTGTCTTCCAGAAACTGGCAGTAGGACTGGGAGTTGAGCTTGACTCCATCCTCAACCCGAAAAGGCCCCACAAGCTCATCTTTGATGATACCAGCCCAAACCAGTACTCCACCTCCACCTTGCTGGCGTCTGAGTCGGACTGGAGCTCTCTGCCCTTTACCAATCCAGCCACGGGCCCATCCATCTGGCCCATCAAGACTCACTCTCATTTCATCAGTCCATAAAACCTTAGAAAAATCAGTCTTGAGATATTTCTTGGCCCAGTCTTGACGTTTCAGCTTGTGTGTCTTGTTCAGTGGTGGTCGTCTTTCAGCCTTTCTTACCTTGGCCATGTCTCTGAGTATTGCACACCTTGTGCTTTTGGGCACTCCAGTGATGTTGCAGCTCTGAAATATGGCCAAACTGGTGGCAAGTGGCATCTTGGCAGCTGCACGCTTGACTTTTCTCAGTTCATGGGCAGTTATTTTGCGCCTTGGTTTTTCCACACGCTTCTTGCGACCCTGTTGACTATTTTGAATGAAACGCTTGATTGTTCGATGATCACGCTTCAGAAGCTTTGCAATTTTAAGAGTGCTGCATCCCTCTGCAAGATATCTCACTATTTTTGACTTTTCTGAGCCTGTCAAGTCCTTCTTTTGACCCATTTTGCCAAAGGAAAGGAAGTTGCCTAATAATTATGCACACCTGATATAGGGTGTTGATGTCATTAGACCACACCCCTTCTCATTACAGAGATGCACATCACCTAATATGCTTAATTAGTAGTAGGCTTTCGAGCCTATACAGCTTGGAGTAAGACAACATGCATAAAGAGGATGATGTGGTCAAAATACTCATTTGCCTAATAATTCTGCACTACCTGTATATATATATATATATATATATATATATATATATATATATATATACATATACATGTCTAAATATGTATGTGTATGTATATATATATATATATATATATATATATATATATATACATACATACACAGAGAAAGTCCAGCACTCACTTACAAGCTCTCAGCTAAGATTTAAAAGCAAAAATGGAAAGGTTAGTTACCGCATTTGGCCAAATGGGACAAGCCCAGGTAACACAACAAGGTCCTTTCCAATACCTTGGGACCCTAAAGCAGCCACACAATGCAAGCTCTCAAATCCAAACAAACTGGGAACAAGGGAAGGGTGCACAGGCTTATGTAATCACCCTAGACATATACAAAACACGGAAGGGGATTGCACTCTCATACCGGACCGGGTACACATCCCATGACCCTGTAAAATGCTTAGCCCTGGGTGCTCACGGGCACTCACAGGAAGTGGTATTGCCCCCAGAGTCACAGGCAGTTAACCCCAGACAGGTTTGGGTGCAAGAACCATAGGGAAATTACAAAACAAATTAATATAACACACAGAGAAAGTTCAGCACTCACTTACAAGCTCTCAGCTAAGATTTAAAAGCAAAAATGGAAAGGTTATTTACCGCATTTGGCCAAATGGGACAAGCCCAGGTACCACAACAAGGTCCTTTCCAATACCTGGGACCCTAAAGCAGCCACACAATGCAAGCTCTCAAATCCAAACAAACTGGGAACAAGGGAAGGGTGCACAGGCTTATGTAATCACCCTAGACATATACAAAACACGGAAGGGGACTGCACTCTCATACCGGACCGGGTACACATCCCATGACCCTGTAACATGCTCAGCCCTGGGTGCTGACGGGCACTAACAGGAAGCTGTGCTGCCCCCAGAGTCACAGGCAGTTAACCCCAGACAGGTCTGGGTGCAAGAACCATAGGGAAATTACAAAACAAATTAATACAACACACAAAGAAAGTCCAGCACTCACAAGCTCTCAGCTAAGATTTAAAATTAAAAATGGAAAGGTTAGTTACCGCATTTGGCCAAATGGGACAAGCCCAGGTACCACAACAAGGTCCTTTCCAATACCTGGGACCCTAAAGCAGCCACACAATGCAAGCTCTCAAATCCAAACAAACTGGGAACAAGGAAAGGGGGCACAGGCTTATGTAATCACCCTAGACATATACAAAACACGGAAGGGGACTGCACTCTCATACCAGGGCCGGGTACACATCCCATGACCCTGTAACATGCTCAGCCCTGGGTGCTCACTGGCACTCACAGGAAGCTGTGCTGCCCCCAGAGTCACAGGCAGTTAACCCCAGACAGGTCTGAGATCTTGTAAGTGAGTGCTAAACTTTCTCTCTGCTAGATTACGAGTTTTGCGTTAAGGTTAAAAAAAAGCGTTGAGAGGTCCCAACACTGCTTTTTAACGCTCACTGGTATTACGAGTCTTGAAGGTACAGATGTACCGCTCACTTTTTCTCCAACATTGGTGTGTCCGGTCCACGGCGTCATCCTTACTTGTGGGATATTCTCTTCCCCAACAGGAAATGGCAAAGAGTCCCAGCAAAACTGGTCACATGATCCCTCCTAGGCTCCGCCCAC
The DNA here is from genome assembly GCF_027579735.1 of Bombina bombina. Taxonomy (NCBI): domain Eukaryota; kingdom Metazoa; phylum Chordata; class Amphibia; order Anura; family Bombinatoridae; genus Bombina; species Bombina bombina. The sequence continues at coordinate 219,972,693 of NC_069500.1, forward strand.
CCCAGTCATTCTCTTTGCCGTTGCACAGGCAACATCTCCACGGAGATGGTTAAGAGTTTTTTGGTGTTTAAATGTAGTTTTTATTCTTCTATCAAGTGTTTGTTATTTTAAAATAGTGCTGGTATGTACTATTTACTCTGAAACAGAAAAGGATGAAGATTTCTGTTTGTAAGAGGAAGATGATTTTAGCAGACAGTAACTAAAATCGATTGCTGTTTCCACATAGGACTGTTGAGATGAAGTAACTTCAGTTGGGGGAAACAGTTAGCAGACTTTTCTGCTTAAGGTATGACTAGCCATATTTCTAACAAGACTGTGTAATGCTGGAAGGCTGTCATTTCCCCTCATGGGGACCGGTAAGCCATTTTCTTAGTCAAAAACAAACAGAATAAAGGGCTTATTATGGGCTAAAAAACTGGTAGACATTTTTATGGGCTAAATCGATTGCTTTATTTGTGCATATTATTCAAATTTAGGCTAACAATTGACATTTATAATCTTGGGGAACGTTTATAAAACGGCAGGCACTGTATTCGACACCTTTTTCAGTCAGGGGGCCTTTCTAGTCATAGACTGAGCCTCATTTTCGCGCCATTAATGCGCAGTTGTTTTTTGAGAGCAGGGCATGCAGATGCATGTGTGAGGATCTAAGAATCTCTGAAAAAGCTTTTAGAAGGCGTCATTTGGTATCGTATTCTCCTCAGGGCTTGGTTGGGTCTTAGCAAAGACTGTATCTGGGACTGTATAGGGGTTAAATTGAAAAACGGCTCCGGTTCCGTTATTTTAAGGGTTAAAGCTCTGAAATTTGGTGTGCAATACTTTTAAGGCTTTAAGACACTGTGGTGAAATTTTTTGAACAATTCCTTCATACTTTTTCACATATTCAGTAATAAAGTGTCAGTGACAGTAACGGTTTTATTTTAAAACGTTTTTTGTGCATTGTTGACAAGTTTAAGCCTGTTTAACATGTCTGTACCTTCAAATAAGCTATGTTCTATATGTATGAAAGCCAATGTGTCTCCCCATTTAAATTTATGTGATAATTGTGCCATAGCGTCCAAACAAAGTAAGGACAGTACTGCCACAAATAATGATATTGCCCAAGATGATTCCTCAAATGAGGGGAGTAAACATGATACTACATCATCTCCTACTGTGTCTACACCAGTTTTGCTCATGCAGGAGGCCCCAGTACATCTAGTGCGCCAATACTTATTACCATGCAGCAATTAACGGCTGTAATGGATAACTCCATAGCAAATCTTTTATCCAAAATGCCTACTTATCAGAGAAAGCGCGATTGCTCTGTTTTAAACACTGAAGAGCAAGAGGACGCTGATGATAATTGTTCTGTCATACCCTCACACCAATCTGAAGGGGCCATGAGGGAGGTTTTGTCTGAGGGAGAAATTTCAGACTCAGGAAAAATTTCTCATCAAGCTGAACCTGATGTTGTGACATTTAAATTTAAATTAGAACATCTCCGCGCACTGCTTAAGGAGGTGTTATCTACTCTGGATGATTGTGACAATTTGGTCATTCCAGAGAAATTATGCAAGATGGACAGGTTCCTAGAGGTTCCGGTGCCCCCCGACGCTTTTCCTATACCCAAGCGGGTGGCGGACATAGTAAATAAAGAGTGGGAAAAGCCCGGCATACCTTTTGTTCCTCCCCCTATATTTAAGAAATTATTTCCTATGGTCGACCCCAGAAAGACAGTCCCCAAGGTCGAGGGGGCAGTTTCTACTCTAAACAAACGCACTACTATTCCTATCGAAGATAGTTGTGCTTTCAAAGATCCTATGGATAAAAAATTGGAAGGTTTGCTTAAAAAGATTTTTGTACAGCAAGGCTACCTTCTACAACCAATTTCATGCATTGTTCCTGTCACTACGGCAGCGTGGTTCTGGTTCGAGGAACTAGAAAAGTCGCTCAGTAGAGAAACTCCATATGAGGAGGTTATGGACAGAGTTCACGCACTTAAATTGGCTAACTCTTTTATTTTAGATGCCGCTTTGCAATTAGCAAAATTAGCGGCGAAAAATTCAGGGTTTGCTATTGTGGCGCGCAGAGCGCTTTGGCTAAAGTCTTGGTCAGCGGATGTGTCATCCAAGACAAAATTACTTAACATTCCTTTCAAAGGTAAAACTTTATTTGGACCTGATTTGAAAGAGATTATTTCAGACATCACTGGGGGAAAGGGCCACGCCCTTCCACAGGATAGGTCTTTTAAGGCTAAAAATAAGCCTAATTTTCGTCCCTTTCGCAGAAATGGACCAGCCTCTAATTCTGCATCCTCTAAGCAAGAGGGTAATGCCTCACAACCCAAACCAGCCTGGAAACCAATGCAAGGCTGGAACAAGGGTAAGCAGGCCAAGAAGCCTGCCACTGCTAACAAGACAGCATGAAGGAGTAGCCCCCGATCCGGGACCGGATCTGGTGGGGGGCAGACTCTCTCTCTTTGCTCAGGCTTGGGCAAGAGATGTTCAGGATCCTTGGACGCTAGAAATAGTTTCTCAAGGTTATCTCCTGGAATTCAAGGAACTACCCCCAAGGGGAAGGTTCCACAAGTCTCACTTATCCTCAAACCAAATAAAGAGACAGGCATTCTTACATTGTGTAGAAGACCTGTTAAAGATGGGAGTGATACACCCAGTTCCAATAAAGGAACAAGGAATGGGATTTTATTCCAATCTGTTCGTAGTTCCCAAAAAAGAGGGAACGTTCAGACCAATTTTGGATTTGAAGATCCTAAACAAATTTCTCAGGGTACCATTGTTCAAAATGGAAACTATTCGAACGATTCTACCCACCATCCAGGAAAGTCAACTTATGACTACCGTGGATCTAAAGGATGCGTACCTACATATCCCTATCCACAAGGAACATCATCAGTTCCTAAGGTTCGCTTTTCTGGACAAACATTACCAGTTTGTGGCTCTTCCATTCGGATTAGCCACTGCTCCAAGGATTTTCACAAAGGTGCTAGGGTCCCTTCTAGCGGTTCTAAGACCAAGGGGCATTGCAGTAGTACCTTACTTGGACGACATTCTAATACAAGCGTCGTCCCTGTCAAAGGCAAAGGCTCATACGGACATCGTTCTAGCCTTTCTCACATCTCACGGATGGAAGGTGAACAAAGAAAAGAGTTCTCTGTCCCCGTCAACAAGAGTTCCCTTCTGGGGAACAATAATAGATTCCTTTGAAATGAGGATTTTTCTGACAGAGGTCAGAAAATCAAAACTTCTAAGCTCTTGTCAAGTGCTTCATTCTGTTCCTCGTCCTTCCATAGCGCTATGCATGGAAGTAATAGGATTGATGGTTGCAACAATGGACATAGTTCCTTTTGCACAAATTCATCTAAGACCATTACAACTGTGCATGCTCAAACAGTGGAATGGGGATTATACAGACTTGTCTCCAATGATTCAAGTAGATCAAAAGACCAGAGATTCACTCCGTTGGTGGCTGACCCTGAACCATCTCTCCCAGGGAATGAGCTTCCGCAGGCCGGAGTGGGTCATTGTCACGACCGACGCCAGTCTAGTGGGCTGGGGTGCGGTCTGGGAATCCCTGAAAGCTCAGGGTCTATGGTCTCGGGAAGAGTCTCTTCTCCCGATAAACATTCTGGAACTGAGAGCGATATTCAATGCTCTCAGAGCTTGGCCTCAACTAGCAAAGGCCAAATTCATAAGGTTCCAATCAGACAACATGACGACTGTTGCTTATATCAATCATCAAGGGGGAACAAAGAGTTCCCTGGCGATGAAAGAAGTGACCAAAATAATTCAATGGGCGGAGGATCACTCCTGCCACTTGTCTACGATCCACATCCCAGGAGTGGAAAATTGGGAAGCGGATTTTCTGAGTCGTCAGACATTTCATCCGGGGGAGTGGGAACTCCATCCGGAAATCTTTGCCCAAATAACTCAATTATGGGGCATTCCAGACATGGATCTGATGGCGTCTCGTCAGAACTTCAAGGTTCCTTGCTACGGGTCCAGATCCAGGGATCCCAAGGCAACTCTAGTAGATGCACTAGTAGCTCCTTGGACTTTCAACCTAGCTTACGTATTCCCACCGTTTCTTCTCATTCCCAGGCTGGTAGCCAGGATCAATCAGGAGAGGGCCTCTGTGATCTTGATAGCTCCTGCGTGGCCACGCAAGACTTGGTATGCAGACCTGGTGAATATGTCATCGGCTCCACCATGGAAGCTACCTTTGAGACAGGACCTTCTTGTTCAAGGTCCATTCGAACACCCAAATCTGGTCTCCCTCCAACTGACGGCTTGGAGATTGAACGCTTGATTCTATCAAAGCGTGGGTTTTCAGATTCGGTGATAGATACTCTGGTTCAGGCCAGAAAACCTGTAACTAGAAAAATTTACCATAAAATATGGAAAAAATATATCTGTTGGTGTGAATCCAAAGGATTCCCATGGAATAAGATAAAAATTCCTAAGATTCTCTCCTTTCTTCAAGAAGGTTTGGAGAAAGGATTATCTGCAAGTTCTCTAAAGGGACAGATCTCTGCTTTATCTGTCTTACTACACAAAAGACTGGCAGCTGTGCCAGATGTTCAAGCATTTGTTCAGGCTCTGGTTAGGATCAAGCCTGTTTACAGACCTTTGACTCCTCCCTGGAGTCTAAATCTAGTTCTTTCAGTTCTTCAAGGGGTTCCGTTTGAACCCTTACATTCCATAGATATTAAGTTAATATCTTGGAAAGTTTTGTTTTTGGTTGCAATTTCTTCTGCTAGAAGAGTTTCAGAGTTATCTGCTCTGCAGTGTTCTCCTCCTTATCTGGTGTTCCATGCAGATAAGGTGGTTTTGCGTACTAAGCCTGGTTTTCTTCCTAAAGTTGTTTCTAACAAAAATATTAACCAGGAGATAGTTGTACCTTCTTTGTGTCCGAATCCAGTTTCAAAGAAGGAACGTTTGTTACACAATTTGGACGTTGTCCGTGCTCTAAAGTTCTATTTAGAGGCTACTAAAGATTTCAGACAAACATCTTCCTTGTTTGTTGTTTATTCTGGTAAAAGGAGAGGTCAAAAAGTGACTTCTACCTCTCTTTCCTTTTGGCTTAAAAGCATCATCCGATTGGCTTATGAGACTGCCGGACGGCAGCCTCCTGAAAGAATCACAGCTCACTCCACTAGGGCTGTGGCTTCCACATGGGCCTTCAAGAACGAGGCTTCTGTTTACCAGATATGTAAGGCAGCGACTTGGTCTTCACTGCACACTTTTGCCAAATTTTACAAATTTGATACTTTTGCTTCTTCGGAGGCTATTTTTGGAAGAAAGGTTTTGCAAGCTGTGGTTCCTTCCGTTTAGGTGATCTGATTTGCTCCCTCCCTTCATCCGTGTCCTAAAGCTTTGGTATTGGTTCCCACAAGTAAGGATGACGCCGTGGCCCGGACACACCAATGTTGGAGAAAACAGAATTTATGCTTACCTGATAAATTACTTTCTCCAACGGTGTGTCCGGTCCATGGCCCGCCCTGGTTTTTTAATCAGGTCTGATGAATTATTTTCTCTAACTACAGTCACCACGGTATCATATGGTTTCTCCTATATATATTTCCTCTTGTCCGTCGGTCGAATGACTGGGGTGGGCGGAGCCTAGGAGGGATCATGTGACCAGCTTTGCTGGGACTCTTTGCCATTTCCTGTTGGGGAAGAGAATATCCCACAAGTAAGGATGACGCCGTGGACCGGACACACCGTTGGAGAAAGTAATTTATCAGGTAAGCATAAATTCTGTTTTTTCGCAACTCGAAAATACCGCAAATCCACTTACGTTAATTGCGTATCCTATATTTTTAATGGGATTTTCCTAACGCCGGTATTACAAGACTTCCTCAAAGTGAGCGGTACAGCCTCTACCTCCAAGATCCCTAACGCATTTGAAAGTCAGTAGTTAAGAGTTTTATGGGCTAACGCCGTAATATAAAACTCTTAACTAAAGTGTTAAAAAGTACACTAACACCCATAAACTACCTATTAACCCCTAAAGCTAGCACCCCCACATCACAAACACTTAAATACAAATTTTAACCCCTAATCTGCAGAACCGGACACCGCCGTCACTTTAATAAATATATTAACCCCTAAACTGCCGCACTCCCACATCGCAAACACTAGTTAAATATTATTAATCCCTAATCTGCCGACCCTAACATCGCCGCCACATACCTACATTTATTAACCCCTAATCTGCCGCCCCCAACATTGCCGCCACTATATTAAATATATTAGCCCCTAAACCTAAGTCTAACCATAACACCCCCCTAACTTAAATATAATTTAAATAAATCTAAATAAAATTACTACAATAAAATAAATTATTCCTATTTAAAACTAAATACTTACCTATAAAATAAACCCTAAGATAGCTACAATATAACTAATAGTTACATTGTAGCTATCTTACGGCTAGATTTGGAGTTTTGTCGGTAACGAACCGAAAAGCTAACGCCGGCTTTTTTCTGGCCGCACCATAAAAATAACTCTGGTATTGAGAGTCCACATAAAGGCTGCGTTAGGCTCCAAAAAAGGAGCGTAGAGCATTTTTAACGCAACTTCAACTCTCGATACCAGAGTTGCTTACGGACGCGGCCAGCCTCAAAAACGTGCTCATGCAAGATTCCCCCATAGGAAACAATGGGGCTGTTTGAGCTGAAAAAAAACCTGGTGAAAAACACCTGCAAAAAAGCCGCGTTCAGCTCCTAACGCAGCCCCATTGTTTGCTATGCGTAAACACTTCCTACGTCTGCACCTAACACTCTAACATGTACCCCGAGTCTAAACACCCCTAAGCTTACACTTATTAACCCCTAATCTGCCGGCCCCGCTATCGCTGACCCCTGCATATTTTTTTAACCCCTAATCTGCCGCTCCGTAAACCGCCGCTACTTACATTATCCCTACGTACCCCTAATCTGCTGCCCCTAACACCGCCGACCCCTATATTATATTTATTAACCCCTAATCTGATCCCCACAACGTCGCCTCCACCTGCCTACACTTATTAACCCCTAATCTGCCGACCGGACCGCACCGCTACTATAATAAAGTTATTAACCCCTAATCCGCCTCACTAACCCTATAATAAATAGTATTAACCCCTAATCTGCCCTCCCTAACATCGCCGACACCTAACCTCAATTATTAACCCCTAATCTGCCGACCGGAGCTCACCGCTATTCTAATAAATGTATTAACCCCTAAAGCTAAGTCTAACCCTAACACTAACACCCCCCTAAATTAAATATAATTTTAATCTAACAAAATTAATTAACTCTTATTAAATAAATTATTCCTATTTAAAGCTAAATACTTACCTGTAAAATAAATCCTAATATAGCTACAATATAAATTATAATTACATTGTAGCTATTTTAGGATTAATATTTATTTTACAGGTAACTTTGTATTTATTTTAACCAGGTACAATAGCTATTAAATAGTTAAGAACTATTTAATAGTTACCTAGTTAAAATAATTACAACATTTCCTGTAAAATAAATCCTAACCTAAGTTACAATTAAACCTAACACTATACTATCATTAAATTAATTAAATAAAATACCTATAATTACCTACAATTAAACCTAACACTACACTATAAATACATTAATTAAATACAATATCTCCAAATAACTACAATGAAATAAACTAACTAAAGTACAAAAAAATAAAAAAGAACTAAGTTACAAAAAATAAAAAAATATCTACAAACATAAGAAAAATATTACAACAATTTTAAACTAATTACACCTACTCTAAGCCCCCTAATAAAATAACAAAGACCCCCAAAATAAAAAATGCCCTACCCTATTCTAAATTAATAAAATTCAAAGCTCTTTTACCTTACCAGCCCTGAACACGGCCCTTTGCGGGGCATGCCCCAAGAAGTTCAGCTCTTTTGCCTGTAAAAAAAAAACATACAATACCCCCCCAACATTACAACCCACCACCCACATACCCCTAATCTAACCCAAACCCCCCTTAAATAAACCTAACACTAAGCCCCTGAAGATCATCCTACCTTGTCTTCACCTCACCAGGTATCACCGATCCGTCCTGGCTCCAAAATCTTCATCCAACCAAAGCGGGGGCTGGCGATCCATCGTCCGGTGGCTGAAGAGGTCCAGAAGAGGCTCCAAAGTCTTCATCCTATCCGGGAAGAAGAGGCGATCCGGACCGGCAACCATCTTGATCCAAGCGGCATCTTCTATCTTCATCCGATGACGACCGGCTCCATCCTGAAGACCTCCACCGCGGACCCATCTTCTTCCGGCGACGTCCAACTGAAGAATGACGGTTCCTTTAAGGAAAGTCATCCAAGATGGCGTCCCTCGAATTCCGATTGGCTGATAGGATTCTATCAGCCAATCGGAATTAAGGTAGGAATATTCTGATTGGCTGATGGAATCAGCCAATCAGAATCAAGTTCAATCCGATTGGCTGATCCAATCAGCCAATCAGATTGAGCTCACATTCTATTGGCTGATTCCATCAGCCAATCAGAATATTCCTACCTTAATTCCGATTGGCTGATAGGGCCCTGTTCAGGGCTGGTAAGGTAAAAGAGCTTTGAACTTTATTAATTTAGAATAGGGTAGGGCATTTTTTATTTTGGGGGTCTTTGTTATTTTATTAGGGGGCTTAGAGTAGGTGTAATTAGTTTAAAATTGTTGTAATATTTTTCTTATGTTTGTAAATATTTTTTTATTTTTTGTAACTTAGTTCTTTTTTATTTTTTGTACTTTAGTTAGTTTATTTCATTGTAGTTATTTGTAGATATTGTATTTAATTAATGTATTGATAGTGTAGTGTTAGGTTTAATTGTAGGTAATTATAGGTATTTTATTTAATTAATTTAATGATAGTATAGTGTTAGGTTTAATTGTAACTTAGGTTAGGATTTATTTTACAGGTAATTTTGTAATTATTTTAACTAGGTAGCTATTAAATAGTTCTTAACTATTTAATAGCTATTGTACATGGTTAACATAAATACAAAGTTGCCTGTAAAATAAATATTAATCCTAAAATAGCTACAATGTAATTATAATTTATATTGTAGCTATATTAGGATTTATTTTACAGGTAAGTATTTAGCTTTAAATAGGAATAATTTATTTAATAAGAGTTAATTTATTTCGTTAGATTAAAATTATATTTAATTTAGGGGGGTGTTAGTGTTAGGGTTAGACTTAGCTTTAGGGGTTAATACATTTATTAGAATAGCGGTGAGCTCCGGTCGGCAGATTAGGGGTTAATAATTTAAGTTAGGTGTCGGCGATGTTAGGGAGGGCAGATTAGGGGTTAATACTGTTTATTATAGGGTTAGTGAGGCGGATTAGGGGTTAATAACTTTATTATAGTAGCGGTGCGGTCCGCTCGGCAGATTAGGGGTTAATAAGTGTAGGCAGGTGGAGGCGACATTGAGGGGGGCAGATTAGGGGTTAATAAATATAATATAGGGGTCGGCGGTGTTAGGGGCAGCAGATTAGGGGTACATAGCTATAATGTAGGTGGCGGCGCTTTGCAGTCAGCAGATTAGGGGTTAATTATTGTAGGTAGCTGGCGGCGACGTTGTGGGGGGCAGATTAGGGGTTAATAAATATAATACAGGGGTCGGCGGTGTTAGGGGCAGCAGATTAGGGGTACATAAGCATAACGTAGGTGGCGGTCGGCAGATTAGGGGTTAAAAAAATGTAATCGAGTGGCGGCGATGTGGGGGGACCTCGGTTTAGGGGTACATAGGTAGTTTATGGGTGTTAGTGTACTTTAGAGTACAGTAGTTAAGAGCTTTATGAACCGGCGTTAGCCCAGAAAGCTCTTAACTACTGACTTTTTTCTGCGGCTGGAGTTTTGTCGTTAGATTTCTAATGCTCACTTCAGCCACGACTCTAAATACCGGAGTTAGAAAAATCCCATTGAAAAGATAGGATACGCAAATGACGTAAGGGGATCTGTGGTATGGAAAAGTCGCGGCTGGAAAGTGAGCGTTAGACCCTTTTTTGAGTGACTCCAAATACCGGAGTTAGGCTAAAACCAGCGTTAGGAGCCTCTAACGCTGGTTTTCACGGCTACCGCCAAACTCCAAATCTAGGCCTTAGGGTTTATTTTTATTTTACATGCAAATTTGTATTTATTTTAATAGATACAATAGTTATTAAATAGTTATTAACTATTTAATAGCTACCTAGTTAAAATAAATACAAATTTACCTGTAAAATAAAACCTAACCTGAGTTACAATTACACCTAACATTACACTATAATTAAATTAGTTCCCTAAATTAACTACAATTAAATACAATTAAGTAAAATTATATAAATTACGGGGAAAACCCCCCCACTAAATTACAGAAAATAATAAAATAATTACAAGTTTTTTAAACTAATTACACCTAATCTAATCCCCCTAATAAAATAAAAAAGCCCTCCAAAATAATAAAAAGCACTACCCTACACTAAATTACAAATAGCCCTTAAAAGGGCTTTTTGCGGGGCATTGCCCCAAAGTAATCAGCTCTTTTACCTGTAAAAAAAAGTACAATACCCCCCCAACATTAAAACCCACCACCCACACACCCAACCCTAATCTAAAACCCACCCAATTCCCCCTTAATAAAACCTAACACTAACCCCTTGAAGATCAACCTACCTTGAGAAGTCTTCACCCAACCGGGCCGAAGTCCTCAACAAAGCCGGGCAGAAGGGGTCCTTCAGACGGGCAGAAGTCTTCATCCAGACGGGATCTTCTATCTTCATCCATCCGGAGCGGAGAGGGTCCATCTTTAAGCCAACCGACGCGGAGCATCCTCTTCATCCGGAGTCTTCTTACTAAATGCAAGTACTATGTATGTAGTATCCCAAGCGCTAAAAAGACAGCCTAAAGCTCACTACCAAATAAGTCCCCTAGCGGACTACAAGAAGGAAACAGTGGAAAAGGTATGGAGTGAGCGCTAAAACAAGCTTAATAGGCCAATAGGATGAAGAAGTGCACTAAAATGGTTCAAATGGGCTAGAACGATATAATGCTGATCTCAATAAAATGGACAATTTAATATGCATATAAACAAAAATAGGTAGTAGACGTGGATAAAGTTAAAATACTTAACATTAGCATGGATCCATGTAATGACTAAAACAGGTGTACAACAACGGTAAAAACAGTAATAAAAACAGTGATAAACAGACAGATAAGAAGTCAGTGAGATCCTCTGCGAATTAGGTCAGAGGTCTCTTTCTATGTGTAGATGTAATTGCGAATAGACACAGTAGAAACAATAATAATGGTGTCTGAGTGATAAAATGCAATAAGTGAAAAAATGCAATAATGGTTGGTGAAAATTCAATTACAATTGGTAAAAAACAAAAAAAAAAATAATCCCAAATATGATTCAAAGTTCACAATACAAGTGAGAAAATAAACAGTGACCAAGGGTGATCCAAATCAGATAAATCAACAATCCATAAAAACCATATGTTGAAAAAAATAGTGGTGTAAAGTGTCAGTCCAAAAATCCATATATAAAAAGTGATCCAGAAACAAAACAGAAATGGTGATCCAAAAATTGCAGATAATAGTTCAAAAGTAGAATCCAAGGTAATATAAAAATAAAAGTCTATGTAGAAAAACCTTCCATATCAAAATGTGTTGTGGAGAAATGACACGTGAAAAACAAAACGTTGGTACAATAAATACACAAAAATTGATAATAAACAAACGATCCAAACCTGTGAAAAGACAGAAACAAAACATAGTGCAATAAAGTTTGTTACGCTTTAGAAGGTATGAAAATAAGCTCACCAGTATGTCTGTGTCAACGCGTTTCGGCCTATCTTAAGGCCTTTCTCAAGACTATACTGATGTGTAACTACTGGGAGCTTATATGGGGTGCCAAGTGATGCTATTGGTGGTAGGTTTTGGCGCCAAAAATGGATGTGACACCTCTTCCTGTTTAGCCTATTGGATTCTGGGACATAATAGAACTCTTTTTCTTTTTGTTTAAATCATATTATTATTATAACATTACTACTTATATTCGATTACCACATTATGTTTCAAAAGTTACCTATAATTTATTCATTTCTACAGTTGATTTCAATCCAAATTGTATTGAAAAAAACGTTAGTGAATACCATTACTTCCGGTTTCGTGTATCACTTCCGGTTTCGGTAAAAATCACTTCCGGTATGTCACTTCCGGTTTCGTTCGGGTCACTTCCGGTTTTGGCGATTTTACTCCCCACTTCCGGTTTTAGATTGTTTAGTGATACTATGATGAATCCCATGTCACTTTGTAATAAAATAGTTTTGGGCATATCTTCAATAATAATGTTATTATATAGGAATAGATTATCAATTGTTAAAAGCCTGAAATTGTCCATTAGAAACAATGTTGGACTAATCACATACAATGTATCAAATGGAATATTAAAAGAATATATAATTTAAACATATATACATGTGTATATATATATATATATAAAAAGATGACGTGTATAAATAAGTAGACAAATAAATAAATAAGATCAATATAGTTAAATACATTTGAATAGTCTCCTAAAATCGTTATGAAAATCAATAATGTGTGAGTCCAAATTCTAAAGACCCATATATTGACTCAAAAGGTGAATGGGACCTATATATATATGTCTGTAGGTTCATATATATTTGTGAAAGTATTGATGTCAGTTAGGGAGAAACCAATCATATGGGAAAAGGGAGAAACCATGCATGTGTCAGAGCAACAAAAAGCGAAAATTATCGTCCTGTGGTACAATTGGGACAACAGAAACTGGTTAAAAGAGTACTAAATAGTACAGCATCAGAGAGTTATATGAAATAGTCTATATTCGTAAAGACTTCCTACAGATTTTTCTTGGAGGGGAATGGGGATATGTCACTGCTGGGGCGAGAATCTTGATCATTTGGTTCTCAAAATATTTATATGGTCCAACAGTGAGCATTGGAGATGTTAAAATTGTATGTCTATATATGAAGAGAATGATCTGTAAGTCCGATGGTAAAACAAACTGTGTTAATCTTAAGGGCTATACATTTGCCTATAATCATCAGTCCCTATTTGGATATGTAAAAAAGTTATGGGTATGTGTAGACCAACCTATTTCGTCAGATCTATAATTTAAAGTGAAAGCTAGTGTGATGACACATGCGGTCATAATAAAGATAGACTTTGAATAATAAGGTTAGGTCTATCTAATCTTTTCTAAGGGACAGTAGATGGGATAAGTCTTCTTTATGATTCAACCCTTTAGGGAACAGACAATCCAAAGTGAAAATCCATTTGGACTCATGATATAATAATTTTCTCTCATGGTTGCCTCCCCTCCAGTTGTTTTTGATCTTCTCAATTCCAAAATATTTAAGATCTTTTATATTACCTCCATGTTTAGTTGCAAAGTGTTTGTATAATGGAGTCTCTGTATTATTCTTTTCTATGCATAAAATATGCTCCCTCGCCCTCAGAGACAGAATCAGGGAGCATATTTTATGCATAGAAAAGAATAATACAGAGACTCCATTATACAAACACTTTGCAACTAAACATGGAGGTAATATAAAAGATCTTAAATATTTTGGAATTGAGAAGATCAAAAACAACTGGAGGGGAGGCAACCATGAGAGAAAATTATTATATCATGAGTCCAAATGGATTTTCACTTTGGATTGTCTGTTCCCTAAAGGGTTGAATCATAAAGAAGACTTATCCCATCTACTGTCCCTTAGAAAAGATTAGATAGACCTAACCTTATTATTCAAAGTCTATCTTTATTATGACCGCATGCGTCATCACACTAGCTTTCACTTTAAATTATAGATCTGACGAAATAGGTTGGTCTACACATACCCATAACTTTTTTACATATCCAAATAGGGACTGATGATTATAGGCAAATGTATAGCCCTTAAGATTAACACAGTTTGTTTTACCATCGGACTTACAGATCATTCTCTTCATATATAGACATACAATTTTAACATCTCCAATGCTCACTGTTGGACCATATAAATATTTTGAGAACCAAATGATCAAGATTCTCGCCCCAGCAGTGACATATCCCCATTCCCCTCCAAGAAAAATCTGTAGGAAGTCTTTACGAATATAGACTATTTCATATAACTCTCTGATGCTGTACTATTTAGTACTCTTTTAACCAGTTTCTGTTGTCCCAATTGTACCACAGGACGATAATTTTCGCTTTTTGTTGCTCTGACACATGCATGGTTTCTCCCTTTTCCCATATGATTGGTTTCTCCCTAACTGACATCAATACTTTCACAAATATATATGAACCTACAGACATATATATATAGGTCCCATTCACCTTTTGAGTCAATATATGGGTCTTTAGAATTTGGACTCACACATTATTGATTTTCATAACGATTTTAGGAGACTATTCAAATGTATTTAACTATATTGATCTTATTTATTTATTTGTCTACTTATTTATACACGTCATCTTTTTATATATATACACATGTATATATGTTTAAATTATATATTCTTTTAATATTCCATTTGATACATTGTATGTGATTAGTCCAACATTGTTTCTAATGGACAATTTCAGGCTTTTAACAATTGATAATCTATTCCTATATAATAACATTATTATTGAAGATATGCCCAAAACTATTTTATTACAAAGTGACATGGGATTCATCATAGTATCACTAAACAATCTAAAACCGGAAGTGGGGAGTAAAATCGCCAAAACCGGAAGTGACCCGAACGAAACCGGAAGTGACATACCGGAAGTGATTTTTACCGAAACCGGAAGTGATACACGAAACCGGAAGTAATGGTATTCACTAACGTTTTTTTCAATACAATTTGGATTGAAATCAACTGTAGAAATGAATAAATTATAGGTAACTTTTGAAACATAATGTGGTAATCGAATATAAGTAGTAATGTTATAATAATAATATGATTTAAACAAAAAGAAAAAGAGTTCTATTATGTCCCAGAATCCAATAGGCTAAACAGGAAGAGGTGTCACATCCATTTTTGGCGCCAAAACCTACCACCAATAGCATCACTTGGCACCCCATATAAGCTCCCAGTAGTTACACATCAGTATAGTCTTGAGAAAGGCCTTAAGATAGGCCGAAACGCGTTGACACAGACATACTGGTGAGCTTATTTTCATACCTTCTAAAGCGTAACAAACTTTATTGCACTATTTTTTGTTTCTGTCTTTTCACAGGTTTGGATCGTTTGTTTATTATCAATTTTTGTGTATTTATTGTACCAACGTTTTGTTTTTCACGTGTCATTTCTCCACAACACATTTTGATATGGAAGGTTTTTCTACATAGACTTTTATTTTTATATTACCTTGGATTCTACTTTTGAACTATTATCTGCAATTTTTGGATCACCATTTCTGTTTTGTTTCTGGATCACTTTTTATATATGGATTTTTTGACTGACACTTTACACCACTAATTTTTTCAACATATGGTTTTTATGGATTGTTGATTTATCTGATTTGGATCACCCTTGGTCACTGTTTATTTTCTCACTTGTATTGTGAACTTTGAATCATATTTGGGATTATTTTTTTTTTTTGTTTTTTACCAATTGTAATTGAATTTTCACCAACCATTATTGCATTTTTTCACTTATTGCATTTTATCACTCAGACACCATTATTATTGTTTCTACTGTGTCTATTCGCAATTACATCTACACATAGAAAGAGACCTCTGACCTAATTCGCAGAGGATCTCACTGACTTCTTATCTGTCTGTTTATCACTGTTTTTATTACTGTTTTTACCGTTGTTGTACACCTGTTTTAGTCATTACATGGATCCATGCTAATGTTAAGTATTTTAACTTTATCCACGTCTACTACCTATTTTTGTTTATATGCATATTAAATTGTCCACTTTATTGAGATCAGCATTATATCGTTCTAGCCCATTTGAACCATTTTAGTGCACTTCTTCATCCTATTGGCCTATTAAGCTTGTTTTAGCGCTCACTCCATACCTTTTCCACTGTTTTCTTCTTACTAAATGACGGTACCTTTAAGTGACGTCATCCAAGATGGCGTCCCTTCAATTCTGATTGGCTGATAGAATTCTATCAGCCAATCGGAATTAAGGTAGAAAAAATCCTATTGGCTGATCCAATCAGCCAATAGGATTGAGCTTGCATTCCATTGGCTGTTCAAATCAGCCAATAGAATGTGAGCTCAATCCTATTGGCTGATTGGATGAGCCAATAGGATTGAACTTCAATCCTATTGGCTGATTGCATCAGCCAATAGGATTTTTTCTACCTTAATTCCTATTGGCTGATAGAATTCTATAAGCCAATCGGAATTAAAGGGACGCCATCTTGGATGACGTCACTTAAAGGTACCGTCATTTAGTCAGAAGACTCCAGGTGAAGAGGATGCTCCTCGTCAGATGTCTTGAAGATGGACACGCTCCGCTCTGGATTGATGAAGGTAGAAGATGCCGTCTGGATTAAGACTTCTGTCCGTCTGGAGGACCTCTTCTTCCCGGCTTGGATGAAGACTTCTGCCCATCTGGAGGACCACTTCTGCCCAGCTTCGTGGAGGACTTTGGCCCGGTTGGGTGAAGACTTCTCAAGGTAGGGTGATCTTCAAGGGGTTAGTGTTAGGTTTTATTAAGGGGGAATTGTGTGGGTTTTAGATTAGGGTTGGGTGTGTGGGTGGTGGGTTTTAATGTTGGGGGGTATTGTACTTTTTTTACAGGTAAAAGAGCTGATTACTTTGGGGCAATGCCCCGCAAAAAGCCCTTTTAAGGGCTATTTGTAATTTAGTGTAGCGTAGGGCTTTTTATTATTTTGGGGGGCTTTTTTATTTTATTAGGGGGATTAGATTAGGTGTAATTAGTTTAAAAAAACGTGTAATTATTTTATTATTTTCTGTAATTTAGTGCTTTTTTCTCGTAATTTAGATAATTTTATTTAATTGTATTTAATTGTAGTTAATTTAGGGAATTAATTTAATTATAGTGTAGTGTTAGGTGTAATTGTAACTCAGGTTAGGTTTTATTTTACAGTTAAATTTGTATTTATTTTAACTAGGTAGCTATTAAATAGTTAATAACTATTTAATAACTATTCTACCTAGTTAAAATAAATACAAATTTGCATGTAAAATAAAAATAAAACCTAAGATAGATACAATGTAACTATTAGTTAAATTGTAGCTATCTTAGGGTTTATTTT